>NC_064446.1:5893621-6506121 GCF_023343835.1 Lagopus muta | reverse complement strand
CAGCAAGCTGCTACTGCCAAGATTAAAAAGCAAGCAAAGGCAATTGCATGGAAAAAATTCAAGTCTCACACAGATAAAGGAGAAATAAGATAGCAATTTCCAGCTACCAGCAAGTTAAGTTCAGACAGTCCAAAACAGCACAGGAAAGTTCTGATGCTTATCTAAACTCTTTCAGATATCCTCAAATGTAAATCTGGAGCAGAAATCAGGCTGACTTGGTGAAGTTTATCTATGCCAGTTCACTGCTCACTACCTCCTTGTTCACCAAACCAGAGAGGAAACCCACTGGATTTACCTCCAGGCTGCATAGGTGGTAATCACACAACATGAAGAACAGAAATTATTATCAAAGACTTGTTTCCTTAATAGTTCTTATTCACAAAGATACATTTACTCAACAGAACACAAGAACAATCCTGTTTTGCCAACTGCACGCCTATAGATTAGACGCCAGGCTGCCCTGTCCCAGAAGTGCTGCCCTGACCTCCCTGTTCTGGGAGCACGCTCCAGTGTATTGCAGATACACACAAGAACTCATGAAACCTAAAGAAGGCAAAGCCTGGTAGGTTCACAAACACATGATGACCAAGAACAGAAATCCCGATGAGCTTATGTGCTCATCCCACTAGCTCTGTGCTCCTCTCACTAGTTCCTACTTTTAAAGCTATCTTTTAGACTACTTCAAGCTTTTCAGGTAAAGTGCACATGCTAGAAAAATTAACCTGCAAAACAATTAATTCCTATGTAAATACTGAAACAGCTCAGGAGATAATACTGAAAATACTTCCCTTAGTTATCTAAATAACAAAATCTATATTGTGGGAAAAAAAAAATGGAGACTGTTCTGATGGACACATCTGTCCTATATAAAAAATCATGGCAAACCCTCCTCCTGTTTCTTGCATTGTGGAGGTTTAAGTACATAGAGACACAGTTCAAGACACTTAAGCTAGGTCTAAATTATTTTCCTTATGTAATATGCTTATCTCAGCAGCATAACATCTGGATTAGATCATCTCTGCCAACAAATTCTCTGTCCAGCAGTGATCTATATGATATGTATTTTAACAAAGACAATGATGGGGCTTTCAGTGCCAGACAGCTGTGCCAGCTTTAGGTAACAGCTGTGGGAGAACTGTAATACCTATCACAACTCTGCTACAACTACAGATGAACCAGCAGAGCAGATTGCATGAATGCTCACTTCTCAGTATGCCTCAAAGTGAATTTTTTTTTTCATGGTTTAATCACTTCTCACTAAGGAAACTGAACCTTTTTGCATTGACAAGATTAAGACAATTCTACAACCCTTTCTGCCAGCTCTGCTTTCTGAGCAAGCTCTCGGACAGCAGAATCCAAGACCCTCACATCTATTTCTATAGGGACAATACAATTAAATCACTGTACACCCTTACAGCCCTGCAGCCAATATAAACTTGAGTATCTTCGTAAGAGTAAAACAAAAAGAGAAAGAGAACATACAGGCAACCGAGTCCAGTTCTGGCACCTAAGCCACTGCTGTCCTCAGAAGCAGCCACACATGCCTGGGGCAATCTCACAGAGCAGGCTTGCACAAGGGCAATGCTATGTGCCCTGCCTCACAGCACACAGCCCTTGTGCATGCTGTATAGCCCAGCAGTCATCCTACCTTATCACTGTAATTGGGGAATTTGGGTACCTCACAGTTTCAAATCAGAAGTATTGTCTGCATTTACATTGATTTTAGACAGGATCAGAACAAAAACAGATTGCAGAGTAAAGAATCTCCAAATTAGGTACTAATCTGAACTAGAAGTCAAAGCATAAGTAACCTAGATATGTTTTGACTCTCATTCAGAAAAGCAGCAGGCTTCAGTCCGCTGTTGCCATAACTAAAGCCCCACATTAAAACTTATCAGTTAGCTCTGATATAAACCATGCAGCTTTTGTTATTTCTGTTGATGACCCACAGCTCCTTAAAGCAGATTTACATGCAATGAAGTTTAGGATACAGCTTTTACCCAGGATTCACGCACCCTGATATGGCAATAACTTAATGTATTTAAACCTGATTCATCTTGTCTCTGTAGCATTTATTTTCATTTGCTCCAGCTGGATACAGAAGCACATCTGATGCATCTTATTTTTATAAATTTGCAGCACAATTAAGCAATTAATAATCTGAAACATTAGAATATTACTTATTCATAAATTAAAAAGTGTAGAATGCTGCTTCAGATTTATGTGCATTCGTTATGCAAACAAAAAATCTTTACTTTTTAATTGAGAGTAGCTCTAGATTCTACAGTCTACAAAACCAATTCACTTTGTTTTGCTTACTTGTAAAATGACCATTAATTTCAGAACACAAAATACTGTTATTAAAATATTGAGTGCTGTCTTGGGTGAATAACTCATCTATTAGCTTGGGATCAATGCAAATTAATCCCCTCAGCACCATGAAAAGGCTGCTTCTGCTCATTATGTTGCATCATAGTAGGAAAAGGTCTGATAAAGAATGGATGAATAGGCAGAACAAATAATTTGTCATACAACTTCCTTTTAGCAGCACAGTAATTAATATAGATAAATTATATCAAGTGTCCTGCATTTTATATGAGAATTTCATTAAAGTAATGACACTTTGATTAAGTTCCCCTCTAACACGGATAAACTGCAGGAGAAAATTAGCACTTCCATTCCTCTGTTCTCTTCAGCATCCTCAAATGATTCCTGGCTATGGGCACCCCTTTGTAATCAGCTAGAAATCTCTGCTCTGACTCCAGTCCCACGTAACATCCATATTATCACTGCCTACACAATAGCCATTAATATCTTAATAAGATTTATGCCTGAAGAACTTCAAAGTGAAGACCCTCAGTAACACCCACGTACACATAAGTGTCCCATTTGTAACAGTCTATTTGGGTATGGCACTTTTCCTAACACTGAATGCTTATATAAAATTAAACTACTGCTGAACAAAGCCCTGTATTTTGTCCCTGAAGCCATGCCCACAGAGAAGACAGACATATAATGACAACAACCATTTAAATCTTTCCACTTGATATCTGTGGTCACGAATAGCCCTTCTCAGTGCGCACAAGGCAACCTTTAGGTCACCCGATTGCCCTCTGCTCACCATGAAGGTATTTTCACAGCCAGCTTACAAGTCTATAAAGTTTTATGAAACCAGAGTGAGAAATGTTGCAGGCACTTACTGCAAACCCAGCACTATATGTCACACCAAGTCCTAAAATCAAGTCATCAGGTTATTATCTCAGATCCCAGAATGAGACATCAGAAAACGCTACCCACAAGAAGAAGCCTATCTGAAAGCCGATGTCAAACACTTCCAGGTGTAACACCTGACTGGGAAAGCTACTGGAGAACAGGTCCCAAAGACAGCCAGAGAAATAATCAAAGTATATGCAAAATGCTATTTTTAAGTGTTGTAAACACTACAAGTTCATTTTCCAGAGGTTCACCCAAGTTTTTCTTAGAACGCCATGAGACATAAGCCCTCACAGTTCATAGCAGCATCTTCTATCGTGGTTCATTACTGAGAAACAGGCCTGATAATTGACTGATGTTTCATACTGGCAGAGGTGGACGGCCTACACAACTCCCAAACATAAGCTAACATACCCCAAAAACTTTTAGTCCACCCAAATCAACCCAACCTTAAGCAAAGGGAGACACGCATCAAGCAGAGTCAACTACCTTTCCTGAGAACACACAAATAAACCAATAACAACAACAGAAAAAGTAACACAGAAGGAAGTAAGCCAAAGCTGCTAAGGAAGATTCATAGCATACCACTAACATACACACAAAGTTGAAGCATACTTGCATGTCATGCCATGTAGTGTCTTTTACACTTACCTTCCTTGCCAGCCAAGAGCAACATTTACCTCCAGCCAGTCATGTCTGACAACTGTTTTCTTCATAATTAATTTTTATCTTTTACTAGATCCTCTTCTGAGGAGAAGGGATGTCACAGCAATGATCAATCAGTAAGCAGCTAACTTGCCAATGTTGTTTCCACAAAGCAAAAATAAAATTTTTTTCAGACTGATTGGATCTTCAATTTTGATTTTTTTTTTTTCCCCACCAGAAAGAGAAAATTTGCATTTGAAAATCTAAGCTAAACCCTTTGAAAAGCTCTTTCATTTCCCAGAAGGGAAAAATTAAGTATTCCTCTTGTCCCCTACATTTTAGAGGAAAAACACATTTCAGGTGGCCACAAAATAATCTTCACTTCCATCATTCCCATTTACTGCAGCTCATTTTAGAGGATAAAACAACAATGCATCCAAAATTAGCTGTTCCAGCCCACTTTTATTTAGCTTTATGACATAATTTCATTTGCCAACTCAGACATCTCAGACATTCATCAGCTAAAAGGAAAACCAGAAGGACATTTGGTCTTTGAGGAAAGCCCTGCCTTCATTAAAAAAAAAAAAAAAAAAAAAGCAAAACAATGACACCAAAACCACACAAAAATAACCTATGACCATCAGTTGAATTAAGAAACAACTTGCTCCCAATGACAAAATTGTATCTATTTAGCATTTTATTTACTTGAAGAATCCCAAGGAAGGGCATGAAATGGTCTAACTGCAATTCACAGCAAAGGCTTGCTTTTCAGTTTTATATAAATGTGAAGAGAAATGAGCTTGTGCTCATGTCTTCCTTCAAAAATTCTCTTGCTCTTTGAGAATCAGTCTTTGATGATTCATTTAACTTCTTCCAAACAGAGAAATTTCCAAGCAGAATCGGGTATGCCAGAAAAAAGGGAACAGTAATGCCTATGAAGTTTGACCGATTTTGAGCTAGTTCTTATATTTGATTCAACTTACAGTACTAATTCACAACTAGATCAAAAATCTGGATTCTTCTGGACTTGAAATGTTCTCAGTGTAGTGGCTCTATACAAATGTGCACCCAGCATACTCGCAGAAATAAATATTCTCACGTACCTTGATATGAATCAACTCAAGATGAAGATAACTCTGCTAGTTCATTTTAAAAGAGATTGTTACAAACCACCTTTTGGCCCTCAGTGTTCAAGTCTTGAAAAACAAAGGAAAAAGGAAAAAAGCAAAAAGTTTTCCCCACTTTTTCTAAGGTACTTGGGGGGAATATTCTGCAGCACATCCTGAAGCTCCTCAGACAGGCTGAGCTTATTCAGATGAGCACACATGACTGACTTTACACTCACATATGAGAAAGACTTCTCTTACAGGACAAAAATACATTAACTGGTAGGAACTCAAATATAAGCATCATATTAATGGATTTTTTTGGTATTGTAAGAGGTTAAGAATTTGAACACCAAAGAACATTTCCCCACTTAGCAGATTGAATTGATGTACACATTTTGCCCCTGTTTAATAAATCAGCAGTTTTACGTCTGTCTAACCTCATTATAGCTACATTACAAGAGAATGAAGTATCGTCTCTAATGAAATTAGGAAAACTTTGCTCTGATAGCTGTATAACTGAAGTTATGTAAACATCATAAAAGCAATGTACTGGACTATCAATTGTACTGCCCATGCTTTAATTATTTGTTTCTGTTGTTTTTGTTTTTTTTTTTTTGTTTTTTTTTTTTGTTGGTTTTTTTTTTTTTTTTAATAAAACAAAATTTCTATAACCTGAAAGTTTTCCAGAGTTCATATTTATTCTTTTTTACTCCAGTGTCCTCATACATACTCAATTCCCAGTGCCATGATTAAATGCTATTTACTCTGCATCACATAGCTATTTCTTGCAAATAAAAGTCTAATCACTACCTGGTCCACACACATCCTTGATGATGCCAATGGGGGGACAAAGTAACGAATAGGAAAACTGCAGTGCTACAAGGCACAAGAGACTTGGGTTTGATCAACATCTGTAGGCCCAAAAGCAGTAGGCTTAAAGGATGAACAGTCATTTGCGAACTCAGTTAACATTTCTCTACCACCTACAAATATACAAATAGAATTTGCAACAACTATTTGCTGGTCTTCAGCAGTCTTTCCATCATCAACAGAATCTTGATAATGATTACAGACTTCATTATAAGGCTATTAAAAAAAAAAAAAAAAAAGAGAAGGAGGTAGACTGCTAGATGTTGTTAAAATAGCCAAACACAAAGGAGTCGTAATAGATCCTTCCACCTGTCATCTTAGCTGCCACAGAAATAAGTCCAGAAGTCACACAAACTCCTTGAGACAGTAGGAAGAGGGAAATTTTCACTGCATGCTTTCAGACAACTTAAGAACTGCACAAATTCTGTCTTCTGTCACTCAGGACAAAACCCAGTGCAGCCTTATTCATTTTAAATAGAGGTTCCCTACTAAAACGCAGAGAACCAGTCAAACCATGTTTTACTTCTCAACCTTACACTAGACTTTCTTTATCATTATAACAACTTTCCTAAGATAAAAAGAAGAAAAGCTCCTTGTGTTGGACTTGTTCCACCTGCACAGCTGTGCCAAAACACTTTCAGTGCACGCTTGGCTGTCTCTGCTTTCTGTTCCCAGGCACCTCCAGGGAAGAGCCCAACAATTTGCTCAATCACATCAAACCATGTTGCGTTTGTGACTCGGTCAGAAGACTGCTGGGCATCTAATTGCAACCCAGCAGTACATCATTTTGACAATTTATAAAGAAAAATATTAAGGAAAATAGCAAACAGTATTGTCTACATGTTATCAGGAGTGAGAAAAGTCTAATTGGGGATGAAAAAAGAACAAAGAAATCTTCAGCTTCCATCAAGGAGATTACAAAGTCAGTAGACCTAAAGTTAATTAAAAACTCTAAGCAAGTGCACCTACACTGTTTAGCACAAGATAGACGTTTCAAATTTCCAGCAATTAAAATGCTTTTCACTCGCCCTCTCTTTTGCTCAGGCTTCCCAAAAGATAATATTTCCCATTTTACTTTCCCCAAAAGTACCCCCTACATTTATTGCACTACCTATTGCATATAGTTTACAAGAAATAATGAGTATGGGAGATAGTCTTCCAGTTCCTTGGAAATAAAAGTATAATGCTTTCTTTCCCTCAACTGACCAATAGCAACAATTTGAACCCTCCAACAATCTGCTGTTAAAGACACTATATTTGGCAAAGTCAAAGATAACAAAATAAGGAGTAAGATTTACCTACTACAAGCACCCAGATCATCCACCTCACAAACATTTCTATTTATAGAAGGTCTTAGAATGCCTTCCAGTACCTTACAATAAACATCAGCTATTTGGCAGAAGGTACCATTACAAGGCCGTGCAGCAAGTGCTCAAGGAAAGGCACTGCCAGGGTGAAGCATCCTGAGTTAGGAAAACCCATAAGGAAGCTGAAAACCAGCTCCTTCATGGCGAAGATAAAAAGCATCTACAATTAGGCAAAAATACAGAACTTCAGTTTGCTAACCTCAGCAAATACTTTGGAGCCAATTTAACACTTCAGTCCAGAACTTTGCCCATGGTCACACTAAACTCATGATGTACAAGGTATTTAGTCCTATAAAGAGTACTTATGAAAACGTAATGTTTCTGCCTTCAGCTATTTTTTTTTCCTTCTTTTACACACTGAAGCATGAGTACTTCTGAACTTCAACTTACAATTTATCAGGTTCTTACCTCAAGGCTTTTAACACTTGTGGTTCAAGTCTGTATTTAAATGATGATACTTGGCTTAAAACAAGATGTGACAACCTAGCCAAAAATCAAGGTAGGGAACAGAAATAAATGACAGCAAAGTGGTAGAAATATTATAAACACTTCCATAGAAACATCTAAAAGGAGTGAAGTTAAAGGCGTAAATCAATCAATCAATAAGTAAAAGGCAAAAAGCAATGTAGCAAGTGGTTTGATTGTCCACAAATATCGCAACAGATTATTGCAGAAAAGTGTCCCACAAAGTTTCAGTTGTTTTTAACGTTTGCACAGCTGTCAAACACACAAGGCAATAATTTCAACATTTCATTTGATTCTGCACAAAAACAGCCATGCAGAAAAACTACAACAGGGCAACATGACTTACAGAATTCTGCAGGAGTTTCTCCTGTTTGTATAGAAGAACATACAAGCAGTAGAACTACACAGGAGGCGGAAAAGCAGATGAAGGGGTATTAATTCCCAGTTAACTGCCAACATCCTCACAAGACAGAAGTGATAGGACCATGGGGACATGTCAAATAGGACTATAATCCAAAATCCAAATCATACTAAATTAGCATTCCAGCAAGAGTTGATTCCTCCCCTCAAAAGTAGCCAGTTCAAGATCAATCACTCCTCTACTTGGTAAAAGGTCAGGTGTGTGGTATTGTGCATCCTACATTCAGGATGACCAGAAGATACAATCAGGTAGTTCTTAGAAATAGATTAAGCATTTAGAAATTCCAACAAAGCAAAGGAAAGTTATGCCAGAAGCTCAGCTGCAGGAGAAGTCTCTGTATCTTTTAAGTAAATCAGCTTAGTAAATCTGAAGTTGCTTGACCAGCTCTACAGAAACAAGCTTCTACATCTAAGGCAACATCTTTGGAAAAAAAAAAAGAAAAAGAAAAAACTGACAGCAGCTTTTAGTAAAACCATTGATTTTCCAAAAGCAATAATTAAAAGAAAGCCATCTGAAGCAATGCCAGACACTTCGTACCTTCCTGAGAGCTGCAGGTGCTCATGCATGATCACTAAGAAACAAGATATTGTGAAGAATCTACACTACATTTAATTATAGTATGGTTTCATATATACTCATATACTTATAGTATATACTTACATTTACTTACAGACTTACAGGTAAGTTAAGTTCCTTAATGAAAGGAAATCCTACTTTAAGCACAAGTACATTGAATAACATTAAATAGAAATATTGTTCCAAATGTTTCTTTCACAGCTGTCCACATTTTTAAACTGCTTCAAAGAGAACAAGACTTCCTGGTGCACAAGCATCCCTTACTTGGCAGTGACAATGACTACCCCAGCACCTGTCACAGCCTGCCTTTCTCATCTCTATAAAAAAACAACAAATAGACTGAACCTCATTTGACCTTTTAATCCTGAGCCACTCCAGGTGAGTTCAGGAAGGCCCATGTTTCAAGGATGAGGTAAGATATGTACGTTCTTGCACTTGCTCTCCATCAGAGGATGAGCAGAGGAAATAACCTCACTTCTGTCATGCGTAAGTTGGGATTTACTGAAGAGAATAAAGGCTGAGAGCAGACCTTTATCCTTCTCTGCTAGTCGACTAGGGTTTGCAGGTTCATTGCTTCCTCAGCTCAGAGTACTGTCTTCTCTTTAGTGCTGGTAGTAGCACTACAGCACTACAAGTAGTAGCATTGAGCAAAAATGATAGCTTGCATTCCCTTAGTGGCAATCTGCATCACTGAAAAACTGACTTTTAGCCTACCTTATTCGAGAGAGAGAATAACAACACTGCAGTAATATACATGCACAGAAAACCACCCTGCAGTCCACAAGCACAGAAACCTTTTTTTTCTTAAGAGATAAAAATAATGTAGCATCTCCCCAATAAGGCAAGGTACAATTACAGACAAGAGATTATAGCCTTGGATCTACAGAGATTCCAAGCGTAAAAGTTACCCAGTATATTTCGAACTAATTAATAACCCACATTTCCATTAACTCTTATACTTGAAAAAAACAAACAAACAAAAAACATTTTCTCTAGCTTTATTTTGCATATGCCCTTTCGTAAGACCAGATCCTATTAAGAACTTACTTCACTCACACAGTGCCAACTGAACTCATTAATACTTTTGTATCACTGTCAGATGCTTAAGTTTGTCCAAGAGTTGAGCTATTACTGATTTGTAGGTAGGATTTGGTTGAAAGAAGCCCTGTCATCTCCTAAGGAGCTCAGCTGCATTAAGACATTTGAAGGACCTAATATGGCACTGCAGCATTCACTGTTATTAAAATGCAGTGACTACAGCTGGCAGTGAGATCCTGACTAGAGATCATCATGGTCTGAGCAATCAACCTGGTAATCTGCTCTTCTCCTAATCTAACAAGTTCCAGTCCCACCCCCTCTTAACTTCTGGGCAGACACCATCACAGTTAACTAGTACATAGAAATGAAACACAACTATTTAGAACTAAGTTTCTAGTACAAACATTCTTACAAGGAATGGTTTTTAAGGCTCAGAATTAGTACATAAGAGAAGCAGAGTAATTATTCAATAAAACGCAGATGGTAAGAAAAATTGAATTACAAATTATTTTAGCTTTATGTTGTATAACACTAATTGAGCATTGCAGCAGAAAAAGTAGAGCCTGACTTCCCAATTCAATATTTTCTTTTCCTCAGTTCTTAAGAAGGGAAAAGTAAACTTATACAAAAGATAATTGCAGATTTGGGCTGAGAGAAAAGCAATTTTCCTAGTGGGTTTATTTGGACTTGGCTGCTGAGCCCCCCTGTAAAAGGTATTTTATGTCAGATGTAGAAGTTCTGTTGCGGAAGTAACAATAAGATTAAGAACGTCAAGCCTCACTAACTCTTTAATGAAAAATTACCTGGTTGGACTTGTTAGATCTTTTTCCCTTCCATTGAGCTGCGCATTGGGATAATTCATTGCATGGTTTCCAGAAAAGCTCTCAGTCAGCAGCACTTCTGACTGCCTAAGGGTAAGAAAAACCTCCTGCTTTCATCTCCCACAGAGCTTTCAAATTGGGTTGGATTTCTTCTCATGTGGAGATGTTCTCTTTAACTTGGACTAAAAGCTAGATGAGGGTTAGATCTGAATCCCAAATCTATGGCTAGTCAAAGAAAAAAACACCACAAGCAAGAATAATGTCAGCCTCCTGACTCAATTCAGCACACTGCTGATCTTTGCTGTTACATCAGTTCCTTCCATACTCACATTCAAGGAAATTATCTGCAACTTGAAAACAAGCAACTGCAGGTTATCATTACTGATTCTCTAATACATGAGAGGAAACAGGAGGGTGCATTTTCATAACAGTCAAGTTAACAAAACTCAGACTGGAAGTGACATCGGTGAGACTGAGCAATAAGCAGCTCCGAGCTGATCGGCTAAAACTTGCCTTTAATGGAAAAACCACAAGTCTTGATATACATCAGCTAAGCCAGCTCACCCTAGAGTAGCACACACATCAAAGCCAAAAAGAACATTTGCCAGGGAGAGTGGAGCTGCAGCCACACATTATTAAAACGGTATTAAACCACTGCAGGGTCACACTATCAGACTGCCTTCACTTTACCTATACAGATCAACTAAAGATTAATTGTGTGAATGATTGGATGATTAGATACCCATTTCACCCCAGAATTACAGCTCCATTTTATCTCAAAAGGAAGTCAGACTCCTACTTATGCCATTCTGGTTTTAAATTCTTTAAATGAGATACTGTTAAGAGAGCATGGCTGATGTTAATTTACAGTATGATTTACCTCAAGACAAAACTTTCTTAACCTGAGATGTGAACCCACACATTTCCCTGGAGCCACATAAATTGCATTCTGTGTACTGAACTGAACAGTTACTTTTCCACACTTTCCAGACATGGCTTTTCTCTTCCTATTTGCCCTAATGTATTTCTGAGTCTTCTGCTTAAACATGCAGCATGCAGCCCATGTGCATCTTTCTTGAGACCAATTTTAAAAAAGACAGACACTGTGGGGTCCTGAGGGGGTTCCCTTCCACCCTTCTGAGTGACTGGAAGGCAAAAAACATCCCGAATTAACAAGATCTGAGATTCACTGATACCTTTATAGACTTCAGCAATCACTTGCTAGGATTTTAATGCTTTTATAACCTTTTAACATCAAAAAGGAAAATTCCTCAAATCATTTCAGTGGTTCAGAAAAGCTCACAAAATCTATTTTATTATAAGCTAATATAAGAAGGAAAAAATTTGTGCATGCAATATAGACCGGTTCAGTCTTCCTTCTCCTTTGGCAGCTGCCCTTAAAAACCCATCACCAGAACTTAATTTCTCAGCATCACCCAGAAATTATTATTACATTATCCAAAACGCACTTAAAAATACCATAGGACCACTGTTTAAGTCCTGCTGATCAAGGCTGCAAGATGAAGCATCATGGAAGCCAAGAACTGAAATGGCCCACTTTGTCCCTAACCCTCTTCTTCTGCATGCATTTAAGTAATTGGCAGAGCTGTTCTACAGGAAGTTGCTTGTACGGTGCCAAACTGGTTTCCAAATTTCTTGGACTTCAGGGCCTTGCTCTGCAATGAAATAAAGAGAAGACTCCACTCAGTCCTGAGAAGCTGCGGAGGGACAGAGCATCACCATTGCACCTCTGCTCTCTTGAGCTCACTAAGGACATGGTGCTGCAACTGCTGCACAGCCACCACCTTGCATCCTTACAAGGTAATCATTGCACTAAGTCCTGGGGGTTAAGAAATAGTGAGGAAATATTCTGAGAGAAGTCAGTCTTAGGCTGAAGAACAGAAGTGGAGGGGGAGGGAAGAGAGGATGGAAATCTTTTCCTCTGCCGCCATCCCTTGTCCTTTCCCCAGCCCACACAACTCCTATTCCGAGTTTTGCAGGATGCTAGAAGCTGCTTCACCAGCAGCACAGCACAGGATTGCCATCTACAGGCCTTGGAAAACAAGACGGTGGCATTCAGACAACTGCTAAAGACTGAAGAAAAAGCAAATATAAAGTAGATTGTATTCTCTCTATGAACTTGGGCCACAGACTTCATTTATCTTTTTATAACACTTCAACTCAGAACATTAATCTTCAGTCCACAGGTAGAATAACCCTTAACAGTTATGTGCTATGGCACAAAAATTTAAATAACATGATAATTTATATTTTCAGTAAATTCTTGTGCATATTCATGCTTCATCTCTTATTTTCTTATAGCTCTATGAGATTCTGACACGCATCTGCCTTTCATTTCTTCTGTTTTGCTTTTCCTGTTCATATTTTGGCAATAAAACAAAAGCTAAAAATATATCCAAGATTCTGATAATGCAACAGACAGAACTACCATAAAATCAGCAGGATACACAATGGCTTACAGATAGTTTCAACATTTCATTATTATCACTGCTACACTAAACTGACACTGCAGTAAGTGCTGCAAACTCATCAAGCATGCCCACCTCAGTGCTCCTGCAGCAAATCCACATGATATTATTGACCAAAAGGGAACAATGCACCAGAGATTTTCATATTTACCTCAAGTAGATACACACTTAGAAAATCTTTTTATCACTGCACTTTTATCAGTAAAATGCTGCAGAAAGAGTTTACAGATTACTAGCAGGCAATGAGATACATAGGACTAAATATTCATTTGTACCCACAACATACATAAGGATTAGTGAAATGTTGAACACTTTTCTGCTTCATGGACCAAGCAAGCTGGAGGAAAAGCCCTTGACAGAAACACCTTAGCTCTGATCATTAAGACAAAGAGCTACTACCTTAAGTCAGGGCTCCGAGCATATGTTGGGGCTTAAGGAAGATAAACATTAGGTACACCAGTGTCATCTCCAAACCAAGCACTACAAATGTCAGATTTTTCAACTAAGCTAACAATGTTTAACATATGAAGGTACAAATACAAATAAGAAGCATCAAGGAACTTCAGACTCGGGCTGAAGCAAACCCAAGTCAATAGCCAGTATTTCTGGATTACAATGATAGACTGATTTTCTGGAAAACTGTATTTTCTGCATTTCTCACCTTCATAGACAAAAGTCAAAAAACAATAATAGCAATAAATAAATCCAGATACCTCGTTAAAAATCCAGAATCTTGAAACAGCACTAATTCAAATGCATTTCTCCTAAATGCCTCAACCAGTTTAGATAAAGCCACCTTAAGGAGTGATAATGACATACAAATGTAACTTTCTGGGAGAAGTTCAGACTGTTTTCATTTGGTGAATTTGAACCATTTTTTCTGGATACTGTGGTAGAAAGACTGCCTGCCTACTTGTGGCTAATCAAAAAGTGGTGAAAAGCTCAGTCAACCTGAGTGAATCTCAGCCTTCACCACACTTATTCTGATAACTTTCTCATTTTCAATTGAAGAAGTACTGTTGACAACACTCAAGAGAGGACTTCCTGAACATGTGAATCTTCAGTTGAAATAAAAAGGGATGCTGAGCCCTTTAAGATCGTTTCTTAAAATGTGCATTTCAGAAGATCCATCTTGGAAAGCAATGGAAAAAGAATGGACTTATCAACTGAATCATAACCTTTCTTAAAGACAGATAATCATGAGCTGCACAACGGCAGTATCAAGAGAAATTCCTGCAGCCAAAGTAAGCTGCAAGAAATTTACGTTGCTGAACGCATTGTTATCTGCCATTCTTCTTCTGTATTTTCTGCTGAAGGAAAAACTAAACTTTTTTCCTTCTCTAGCCATCATCTACAGCATGAAGCAGCAAACGTAGTCGCTAAACAAATGGACTAAGCAGAAATAAGGTGAAAAAGTATTGAGTGACTGCTGCTAGCTATAGCAAACAGAGATCACGAAACAAATGATTATAAGACAAACCAGATCAAAGTCAGAGATGCACAACAAATGGAATGAAATAGTGGTAGGCAGAAAATCCATCCTATTGATGTTAAAGCAGATGGACCAAACTAGTGACAGCGCAAAGCCCTGAACTAGGAAAAGGAAGAAGTCATGAGACTGCCTCATCTCTCAAATTAATGAGATATTATCTTTACCTTTGAGAAGTAACACGATGTTCAGAGGGAATGAGTAAGAGGCATAATAATAAGATGCAAGAAACATCACTTGTTTTTTATTGACTGAATAGTAAAAATAACGGACGATCCTCGTACACAATTCCCTGATCAACAGTCCCTATGCCTCTAACCAACTCATCCTTCTAGATGCCGGGAGTTTTCAATAGCAAAATATCCTAGGAAGACAGGGGAAGCAAACATTAGTTGTATCTTCAGTAGTATAGGGGACAAAGTATGCAAGAGTATGAAAAACAAATGAGTGATATCACAAGTAGGTTGGGATGAATTAACTCTGCTTATACTTAAATATTTCCTGCAACTAGACTAACCTTCATCTTAGAATGAACAGAAGACTCTCTAAGTTCAAGGGGAATTATTTCACTAGAGTGTATGAGAACATGTAGCAGACGAGCCAAAGATTTTGTATACGTCATCTGTAGCCTTCCAGCACAGCCTCCAGTTAACAGCAATCATGCACCCATGTCCCACCCAACTCATGATAGCTAACAAGCTCTAGTTAACCTTTAAAGTTTCTGGTTAATGGAAACCACTACAGCAACACAGACTTACCACATTTCCTGATATTAATCAGAAAATCACTTGGGGACATCCTGGGATGACACAAGCACAGGGTGAGACAGACTACGTAACAATTAATACCTTAACAGAAGTACCACCTTCATCCACTCAGTACTTGTAACACACAATAGTTTTATAGAATGTCTTTGTGCATTACCTTAAGAAATAACATCTAAGTTCGTTTCTTCAACTTGTCTCCTTTAGTTGGGGCGGAAGGAAAAGTCTCCCTAAGCTACACAATTCACGCACAGTTCTACTTCTAGATTTATTTTAGAGCTTCATCCTTGTATCAAGAGCCACAGCTGGAAATAACAAGCAGAGGTAAATAAAATGACAGAAGAGGCTGTTTAGGCAGGAACAAGATGCACCAATTTCTGCTATGTTAAAGAAACTGCAACCTGTCATATTCAGCAAAGTATTCATACTATTTGAGGCATTTCTACAGTGACATCTTCTAAAAAACCTGCATGATTTGTAACAAGGCCCCAAAATTGCCAATGTCTTTCTAAAATCATACTCAACCAAAACTCCTGTTCATAATGAATGCTTTCTGGCATTGCAGTCTGAGAAATCCAAGTGATATTAACTAGCTCCAGATCAAACCGACCTCAGCTACACAGTTGGAACTGCAGAGTAACCCTGGCTATAATTACAAATTACTCCAAAGGATCAGAGAACAAACTTGGCTACACCCTCCAAGGAAGAGGAGTCAGTTAGTAGCGATAAATTGCTCCCTCTGTGACACAGCACAGGTGATGGACCTAAGATCACTGCTTGACTATAGTATATTATCTTAAAACTATTCTGCTTTATTTCCCAGATTCTACTCATCTAAATACCACGATAATCTTACAGCATTGCACTGATACATCCTTTCTACCACATCAGCATTTCTATTCAATGTATTTTTAATTCAGAGCAAAATCATTTGGGAAAGCCATGCTCTGCTTTAATCTTTTCCATTGATAATTAGCAACTTGGCAGCAAAGGACACACTTTATCTCTGGACTGACATGCACTTCAGTGTCAAAACATCTGCATTTTTGCCAGTATTCTGTGCTTGCTTTTTTTTTTTTATAAACTGAAACAAAGTGAAGTTTCAAGGAAGAACCTGGGCCCACTTTTTTTTTTTTTCTTTTTAACCATGTCCATTTACCAGTGTAGTACAGCAGATGTTTGTCTCCCTGAGAAGTGACATTCCTGTCACAGGGCCAGTGCCAGAAGTAGCTACCAGGTGTCAACCTTCAGTTTACAGAAAGCATTCAGAAAACCCCTAAGTCAATCTGCTGATTTCAGATCAGCCCACAGCACCTTCTGTTCCGTGAGAAGCACCTACTCCATCACAGAGATGCAGCACAGCTTTCAGAGCAAGCTGTGTGCTCTTGGCATGTTCAAATGGCACCTACACTGACTGCACTGCCACTCAGCAGCACAGCATTTTATAGCCTGCATTGCCAGAAGTAGCTGCAACTTACTGCTGGTGTGCAGGGAATTAACAGCCTCGTAGGGGATGCAACAGCAAATAATCAGCCTGCATTAGGCAGGAGGGGAGGCGTTATTCATGTCCTAACTGAGGAAGTTCTCCGCAAGTGACCTTCAGCTGATCATGCTTCAGTTGTGCTGCTTTCACTAATATACTGAAAATTTGAGGTTTTGAAAAGCTCAGAGCCGAGATGATCACAGAGGTGAGATGGAGCAGAGGACTTAACATGAGCAAGAAATCAAAGCTCAGCAAAGCCACGTGCTGCGCTGAGTCAGTGATTTTCCACACCTCACACTGCCACAGCCCAGGACACCTAGTGTGAAGGCAGAGAGAACAGGAACTGGCCCTGCACTGCCAAAATGATGGCTACTGAGGGCAAGGGGACTTAACGCTCAATTTTGCAGTATGGGTAGCAGCAAGTAACTTGTCACTTCTGGATCTAAGCCACTGTTTTACTGCAGCAGTCTAAAAAAAAAAAAAAAAAAAAAAGAGACTGGATTTTTCATCTGCTGGTTCTTGCAAACCAACCTGAAAGTTACTTGCATAGGCTTGCATATCATGGTGGCGGGGGAGGCGGGGTGGGGGGGGGTTGGGGGAGAGCAAAAAAGAAACAGGACCCTATAAGGAAAGCATGAAGAACTCATTCCTATTAAGATGTGCAGGAGTAACCACAGTGTGGAAACAACACACATTTTCTCACATTTGCTGTAACAGTAAGTTACCTCAGCTGAAGTAAATCAGTAAGCTGTTCAGCTAGGAGCTCTGATCCTCATTTACTGAGATGAGATCGACTTGTTCCTTCAAGTGCACGACAACATCCTGTCATGATCAATAATAAAGCCATGATTTGAGAATTCACATTCCCTGATCCTTACATAGAATAAAGTGTGGATTAATAAAATAAAGAAACACCGTAACTGTGGATGCTCTACACCGATTATTTTTATGTAAGATTTGATTTTTTCTTCTATTGCAACAAGAATAATTTCTGTGCTCTGTCTAGTATTGCCTGAGAAGATTGCCCCAGCACTAACTCCTAGGCAAACGCTATACTAAGCATACAAAAACTTACATGGTAGGGGCAAAAATCACCCAAGCTTCTCCCAGCCTTCCACAGTATTCAAATGAAGTCTTTGACAGCTCTCTCATCAATTCTGCATGCAACACATCCCCACATTAACTACATTTTAACACAGTATTACTTCGAGAAATCCAAATATTCCACTTTGCAGGCGAATATCATTATGGAGAAAATATTTCTGGCCTGGAAATAAGTCAGGCTATTAAGAAAGCCTGAAAATATTCCCTTGAGTGTTTTCAGAATATCCACTTACAGGGAAAAATAAACAAAACACAAAAAACAACAGAACAGAACTAGCATCACACAGTCAGAGAAAGTTACTCCTCTACATCAGTAGCATGCAGGATCTGTCCACACAGCCAAGGGAAGCAGAGAAAGCAATTGGTTACTTTGGTTGAGGATTTCACTCTCACATCCACCTCCTCTCTCCCTGCCATAGGGCAGTTGCTATAACAAGGCTCTGAAGATCAAGGATAATTTTAAATAGCTATTCACACAAAGCACACAAAGGAAAAAAGAGCAGAGAAGTTCTTTCCAGTGTTGCATAGGAAAAAGGTTTTTATTTGTTCTCTCATGCTAGCATGCAGGAATACTAAACAGAAGTTCAATACCATAGGGCTGTTTTGCACAATGCAAATAGGTGAGCTATTTGTTCACTTAAGATGCATCAGGTTTTTCTCTTATTTTTTTCTCCCCCTTTGGAAGAAGGCTAGCTTTGAATAATAATTTCTTTTGCACTTACAGAACATAAATTCTGAACATTCTTAGAACTATTCATATTATCGTGAACACTGTTAGGAATACTTATACAGGTAGGGTGCAACACAGCAACTGTCCAACAGGCAACAAGAAGAGACATGAAAAATAATAACTCTGAAAATTATACAGATACCTGAGGCAAGGAGAAAGAAATTACCAGAGCTTAGATTTGATCAAGGAACAAAGATGCTGCTATTGGTAAATGTCACACGATTAACAGTTGTCTGAAGTTCATCTTTCTCAGCAATAGCAGCTTAAAAATGCAGTGCAAGACGAGAGAATAGAATTGCCATTGCAAATGCTGGCAGTTAAATGGGGAAAAAACAAACACATTGGGATATTGTGACTGTTTATATTCAGTATGCAACTCAGAAGTTAGAAGATGAAAGAATATAAGCAGATGTCCTCTTTTGGCATCTGCACATCTTATGTACAACCAAGCAGAACCAAATTTTCCAAACTCAAGCATCTCACCTATGCTGTCAGATCATTTAAATGGCAAAAACTATTTAAATGGGAGACACCAACATTAAATCATTTTATATATACCACCCTGCTGTCTTTCATCTGATGGGAACAGACAAAGTTAATTAAACCTAAAGACAGATAATGGTACAACCAAACATGTATGAAAGAGAAAGGGAAATTAATGGTGAGGTGGCTTACCTTTGTAGCCCACTTAGATTTGTGTCAGGTGTATGTGATGATACAGTCTTCGCATAAAGCTTCGACAGTTTATGTCATGCATCTGTGCTTCTTAATTTTCTTTTCTAACAGCACATCAATCACTATTAAAACTTAAAAGGCACAAGCGGGTTTTTTGTTCATTTTAAAAGTCCTACAAGAGCGAATTCTTTGTGTCTTCGGTATCTTAAATAGCATCCACCTTAGCACAATTTAGTCCAAATTTTACCGTTTTGCTCCCATCTTCCTCTAACGTTGTCTTCCTACTTACACATACATTCATGCTTTCAAGAAAAAAAGCATCAGATGCTGCTGTCTGCCACTTCTAAGCCTTTATTACCTGATCACATTAGCATAAAATGCCTGGAATTCAATACGTTAAATTACAAGAAAACTTGAGTTCTTGAAGCAACTTCCTTAACGCTTTTTCCCCTCTTACACAATTCAAACTGTAAGGAATTGGTTTGTGTCTGTAAGCACACTTAAGATAAACACTTCCTAAACATCATTAGCAGCTGACTTAACCTTCTTTACCTGTTAAGAGTCTTAAATCTGAAAAATTACACAGCAATACTTCTCTGCTTGGGAAGTGAATTTCAACTTTGTAATAACAGAACTTACATACCTTTTACTGCCACATTTTCCATTTGAGTCCCTAAGATTACCTGTAGGCTCAATACTTCTCCCAGAAAACTTCTTTTAACACACAGTACCTCCTTTCAGAGCAATGGAATTCACCTAAACAGCAGCTGAATTGGCAACGTGTAGGGTAACTTATGGTGCTGATGAAGCTAAGCCTTCAACCAAATTACTGCAAATTTGCATTTAGGCATAAGAGCAAAATTTTATTATCTTCTACTGAACTAAAATGAAAGCTTAAGTTCCCAAAAGACAACCATTCATAACTCTTTTCCCCCTGCTGTTATTGTTAGTGTTGCTTTCATTACAATGATTTTTTTTTTTTAAAAAAAGCATACTTCCACAAACACATATGTACACAAACATACTTTTAGCCTTACTTAAGCAATCAACTTCTGCTCCCTCAGCTATCTTCTGTATAAGAGACAGAGAAACCTAAAAAAGAAGTGCTTACTGATACAGTGTCAGGCATTAAGTTCTATAGACAAAGCAGTTTTATATCTTCTGCTGTACTTGCCAGCAAAGTTGCAAGAATTTTCCTCCTAACCACATTCTAATATGCAGATTCCTGTGAGAATACACTGGTCCCAAGAGTCTTCTTACTTCTAACTCCTTCTCAAATCTCCTGTAACATTATAAATTACTTATTTCTGTAGTTACCAGGCATAGGTTTGTACACTTGCCTTACCACCTGTTCTTCAGAGCTTTAGAAAGCAAATAACTGCTACCACACATCTTAAGGATTTCAGTAGTAGAAGTATTAAGTTGGTAATTTCATTGTAAAACTTGATGTATAAGACAACTACTACCTCTTCGAGAAAAGCCAGTCAAAATAAAACTCTAATTATCCAACAGAATGAAGCATGCACACTAATTAGCAAGTTAATGTTCAATGAGATTTCACAAAAACACTGCTGGGAACTTGGAAAGAGTCATAATACTGATGGTCCTTTATTAATAGGATGATATCGTATAACAACGCAATTCTTATTTCCAACACCATCTCAGAAGCCCCAAGAATGAATGAATTTTCTTGAGATTTGAGCTTCCTACAAGCCCTAAAGCTCCTTGGGGAGCCATTTCACTTATACCATTATCAATGGAAATGAGATTTTAAAGAGTATCTGCGACAGTCACAGACTGCTAATGCTATGAGAAGTGCCAGTGTGCAGCACATTTCTCCCAAAAGCTCTCCAACCTGTTAGTTGTCTGTTCAGTTGGTTCTAATATTGCCATTTAAGGACCAGAAATCTGTCTCATTCTGCCTTTGTCAGTCAAAATCGATCATTAAAAAGAATCAATTTTTCCCAACATTATGACTGTGGAATGCAGTAGAAGCAGCAAGATGATATACTCTTATATGGGGAGTGAGATTAAGTGCAGTTGGCTGATTTTCTCGCTTGACAGGTAATTTGTATTAAGGTAAAGTGTCTTCCAAAAAACTACTACTTTCTAAACAGAAAGTGAAGAAATAATCACAGAACAACTCAGGTTGGAAGGGACCTCAAGGATCATGAAGCTCCAACCCCCCTGCCACATGCAGGGCCACCAACCTCCCCATTTAATACCAGACCAGGCTGCCCAGGGCCCCATCCAACCTGGCCTTGAACACCTCCAGGGACGGGGCATCCACAACCTCTCTGGGCAGCCTTGCCAGCACCTCAGCGCTCTCTGTAAAAAACTTCCCCTGACATCCAGGAGGAGGATGCGATGAAGAATGAAACCACATAACACTGGTATACATACTTGATTAGCAAATGAAACTTGGCCTGAAATTGAATTATCAGTCCTCTTCAAAAAGAAAAGAAAATATCTCACATGCTCATTTTTCAGTGGTATTTAATCAACACACTCCTAATGCTCCACTTAGGAAAGAGGGGCTTTTTTTTTTTGGAGGGGAACACATGCTGTGCAAATGAAGTAGCCGTACAAATACAAAGAAAAATGCAGTGTTAGGAAAGCAATTGAGATATCGTTTGAAAACAAACCAGAACCCAGCAGGCCATTCCACTGCAAATACATTCGTATATCTTACATTTTCACTTCGTATCTGCATATCCAGGAAAGCCAAAGAAATCCCAACTCTCCTGGGCTTTTGAGTGATATGATTGTGATGAGTACCCAAAATGTTAAAGAACTCCTTTTGCATTGATCAAAACTATGTATGAACTGGCAAAGAGACCATTCTTGAATAACACAGTTCTGGTTTGACCCAGTATTGGAAGCTGTTTTCTAAATTGCTTGCACATAAGGCCTACAATTTTTTTTTTCCTCCCCACAAAAAATATTGTTTCTAATCCTGATTCACAAATGGATGAAGGCAAAGCCATTTGGTGAACCATAAAGATCTGCACAAGAAAAGGAAGCACAAAAGTAGAAATACTGAAATAAGAAATGAAGGATATAAGCACAAGAAGCATTTAAGGCTTCAGTCTTAAGAAAAGCTGAGAGGCTCTTGAACTGTGTACTGTTGGGAGGTATGTAGCAAAAACAAAGATCCAATTTCAACATCAGTTGTTAAATAGCCCCCTGTTTGACCTGAGCTTTAGCTACACTTTAAGGTATCCTTAGGCTGTTCAGACTAGATGAAGTTTGAGGAAAAAAGAAAGCAGCAAATAAAATCCAAGCATGATCTCAGTGCAAGAATCTCATGTTTGAGATGAGATCCTGATTGGGATTGTTTGGCTCTTGATTGTTAATAACAATAAGAAGGAACTTTTTTTTTCTTATTTCAAGGACTGTAAAGCCTTCCTGGTTTAATGAAGCTAGACCAAAATAGAAAGCTGCATAGGAACGTAAAGGACCCAGAATATTTTACCTTACAGAAAGTCATAGAAATCATAGAATCACAAGGTTGGAAACAACCTATAAGATCATCTAGTCCAACCGTCTTCTCATTACCACCGCTACAAGCACTAACCCAGATCTCGCAGCTCCTCATCCAGACAATGTCTCGTCCAGTTTCTCCTGAACACATTTCCCATCCACAGCCTTTCACAATATGAAACAGAGAAGCCAGTGGTCTTTCTCCACTCAACACAACTACAACCATTACCTGGTAATTCTGCAGGAAGTAGTTGTAAGATTTATTTTCTATTGAGCAGAGTTGATGAAGTAAATTACATTTTCAACTGCCATGCTTTTTAAAAACTCAGTACATAATTATTATATATATAATAATAAATATATAATAAGTATAATAATAAAATATAAATTAGATATAATATATTATATATTATATATAAATATTTATATAATAATAATTATATATATGGTTATTATTATAATTATTATAGTTCTTGAAGAGATAGTCATCTTCCACAAGGAATTCTGTCTTTTTGGAAACCAACTTATTTTTCAACACAAACAACACACCATCAGTTTTGGCTTCTGTAGGAGCTCCTCTGTGCTTAGCACTGAAGTCTGATAACTCCATATGTCAGTACAAGAGACGCTTCATTGATCAAAGAGCACAAGTGCCAAGTGCTGTACTTCCCACACAGGAGAAGACAAATTTCAACTGAACGTGAAGTTACTGCAGCCTTCTGTCCCCTGTCCTCCAAAATGGGTAAAAAACATTCCTGTGGAATACATCGCTACTACATGACTCTATCCCAAAGTGAGACAAGGGCTTCTACACATAGCTAGCCAGCAGCAGTTGCCAAAGGCAGTGTTACACAATGCCCACTTCTCACTTGGGTTTTCAGTTGAAAAGATGCCAGAGTGACCTCACTTGGCCTTCAAGGCTAGAGCTCCTTTCTGTATCCATACAGATGGGCCAGGAGAACTCCCCAGGCAATGTCCATCAGTAATGTTGACCCCAAGTCCTACCTAAGCACATCTGCAACAAATAGAAGCAGCTCTGACACAGACATGGAAGCATTCAGAATCCCCAGGCTTTAAGTTTTCACACAACATTTCACACTACTTTTAATGGCCAGCTCTCTGGAAACATCAATCCCTCCCTGCAACCAGGATGACTGGTTGATGAGTTTTAATATCCTCACCTGGATAGCTGTAATGAAACAAAACAAGTTGCAATTCTCCCTACCTCTCCAATGTATATTTTTGTATTTATAAAAAAAAAAGAATTATTCCATAATCATAGTCATGTTTCAAAAACCAAAACAAGAATATCACCAGAAACAACAGAAACTCAAATTATCAATTCCACTGCAGAAGATGAATCCCTGCTGCAGATGGTTTCTTTTAAGTTAGAAAAATAACGCCCATTTTTTCATTTGATATTTTGGTAATGGTTTCCATTGAAATCAGACTTCCAAGTAAGTTTGAAAGCTTCTAAACAATAGTGGTAAGCTGATTTTGAATTCTGACTTCACACCACATTCAAGTTCTACAAGGCAAAAATGTTATTTGGCAGCAAATGGCAAAGAAATCCTTGGCATCATATTCCAATTTTAAGCAGAAACCACTGGAAGTGTTCAAGTAACTCCTTGCCTTACCTGATGGTTTCTGAAATACAGCTCAAATTTGTTAACTACTCCGAGTACTGAGAAGGAGAAGCCAGCATATTACAACTTCATTTTCTGTAGATTAGAATAACATTGATTACATGAATTTGGGCAAAGATCAAAAGATTGCAGATTAATACATCTGAGTTTTAAGATCCCTTGCATGGTCAAGAAAAGGTGCAGGCAAGTAGAGTTAATGCAGTTCATTAACTGTTGATAATGAGTTTAGTAACTGCATACATTCTTACAGACCACTGCAATCTCAAAGCAATATTTGATTAACCTATAGTTATACCATGAACACTGCTCAGATCAGCGCATTTTAATTTGTTTTGTCTAGGCCACATAAACAGTAACCCTATCTCAACTGATCTGCAGTACCACTGAGTATTATGGGTGCTGTTTTCAGGCTTTCCCCAGCCTCCCACTACTTCATCAGTTCTGCTCTCACCCCAAAGCAAAAGGCTGAGCAAAGCAGAACAAGTAATTTAGGCACTTAGAATAATATTTGAAGAACTACACAATGACTGATCTAAGCTTCTGAACAATGTTTATTTTGCAGATGTTATACCTAAGGTCACTGAATTTCAGAAGATCCAGAAGTAATGCCCATAACTGAAGTGCCCACATGGAGAACTTTCTCTCAAAAGATCCCTCATGTAGTTAAGAGTGCAGAACTTGAACTAGGGAAGAACCCAGTAGCATTTAATGCCTTAAGGCATGGCTAGTACTTATTTTTGTTTGCATCAATCAAGAAGCTTATCAAGAAGAAACAAGAAAAGAATAAAGCAACATGGCTCCCAAACTTCCTTTGGGAACCCAGAGAAGGATCTAACACCATGTGCTCAAGTGCCAGCAGGCACTACTAACACCTCTGATATCCACACAAAGCAGTTCCAGGATAGAGATATCACGCTTATATTTGTCCCAACAGACATCACATCATGAAGGCTAAAGCCATTTAAAATGCAGTCTGGCTCTGAAAATATAAAAGGAAACAGCATTGGTATATTTTTCCAGCTTTCTGTGGCAAGATTCAAATCTAATTAAAGTTCTATCATTAATTCCCTCTTTTCAAATGATGGATTTTTACAGCATTCCTTCTGAGATCTTACAAAACCTAATATCTAGATAAAAGGTGAGCCATGAATCCCTTACAGTGCCCCATTTTCCTTCTGCCTCAATCTCAAAGCAATTATGCTTGGAAATTATTCGGAGCTGCTGTTCAAGTCAGCAGCTGAAGACAGAGCACAGCACTCCGAAACACTTCTTCATGGTTTTATCATTAGTACTATCTACACATTGCTCAAGTCAGAGTACAAAAAGTGCACGGCTTGGTATTAATGCCTACCTCAGAAAAGCTACTTTCCAACTGAATATTCACATGACAGTTATACGTTTGGAGTCAGTGCTCCTCTCAGATGACTGTTCTACAGGGTAGACTACATCATATGCCTTTCACTTAGATTGAGAAAGATAGCCATGCAAAGCTTAACATTTCCTCATCAATGTCAGTGCTTCCATATAGCACCTAGCTAAAATATCAGTTCTCCACACACTTGAATGGCTGAAAAAATACACTAGAAAAGGTATCACCTATACTAACACATCCCCTGCAAACTGTAATACTTGTTGTTATATTGGCAAGTATATCTACTCACTCGCATAGAAAACTTTTCACAAGAACAGATTATTTCATTATAAAGAAAAAGATGTAAAATCCAAAACTATAACCAAGAGCAGTTATCACTGCTATTCAATCCATCACTCAAGAGGACTCAGTACAAGTCTGTTAACACAGAACACAATACAACTTAAGTGACAGTAGGTCATAATTCATGCTATTGGAAGAACCAAGAAAACTTCCACAGGCTGAGCAGAATGATTAACTGCTTCAGGAAAGCACATGTTAGAATGTGTCAAAGAGCTTTAAAGCTGTCTAAAAGACTCAAAGAGCTTTGATTATATTAATCTGATACATAGGCAGGTAAAATGAAGCAGATAAAGTCAAAATGCAAAAAACACCTGAGCTTTCATTTCAACCAGAAACCAATCCTAAATCAGAATTCAAGTAAACACATTCCACCATGTATACTTTGGTTAAAAAAGAGCCAAATGTCTGTTCACAACATTCGAAGTTTCACCTGAAGTTGCATCCAAGTAACATCAGATGGACTGTAGGAACCAACTAGAAGAAAGGAGAATTTTAATTTTTGTAAATGAAGATAATTGCAACCACTCCAAATCTCAGACTTGAACCAAGAACTGCAAAGCCAACTGACCTGACTGCCTGAAGTTTCTGCTGTTCAACACCAGCTACAGAGCTTCTATAGACTAAACAGACAGGCTAAGTGTCAATGATTGTACCTACTGTTTCAATAACTTCTCTGCATTCTTTCAACTAGGAATTATTACACAAGTCCCTTCTGTCACAGAACCAAGGTGGACATGATCATTGTGTCTGATCAGCAGAGCAGAAAGGGAAAGAAGTCTGAGTTAAAAACATTATTACTGAACTTATAAGTTTGTTAATAGGTATAAAATAATTCCAGCCTAGAAGCAGGTAAGAAGAAATTACTCATTTAAATTGAAGTCAGACAGTAAAGTGTTTTCTTACTCCCTTTGAGTATCTGGCAATTTTCCCCAAGGGCTTCTTATTCAGAATGAACCCTGATGGCATATATACAGCCATACAGCAATACAGAATTACCACAGCTAACAGAGCAACTCTTTCAGTTTTTATTCAGTATATATCATTCTATGGACCAGAATAGGAGAACAGCTAAGAAGGCCATGCAAGTACAGAAATGGAGCATGTGAATTTCTGATCCCAAGGGTCTCAAAGTTTTTCAAATTAAGCTCCCATTTAGACCAACATTTCCTAGCAAGAGTTAATTCATCATGTTTCTTAACTGTCTCTTACTCAAAGCTTATGCATATTGTCTCAACAAGATGGGTTTTTTTTCCTCCTCTATGTTGCTGCTCTATAAAGCTTCAGTAAGAACGCCTCTATTTCATTCAAGTAGCTGCAGACTCACATAGTAGCATGGCTTTGCACAAATGCCTAGTAATTCAGCCCACACACTTGAGCATAATGCATTTTCACTTTCAAGGATGAAAAACAAGAGTCAGGCAGTCGCTGTTTGAATACACAGGAGAGAAGGTATATTTTTTTATTGATCACAAGATATAAGAAACACAGATTTAAAAAATTAAAATTCAGAGAATAAGCAAAAGAAACTGAAACTGACAATTAGGCAGGCCAAATATCCCCCCATTTGTGGTTCAGAGTTACACAGCTGTTATGGTTTGTAGCTCAGGAAGTACCCAGATCAGATAATTGCAGTAATTCACTGGCTCACAAAACAGCCAAATCAACTCACCAGAACTCCAAGGGGTTAGCAATTACAAATAATTGGGGTCCCAATGCATTTCTGTTCCATGAGTATAGAACAAGGATATATTTTCTTTGAAGTTACACGTGAACATTTACTGACTGCTCTGAAAATCCTTGCTCTACTGCTTTGTGTTCCAAAGAGGGCTAAAAGGATTCACCTGCTCAGAGCTCTGTCGAAGAGTACTGAGGAGAGGTCATTAAGGATCACCTTCAGTAATTAATACTTTTGAATACTAAAAATACCCTCCCTCAAACGTTTGAGCAGGATGTTGAAAAGAAACCTGGAATAACTGCAGAGGGAGACTGACTTGTAAACGTTCCCATGTTCTTAGTTATTGACCCACTTGATAGCAAGGGTTGGTCTGCTTCTGTCTTTCAGTAAAAATCCTACAATGTCTACAAACTGTTTTTAAACCAATGAACAGCACACAAGTTCCATCATTTTTTTTACAGACCTTCAAAACGCACAAACAGAACATTGCTGCTCACACACTTCACAGAGCTTGAGCCAGAGGGAGCTCTCAGAAGCTATATTTGAAAGCACTGAAACGATTGTTCACAGAAACAAAGCAAAGAAGCAGAGGCACAGAGAACAGGCAGGCACAGTCCAGCTCTGGGCAAGAGCCAGCAGCAGAGCTGGGCAGGAACCCAGCATTTCATGATGTTCCTACTTTCTGACTTCTGCCTCAAAAACCTTTTAGTCCTTGGTCCAACTCGCACCACCGTTGCCCTCCTTTTACTGATTTCAGTATAAGATAGATTGGACCTCACAGCTTCAGTTTCAGATGTGCTGAATATGCATTGACTTGAGCTGCACTTGTCAATGCTAAAAACACAGCTTGAAGAAAAAGTCTTAGCATGCCAGGTGATCCTGTACAGGTCACATAATGGCCTCAAAGAATTCACAGGAACATTGAGCTACTTCAATAAGAGAGGCCCGAGACACATGGTCTGTAGGTGACAACTTCAACAAAACAGTCAGGAAAAAATAAAATCAACCTGGAATACAGGATGAAAGTTCACGTCAACTGTTTTCTGAAAATTATTTTGCACATTATTAATAGGCAGGTGTTTTCACTACGTTGACTTTAAAAGCCAAGGTAGTTCGGATTGCAAAAGCTGTTTTTTCCTGGCATACATAGAAAGTAACTCATTTTTTTCTACTTTCAAAGATGGCTGCCTTTTGTTGCCATCCGTATTTCCATTAAGATCCACACAGAAAAGAAAAAAAGCTTTTAACTTTGCACACATCCACAACAGAGTGATAACTCCGTCAGGTTATTTATCTGCATTGTTTTTATTAAATAACTATTAACATATAATTACATGGGGGATGATATAGAACATGAAATTCCTGTGACATAGGGAAGGCATTCCCTTACTTAAGTTTAGCTACTAGCAAATCAAGAAGGAAAAATCAGTATCTCCATGATTCTCTTTAAGAGTTTAAAAGTAATTCTTAAGAAAACTAATTCTCTCTTCTGCAAAACACATTGGAAACAAACTGTATCTGCTTACCTACTAGTTTAAAAATTAATAATTATTTTTAATTCTTACTCATCTTTTCCCTATATTATTTTTACACAGTAGAAACTTAGACACACAGGGGGGTAGCACAGAAAAAAAGCACAAATTCCTTCCAACCTGCTGCAAACTTAAGCCTTTTATTAAAGCAATGGTTATGAAAACAGATTCTACAAACTTTCCTCCTAGAAACTGAAAGAAGCTCCATGCTTCAATTAAATGAAATCAGATGGAAGAATACCAAGGCTAGGAATGCAGAAGCCCAGAGGTGCCCACTTTTCTGAGAGAAAGCACAGATTGAGTGAACAAATACATTCTACTGCCACAAGCCAGTATAAAAAGAATTATTCATATATGCTGCAATCTGACATTAGTTTCAAATAACTTTTTCAAACAACATTTCTTTCCTATTAATTTTCTGCACAACCCTTATCATAAATGCTATCACCTCTGAGCCAACCTTCCAAGTTATCTGGGAACACAAATACAACTGCTTTCCAGTTTCATCTTCTGCAAAAGTTTTTTAGAGTAAGAATTTAATAAACACCTTACAGTTTGAAGGTTGTTCTTCCCAGAGATCAAGACTGATCAAAAGGACCTAAACAGCATTGCCCCCCATTTCTGAGCCCACAGCACACACAGACAACGTCTCACACCTCTCAAGTGCAGACTCTCCTCCCACAAGCCCCAGCAGCACACGGAACATGGCACAGGGCTTCCTGACCAGACATTCACAAGCCTCTATTTAATGGTAAGCATTAAGTAGAAGGCCTAGAAGCAAAGCACAACCCTTATCCTCACAATACATAAGCAAAGCCTAGACAAACTTCCAGCATGGTGATCAACCATTTCTTACGACAAATCAAAAGAAAAACAAATGACAAACCCTCAAATATGCAACAAGGACCATGGCAGTTCCTTGGACCTGCACTCATACTAGATGTGTCAGTCACTAGCTGGTTGTAAATGCCTACTGGGATCTGCTTCCCAAAGATAGGGGTAAAATATATAACAAAGCATTAGGCTAAAACCACAAATGAATGTAACAAGCCCTCAGTCAGGCATAAGCAAATATTTAGATAATCAATATTGTTCTGCTGCTTCAGCTGCCTTTACAAATCACAGCTACTACAGCAAACAAACCCACAGGGGAAGCAAGAAAGCTCAGTAAGACAAGACAGAGGAAAAGGGCAGCCTTTCCCCATCCACTACATTCCAAGAAGAGATTCCCATATCCCAGTCCCTATTCCTCTGTACTAACCATATATGTACAGAATAGCCACAAAGGACCAAGCCAGTCCCCTGGTTCCAGCACACACAGCAGCCTGCTGCACACACTGCTGGAGGCACTACAGGAAACAAGCGGCAAGGCTGCTATAACCCACACATTCCTTATAAAGGCAAGGTCCACACAGGTCTGAAGACATGCAGGTGTCAGAACGGTAGCTTCAAAGCACACCACGTATTTGTACTGAGAATAAATTCCCACACAGCAGCACCAAGTGCAATTTAAATAAGTTACTTTCTCCCGTCGCTCATTTTAAAGGCACTGCAGTGCAACATGCAGCCTGCACAAAGCCCTCACAGCTTACACACACCTTCCCATTTTCCTCATCCCATCGCATGTTCCCTGTCTACAGGCTCTAGAAAACATACTGTTACAGTTGTCAATCTGTTTTTATGCAGATGTCATTTTGATTCCTAACTCTAAGATCCTTCCATTTCATTGCTTACAACATGTAGAAAGCAGGAAATACTATTCCATAATATGCCAAGTCTTCTTTATCACATTGGCAGATAAATCCAAAGGAATTTTTTAAAGCTAATTTTCCTTAATTGGCAAGCACCAAAATATACTTGTTCCATCAACACAGGCTAAAAGCACTGCCTAACAGTCAGTACTCCAAACAGAGCTGCAGACTGCGCACTCTGGCACACCAAAGCCACTAACTCTTGATACCACTTCTCAGCATCCAAGGATCAGATAACTTCCACATGGCTTGCAGGCACACAGAAACAACTACACCAGTGACAACTGTGCAAGAGCTGTAATTGCTTCCAAGTTACCCTTTCCACTTCACTCAACATATCTACAAAGTCTTTTGTAGAAAGACAAGAATTCACTGTCCTGTACAGCTTGTTTTCCAATGGGAGAGTTTCCAGACTTGGCAGAGCATAAACACAAGTTTCACTAAAACTGGATAGATATTAATAGAGAAGAAGCAAAAACAGATTGCACATACTATCAGGATTCATAAAAGCACAAAATCCTATCACATATTTAATTCTGTAATTCAATTATTCATTCCACTAAGCTAATCCTTCTAACATCTGCGCAAGATACCTGCCTAGTTATGATCTCATCTTCACCACTGCAGTAACAGTTGCAAAAATCAAGTCATTAAATACAACATGAAGGGGTCCTTAGTTGGCAGCGCTAGGCTCCAGAAAATGGTACTCATTAATACACCCACACCAACATATATTGATCTCTCACAAATCTAACCCCACTCATTACAAAAGCCAATTAAGGAAACATGACAGGTTTCACACTAAGGCCTGGGGGGAAATAATTATTCTTTCCATACTTCCACAGCTCTTCTGCAAAGCAGTCACACCAGGGTGCAATGCTCACAAGTATACTGCTTAAGTACGAACAAATAGGCTCAATGGGTTCTGGACAAAGCGGTTCAATTCTGTATGGAAAACAGTCCTTAAGTAAAAAGTTCCCTTGCTCTGAAACCTGACCATTTCCTGAAATTGTAGAAAACTTTGAAAGCAGATTTCCCAACTCTACTTGTCAAGCAATAGCATTTTCTTCCCTTCAGCAACTTATCTTGCTTCTTTTTGGAACTTGAAAATCATTCTAGTGGGAGGTTAGGTTCAAAGTCCTTTTTATAAGAATATCTCCCTTCACAGTCTTTCCTGGTATTTCTCAGCTCTGAATTTATAAAAGTAATTCAACAACACATTCACCGAAACACCTAATATAAATACACCAAAGCTCACAGTCTTTAATAAGTGTTGCATTGAACGTGGCACACAGGAATCATGTGCCACCACTGCCCTCATTCGGCAGAAATCTGAATAACATGCTTCTCTTCACATACCACGGTTTTCTGCACAATTATTTTTATTATCAGTTTTCATCTTAGAGATCTGAGCATACTTGCTGTCATTTAAACATTATTTAAACCTGAAGTGTCTCTTGCAACAAGGGAGGTTTACTGAACAACTGCCAATTCACCAAGCCAAAACAAAACAAGTCCACAGCCTTTGGTCAGACAGGACTGATCACAAGCAACCTGACAAGCACACTATCTGTTTATGTATGAATGGAAATAGCAAATACACTGTGAAAAAGACTCAGAAAGCTTGAACTGCTTGCATTCAGTTCATATGGAAAAAGGACAAAAAATACATGGCAACTTGCTCCACTGTTATCTGTAAACTTGTAATTACTCTAAGGTTGGTGCAAAAACAAACCTATCCAGAGTAAGATGATCAAAAACAGCAAACAAATTGATCATATTCATCTATTTATTTAAAAGAGGTAGCAGAGAAGTAGAGGGAAAAGCGACAAGAAAAATTGGCCCACTGTAGCTTTTAGAGAAATTGGTATGTCACAAACAGTATGGAGAACAGCCAATTTAACAGAGCAAAAAGAAACCAATGTGTCCTTTATGACAGAGAGACAGTAGAACGATCAACAATAAAAGAAATGCTGGCCAAGAAGATTACTAAGGCCTGGAGTATTTCCCGAAGAAGGAAAGGCTGAGACCTAGCGCCCTGCAGCCTGGAGAAGACTGAGAGGCGATGTCACCACTGTTTACAAATACCCGAAGTGCGGAGCCAAACACGGAGCTGGGCTCTTGCCAGTAGCATGCAGCAACAGGACGAGGAATTATGGGCACAAACTGGAATACAGGAAGTTCCATACAAATGAGAGAAAAAACCTGCTTTATTGTGAAGCTGACAGAGCACTGGAACAGGCTGCCCAGAGACAGAGACATGGAGCCTTTCTCTGGACACAGTTGAGACCCACCTGAATGCTTTCCTGTGCAACCTGTTGTAGGGAACCTGCTTTAGCAGGGGTTTGGCTAGATGATCCCCTACAGTTCCAGTATTTTGATCCAATATTGCTCTGCTCTTATATAAGACAAAGTAGATCACAGTACTATCAAACTCATACTGCATTTGAACCACAAGAAATAAGCTATTAAAAGTAGATTAACAGAAAAACACTTGAAATCAGTAAAAGATGTACATGAATAATAAACATTCTGTGCATTAAGGCTGATTTTCTTTAAATACTCCTAAGCAAGCTGGAGTAATGCTAATAGTTTACATTAATTAAATAATTTAATTAATCCATTTTCATTAAACACAGCCAGCACAGCCTGCAGCCTTGGCCAGCTGTGAGCAAGTTGCAGGGCACTTACCCCCACTATATAATTACTGAATACTTTTATGGTTATTTGAGTCTGAAACAAGTAAAACAAGAGAGATCAGTGACCAGAAAGCTTTCAGTTTTAAGTACTTAAATTTAAGCAGTGTGTGCCAAAAATAAGCAGGAACAAATACAGCTTCCCAGGCAGGGTAAGGTTGGTGAAAAAGGAACTGCAGCACTTTCCATAACCAATTTTCAGAGTGCCTCGGTTTTTATTAAAAAAAAAATTAAAAAAACACCACTAAACAAACAAACAAAAAAATAATAGAGCACCTTTGTCCTCCCCTGGGATCTGCTTTCCAAATGTGCAGCACCACACGGACAGCACAACAAGGCTCATGTTTACCTCAGAGACCACACTGTCACTCCAGCTACATTTGTCTGACATTTTGCATTCACACATGAGGAAACGACTATTTCTGGACTGCAAAATACTGTCTGAAGGACAGACAGATTATATACCATGCATTCTAAAGTGGCAGGTTGCTATGGTTTCCTACTGCAAAAACAAAATTCTCCTCATTAGGTTATCTAAAGATCTCCTCTACTAAACCAAAATCATCCATCAGGGAAGCAGACTGTCCTTTAATCATAGCTCTTCTTTTGTGAAAAATCAGACCATTTTTCTGCTAAAACAGCTTTTGAAAAGGATGCAGCCCTGCACATGAAGTGCAGCATCCTAATGCTTCCTATTACGAGCTGCAGACTAACCTCTGCACTACCACAATGCCGCACACACTGATCAACTTGCAGGCTGCAGCACTACATCTATGGATGGAAAAAGATATTTATCTCTTGCTTGTTTAAACTACTAACTGAATTGCTTAACTCATTCATTTGCTAAAGCACATAGGCAATTGCAATCAACTAATAGACCCTCTTATCTCGAAAATCCAATATAAAAAAAGCAGAATCAATCTGCTTCTTCTTAAAACCCATGTATCACTGCTCATTGGATCACACAGAGTAAGGTTTTGTAGTCTGACATGAAACAATCCTCCGTTCACTCTGATTATTTACAGGATAATTTGCAGAGCACGGCAAAGCTCCCCTTTTGAGAGAAACAGAATCAGGAGTTATTAGCGCACAGAGCTCAGCAAGGCACGGGGCTGGCTTGAGACTTTCCCTCAAAGTAAGTCATTCCGAGATCTTTTCCTTGAAGATCCACAGCCACTTCAGGCTAGTGATTTAGGAGAAATGGATGAGCTGAATCTGCTTTCCAATCTAACTTGCAAACATTAGAAGTAGGCCAGGAGAGAATTTGTGTGCAATCAGGAGGACATCCAAAACATCAGACTAAGTAGGTGTGGAAACACACCCTCAATCCTATAATTTTGAAGGGAATATAAATGAATTTACTATAGAATCATGAAACAGTTGCATTTCTCAACCTTAAAATAAGTTAAGCTTAAAACAAGTTCACCACATAGTTCATTACTCACTACTCTACCTGAGCAGCAGTTGAAGTTGGATGGAGTAAGAGTGGAAAATAGCCAAAATTGTAAATATTACTCAGTAGAGAAATCAAGATATTATTTAATTTAAAAATACTGCCTTAAGGATCAGATCCTGGCAGTGAAGATGCAGACCAACTAAGATCTAAAATGAACAATACAGGGGAAACTAAACCTAACATTTTTTTTTCCCTAACCAACACAAAATACACTTTATTCTTGTGACAAAAACAATAAGTAACTCCCCTGAATGGTGCTGCCTGCACTGTTATGTATTTTTTCAGCTTTTTTTTTTTGTTGTTGCTAGTTTCCAGATGCTACTCACCAACCAAGGGTATTTGTCTACTCTGTCTCCATGGGTTCATCAACCAAGCATGGAACAAAAGATCCCCAGGTACTGACTGCTTCTAGGGAATTACAGTCAAGCATTTTTGAGCCTGTGGACATTCAAGCTGCACTAATTTGGGATTTACTGAAAAGCAGACTTCCAGGAAAGACACTTGTGAATTCAATTACTCTGCTATTTTTTCTTTTTTTTTTTTTTTAATTTTTTCTTTTGGTCTGATAATCAAATGCTTCAAGGTGACAGGAAAGTTAAAATAATTTAAATAAGATCTGCAGTTCTGGAAGAAAAAAGCAGGTCAGGTAATAAAAGTCTGTAACAGTTCATAGAAACAAACAGTGAAACTCCACGAATCACACAATCACACAATCAACTGGGCTTTTCATGCACCAAGAAGGAAGGAGTACACAAGCATTCCTGTCTCAGCTTGTTAAGGATCCAATCAAAAGTGAGAGGCAGCAAATTTAGAATTCTTATTCAGTAATGCTGTCATTAAAACAGCAAACCACTACAGGTGACTGCCATTCAGTTTCTACACATGCCATTGGTCTCTGCTATGTGCCCAGCCAAGCTAACCTGTTGCATGCCTCAGCCCCACTTCAGTAGCTTCTCTGGGAATTAAATCACCTTCAACCCACTAGGAATATTCATACAACCCCAAGCTCTGTTCCCATTTCTCTTGCATTGCTGATCTATCCCATTAGCACTGGCAAATCCAGTAGGCCAGTTAAATCACCTGCTTTTCACCAGCCAATGACAGTAAAGGACTGCTGCTGCAATCCAGGTAAAAGCCAAGTTCACAGCAAACCTTAGCAACCTCACAAATTTGTAGTGCCACTGCACTACCACGTAATTAGATTTAGGCCCAGTCTTGGAAAAAGAGGAACATTTCCTTATCATAATTGCACTGCTATCATTCATACAAACCAAGAATATACAAAGTTAGCCTGGGAAACAGATTCTATCTTATTTATAAATAATTAAGTCAATTTTATAGTAACATTTCCAGCTCAGTTCTCAACTCCTTTTCAATCTCCAATATTCTGTTTACTTTGACTAGCACTCTGTTTTCAACTGATCTTTCTGAAGCAGATTAGCCTGAAAGTTTTGTCATTTGTGCCTCTCTTCTTCCTACTCTTTGTTCATCTATCAATGCAAATTCATCTGCTACTTTGTCAAGACAATAGTATGCAGTCAAGATAAGTTTCATCACTGTGAATAACTATAAATTGAATACAAATCAACCAGCCCATTACTCACTTCTAGTTTGAGATCATTTATATTCTCAAAACGCATCATACTCTGCTGGACTCTACTTGTCAGCTTCCTGAAAAGTTAAAAATTACCTGTTTTCCCCTTTCAGTTGGTAATTAACCATAAGAAGTCCATTATTAAAGTACAAACACCCACCAGAAGATGTAAAGTTTTTAGCCAAGAAATGCTATGAAATCCTTTGAAGAATTCAAGATATTTGAATAAGCCCACAGACAAAGAGCACCAATAAGCCTGAAAAGCAGAGATTCACCTGCCATGGAAGCAGTACAAACCTCTGCCTCACTTTCATTTCAGTGCTGACAAGTCCTGCCCCTCTCAGAAATTTCAAACAAACAAACCAAGTGAATTTGATAATATCTGTTTCTTTAGTCCTGAAGCTAAGTCCCTGAAAAGAATGCTGCCTAGTGCTGATAACTTGAATTTCAATTGACTGTTCAAAAACTTTCTTCTACTCAGAATCCAGTCTGGGATAAACAGTGTAAGAGCAAACAAGTATTCTGTAAAGTAATTAGGGCATCCATTGAATTAATTATTTCTACACTTCTACTACTATCTTGAGTTTTCTCTTATACACTCAAGAGCCTTAAAGACATTGACAAATTTCCTTCTTCCAGATAAATCTGTAACATTTACTCAAAGAGCCACACCAGTTTATTTTGTGGGTTTTTTTAGACACACAATATCAAAAATAAATACTAAGGCACTCAAAAACACAAGTAACTGTTATTCAGTTCTTGCAGGTTCCTACATGCATCTTATAATAGATATTATTATGAAAGCATTCAGACCCCCCTCTTTTTTTTTTCCTCCTCCTCCTCCTCCTCCTCCTCCTCCCCCCCCCCCATTTGACTGATTGAAACACAATTGATTACAAGCTAGTTCTGAAAGCCTTATACAAAAAGCAACATTACACAACCATTTTTTTCCTGAAGATTTTAAGATATAGGCAGTTGCATTCACATCCAAACTGCTTTCTTCTTCAAACTGATACTCCTCATGGGCTACTTTGGAATAATGGTTTTGAAAGGGTTTTTTTGTTTGATGTTTTTTCATTTTTGGTTTGCGTTGGGCAGAGAGCAGTGAAACTTTTCTGTGATCCCATACGAAGTACTGTTAGAAATACCAATTATTATCAACAGGAAAAAGTTGACTCACCCAGCTGGCAATGAGTCACTAATTGTAGAACACTCCTTCATAAGAAGCAACCATCATCCAAACAACATTACCCCTTTGGAGGCTAGCCTTTAAACTAGGCCTGGGACTCTAGGTCCATCCCTTCCAATCACAGGGAAGCACAGGTAAATTGTTTGCTCCTGTGCTTCCTGGGCCAACCCTCCTCCCCCCCCCCCCCCCCCCCTTCACCAGGTGCTCAACCATCAGTGCAGGCTGTGACATATCTGTTCCCCTACACTTCCGTTTTTTTACTTGTTTTAAGGAGCACAAGCAATAGATTGCTTAGGACTGAAGATTACTTCATTAGCATTTTACCATATACATCATCTTACTGCATCGTGTTACTGAACTTCAGTAACAAACCATCACTACTTCTGATTCCAAACTAATCCAAATGTCTGTTGTAACTAGGAGTTACTTACACCACTTAATTGTTCTATCATTAAGAACTACTGCGTCTCTTCGTTAACCAAATTTGATTATGTTGGGAAGTAATCCAAGTAATTTTGTCAGGACGGTATCTCTGATAAAAGCAGAATGTATTCGCGATTGCAATGGCGGGCGTCCCGCAAGTAGGAGCGCACCTATGGACACAACATGACAGCTTTTATGCCCTGTTTTCTCCCCCTTGCCTCCCCCTTCCCCTGTTTCCCCACTGGCTGGGTACTCCAGGTTCACAATCTTATCAGAAGGTTTACATTTGCTATTTACTTGTTCATTTATTTGTTACCTGGTGCCAGTCAGTAGTCATCCTGTTGTTTCCAAGCTGTCTCGGTGCTCTCCTTGTCCTACTGATATGGTGATTTTCTTTAAAGTCATCATCGTTAAACAAAGAGCACTGGGGGATGATATCAGGCCTTCCCAATGTTTCTCCAGGTGCTTCCTCGGGCATACCATGGCTTGTACTCTGGTTTGCTCTCGTGCAGGATATTCTTGCAGTGTGTATGACAAAATATACATATATACACCTATATACAGAGTGTGTTCCCGGGAAGGTTCGTCTATACGATAAGTGATGTAAACTTATCAGAGATCTTCCCCAAGTTAAGTAGAAGGACTCCCAAAAAGAACTATGATAGCGGAGATCATAAAATAAAAATAATATTACACAATTCTAATGCAGAAACAACACTTGATTCCCACACTTGCACAAAGCCACAGGCACACCTCACCTGCTCTGTCTCCAGTGTGGTACTGCATGGTGCCACTTAAGTGTGCATTTGTAAGAGAAGAGCAGCTGTATTTAATTCCTGTCTGTGCCAGATTAGAAAAGTTGAGACCTGGCAAACCAACCAAAGTGCAGCTTGCCTCTGGTGGGAGCTCGGGCCACTCAGCCTCGTTTGGTTGCACTGGGGAAGTGCTGTAAAAACTAAAAAGTGTGCTTGAAGTTGAATCTAATCATCCACGTTGCAGCTGGGAGTCACCTGTTGACATCCAGCTTAATGTCTGTTCCCACACTTGCTCACTGGTGCTTTGGCTTGTAAGATGTGAGAGCAAAACACCAAAATTTCAGGGAACCATCGAGCGACTTGGGTTGGAAGGGACCCTGGGATGCGTGTCGTCTGGCCCCATGGATGTGTGCATGTTCAGTCTTACCAGGTGCCTGTGGTAGCCTCTGCTGTGGCCGTGCCAAGGCCGCCTCCGTGGCAGCCCCACGCTGCCCTGCTGCACCAGCGGCCCCGACAGGGCAGCTGCAGGCAGAGAGCTGGCGCCCAGCACACGGGCACTGGGCAGAGGAGAGAGATGGGCACCCAGGGAAGGGTTCCTAGTGTGGGAGTTGAGTCCGATGGTGTCACGGTGCTGAGAATAAACAGTTCCATGCAGGACACACTACATGGAGAGCTGGCACCCAGTTAGGTGGTAGCTGTCTGGGGGTTAAAAGTCTCAGGGTTCTGGGAGTAAAGTGCTGCAAAGTAGTGGCATCTGGGTTTCTAAATTGTTTTCTTTTGGACAGTTTTGGGCTGTTCTGATCCCGGACAGTAGAACCATCACATGGTGGTGCATCACAAAGCAGTGGTCTGCCTAAGCAGAATGAGAGCCCTTTCTGATATCTGTGTTTATCATTTGCAATTAAATGCCTTAGTCCTGCTATCTCAAAGCACTGGCAACTCGTCTGCTTTGCATTTTTAAAAAGCAGCTCTTTTACAGCAATGCCTTCTTGAAGACATATTGTCCCCACCTGCTCCAAGAGGGCAAGGCCAGAGCTGGCCTGGGCCTGAAAAGGAGAGCCCCAGCGGCACCTTCCGTGGAGCAGATCTGAAGGGGAGCTGCCCCAGAAGCAGCCCTGAGGATCAGCCTGCATGGGCGGCTGCTGCCGGGCAGGACAGGCCCCGTCTGCAGCAGCTCCAGAGGAGGACAGGCAGCAGCAGCATCGTGGGCTCTGTGCTCCCCAAGTGCCATGTGTTGGAAACATCCAAGTAATTTTGTCAGGACGGTATCTCTGATAAAAGCAGAATTTATTCGCGATTGCAATGGCGGGCGTCCCGCAAGTAGGAGCGCACCTATGGACACAACATGACAGCCTTCATACCCTGTTATACCACAATTATAAAGCCAAACAAGTACCTTGACTGATTTATCTTGAAAACGAAAAAAAAACAATACTTGGTACTGAAACACATAAGTACCAACAAATGGTGGGCAGGTTAAAAGAAGAATATGTAAAAATTGTTATTTTTAGAAGCTTTGACTCACAAAACTACAAGGAATGCTGTAATTCGGCAATAATGAGCTATTTAACTTTGTTAGTACAAAATTATTCAAATTAAAGCAACCAGAGCCATTGGAGATGCTCTGAACCTCAGCTGACATCACAAAACTCTCCAGACAGACAGGGACACAAAATAAGAGAGCCTCTGCTCTCTGCCGACCAGTGTAAGACAACAAACCACGTATTTCCCTTGGGACAAGATACAATCAATAGGATCTGCAAAGTAATACTCAGAACGAGACCAGAACAATCAGCCTATTATCATGCAGCGCCAACACAACTATCACAAAAAAATTAAGTCTGAACAAAACAAAAAAATCAACAAACCTTTGCAGCCCCAGTCCATTCATCAGTTAGTTCCCTGTATTCTGAATCCAGCTGATGATGCTCTTCCATGAAGGCAGTCTCGAATCTTCTCAAACTGGGAGGAAAAACGCAGCTGAAAAATTAAGGGCAGAGAAAAACAATCATGAAGAGGTCAGGACTGCTGCTAGTTTTTAAGTTACCCACACAGCATCTAAAATTTCACATCCCTCATTTTTCTGCAAGGACAGCTAACTGCACGTTACACCTTCATGACCAGGGCTGAGGAGCATTAAACAGAAAAGAAGTTTTCCAAATAAATTTCAATTCAAATACCTTTGGGGGAAAGGAGGTTGATTTTTGAGGTACTGATTTAAGAAAAATTTGCACAGATCACAATAAACATCAGCAAGCACTCAAATCAGGCAGAATGCAATAAAATAGACTGGAGCATTAAGATCACATGATATTCCAATACATTAACAAAGCTGACTAATTGCTATTAACCCCATCCAAAACAATGTTTTGTGCATTATCACTGCAATCAAGGTGGAAAAATATGTAGTAGTCTGCTTAGTCTGGTAGTTTCACAGATGCACGCAGGAAGACATGACCAGTTTGAGAAAGAAAATATCCTGTCACTAAATGTAAACTTTTCTTTGTTAACAGAAAAGGAGGAGGAGGCATGGAATGGACATTTGACTATAAGAGTAGGAACATCAAAAATTAAAGCTTTATTCCTATTACAAGCTTTAGTGTTTATGGGAAGTGTTAAAAATCTCCGTGGAGTCTAGCAAAGTGATGGTCTCCATTTGATTTATAGCAAGGAAATGCACAGCACATGACATTTCTTTTTGGACTACAGATCTTAAAGACAAGGTGAAAAGGCTGAAGAATGTAATGAAAGCAAAAGTCACAGGAAACTTTTGAAGTAATTTCATCTACTGCTAAGTTTTCAGTCAGATGGCACCATAAGGTCAGGACTAACAGGTTCCGAGAGGGCCCATGGCCTCCTTTCCCCAGTGAAATTCAGACAGCAAAATCCTTTACTTTTAGGACAGTAAGAGTTAGATGTTGAGAACTTGGATCTCCAAACTTAAATGAGGCCTTCGAAATTAACATCACAGAATTTTCCTACACCATGCTTGAAGTACAGACTTTCCCAAAGCACATCCAGATGGCTTGGAGATGTCTCTCAGGCCATATGTACAAGCACTTGTACTCAAATCCAGCCAGAAGATTTGTGCTCCTCCTCTGACATATTTGACGCAATGAGCCCCAGCAAAGGAGTCACCCAAACTCTTGGAGAGCCTCTACTTTTCTTAGGAATCTTCACCAAAAAAAAAAAAAAAAAAAAAAAAAAATAGCTCCAAGAAGCTTTATCTTAATTCTTAGTCACAAAACATCATATGGTAAAACATGAAAAGCCAGCGCTGACTTCAGTAACTTTTAATTTTCCCGGGAAGAGGTTGATGCTATCTATATATACAGCCCTATTTCCACCAAGAATAAAAGAAAGCAGCATTTCCAACTCCCAAGGACTCAGATTCTGCATACAGACATTCCTCTGAGACAGCAATGTTGGAGTGCTTCCTTATTTTGCTCAGGCAAGTTGCTATCTGCAAACCATCACAACACAATCGTATTTCTACTCCAGCAGAAATACTTCTAGGCAATAACAACAGGTTGATAGACTCCAAAGGTCTCATCTGCAGGGTCTGTCCTCTGGCTGTTTATTGAATACTCTTGACTTTTGTCCACAACGGCTCACAAGAATGGAAGCCCAATCAATTTGGGCAAGGATAGAAGCTGTTTTTAAAAGCATTCCATAGAGATTAACACACTGGTGAAACTGTGTATGTCACAACAATAATGCAGTAGAATAGGGGTGTCCAACCTTTTGGCTTGCCTGGGCCAAGATACAAGATTCGATAGAGCAAATTCTCAGCTACAAAGCACTATTTTTCAATACACTCACCACTATTAGCTGCGCATTTTCACCAGTGATGAACAGCAGCCTGCATGCCACACTCATAAAAGCAGAAGTAACCCACAGCTTCACTGTGCTCATCTCCATAAACATTCAGCAAGCATCCATGAATGCCAATGGGAGCCATTTTTTCCACATGATGGAATTCAATGGCACACCTTTGCTCCACCGCACACACTTCCATGTCACACACCTTTGTGTCGGACTTCCCCTCCGCTGCCATCTGTCACACGGCAACAACACATAATGGAATATTGGTGGGAAGGTTCAGCCTCTACTGCCATCCCACCAACACCCACCCGCCTGTGATGTCGTGAGCCAACACAGTAAAACAGGAGGCATGGCTTTCAGAGCAGCTCTCATAAAATATATAATATAATTAATATGTAAGTAACAAAGCATATTAATTTTTAATATTTTTCTTAAAACATTTTTTAAAAAAAGAGAGGTAGGCTGGTCCCTCTGCCACTGCAGTGCTGAGCTCTAGTTTGACTCGTGGCACAGGGAGCAGCAGTTCCAGCTGGGGCTGGCAGGGTCCCTACACCTACTGGTGCTCTCAGGACTCTGAAAGGAACGCTTAATTGTGTTTCCCCCAGCACCGCTTCAGCCCAGAACATCACCACAAGAGCACAAAACAGGGCAGTGCTTTCATCTGCGGCCAGTGGCCTGCAATCCATTCCATAGCCCACTGCTTTTTAAGATATCTCCATTTTTAACAGCAACATAAGAAATAACAGCTAGTTAAAAAAAGCAGCAGAAAAAGAAGTATCATTTTCTTCAGATGATTATTACGTGCTTAATGATGGCAGGAAGACTACAGCAAATGTTTTCCGACTCTTAAAAAGAACATTTCCTCTGCAATATATAATTTTGAATTTTAATTTAGATAACTCAGATTTACTGGCAACAAAAAATGCATATTCATGAGGTCTGATTTACTATAATCTTTATTTCTAACATTATACATCTGTGAATACTTGAAGCACTTAAGTTTGTATTCATGGGAATTATGTAGGAATATCATAGAAAGCAATAGATTGACTTGTAAGTAAGAGTTGATAGCAAAGACAGTCAACCTATTTCCTTTCAGAAAGGCTGTGGCTTGAGATTTGGGATTGATGCCCCCATCTTTAGTTTTAAACAAATTATTTTTCTTTCCTAATCAAGATACAAATGAAAGTCACTGCAAAGGAGTGCCAAAACAAAGATTTTTAGATGCATTCATTCTACTATAGCAAGGGTCTGAGGAAAAAAGTTAACTATATGGCAAATACAAACACAAAAGTTTGCTTCTGTACAAGTGAATGATGCTGAAAGAGGGAAACGCTGGACATGTTATTTTGGCCATCCCATCTTTGCACCCAAACAATCCCTCATGCCGATTTCAACCAAGCCTTCTAAAAATCCAAGCGTTTTCTATGCAAAATATATTTTTCTTCAATATCTCTGCATCTCAAGCTTTTCTGATTTCACCTTCTTTGTCATTCATCGCAGTTTTCTACAGTATAATAAAGATTCTTCTAATAAAACACAATTCACTTCCAAAGGTAAACCATAGAAAGAATCACTTCCAAAGGTAACCCATCACAGAAATCTACAGTAAAACAGTGGGACAAATGCACAATGGGAAAAATAGGATGAATACTGCTTCTGACACATATATTGAGTGAATAAGACAATAAAATTCATTGGTGCACCAAACAGATCCTCTGAGTTTTATATGTACACTCCTTCCAAAAAAAGGAACACAGCTGGACTAGCTGCCCAGGAAAGCTGCTCCCTTGTGAGACAGCAGAACGATGAATACTGGTAATGACAGCCACCAACACAGGAAAGAGGAGAGCAAGCAAGGTGTTCTAAACGTTTTTTTTGTTTGTTTGTTTGGTTTTTTTTTGCTAGTTAATTATCATATTTAGAGGAACTGATGCTAACAGCTTCTTGGTGGGTCTCACCCTTGGCCATGTGACTACCCTAAAAAGCCACTGACCCTGCTACAAACTAGTACACATCAGGGAGCGTTTCCTGTGCTAAAGAAACAGCAACTTTGAATATTGGTTCATTTATCACATACAAGCATCATTCCCTCCTGTCACACTGGCAAGGACGTGTCCTGGTAGCTGAGGATCTCACTGCCATGCTATATCTGCTAAGGATGACTGCTGCTGCTGCTGCTAACCCTGACAGTCGTTCTGCCTTATTTCTCATCACACAATACAGTTACTGACTGCCTGTTGCACTGCAGTTGCAAGCAGACAAATGGGACAGCAGAGGAAAAGTAAAGGTATGACAGGACATGGATTTTATCTGACCATTGCTAAACTGCAGTGACAAGTCACCAGAATGAAAAGACATTCGAGACACACGCAGAGGCTCCGCATGGGAAAGCTCTGATGCAACAGATGTCCAACTTCCTCTGCTGGATGTCTATACTGATACCACTGAAGAACTGCAGTGAGAGCGTGGAGTAATGTAAAGGTTTTAAAGCTAGGAAAAGTACATAGAATGCTCCAAAAGTAATGCCTCCTATTTATTTCCATGGAAACTAGGACAGACACAAGGAGCACAGTAATAAATAATATTTCATCCCTAGTTATACAGCAAATGCACATAAAAGTCATTTTAACAAGCATGCCATGAAGGATACGGACAGGCTGATGCTTTGCTCTGCAGTAACAAGTTTAATTCAATTTCATTGTCTCAAATATATTTAAAACAATGCCAGATTTTAGTTAAAATTTTTCATGGCTTAACTTAAGAGCATGCATGAAGTACTGAAAACATTAGCAAAGAAAAATAAATATTTACATTCCTTAGATTTTTACAGGCAACATTAAATTAAAAGAACCAAGATCTCTGACCTAAAAAGGAATGATAGCTGCCCAAATAATAAAAGAGAATATTCTGAGTTCAACACATTCTGAGAAACCTCCTCTTGAAGAAGCAGGTTACCTTTTAAAGAAAGAAATATAAGCAAGTAGAAGGAGAAAAGTATTTGCTAATGAAGAAAAATGATTTTGATACAGTTATGATTCATTGATACAGTGTGAAACATTTCCACAAGCACTTTTATTGGTATGTGCATAAGCAGCTCTGTGGTTTTTGCAGCTAACTGCAGATACAGCATGGTGCAGCACAGCATGACTTCTGTGAGCATTTTTCATCTCAGCATGCAGAAGCAGTGCAGTTACAGCAGTTGCTCCTAATTCTACTTTCCATGAATGACTGCTGTAGAAAAGCAGGGATGCTAAGTATCAACTAACAAAAGTGCTGCAGGTTATCTCAGGAGTTGAAGTAACAAGTGTGGTTCAACATTCATTTAAAAATATTTTTACCTCAAAGCACACAAAATGCCTCAGGCACTGACATGTCCTGAACAAGAAGACAGAACCAAGAACCAACACATTCTCCTGCCAGGCCTCCCTTCCTGTATTCTCTGAAGGAGAATGAGAAGGCTCAGAGGAAACAGGAAAAACATTTATTAGGGATTTGAATCAAGGAAAGAGTCCAACAGCAACAGTAGGCCCTGGGACCCTTGGTTGGCTGGCAGACACGTCAAGGAACTAAGCAGAAATTTGTATCATTTCAAGGGTTACAACATAGGAAGACTTCTGCACAACTCAGATCAATGTTCTAACAAATTGGAACCTGACGTTAAATAAATGTAATTATACTGTAGTCCAAACCATCCAAATCTGACAAATGGACTGCAGGAGCACGCAATTCTTTTGAAAGCAAAACAAATCAACAAACCAGCCTCAACAAAAACAGTCCTTTGGAGGGCTACGTTTACACTGCACTTCTGAAAAAAAATATATATATTGCCTTACTTCATTTTCTAAACACTTCCACAAGCACACACCATAGCCCTCACTTGTATTTAGTCAATGTAACTTTCAGACACCCCATGCTGGAGTTGCTGCAGGCTGTCCGCCCGGCGCTGTGTCTCTGCAAAGCAGCCAGACGGTGAGGTACAAAGTTTGCTCCCTAGCAGCTGCTTGCATTCTACTCCAATGCACCCCTCAAAAGCACCTTAAGCCTCTCGCACGATAATTACCACAAGACGGCTTGAAAATTTTAGCCTGAATCCGAAATAACACCTCTAAAATTTCAGGAGACGACGTAGCTGAAGCGCACCTCGCGTCCAACACCGACTGTGTGGCGGCGCCTCCACCAGAGGGAGCCGCAGCGCCGGGCTCGCGCCGCTCGTGCAGAAGGCGGGGCGCTGCGATTGGCCCGCCTGCACGTCAATCATCCGCAGCCCCGCGGGGCGGGCCGGGCCGGGCGGAGCGGAGCCCGCGGAGGTGTAGGCGAGCGGTGCGGTGCGGGGCGCATGGCAGCGTGCGGGCGGGGCTCGGCGCCCGGCCGGCCGAGAGCTGTGTAGAGCAAACTCGCGGCGTCGCGCGCACCGCCTCGGGACCCTCCTCCGGCCGAAGGGAGCAGTGAGGCGGCGACGAGGTAAGGGCGCGGGGTCGGAGCAAACAGCCGGCGGCTCGGGCTTCTCCGCGCCGCGCCCGAATCGCCGGCGGTGCGGAGCGGGACAGTAGGGCACCCCGCTGCTTGCTGCCGCCCGGTGCGGCGCCGAGGCGGGCGGGGACGGGCCCGGGCATGTCCTGTGCGGGCGGCGCGTGCGCGGCTGCCGGGTTCGCTGCAGCTCGTTGTTGTTCGCCGCTGCAGCTCGTTCGTTTGTCGCTGCAGATGATCGAGACGCTCGTGAGCGGCGATGCCCGCGCGCTGCTCTACCGGCTGACGGCTCTCCTGGAGCAGGAGCTGCGCTGCCAGCCGAAGGGCTCCGGCCTGAGGCTGATCGAGTCCGCCCACGACAACGGCCTCCGAATGACCGCGAGGCTGCGAGACTTCGAAGTGAAGGATCTGCTCAGCTTAACTCAGTTCTTCGGCTTCCACACGGAGACCTTCTCGCTGGCTGTCAACTTCTTAGATAGGTTCTTGTCCAAAATGAAGGTACGGCTGTTTAAAGTATAAGCTCAATAGCTTCTCCTCACTGTGACCTCACTCCCGTTATTTAGAAGGGCTTGCTTTGCTTTTAGATGGTTAAAGGTTAAGCTCCGTTCCCAGATTCCAGTTGCACGAGAGCTTAAAAAATGGCTTTCCCTGGTTGGATTTCAGCAGTGCTAAGAAAGCTGCTTTCTCTGAAGAAGAGAAGGAAGAGGGCATCTGTTCCAACTGGAGGTGCCCATTGGAAACGCAGGCTTATTATTGCTTTAGATCAAGACAGGCTGTTTGGCCTGTTGCACATACACAAGAAGGTGCTGAATTAGCTCTCAGTTTACTGCTGTTTAGTAGTGTCTCTTAGGTATATCAAGAGTTGGGATACTGTTCAGCATTTATTAATCAGATAAAATTAATAGTTAGCTAACATTCCATTCTTCTGCATGTATTTGGCATGCTGACCTGGGTTATTTGTCTAACGAGACAGGATTACTGCTATTCCACTTAGTCCAAGACAAATGCTAGCTTTTCTTCTATGTTAGTCCCTATTCTTCTATGTATGTCCCTAAAAATGAGAAGGCTGGGTTGAGTATAAGACTTCTGAATCCAAACCTGCCCTTACAAATTCTCTGTGGTTCCCTTTTATATATATATATATATATACATGTATATATATCCCAAGAATTTAGTATTTTTTGTTTATATATAAGCCAATATGTACAACACTCTAGGTCCTATACAAGCATGTGTAGAAACTAGTTCTACATAATTTTTTTTACTCCTAAAATAACAAATAATTTGGTACTTGCATATTGAGATGGTTTATCAAAGGCTTCCCTCTTTAAAAGTAACTAAAAACATTGACTTTTCTTTAGGTACAGCCTAAACACTTGGGCTGTGTTGGACTGAGCTGCTTCTACCTAGCTGTGAAAGCAACAGAAGAAGAGAGAAATGTTCCCTTAGCCACCGACTTAATCCGAATAAGCCAGTATAGGTTCACTGTTTCTGATATGATGAGAATGGAGAAAATCGTATTGGAGAAGCTTTCTTGGAAAGTCAAAGCAACAACAGCCTTCCAGTTTCTACAGCTTTATCATTCGCTCATTCATGAGAATTTAAGCTGTGAAAGGTAAAATATCTCAAGCTTATTGTGTTATGGTATGGCTGCAGGTAATCAGGGAGCCTATGCCAGAAAACAGCCAGGGATTATTAGTCAAGTAATTGGCCTTTTGATGTTTAAAAAAAAAAAGAAAAGAATAAAACTTTCCTCCTTAATAATAAATGTGAATTTATTATTGGTGAGGTGTAATGTTATCTTAAAATGTTTTTTTGTGTGTGAAGTCATTTAGGGAGTATTGTTCTCTAAGTCCCAAAACAAATTTCTCAACAATAATAGTGTAACAAGTTTGTGTCAGTAAAGCCTTTCTGCAAAGATTTCAAAATAGATTTCAGAAAAAGTTCCTTTTGATAGTTAACATTAAAACTCCATTTTTCTGAATGGATGCAGTTCTCCCCCGTAAAACAAGATTTATTTTGGGCATGAAGACTGCCAAAATTTAATGCTTGTTTGACTGAAACACTTCTTCTGGTACAAATGAGGCCCTTGTTTAAATAAAGAACATTCTCACAGCTGCTCTGTTTCCATGGAATCGCGAAGTATCCTAAGTCATAAGAGGCCCCCAAGGAGCATCAAGTTCAAGTCCTTGACTCACGCAGGGCCACCCAAAATTCAGACCATATTTCTGAGGGTGTTGTCCAAAAGCTTGAACTCCTTGAACTCCAGCAGCCTGGGGCAGTGACCACTGCCTTGGAAGCCCAATCCATGCCCACCACCCTCTTGTGAGAAACCTTTTCCTAACACCCAAGCTGACCATTCCATGACGTAGCTCCATGCCATTCTTTCAAGTCCTGTCACTGTCACCAGAGAGAAGAGTGGTCTTGATAAAGATTGTGTTTTTGTGCAACAATGTCTCATCTGTTTTTATTACAGGAAAAGATACCTTAATTTTGAGAGACTTGAGACCCAGCTTAAGGCATGTCACTGCAGAATCATGTTTTCTAAAGCTAAGGTAAACTTGAAAGCTAATAGTGAGGCTAGAGAAACTTTAAAGTTGTAGATCAAAAATGTCATGTTATCTTTCTCTCTCCAGCCTTCTGTTTTAGCACTGTCTATTATGGCACTAGAGATAGAAGAACAAAAACTACTGGAGTTGACAGAGGCATTGGAATTTCTGCAGTTGCATTCCAAGGTATGGATAAAGTTTTCCAGGGTGCAGGAATAAAAATGTATGCGGGGGTTTTCTCACTGGGGGAAGGGGAGTTCTATTGGCGTACTGGTTTCTTTTTTTCTTTTTTATATTCCATCTGGCTTGGGATGTTTGGCTTTCTATCTTAAATAGCTAAAAATGCACATGTAATTTAAGGATGTAATGAGTTAGTGACATATGGGATTCTGTCTTGCTATTTAGATAAACAACAGAGATTTGACCTTCTGGAAGGAATTGGTGTTGAAGTGCCTTACAGAATATTCCTCAAGCAAGTGTTCCAAACCAAATGTCCAGAAATTAAAATGGATCGTGTCTGGACGTACAGCACGGCAGCTTAAGCATAGCTATTATAGAATAACACACCTTCCTACAATTCCAGAAACCAGCTCATAATAGGTAACTACTTGTAAAAGCAGTTCTCACAATGTAGAAGTCATTAGCTGTTAACTGTTTCAAAGTTTCTTATTCCATATAGGTAACCTGTTGGAGATGTTAACATAAATGTAGTAGGCCTGTCACAGAGGCTGGTCTGTTCTCATGTTCATGCTTGAGCCCGTGGTATACCTAAAGAAGTGGCTACCTAATATGTGAACACTGGAAATGGAACTGATGCTTTGATGTGTTCTGGGAGCAGAAATACATTCTACAGACATTACGACCTCATTCAAACTTAAATATGGAGTAGAACTGGTAAAAAAGCAGGGGAAATACTTAGCTTGCTCCTATTGCAGAAAGAATCTAAAAGAAAACAGCTGCCTGTTACAATCTCTCTTGCTCTGGTTCACTGAAGCCACTTACAGACAGCTTTATACACTTTGAGTTGGTTAGCTGTTCATTTAGTAAAGTGAAACTCACTTGGTTATGCATATTGCAGTTGATTAACTGTAGAGTTGCACACTACTTCCTTATCTAGACTTTAACTCTAATGGCTACAAACCTTTAAAAGTTGTCTCTTCTGTGTTAATGTCTGTCTTATGCTTTATTTTATTCTCGTAGAAATCCCCTTACTGAGTTGATTGTTCATTATGGGTTTTTTTGTTTGTTTGTTTTACAGGAGTACAATAAAAGGAGAAAACCAGCCTGAAACTTGTTCATAGACAGATGAAGGTTCAAGAAACATCTTAGTAATGAAGAACTTGACTTTTGCAAGAATATATAGTGGTTCAGACTAGAATTCCTTGCAGCAAATGTTGTTTTCCATGACTATGATACCTAACGTTAGCTTTTGGTCTTACTAGACGATTTACTATTTAAGCAGTAAAATATCACAATACTGATGCAAAGAATTTAATACCTTATAGTTTGTAGAGCAGCTTGTGTAATCTAACCTTGTTTTACAGCAAGTGCAGGTGCAAAATTATATATTAAATTGAAAAAACTTGGTTCACTTTCCAAAGACTACTTGACACTAGGTAAACGTATGCAGTAGCACAGTGCTTCAGTTTCTCAGGCAAACTAAAGACCACCTTACTCAGCATTGATAGAATAACAAATGCTCATCAGTCCAGCTGACAGGCTGTTTGGATAGCAGCACACACCTGTGTTCTTACAGGGTAGGGTGCTCACCTTTACCATGGACACAAACTGAAAATAAGGTTTTGTGGTGCCTGTTGTGTAGTCATTAAGAGTGCATCAGTAACATCGGTATTATATAAGAGGTGTGGTTTGCTGAGATTATGGGCAAGTGTGTGGTAACTTCATAATACCTAGTGCTGGCTGGGGAGAAAGCACCACAGCATCTGCTCCAAATTGGGCATCAGTTTGCCAGGATTCCACTGTACAAGAAGTAAATGCTGATACTGAACAAGAGGGACAAGTACAGTCAGAAATGTTCAGGCTTCACTGTGCTGCTACCTACAGGCTACTCAAGATTAGGAAAACGTGAAGACTTGCAACCATAGTCTGACAGCTTACTAAGTAAAATTGCTGATTTTCCCTGAAGACTAAGTCAGTACTTGAGGTGTATCATGCTGCTGGTACTAACGTGACAGTGAACATGAAGAATATGTTATTGTATGTAAGATGGATGAGGATTTGGGGGAATGTTGCTTATGACTCCTTGAGTTCTGTTAAAAACTGGTTGTTGTATGAATGGAGTCAGTGGAGAAGGAAGGAATGTGCATGTCTGGAATACTGTGGACTTACCAGCTAGCCTGCCAAATCCATCTCCTTTATGGTAATAATGGATGAGGAGATAATTCTTCACTTCTCTCAAACTAGTTAAACTTCTCACAGAAAACTACATACCAAAGCTCCATACTGGACAAATCAAGCTTTCTCATAAACTCATGGGAATGGTTATGCTGCATAGTACTGAATTGCATTTTCCAATCCACCAGTGCAATATATGCATTGTGCTGAAAGGAACACAAGTGATGTAGACAGATGGGCAGTCAGCCTACTGGGAGGTTGCAAGATGCAGCATGCAATTGTGCTGGTATTGTCGTGTCTCAAGATATGTACCTTTCAATTAAACATTGAAATGCAAATAATTGAGTAACTTTTTTTTTTCCCCAGTGTATTACAAGTCATTTTAGTAGGAAGCCCACAAAGCTGCTTACAGCTGGATGCTGCCTGGTCAACTTCAGTGCAAGACATAAGAGACTAAGGATGTAGTTTAAGGGGTTGAAGCTGCAATGGGAAAGGCTAGAAAAACAAAAAAGAAAGCTTAATGAAATTATTTCAGCTTGGCTCGGTTTGTTTTGGTGTCTCAAGCAATTTGGTGCACCCAGACTGCCAAAAGACTACACTGTATGAATTTCACTTCAAATACCTGCCACTCCGCTTCTAACAGTACATAGCATGTACTTCTGTGCATTGTAGTAAATACACAGATGGTACTTGAAGATAAGGAGGAACCCACATTCCTAATTCCAAGGTTTCAGTGTTTGGATCGAGCTGAGCATCACAGAGTGACTAGATTAAAGTTTAGCCATCTACTGTGCCTAACACATCCATTAAAAGCAGTTCGTCCTTTGAACTATCTGACCTTATCTTGCATTAGAGGTATGAAAGAATGCCTGTAGGGTGGCCTCTACCCATTTATATAAGAGCAATTTGAATGACTGCTCAGTATTATTTCCCATAAAGTAGGTCACTGTGTAACTATCATACATCCAACTCTATCATCTGTCACATCTTTCACGGTTTATTTAGGAAGCAAGGGATGGAATCCCAGCAAGATGGAACACAAGCCACCATCTGGTGAGATATTAACTGCAAACTGAGTGGACTCCAATTCAGGAAATAAATCACAGCAGACAATAGAAGCAGCAAACCAAATAGTTTAAACTTGTCCTCCTAGAACAATTGCAAGCTATAATGGCTGAACACATGCTTTGTAAAGCACAAAACACCACTTCATGAAGAAGAAAATATGAGAAAACTTGGTTTTGAAAGAATATACAGTAAAACTATCTGTTCATGCAGAGAAGCATCAGATGCTAGTCTGAATTTCTGTAAGCAAAAGATACAGAATCATTCCTGTATAAACAACTGCATCTGCTGTAAAGTAAAATATTCTTGCACTGAATAGTATGTCAGCACTTTGAAGCAGCATTAACAGTTATTTATTATCTCTGTTCTCAGTTCTACCTTTTGCAGCAGTCTCACTCATTCCTTAGCTACACTATCTACCTTCTAAACCAGGACTGTGGTAAAGATACATCTGATAACAAACTGTACTTTGGCTTGCACAGGAAGGCAAATTTTCTAAAACCCAAGCATGGTGTTTGGACCTACTATATATTTGTGTAAGGATTACATGGGCAGAAGAAGAATACCTGGTTATTTTATGAGAACTAATTGCTTGCTTGCTGCTACAAGAAAGCCCTCTTCCAGGTATCATTTCATTTTTGCCATATGCCAACTAAAATACTGATGCTGTGGTAAAAGTCATGTTCAATAATATGATGGACAGCAGCTGGCAACTTACCACCAGTGAGCTGTCTGCTTAGGACCTAGCTGTAGGCAGTATTTTCAGTGTTCAGAACACAGTAGGATTCAGTGATCACATTTTATTTTCCTGTTAGTCAGTTTGCCACAGTATTTGTCCTGCATAACACAGTTGGAGGGCTTTTCACCTGTGTCACTAAGAACAGGTAGAAAATAAGAAATTGGCACACGTGAAGTCTTATATCATTCAATAGCTAAGTTTAAGATGTGACCATTAAACTACCTACCAAAATGTACAGCTGCATGTTCTTAGATTTGTAAAAACAAAACAAAACATTGCGCTGTGTATCAGAAAAGATGAAATATATCATTTTTTTATTTAGGGACTTACTACTCCTTTCAGAAGTTGCTATATTCTCTTACTTTGAAAATTTCATGTATTACGATATTACATTCACACAATTATTTATATACAGACTATCTGACTTCTCAGTTTTCTCCAATCACTGGTAGCAGGCATTCCTCACTAGTATTATATTTGGCAGTGCAGCGGATTGTAAAACCTCATTTCAGGCAAAATCCAGTAGTTTTCTTTATTTAAAACACTCTTAAAATAACACTCTCAGATTCTTACAGGGCTGCTATGCAGCAGAATTTCAATAAGCCTTCCTGATATTCTTCCATGTCGCATGTTAAATAAAAGCATTAAGTATCTTGCTTATAGGGTCCATTTTCAACAGTGAACAAGATATTCTTGCATAGACAAGTGGCACATTTATCTCACTAGTTCACTGTGGTGAAAGATATGTTCTGCTTCCATTTGTTATTTTCTGTGTACACTCTTCTGTATTTAATTCCTTTACCATTAGCAAGTTACTAGAAAGTTAATGTTACAAGGTAGCTACTAACACTTCCTCTTCACTCTACTAGAAGAGACCTCCTTTCTCTTCACTGAAGTGATTACTTGCCAACAATCTGCTGGATAGATCACTGAAGTCTTCACCAGTTACACATTCCAGTCCTCCAGTGTAATTTGTGATTGCTCCCAGGGAACACAGTTGCAAACAGTTCATTTTTCAAGGCTAGAGAAGTCTGGTCCTCCTTTGCTGTAATTTCCAGAAATTTCTGCCCCGCTGAAGTCAAATCCAGGGTTCTGACAGAGACAAAAATTTAGTATAAAGATTATTCTTAACAGAACTGATATAAAGAAATAAATAAAATAATGTTTCTTTTCATATTCTACCACTCTAACAAGGACATACAGGTACAACTTGTTAACTGGATTACTAACACTGAAATTCTTTTGCCAGGCAAATGCGTTAACCAACATTAAATTGCCACAGTTGAGTTGCCCACTGCTGAAATTCCTTTGTAATGCCATTCTTCATCAGGCAAGCACTTAGATTTCCTAGTGAAGAAATATTAAGAACACTCTAAGAAAATTCTCTGCCTTTTCACATGCCTTGAAATTACAATTTTAGAGGAAAAAAAAAAAAAAGTACCCCCATGCTAGATAAAAACTCAGATATAAATTGTCATCTTTGTTGTAGTGCTGATTCATCTATTAAGTTTCTGAAAGTGCAGAGCTGAATAGGAAGAGCTGGGTACTGGAGGTGTGTCAGAATAACTTAAGCAAGTTTAGTCAAAAGGCAGAGCAATTTTGAGTTAACTAGTTTCAGTCACCTGATGTTATATACAAACTATTCAACAGAGTAAGATGCTAGAAGTTTATTATACATAGAGCTATGTCATAGTTCAAGATAATAACAGAAATATATGTATGCTATCATTAGTGAAAAGTTGTTACAATTACGGATCAAAACCTTAAAACACCACCCTGCAACTCGCTTGATTTTTCACAAATTCTTCACACAGGCTACAGACAGAAGAGCCTCCTGAAAGCACACTGACATACTGAGTGTTTACACATCTCTGTCTTGAAGTACCATCTGTTTCCACGGCACTACACTACAGAACAATTTTACTCAGCTTTCGTGACCATAACCCATATCTGCAAACACCAAACACAAGCAGTAAGTGGGGGCCTTTGACTTGCCTCTCTTTGGAATCGCTCCAGCGTAAGTTTCCTTTGCATTTGGTCTTGTACCCAAGGATCAGCAGCGTATTCATTTTCTAACAGAGATGTCCAGCAATTTCCAGCATCTCGATTAGTCTTCATCAGAACAATTCGTATCAGTTTTCGGTCTTCTATTGAATGAAGAAAAAAGAAAACAACCATTAGTGCCCTGTGTGCCAGGCTTTTTGTTGCTGTGCTGAATTCACCACCAAGTTGCACAGGAATTTTTCTGAGATAGTTTAAGTTCTTAATGTCAAACGGGGTTACTAATAAATAAAAATATGAACAGGATATATAAAAATATGAACAGGAAGCAAAGACAACCTGTACAGCCATACCTCAGTTTCTGACCTACAAAACCTAACAGTCGTTTTGTGGAACCATTATGGTGCACCTCTATTCCAAATAAAACCTTTGGGGGAGGTCTGTGATGGAGAAAAGATTTAAGGTCACACATAGGATGAGACATAGGTCAGCCAGGGGAATAACCAAACGTTTAAAGCCAAGCTCTACAGAAGGTTATTACTTGTAAAAGCCACCATTACTATGATGAGGAGTCGCTGTTGGTCATTTTGCACTTAGGATTTCTGATGGAAATCCATCAGAAAATAACATGAATATGTACAGTTATTATGTATGGCTTTCAAAGATCAAAGCATTGCGAACACTTTGCAATATTTATCAAATAATTAGAGAGGCTTTTTGCTCTTTAAGTACCATCACCTGATTTTTTAATTGCTTTTTGATGCTTTTGGACTGTAGGTGTTGTCACCTATCCCAGAAATATAATGTACAAATTAGAAGGGAAAAAATAAGAAAAATAAAAGTTGCAGAAGCACACAGCTGTACTGCTCTAACTTTGGAGTGTACGTGCAATCAAACTTTCAGCAATCTATTTCCTGAGAAGCGAATGTTCGCTCCCAGCAAAGTGTTCCTAAGCCATGGGATACTGCGTTCCCACACCTGGCACTTTTGCACTGCCTTAGTTTCTTAGCATAGCAATACAACTGTCCCTTCATACAACTACAGACTGAAATAGAATAAGAAGAAACAAGGAAGAAAATGAATGGGAGGGGGCGGTGCTGGTAAACTCTTCTGCAGCACGTTTTGTGTTCTACCACCCCCCCAGATGTCACCTCAGATAAAGGTCATTACCTAAAGTCCACGTTCCTTCATCAGCTATCGTAGAGTCAAAAAGTTTACCCTGCAAAGACATTGACAGCATTACAGAACAGGAAAAGCAGCTCAGCCACAAGCTCACCTGTAATCGTACTGCCCTACGCACTGCTAGCCTGACTGTGTTCCACCTCAAAGGATAAGGGCACCAATTCTCTGCCCATGTGGGCTTGAACATTATCAGAGACATACTCGTTTACTGCACGTTATTTATTTATTTTAACGGAACATTCGATACATAGAATCGCCCATCGGCGTGCCGGTGTCTCACCGCACAGCTCGGGGCGCTCTGGAGTCGTGCCGCCCGTAGCGAATCTGCCGACAAAACCTCAGGGCAGCGCTAAGGCTACGCCGGCCCGCAGTGCACCGTAAGGCCGCAGCCACACGAACCGCCCCTCCCGGCCCGCCGCTACCTGCAGCACCTCCCGGCCGCATACGGACAGCGCCACGCGCCGGCTCTGCAGGCTGCAGCTCACATCCTTCGCCCGCGTGCCCGGCGGCACCTGCACCTCGATGAACACCTCCTCCAGGGTCTGGTACCAGCGGCCCCACGGCGTCCCGCAGGGCACCACCCCGCTCCGCTCCTCGAACGGAGCCGACATGTGACACAACGGACGCCGACCACCCGTTCCGCCCCGACCCGGAAGTGAGGCACCGCGCGTGCGCACAGCCCCACCACCCTTCTCTTTCCGATCCCTTATTCTGCAACGCGCATGCTCCAGAAAAGGAGCGCTGATTGGCTGAGCCGGCCCGGAGCTGGAGGAGCCGATTGGCTGCCCGCAGCGCGTGGCGGCGAACGTTGATGCCTTTGAATGCGGGGAGTGGCGCGCAGCTCTGTCAGCAGCCATGGCGTCCCGCAGGGCTCCGCTGCGGCGCTTCAGCGACGAGCCGGGTACGTGCGGGGTCCCGCCGTGACGCTGTGCGTGCTGCGGGGTGGCGGTGGGGAGCTTTGTGGCTGAGCGGGAGTTCAGAGCCCCTTGGCGCTGCGTTGAGTCGCCGCGTGCATCTGCGGAGCGGGTCTGGGTGCTGCGCTGCGCTGTGCTTCAGGTGAAGCTCCTGGCTTCAGCTTCAGTGCTGTAGGAGAGCAGCGGTTTCCTCCGCCGATTTTTTTTTTTTTTTTTTAATTTATTTGTTTTAAAGCACGTGTAGCTGTTATACTTTATTAACTTCAGTTCTAACGAGTTGAAATCACCGTACTGCTTTTCTCCTGTTCTGCGTATCGTTCATAGCGTGCAGCTTGCTCCGAGGCTCCTGTGACACCAAGCCTTCAGCTGCCCCGAGGAGCTCTTCATCCTCTGAAGCAGATCAGCGCGTTAGGAAACAGAACAGTGAGTAACCCTACAAGCTGTGCTGCAGTACTTCTGAAAGCTGCACTTGTGAATGTCTGTGTGCTGCTACTGCTTCGTTCTTTTCTTTCAAGCTTTGTTGGTTCCTTTTCTGCAGCTCATTGCATTCCTTCCAGATGTAAGAACATGACTGTTCCAGTTTTTTTTCTATAAGGCCGTTTTATATGTGATCTCTACTGATTGGTGCAGTCTGTGCTTTAAGATACATGATTCAAGGACTTCACTAGATTTGCCTCTAGTGATATTTTCATGTTTGTTTTTTTTTTTTGTACATAAAAAGTCCTTTGGGTGAAGCCTGGTAGTGTGAATCTGGATGGAGGGTATAAGCTTGGCAGAAGCTAATTTCTCAAAAAGGGCTTTTATCTAGAAGTCAGTCTCTGGACTTTGTTGTGTGCCTAGCTGACTAACACTGACTGCTTGAGTGCATTAAGAAAGCAGCTGGCTTTAGGTTGTGAGGTGGGTAGTCTAATGATCAGATAGCTTTTTGTCGCTGGTATAACAAATTAATTGTTTTTGTCTACCTTGGTGAAATTTTGTTAACTGTATGCATTCACACCCTTTTTCTTCACTGTTCTTTTCTGTATCCTCCTGCAGGTGAAACAAGTCTGAATGATGAGAAGAATACAACTGCCTCCGGAGCTGGAAGGAGACTTGCATCTCTTGGATCACTAGTAAGATTTTTCTGTGGCATCTGCAGCACTGAGATTAAAACCTCAGTGTGTTCATTTAAACCATGCACATCTCTTTTATACAATCACTTATCTATGTAAAATATGGAGCACATTATTGTGCCTGAATTCCTTAGTAACAAAGGAGAGAAAGATAGATAAGTGGATTTTTGGGATCACGTGATGATTATTTGAGCTTACAGAGTGGCTTGTTGGCTTTGCAGAGTGCCTGCACAATATTTTCATTAATGTGGATTGGGTTTTTTTTGTTTGTTTTGCGATTGTGTTTATTTTATTTGCATTCTTGCTCAGCATAGAACTATAACAAAGCTGCTTCTCTTAAAATCTTGTTTCTGTTTCTTTCATGTGGTGGCTAGACCAGAGCATGCACTTGATGGAGGAAGAAATAAAGGGGGTTTATAAAGAGGGGTTCTCAGTTCAATCTGTAAGGCTGGAGATTTGAAGATAGATAGGTTAATGAGTTGAATAATAACTTACTAATTCAGTTTATTAGTACTTAGGATATAGGAAGAAGTTTTGTGAGCCCAGCTGCATTCAAGAGGTTAGTGTGGTGTTATGGAGCTGAAGAGATGTGTATGTCTCATGCCTTCTTAGTCTGCTTCCCATCTCAGTGTCTGGGAGCAGTACATTCAAGAAGGCGCAGCAGTAGAGCTGGTCCTCATCTGTCCCATCTGTAGGAGATTTTTTTTCTTTTGTTACTGTTTCTTTAATAGTGTTGTCTGTACTTATGTTTAACTGTTGCTGAACTAATATGTTGCTAGACATCAGTTAACATGTTTGTTTTCAACAGCCAGTTAGTGGGAGTCTGAAGCCTAGAAAAGATCTTATCCTTATGAGGGAGAAAAAGAAACAGAAGACACTGGAGAAAGAGGTATGAATAATCACTGAATTGCATTCACTTAATGTTGGCTGCTTTCCAGACTTAAAAAGAGAAGCTGGCATGATTTGCTTCTTTTACATAACATAGTGCACAAGTGCTCTACACAGAGCAGAGATTATCAGATGTTATGGTTTGTAGAACACATTGGGCTTGTTAATGGAATGGAATTGTATTAATTCCAGCTAATCCCGAGCAGCTGTGCAGCTAAACCATGTTCTTAATAGAAAATAAAGGAATCTAGTCCTATGTTTTCTACTGCTAAAAAGGGTTTGCTATTTAACAACTCTTTTTAAAAGTCTTGCTGTTTTTTTCCCCTCAAAAACTGCTATAATTTTCAAGTTTAAGACGCAGCTAGCTTTTCCTTTCAGTACAGGTCTATGTACTCATATCTACTCTATTCGTCTCAGATGTCACGTCACCTTGGCTTGAAAACAGACACGTATTCTCTCACAAGTGAAAGACAAGACTAACTCAAATTACAGTAGGCCAGTAGCACACAGTAAGACAGTTGAGAGTTAGAACTACAGTTGTGTGGCATGTAAAAAAATAATTCTGCATAATATCCTGTCTGAATGACAAAATTGAAGATCTCTGTTCTGAATGTAAGCCAATACAGTTCAGATAATCAGCCTTTTCAGGAAAACAGCAGTCATAACTTAAGGATTTTAAGAAGAATAATATCATAAAACAGAAAAGACCACTTGTTATGTTCCAGATTCGTGCATTAGTGAGAGAGCGTGGAGAGCAGGATAAAAAACTTCAGGCCCTGGATGAAGACTTTGTTAAGATGGAAGCTAAGCTGAGTGCTGCAGTTCAGGAGAAAACATCTCTTCTGGCAAATGTTGCTTGCCTGAAAAAACAGCTTCTGGAATTAACAAGAACCAATGAACTACTAAAATCTAAGGTATTCATACAGATGCTTATTTGCTTTGACTTGGTTGTTACTAACTTCCCTGGTCAAGAGTAATCTTCCCCATTGACATGTTTTCTGCACCCCTTCATTGCCTCACGTTCAGAGTGTGTCTTGTTTGGGACAGTGTGTGTCAATGTAAAGACAGAGATGGGTGTGCTACCATCACTTACTGGGACACGCAGAGATCAGTGTTGTGGGTGGGAGGAAAATACTGAGTGTTTCATATGAAGGTGTTATGCATACTGTTTTTTTTTCTTTTTATCAATCTCTAATAAGCTATCTGAAGATAGTGTGCAGAAGAAAATGAGCAGTCTATGTATGGAGTTAATGAAGCTCAGAAACAAGAGGGATGCTAAGGATAAGGTAAGCTGTTTTATACTGTACAGGACTGATCTGTTCAGGAGCTACCAATGAAGAGCTTGCAGCAGTCCTGCCTTTTTTTTTTTTTTTTTCTGTCCTCAACTCAAAATTTTCTGCTTTCCATTCAGTGGAATTAGGAAGGACAATCGATAACGAACGTTCCTCATTTTGCTGTTGATATGTAAAATTCCTCTGAGCAAGGAACTCTAGAAGTACTTGTTTAAGTATCAGTTTGGTCAGGTAACTGATGTATTTGAAAAGCAGTAGCCTTAAATGAGCTCTTAGCCATGGTATGGGAACTGCTGAGTCATGGGCTGAGTCACTGATGGAGCACCTGGGGAAAGGACCTGGTCAGCCCTGGGAGCACAGGTGAAGGCAACTCAGCTGTGTGACCAGAGGGGCTGCAGCCTGGCTGCACCTCTCTTAGACCTCATTTAAGGGCTGAATGCCATGGGGAGTGTTCTCTGGTTGGAGATCGCTTCTGTGTGGAGTTTTCACTGCTACCTAGAATTTTCTGATACAGGTGAGCAATCTTCCTTTACTTTATAGCACCTTTCTGTCATGCTGGTCCTTCTGTCATCACATCTTTGTTGCAATGCCTTTCCTATTGTATTGATCTGTCCAATTGCTACAGCTGTGCGTGGGTTTTCTGGGTTGTGCATGTCTGTAGTTATAGTGAACAGCTAATGTATCTGCAGATGGGTTATTTGAATATAGGAGTCACATTTAGCATAGCAGCTAGTACTGTAATTAAGTCCTTTTTATGGTTTAATTAAAAATTAATATGGCTCTAAGAAAACGGACTTTGTTCATACTAAATTCGGTTCTGGTGGTAACATTCATCTTTTTCCAGACTGCACTTGCAAAGCAGGAGAACATGGAAATGAAGCTGCAGGAAGTTCAAAGGAATTTGGAGCATTCAAAAGGAAAAGTAGCACAGTTACAAGAAAAGCTGTAAGTAGTAAGGAAAGGAATGGAAGTAGCAATGTAACTACTGTACTGAAGCATGTAGCTTACAGAAAAAATTAAGGCCGTCCTTCTGTTGAGAGGAAACAGAGATTAGCAGTGGCCTGAAATTAGTTTTATGGAAAGATGTTTAGATGATGGCCACTGGAAAACTTTCCTTATATGAAAAGCAAATTTTTTTTTCCTTTTGTTCTCCTCTACTGTCTGATTGCTTGAATGTGAGCAGATGCTTTGTATTTATCTTTGTTTTTTAACTGTAATCTAATAATGCAGGTAATGTAATTGATGAAAGGAGGCAATGATACTTTGTATAGCTAATGCAGCCTATCTTACATACTCAGTTGTGGTAAAATGTACTACAGCATCTTTAGTGCAAATGGAAGCATCAGCCACACTTGATTATGGGAAGAATGTGTCAGTATTAAGTAGTGATCCAGTGACTGATTTTTAGTTGTTTACCTGTAAACAAATAACCTACAAGTAACTCTGAAGTGTTTAAATAGTGATAGGGAAAGTGTCCTGATTTTTTTATTTATTTATTTTTATTTTTATTTTTTAGATCTGCTACAGAGAGAGAGAAAGTGGATGATAAGTCTGACACTGAAAAACTCCTGGAATATATCACAGAGCTTGGGTAAGAATTGTTCTTGAACTGGATTGGGTACATTAAAAGGCAGCAAAATAAAGCTTTGTTTTTCTTGGTGAAGCAGAAGTTTGGGAACAATTCTGCTTAACAACAATGGGGGGGGGGGGGGGGAGGAGTGGTTATCCATGTAAATGGGAGGGAGTTAAAAGATGTGCCCACATTTAAAAAGTTATTTGTATACAAAACTCAGCTTTTATTTTTATTTCCTCTGAGTTACTAAAAATTATGTATTGGAGGCATCACTTTAAAAAAAAAAAAAGTGAACTTGGCAGTTTTCTGGTTTTTGTTTTATAGCTGTGATGAATCATCCATGTTTCTGGTACTTGAGGAGAATATCAGTTTGACTGTAAACACTACCAGTTTAGTGCTGTGTAACAGGTGGAAACACTGCCCAGCTCCTCAGTTATGTGTACCTAGTCCAGAAAACTGAAAACACAAAAGCATTCCAATTTAGTTCACTTAAATCTGAACATTCCTTCTCCCTCAGTGTCCCACTTCTGCCTATTTGCTCAGTAAGAGGCTCCTTGTGAGCTTGCCTTAAGTTCTGGTTTATTGTGAAGTCTGGTTTATTTGTGTGTATGCTTTTCTGTCAAAACTCATCTGCCTTTAAAAAAAAAAAATAGTAATGATATAGTAATCATCTGTAAATGAAGTATAGTAACTAGTTCTGTTTTTAATTGAACTGAAGTGCATATTTTAAATTATGTGATTGTAAGCTTCTCTTAGAATACAGATTTTGATATCAATTGCATTTAATTTTAAATGCACCTGTTTCTAAATCAACCTGTTTCAATGCTGCAAAATAAGCCTAAGTAACAAAAGGAAGCTTTCCTGCTGAAAAGGAACACATTCAGTATTCCAAGCATCTCTCATTTGTGCTGAATTAAAATCATAAAAATGAAGTTATGGTAACAAATAAATGTTATTCTACAGTAGTGTTGCAGAAACTGTAGAGAAATATAAACTAGATGTTGCTCAAATGGAGGAGACACTGATCAAGAAAGAGCAAGATGTGAAGATTCTGAGGGATACACTCAGAATGAAAGAGGAAGAATCAAATACACTGATCAGAGCACTTAATGAACGGTGTGAGTTTCTAGAACAAGAAAAAGGTAATTGCTAGTTTTGGAATGCTGTTAACATAGTTGGGATCACATAGACATCCTGTAAAAAAGTTTGTCTAAAATGCCACTGTGGATTTTAAGTGAAGTCATGTCTCAGCTTCAGCTGTGACCAGACCAGCCTGTATGGAAACAAGTCTGAGTTTTTATTTCCATGGAGACATACTGAAGTGAATAGTATAACAATGAAAACTGTTTCAATGCTGGTCTTCAATCAGAAAGTTGAATGTTTATTCCTTTTGCTTAATAATTAGTACTATACAGCTTTATTTCACTGTTAGTAGTTCACACAGAAGTTCACAGCAGTACTGAGAATATGTCTTGGGGCTCTTTTTCACTGCTGCTCTCCCAACTCTACCCTACTCCTCAGAACTCTGAGTGAATCATTTAGCAGGCTTTCCCCAGCTGTACCATTTTATTTGATAAAAGCTAATTGATTGAGATCAAGTTTGCTGTTGTTCAAGCTTAATTAGAAGTGGGATTCTTTCAGCTGGTTTTGATGAATTTCCAGATGAGTAAATTATGAGGTGGGTTTTTTCCTTGCTTGACTAACTTTAAAGCCAGAATAATATCTATCAAGAAAAGATGTTGTGCTTCTTTGAAGACAGAGAAGGCATTACCTGTTGCACTGATGCTAACTCTATGCAGAGAGAGAATCGTCTGAGAGCAGAGGAAAAGTCCTGAGTATGAATGCTGAAATAGAAGAACTGAAGAAAAAAGTTCTCATAGAAGAGCAAGAACACCAAAAACTACTTGAGAAACAAGAGGAATTAATCTCTCAGCTTCAGCAAGAAAAGGTAAATACAGACTCTAGTCTGAAATACTCTAATCCAAATAACTGAGACTAAATGTTCTGATTTTTTTGGTTACACATGAAGTTTTTATATTTCTAAAGATTAAATCTTTAGAATGTGGAAGTGGGTGCTGGTTAGCAGAAGCTGTGTGCTCTTCTTGGAATAACAGCTATTGTACAGTAGTTCCAGTTTGCCCATTTGCCCTTCTGTGCTTTAAAGATTGCAAAGTAGCCTTTCATTCTTAGGAAACTATCAGTAGTTTTAAACTCTGTGATGCTCTGCAGGAATCATCTGCATCTATGCACCAGAAGTTACTCAATCTTCAGGATGAGGTAATGAGTGAGAGATGTCTCCTGGAAGAGGAGTTGAAGAGTGCAATGAATGAGCTGGACAAACTACATGTTAAGGAGAAGAAAGCTGAGAAGCTGGTGAAGCTGTTGGAAAAAGAAACCAAATCTAAAGCCCTTGAACTTGCACAGATGGAAGTGAAGTTAAAAGGGTTTGTGAAATGAACTGAGTTTAAAGCTATAGAAAGGGAAAAGTGGAATCAGCAATGTACACAAAGCTTTTGAGCCTCATTCAGGCTTTAAAGAGACCTGAACGCATATAAACTTTTCTTGCTGTTGTTGATTAATTATGGCAGATAGGTTTTCTATCCATATGAGTGATTTATTATAAATTATGTTAAAACTGTTTAACATGCTTGAAGTGCCAATACTGTAGTAATGTGAAGTTACTGTTAAATGTTAGCTACATCTGAGTTGTATTAGATATTTATACCCTAGACAGGGCAATTGCTAGGAAAGATTTTTTTTCGAGCAAGTTGTTGTTTGTGTTGATGTATTGAAAGCTTACTAGCAGGCAGTAAACCTATTCCATGAATATTTTGGAAGTTAAGAGTGGGGGGGTAGTGTTTAGTTAAAGCTGCTAAATCTGATGATTGTGCTTTAATTCATGAGAAGTTGTGACAGGATACTGGTATGTCAGGATTAATATATTGCTGCTCCTGCAGGCTTTCTGTAATTGATAACAGCGTTTGGTAATGTGTTCAGACATGCTGATGTCCAGCATGAAATGCTGAATGCTTGTTTCAGGAAGAATGCTGAGTTGGAGCAAATCAAGGAAACGCACAGCAATACAGTTCTGCAAATCCAAGAAGAGCTTAACAACACGCTGCGTAAACTGGGAGAGAATGTTGCTGAGTTTGAAAGGTATTTCAGTTCCATTAAAGAGTAGGGCAGTGATTTTTTTTTTTTAAGTAGAATTACAATTATATATGCTGCTCATTTATGAGCGGTGTTTTTTTGTGGTGGAGTGTTTGGTATTAAGCTATTTGTTTTGAGTACCAGTCAGTTATAATGACATGCTCAATAATCGGGAAGCTGTGGATGTTTCTACCAAAGTCTAATCAAGCACTCAAGTGCTCTCCATTTTCAATGATAGCTGCAACTGGTGAAGACTATCTCTGTGCTCTGAAATAACTTGCAGAAAGCCATCCTGATTCAGTGCAAGTTTTGAGACTTAACAAGGTTTTTTTTTTTTTATCCTACAGCTTTTGCAAACCTCAAAATATTGAAGTAGTACATTAATAAGAATGCAAGGCATCCCACAAGTGTTGATGAATCTTTCAGATGTAGTCAGTCTTTCAGTGTTTGTTTTCACCAAAGCATGAGTGATCCTGCTTAAGTATTCCTGCTTAAGGCTTTATGGGTTTATACTTAATCTATATTTTGTCTAAAGTGGCAATACTTATCTTTGCACTGTCATGGCAGCTACAAGACAACAATAGCTGAAGAAATACGCAGTCTTAAACTGGAGAACACTTCTCTGCAGGAGCAAGTTGCTGACCTGAAAAAAATATGTGAAGATAATCTACAGCTGCTCCAGGAAGCAGATTACACTAAAAACAAGGCAAAAGAAGAATGTGCAAGGTATTGGGCTGACAAACTTTTCCTCTACCTAAAGAATACTAGCCAAGGCTTGCTTGCCTTCTGCGCTAGAAATTATCAGTTTTATCCAATAAAATGAGTACTCAGTGTAGCCTTAAATTTTTTCATTTTCTCAATTCATAGGTTTGAAAATACAGATAGACAAAATGAATTAATGTTTTATTAATTAGTAAACTAATTGTTTCAGTTAATTACTAAGTAGCTTTCCTTCATGTGGAACCATAGGTGAAAGTTGAACTGGTTCTGTTGGAATGTTGCTCTTAGAAATATCAGTTACATTGACTGTTCCACAAATGAACAAGCTCTGTGGAGCAGATGAGCAAATATTGAATTTGTATGTGATGATATACTACTGCTTTCTGAATTATGTCTGTCATCTCAAATTCTGCTTACAAGCAGATGCTGCTTAACAGATTACTACCCTGCAGTGAAAGAAACCAAAGACCTTCCTTTGCTTAGTGTGCAGCTGTAAGTAGCAAAACCAGCTGTTGTCTTAGGCCAGTTATTGTGGATGTGCTTCTCTCACCAGCTAACTGCAACTTAGTGATTCAATATTGTCCTTACAGCTCACTGTGACAGACCAGGTATAAGTCTGCTGTTGTGGGCAACTAACTGATGATTGGAGGATATCAGAGTTGGGTGTCAAAAGGTTCCAGTATACAAATGCCAGTATTAGGCAGCCCTGGTAACTGCTTGTACGTTAGGGAAGAACATATTGTGTGTGTGCTAGCCTGCCTTCCCCTTTTCTCTTAATGCTCCTAGCTAGCTCTTAAAGCTGAGGTTGGGTTTAAGCCCACAATTACACTTCAGTCTTTCCAGCCATTCCATGAATCAACTTTCCTGACTTAGAAAAGCATTTCTGTAATGCTTTTGCTGTCTTGTTTACCCTTAGCCACGATATTAAGGTTAACCAAAGCACTATCATAATCATATTTGCTCCAACTTATTTCAGAACGCTTTTGCTACTTAAGGTGTTGTCCTTTTTTTCCCCAGCTGCTTGATATTTCCTCCAGTTTCTATTTGAGTTGTGGGACTTTTTTGGCTTGTTGTCTTAATTATTAAAAAAGCTGAGGAATTATTTTTTGAGTTGGTCATAGTAGACTGGCAGGAAAAGGATTTTTAGTCTCTGCCTAGATGGTGCAATGAACAGCTGAAGTAAGAGAAGGAAAGCAGTGTATTAGAGAACTTGGAAATCCTTGGGAGTCATCCACACTACGTGAATAAACTTGTGTGTGCAAGTCTAACTAGCCAGGTGTCTTTCACTAAGAGTTGCTAATACTTAACAGTAATAAATACAAGAAACATAATGTTGCCTTGCTTTCAAAAGACAGCTTCCTTGTAGAAGTTAAACTATAGGTCTTGAGTTTGAGTGTTTTCTATACTATATTTCTATCTTAGAGTAATGTTAGTACAAATCTTAATTTCATTTACTTCAGAAACAGCTTCTGAGTGTGGTGAATATTGTTTTTACGTTTAGTTTTATTTAATTTTAAGTTACTCTGAAGATGTTTAATTGGGCTTCACTAAGGGTGGCTTATGTTTTCATTAGGATGATTCTAGAAGCCCAGACAAAGCTTGCGCTAAAAGAAGCAGAAGCAGAGAGAACAAAAGAGTCTTGCCTCATACAAGTGACAAAACTACAGGAAAAACTGGAAGAGTTAACTGAAGATCTGAAAAAAAAATCTGAAGTGGAAAAATCAAGGTGACTTCTGTGAAGCTGAACTTGGGTATTGCAGCACACTACAGTAGGAAGGTGTGCTGAGAGCTAATAGTAAAAATGATGCAACTTTACTTTTTGTTTCTTAGGAAAACCATACATGAAGACATGACCTCTAGCTTAAAAGAAGAGATAAAGACCTGGCGTAATCTATATGAAGAACTGCATAACAAAACTAAGCCCTTTCAGGTGTGTAAGGAAGTCAATTCTCACTGGTATCTTGTTAATATTTGTGTGGTTGAATCAAGTTCTGCTCTTGATAAATAAATAGGCTATTTCTTCATTTGAAGGCATTTATTCTGCAGCGTTTTTGTAAGTTAACATCCCTTGAGACAGTTGTTTCCCTTTCCAAACCATTGTCTGTACTTGCAGATCTCCATTTGGGAGGAAGGGTGTAGTGGGGGAAACAAAAACACTCAAATTTAATTTCTATTAAATGTACTATATGTTTCAGCAACAACTAGATGCATTTGAAGCAGAGAAAAATGCTCTTCTAAATGAGCAAGGTGCAGCTCAAGAAGAACTGAATAAACTAAGTGAAGCGTATGCTAAACTACTTGGCCACCAAAACCAGAAACAAAAAATCAAGCATGTTATGAAGTTGAAGGAATATAATACCCACCTGCAGCAGGTTTGTCAAATAAGTTAAAAATGGAGAATTTAACTGTTTGCTTGAATGTTTTCTTATGCTAAATCCTCCAAATTCTTGCAGGCTAATTCTGCAGACTCTGTATTCTGTAGCTGTTGATTTCCCTGAATGAGCTAGTTTAGAATAGGCCATCAGTCTCCAGAACAGCAAGGGGATCTGTTAGCGTTAGATACACAACATACAGAGGTATCTTTCCTATTTTTCTTTATCTAACTCCTGAGTATTTTTTTCTTCAGGACATCTCAAAACTGCGTGCGCTTCTTGCAAAAGAGAAACAAGCAAACAGAGATCTGCAGGAGCAGCTGTATACAATTCAGGGCATTAGGCGTTTTGATCCTTCTAAAGCTTTCCAGCATGATAGCAAGGAAAATATTCCTCCAAAAACTCCTTTTAAAGAAGGTGAGCGTGGATATTCATAAACTCGGTCCTTGTGTATCTTAAATGTATCCAAAAAAGATATGATAGTCTTGCTCAATGTACCCTACTGGGAAATGAAGGAGGTGGCACATGCTGTATTTCACAGCAGGTACTGGAGGCTACAGCTGTGTGGGATCTTCTCAGTGGATTTTTTGCCACTGCACTTCCTAGCCTTGGTTGTTTTAACCTGAGATCTATTTGAAGTCAGACAGCAAAGCTTGCTTGATGTTGAGAAGTGGGTTCTGGAGGGTCAAGTGGTTTATGTGATATTGCAAGATGCGAACCTAATTATCCTGCTGTTTGTCACCTACTAACACTCTTCTCACAGCTTACCTGCTGTGTCCAGCACTACCTCTTACAGGAGCAGCAAGAGTAAGAAGGGCTCAACTAGATGTCTGAGCCCGTCTTTTTGAGCTGCTACCTTATAGAGCCTTATCCTGCTGTAGCTGTAGAGGTAAAAGTAAAAGGCCTATAGGTAAAAAATGGCAAGAGTGCAAAAAGGGAAGCAGACTAGGAGAGAAGCAGCAATTAATTTCAACTAGGTCTTCACTTCAGAATGTTTCAGTGTCTGAAATCATGGTCTTGCCTGTTAGGTGGTGTCTAGTGCCTCCCTCTCCCCCACCAGACAAATATCTGCTCAGTTTGGAGGGAGCAATTGTGCAGCACAAAAACTCAGTCATGGTTTTTCTTTTGCAGGCAATAGAAACAAAGTTTAGTCTCTTCTCATTGTTGAGAAAACAAGTACTACAGAAGATTTCAACAGACTGTTCAAGATGAACTTGGCTGCCATCTGTAATAGACGTTGCTATGAATACTTGGGATGTGATTTTAAAAAAAAAAAAAGCAATCCATTTTCAGAAAACAGCTTGGTCGTACTCTTACTTGAAGACATAACTGGTATGTTCCAGATTCCTGGTACTACCACTATAACTGTCATTGTTTGACTTGCTTTGTTTTCTGAAGGTACTCAGTTTTCAACAGGTCAGCTTGAGTTCAGAGAAGGTGAATAATCATGAGGGAAAAGGCATGACAAACAAAACATGCCTTTGTGAATGTTATTTTGTAACTATTGAGTTTCTGCAGTTTGTTAAACTAATTTTGCTGGTTATGGTTGCTTTGATGCCAAGGGCAGAAATGATTTCTAAAAACCCTTTTTCCTTTGTGGCTTATGTAATATAGAGCAAATGTAAAAACTATATTGTGTAGTTGGCATGGATATTTTTAATGGGATCCATATTTAAGGCATTGTAACTTCATTCCTGGGGCTGGATAATGCAACTCAGAAAAAGATTTCCAGGTAAAACTCAAAACAGCTGCTTTGTCCATCTAAATGTTTGTATCATGTGGCTCAGATAAGTGTCTTAAGGGGAGTTTGTTTTACAGATGCTGTACTCGCAAGACTTAAATTGTCATGGTCATTTTAGTTGTCTATCTTAGCTGATCTTATGTGAAAGAGAATACTAACAGAACTTGGTTTGAGTGAGAGGATGCCCACTACACACTGATTGTGTAGAACTGTTTTTGGCAAGGTGGAACTAATCTGTTGAAATGCATCAAAAATCAAGGATATTTTAGAATAAATATTTCCAATGATGTTTTGTCGTTATCCTTTGTCAAGAGATGAAAACCAAAATCAAATGATGTTGTAAATGACCTGGTGTTCCAAACTTAAATCTTCACAACAGAACTCGCTGTCAATCTTGCCTGAAGGACACTGCAGTTTTCTAACCTTACTGAAGAAGCTATTCAGTTGAACTGCATGTTGTATGCGACTTGCAAATCCCTTATTCTCTCACTTCCTGTGAATTTCTATTAGTACAGAAGTAATGGAACTGAAGTGAAATGTGGAACTGCTTTTGCTAATAGCATGCATTACTGTCTTGTACATGGGTGCTGCAATGTACATAACTTGAGGTATTTAAACTGACACCACAAGGTTATGAAGCATGGGGGTACTGAGAAAAGATGTGTATTAAGTCTAAGGAAGTATGTGGATAGATCTGGTAGCTAATGCTATCTTTGTGTGTTTGCTGTGCTATTTGAACTTCTGAAGAGGAGGATTGAATTGGCAAGATTCAATTTACACATACAAAATTTGCAATGCAGGAGCTTTTCTGAAGCACAGAGTTACTTGAATGAAGAACTTGAAAGAATTTCAGAGTGTCAGGGTTCTCAGTCAGACTGGAGAGAAAATTATAAAGCTAGCTGGTCTTGTTTGGCTTTTTTCTCTGAAAAGCAACTCTGTGAATGGAGTAAAAGAAACCTACGGAGGATGGGGGCCTGGGCTGCCTGTATTAAATGTATTAATCTGGTAGTAAATGTGGAGGTTGATGGCCCTGCATGTGGTAGAGGGGTTGGAGATTGGTGATCCTTGAGAAACTTCAACCCTGGCCATTCTGTGAACTGGTGTAATCTTGATGGTCTTTGTAGAAGTTGCTGTGTTAAGTAGTCTTGTACACCTAACAGTGACTGTGGTAAGGTACATGGTTAGGCCATGCTGTCTGTGAGCCACACTGCAAAGAGTAATGGGGCTGGGGGAGAAATCTGTAAAACACGACTGAAAATGGAAGAACTCGGGCAATGTGTGATGATACTACATGAGAGTCTTTGTCTTAGAATTATTTCATACAAGGTTGCTGGTGCCTGCCTATCTGCTCAGGTAGGCTACACCAAAGGGGATTTCCAAGGTAAAATTTCTGTTCATAAACCAGAAAGCAAAAAGCTGGTGGAAAAACCCTGACAAAAACAAGTGCTTTCAGTTATGTAAGCTAGCCTTTTATTTCAAGAGATTAAGGCAAGTGAATGTTACTGGAAGGCTCTAGGAAGCTCAAGCAAGGAAATGATAGCATTGAATTAATGTAGCTTTTTAAAAATGTACACGTTATGTGTCATGTTAGCTGAAGTTTGCCGAAGGGCAAAAACATAGCAAGTGCAGTACTGCAGGTATTGCAGGGGTACCTTTTTTGTGTGCCTCAATGGTTAAAGCTTTCTACCCTAATTGGCTTTTTTGCTTACGTCCATTTTAAATCCTTATTAAACTATGAAGGGCATGTTTCACACGGGCAAAAATAAGAGCAACTCTCAAATGATTGGGACCTAGTTGGTAAAGCAGTGCCAGGTTTTGTTGTGTTTTTTTTTTTTTTTTTTTTTTTTTTTTTTTTTTTTTTTTGCTTTAACTTGAAAATATGAATATGGAGTGTAGAGCGATTTTGTAAGTGGTAAAGGAGGAAGCTGCTGACCTGGGAGATCTTTCCTGTCCTCTATGAAAAAGGGTAAGGAGAGCTTTGAAGTGTGCAGTGGTTGAACCTGGTTATGCTGCTGTTCCCGTGATCCTACCGAGCAGCTTAAACGGAGCTAGCGGGAAGAAAACAAAGCATAATAGGATTCAGATCTACACGTGATAGTTTTGGGATTAGTGTCCTGGTTTGAAAGGTCAACGGACCTATTGCTCCTTTCACTCCATGTGCTCTCCGCAGACAAAAGCAGAGAAAGGTGCAATCGCTGCCCTGTCTGGTCATTCCTCCGGAGGTAATGCCTCAAGTGCTGGCAGAACCGGGGCAGGTAAGGCACTGGGCGGTTAGGGAGGAGGATTGCTGCCGTACTCCAGTGTTGCGATTGAAGGGAGGAGAAAGAGGGAAAGGGTGTCTGAAATTACAGTATGAAACAGAGTGGTCTAGTCACCTCCTGGGGCGTTGTGCTCACAGGGCTATTACGTGGGTTACAATCGAGTAGGTATTAATGATTTCACTGCTTCAACGAGGTTAAGTATTATAACCTATTTAAAAAAAAAAAAAAAAAAAACATAATAAAAAGGATGAAAGGTGATACGGCAAGCAGTGATCATGTAAGAGCAACGAAGCTACTCGAAGTATAACGAAGTATAGAACAGGAGGAGAAGTAGCACCTCCCACTCAGTTTGTGCCCCTTGCCCTGCCTCGCTCGCGGCGGCCGCGGCGTTGCTTTCTCTAATCGAAGGCTTCCGCACGGCGATAAGCAGACCTCACCCCCACCCCGCCGCCCTTACCGGCATTTCGCCGCCCTCGGCCCCTTTAAGGCCCTTCAGCCACTCAGCGCGCGGCACCGCGCTGCCCGGGGCGGGGCCCGGCGCTGTGAGGGCGCGTCCCGCGGCACGCACGTCCGCCGGCAGCGGCGGCGCAGCGGACGAGGCCGAGGCCCGGGGGGCTGCGCGCGGCGGCCATGGTGGGCCGCGAGAAGGAGCTCAAGATCCGCTTCGTGCCCGGGCGCTGCGAGTTGGTGGAGGTGCGCGGGGCTGCGCCGGCCTCCCAGGACCGCGGCGCCGCTCCCCGTGGGGCGGGCCGCCGTGCGGGTCGCTTCGGTCGGGCCGTGCGGCGGGGCCGGGACGCGCCGCGAGCGGTGTCGGTCGGTCGCGTATCGGCGGGCGCGGCGCTACCTGAGCGGCGGAGCTCCGCGGCGCCGAACGGCGTCCGCGAGTCCCCGAAGCGTTACGGCCGCCCGGCGGGCCCGCCCCGGCGCCGCGCGGCTGCCCGGTGGTGTTTGACGTGCGTCCGAGGCGGAGCGGCCGCCGGTACCGCACAGCCCGCCGGCAGCGCTGCACGGCGCCGGCCCCGGCCCGCTCTGCGCTCTGGCCGCGCGGGGCGATGTACCGGCGGGATCCCGGGGCTCGCCGCTGTGCAGGCCGCTTGCAGTGGGAGTCGTTCGGCTCGTCGTGGCTCCATGTCGTCCCGTTCTGGTTCCTTGTGTCGCTTTCCTGCCGGTCGGTCCTGGCTCTTGACTCGAAGCATGCCTGCGGTTTTTGTAGATCGTACTCTTGTGTTTTGTCTCGTAGTGTTGCTAATCTGTGCACGTTACTTCTCGTGTGAGGTTACGCATTCGTGTTGGTCCTGCTGTGTTTTTAGAGCGTGTCTTCCTTCTGGTTTGTGCAGCAAGTCCTTGATGTGGGTGAGCAGATATGCTCTGTCTGCAGACGCAGCAGTAATCTCTCCTATGAGGCTGAAAAGTCTGTAACAGAGAAAGCAAGCACCATTTCCTTGTTCCCACTTCTCAGAGGCACGCAGGCAGCCCTGAGGAGCAGTCAGCACACTTCTGTTCTCTGATCAAAGTCAACATAAAGATAGGCATATTTATTTTTTAACATCGTTTGTTGCGGTTTGCCGTTTTCCAGCTAAGAGTTACCCATTTTCACCCAGTATTTATGGAAATAAATAACTTTTTGCCATAATGCTGAGGAACATAGATGCACAGTGCTGACACAGCTGCTTTGGGCTTGGCTGTACCCATCACACCTCTGCACCTGGCAGGACAGAAAACTTAAGACTCAAAGGGCAAAGAGTAGAGAAATCAGTGCTGCAATCAGCCACAGTGAGCATGTTGAGCTGAATCCGTGAGGGTGCTCGGAAGGGAGTGGGTTATCAGAGCTGCATAGCAGACTGTTACCAAAAGCATACTCAGCACAGTATCCTTGTGCAGGGTGCAGTTGGGAAATCCAGGATTTGTAGTTCCTGTGTACTTGAGGCTTTCTTTATTGACATAGCAGCATGTGCTTTCATTTTTGTTCTCAGCAGGCTTTTGTTCAACAGTATGTGTGGAAGGAAAGTGTGAAAGTGAATAAAGGTTGCACAGACAGCTGTGAGTCAGTGTTTGCAGTCTTGAGGGCTTGACAGTAGTGAGTGGTGCTGGGGAGAAAGGAGCTCCATGTGGACCGGTGTATGTGGCCATCCCAAGTACTGAATGTGCTGTGGCTGAAGCAAGGCTTACTTGGTTGTAGAGATTAAGAGATAAAGTAACCTGATTGCTTTCACCTGCGTTTTATTAAGCTAAGACAAGAGTGCAGTAGTTTTGGCTAATTTGTTATTAGGCTGGTGTGCTCATAAATGATGAATTTATTTTATTTAGTAATATGCATGTTGCTCTGGAAGTAATGCTTCCTATTTGATAGAACAAATTTTCAGCTACAAAGCACTGTTTTTCAACTGTCTGCATCGTTAGCTGTGCATTCTCACCCTCACTGATAAAACTGGACCAGCCAAGGTGACCTGATGCTGCCACTACTGAAATGCACCACCCACCACCTCCCTGTGCTCACATCCACTGTCTGGTCTCTGTGAATGTTCAGCAAGTGCTGAGGAACAGCACTGGGTACCATTTTTCTCCGCATAGAGGAATTCACTGCATCACCTTTGCTTCATACACACTTTCATGTCAGATGCCATCATGTCTTACTGTCTTTCTGTTGTCATCTGTCACATGGCAACAAAATGTTATGGAATATTGGTGGGAAGGTACAGCCTCTACTGCCATCCTGCCAGCATCTGCCTCTGATGTCATGGAATAACATAATAAAATAGGAGGCTTTATTTTCAGAGATGCCCCTGTAAAGTTCAAGTTTTCTGTGCCATGATCTCTGTTGGTGCACCCACAGTGAGTTAGCAGATTATGAATGAGGTTAAAATTATCACTTTTGAGTTTGTCTTTGGACATTTATGGGGATTTTTTTTCCCTCTCTTGTGGAAGTACTTGAGTTTCCCATTTGAATTTTGTATTCAGCATCTTCAAGAGTATGTTTAACTACTTGACTCTGTACAGTATCAGTGCTCCCAGCTGTGTGTTTTCCATGAGACACTCAATTCACAATGCATCATAATGAAAGCTTATTAATACAGCAGCCCTCCATGTAGCCTTGCTAACACTTCAAGATGAGAAGTCCATGAATAACAATAGAACGCAAAACTTCTCCTGTTCTCCTTTCCTAGGAAGATATTGATATTCCCAGTAGACGAGTTCTGATCACTGGTGCTACGGGACTTCTTGGTAGAGCTGTGTTCAAAGAATTCAATGAAAATAATTGGAATGCTGTTGGCTGTGGATACAGAAGAGCTCAGCCTAAATTTGAGCAGGTTAATCTTCTGAACTCCGTTGCAGTTCATGACATTATCCATGATTTTCAGGTGAGTTTCTGGCGTAGACGGATAAGATGCTTGACATGACTACTTGACAGTGCCATTCTGGTACTCAGGCCATGTGGCTTTAGTAGAAGTGATGGTTTGGTAGAGCTCTGAAGTTCGATTTTATTATCTTTGCTATATCTGGGGTATAGGCTTACTTTGTAGGTGCAAATAATTCTGAACTTTATCATCATCACCATAGAGAGAATGCAGGTGGTGAATGTGTATGTTGGTACACCAGCTCTTGTGGTATAAAGGAAAAGGTAATCATGAGATTTGATGTGGTAGTGAGCAGTAACCACTTGTCGCGTGTGCAAGACGAGCAGTATGTTGTTTTCCTGTTCTAACTTGCAAGGGGAGTATGTAAAACCTGGAAAACGTTGTGCATTGGAAAATGACTTTAAATATCCCATTAACAGTCTGTGTGTGTGAAATAAGCCACGTGAGAATAGCTTATCCATAAGTATTTGGGTAATTTATTTTTTTCTTGTAACGTTACATGTGAGGTAATGCATTTTTCCATATTTTGTATTATTTTGCTGTTTAAGGAAAAAAAAAGACAACCTGAGTTTTTCTGTAAGTTTGAAGCCTATTGGAGCTCAAGATTGCAAAACTAATGGTCAGGTTCTGCTGGTGTTCTAATACAAAACCTTCAGGCAGTTTGGTTCTGTTTTGCTTTCTCAGGAAAGCTTGCTCCTCAGAACGTGCTGATTAAAAATACTGCTGCTACTTTTATTATTTTCACAAGTTAGTGAAATGCCTTTTTGCCTGAGGGACTTAAGATCACAGTGTTCGTTGTTTTAAATTATTGTTTAATTTCCAGCCTCATGTTATAGTGCATTGTGCTGCAGAGAGACGGCCAGATGTTGTGGAAAGCCAACCAGATGCTGCTTCCCAGCTCAATGTGGCTGCTTCAGGGAACTTAGCAAAAGAGGCAGGTAAGGAGGCTATCTCATGGATTTGGTGCCTTTAAATACTGCATTTACATAGACAAAAACAAATAAGAGTCACTCAAAGTTCTGAATGTTATTTCTGCTGCTAGTGTGCAGTTGATCCATGTTCTGAGTGACATTGGTGTCCATATCAGTGTCTATATCATGGGTCACTGAAAAGGGTACGAATGGATCTAGAAGACAAAGTTTTCTGGAAATTTAAGGATTTGCTGAGGTTTCAAACAAGACATGAATTAAAATGGATTACATACAAATGTTTTCTTTCCAGCTGGGATTGGAGCATTTCTGATCTACATCAGTACAGACTATGTATTTGATGGAACCAGCCCTCCTTATAAAGAGACGGACGTACCAAATCCCCTGAACTTATACGGTAAAACCAAACTGGAGGGTGAAAAGGCAGTCCTGGAAAATAACGAAGGTAAGAATGCACTTACACATTTCTAATAGAAATGTCCTATTTTGTGTAGTTGTCTGCTAGCTTTACGTTTATTAACTCCCGTGTCTGAGATACAGTTGCAAAACCATGGAAAATGGATTTAGAAAGTAACGCGATTGGGAGTCGGTTGTTTTACTCACAAGTTGACTGAAGCTGTGCTGATCTTCATGCATCTTTCTAGTTCTCTGCTGATGGACGTTTGCAAGAGTTGTCTATTAAAACTCACCTGATCTTTCTAAAGAAAAATCAAACAGATCATTAATATGTTGTACCTTTACCACACAGCATATAGCTGCTGCTACCTAGAGGAACGCATTGCACTTGTTCTAAATGTTTATTTACGTGTAGGGGAAAACCAGACTTGTGATTCAAGTTTTTGGTTTTAGTTTTCTTGAATGATCTCCTGTTTTGCTCTTCCTGCATAAGCACTGGACTTTCCGTGTACCACACGCGTTAGAGTTCTTGTATTATAGCTTTATAAGGGATTAATAACATATATTTCTTATTTTAAGCAACTCGTTTCACTATTTTAATCTTTTCTTGATGAAAATTGGCACGTAAAATACACATGTACAATTTTAAAAAGTTTACTTAGTAAAGGAAAAAAAGTAGAACTTGAACGTGGTCCCTTTTCTTTAAACTTTTAAGGGAGGTTTGATGGTTTCTAGATAATGCGTTGTCAGTTTTTTCTTTACAGATTAAAAGAAAATAAACATTTCTTTTTTTTTTCTCCAAGAAATTTGAAGAAAATGATCTCGGTGCTCCTGCTAAAGAGGCTTCTGATAAGTGAATACGATGCTCTCAGTCTGATTCTGCTCTGCTTAGTCACAAAATGGAAAAACAGATAAATTAGTTTGTTAGTGTGATGATCTTTCAACAAGTAAATGAACACTGTATTTGAAAGTAGTGGGCCTTAATTATAGGCCTGCCATTAGGAGTAAGAAACAAATTTTCTAAGAAAAAAAAAGCCTTCTAGGAAAAGTCTACATGAAGTAAAAATCAATTAAAAGATTATTCTTTCTGTCTCCTACGGGACTATAATTTCTGAAGTTGACTGTGATTCTGCTTGGTCACAGAGATAAGACTGCTTATAATAACTTATAAAAACTGCTTGTAAAAACAAAGACTGACCAAATTCAAGTACATGTTTTGCAAGGCAGTGTGCGTGTCTTGCTAGATCCTTGCACAATTCAGCATTTCAGTTTTGTTTCATAATGTTTTGAATATGCTCGGGCTTTAGTGGGTTGCAGCAGTTACATTAGAGGAAAGAATTTTGAGAAGATATTTCTGAACGTACTGGGAAGAACAAATTGAGTGAACAAATGACTTCTAGTGAGTACTGTTGGGATAGCTGGATGGTTGGACTGCATGATCTTGAAGGTCTTTTCCAACCTTGGTGATTCTGTGATTCTGTGACTGCTTCTAAAGCAGCAGCTGATCAGTGTTGTAGCTGTTATATTTGTTTTTTTGTGTGTGTGTTTTTTTTTTTTCTTTACTACCTAAAGCAATAATATCTGCATTAGTTTTAATCAGTTTGTCTTAATCTCCTTGGGTTCTTCCTCAAAAGATCATCAGTCTTTCTGAGATAATCGTATGATGTATTCCATTACTCCATCATTAAATGTCCACGTCTTTGTACTTGTTTACTGTTAATTTCATTTCTCCATTCACTGTTTCACATTTAATACTCTTTACAAAGGCATTCTGTCAATCTGTTCCTTGTATGTAAAACTTCAAATTGATTCTGGTGTTTCTGTCTTTTTGTGGGGTAATATCCTGAATGTCCTCTTTTTATGCAGGGGATTTCTGTATGCTGGGTGAAACGTATCTGTCTGTGATGGATGCCTGAAATACAGTGATTGGTGGGAGTTTATGGTCTTGGTTTTACTCAGAGACAATGTGAAATGCTGGAGTAACTGCAGTTACTTTTTTTTTTAACTTTTCTTTTTAACCCAAATGGACTCTGTAGTTTCTCTTGCAGTGTTGATGTGAGCTTGTTAACAGTGAAGAAAAGTCAGTGGTATAAATGAAAATAGTCTGTATTAATTTGGTGTTCATAAACATTGCTTTAAGGAAGCAACATTCAAAATCATATTCTGAGTACAAATATATTGATTGCTTTTTGTTTCTTATTTATATGTGCTTAACATCACCAACAGATTTCTTAACACTTCCAAAACATCTTTCAGGTTTTGGTACAGCACCAGTGCCTATTTGTAACCCCATTAACACTTTCCAAAATATTCTGTCTTTTAGGTGCTGCAGTACTTAGGATTCCTGTTTTGTATGGGGAGGTGGAAAGACTGGAGGAAAGTGCTGTGACTGTTATGTTTGATAAAGTGCAGTTCAGTAATAAGTCTGCCAACATGGACCATTGGCAGCAAAGATTTCCTACAAATGTGAAGGATGTAGCAGTTGTTTGCAGACAGCTAGCAGAAAAAAGAATGCTGGTAAGAATTTCAAGAAAAATTGGGGTAAAATCAGTTCAAGCTCTTAATGAACAACTGAAAACTACTTCTAACCTGCACTATTCTTTGTATTTCTGGATCAGTGGGAGGGAGGAAGGAGTTATCAGTAAGACTGCAGTATCTGCTTTGCATGACAGTGTGCAAGTGTTCTGATAATTGAAACAAAAGTGGGCGAAGTGACAGGAAGATCCTTCTGAACATCGCTGTGTTTCTTCTAGTACAAAGACAGGAACTACGAATGCTTAACCTTTCCAAATGTGCCTTGTGCAGATTGCCACCTTAGACTGAAAAAAGCAGTTGAAAGTAATTTCAAAGTTGCCGTTGATCATTGCATTTAGAACTTGTGTGGTGTTTTCTGCCTTTTTATTTTTAAGTGAGTAATATAGAACAGCTCAGTTCTTTCTTGAGTTCTTTCTCCCCACTTATTTAATCTTCATTGATTGATTTAGCTCTTTCATGTTAATGCTACACAATACAAGCTGTTTTTGTGAAGTTTTATCTAATGAATGTACCACTAATTTTCGATCTCAGTCCCTATTCAGGTGTTTCTCTGGAGGCACGTTGTCCCCAGAACATCAGTGAGGTGCTGTAACGTGCCTGTCTGGATGGGATCATGCTGCAAACTTGTTCTGCACAGTTTTTACACGGGAATTAATCTGGAGGCTAGCTGCTTTATTTTCACTTGTGCTTCCTGTTTTCTCCTAGGACCCCTCCATAAAAGGAACGTTTCACTGGTCTGGCAATGAGCAGATGACAAAGTATGAAATGGCATGTGCCATTGCAGATGCATTCAACCTTCCCAGCAGCCACTTGAGACCAGTAAGTGATACACTGTTGAACCTGTAGAAAAATTGAAGTGTTTTATTTTTTCACACAGTAGGTCTGGGTCTCACATTGGCTCCACAGGTAAACTTCCTTTTCAGGACAGTCTGTGTGAGTATGCCTAGCACAGAGGTTGCATTGCTGAGGATGCTACTTGGACTGGTGGGTTGCCAGAATTACCCAGTCAGTAACCAGTTTCTGTCTGTAATGCAATATTATTTCTGCAGAACAGCTCCCCTTAGTAATAAGCAAATCCACGTTTTGTGTTCTGTTTCTTTAAAAAAAAATAAAAACAAAAAAATAAAAGGTTGACAGAACACTGTCCTGGGGGTAGGAATCTGAAAGAACTTTTCGGTTTTATTTCAGGCACTTAAAAACTTACTCAGTTTTGCTTTGCTTAAAAAATAATTCTGCAGTTCTGTTGACACTCCAAAATAAGACTGTTCTGAAAGAAGTACTGATAATGTTGTTAGGATTTAACGTACAGGTAAGGATAAAAAATAAATTCCAAGGGTTGTGCATTAGTAGTAGCTGGAACTGAAATGTGACTTAGAAAATGGAGAGAAAGCCTGATTGTTTTTTCTTGCTAAGTCGATTTCTCTTCAAGTATACTAATCAAGATATGGTTCCGTCAACATTTTTGATCATCATTTTTACCTTGTAGCTACAGTCATACTTCAAAAATAGGAATAAAACAAAAAAGAGTATAGGTGGTAATAGGTATTTGAGAAATGTCAGAGCTCAAGACACTTCACTCTGCCTGATGTTTCCTATGCTGAGATGAAGTTAACTATAAAAAAACAAAAACACAATACAGGGGAATTTTCCTGAATAAAAAGGTTCCAAATGAACATACATATGAGAATAAATATTCAATTTTTGCCATTTCTAATTGTCTGGTGATGTGTTCCTTTTTTGTATTAATTCTTCTTTTAGATTACTGATTGTCCAGTTGTAGGCGCTCTTCGGCCAAGGAACGCTCAGCTTGACTGCTCCAAGTTGGAGATGCTGGGGATTGGTCAGAGAACACCATTTCGAGCAGGAATCAAAGAATCCCTTTGGCCTTTCCTCATTGACAAGAGATGGAGGCAGACTGTCTTCCATTAGTTTGTAACTTTTTTAGTAAAAGTATGGTATGTGGCACTTTTTTAAAAGAAAAAAAATAGTTTTGTATGAGTGTTCTTAAATTGTGACACTTAAGAGTTTTCATTTAATCAGGTAAACGTGTGGTCTTGCACTAGTAAAATCGTTAGCCTAAAAAAGTTCAGTGACAAACACTGAGTCTGTGTGACACCACAGATCCTTCCTTCCATTTGTACCTGTCCAACCTAATGTCTGTTTGTAGCAGGTTGTGGTTCTTAGTAGTCAGCACCATTTGATGCTGAGAATGACACAGATGACTTGTAGACTTCTTTTTGGCTGAAACATGCTGTTGATGCTTAAGGTCTGTGCCATCGCTGTATATACCATTTCACTTTGCTAAGAGACACGGTCAGTCACTTTATCACCAAAAATCTGAGTTATTTGATTTCTGAAGTGGTTGTTACTACGAAGTTAAACTGAAACAGGAATTGTAAAATGTTGTTTTGCTTGAGCTTGAATCAAAATGTTTTTTAAAAAAAGTGAAACTTTATTTTTGCAATTATCAAGTGTACTTTTTATGCTTGAAATATTTTCAGTGTTCTGTAATTTAATGCCTGCAGCTTCATATTTGTATGGCAAATTCTCTGCACTTGTTTTAATGATCACTTAAAGCTAGAATAGGGAGGGGAAAAATAGTTTTGACCTTTGTTTTGGGGTGGGTATTGGAGGATACTTTCTTGTTTTGACATCTTCATCTTCTTTTCTGCATAGTATTTGGGATTGGTGAAATTATTTGTAGGAAGATGTTCTAGTAAATACATGTGAGAGAAAAGAGGAAAGGTATTTCAAGAGTTTATAGCACTCCAGCTTCTTTTGCACAGACTCAGATCTTGCACTGATGCAGCTTGTTCTGGAACAGCAAAGTGCATATGTTAAATGTTTGCAGTGCAGTGTAACCACAGGAGTCTTATATAGCCAAACCTCGAATCTGCTTATATTTAGTCCTTGAAATTGAACTCAGTAGCTACTTAAAAGTAAAGGAAGAACGTGGTTTGTAAAAGTTAGCTTCCTTCTGAAGTTGTTAAGCAACACGAACGCTCTGAGATTGCCAGCAGACCATTAGTAAAATTAGGAAAAGCTGCATTTTTATGATAATTTATTTTTCTGAGATTGAAACGAAGAGTGGGTGAGGGGAGAAGGTGTTCATCTTCAAAAATATGTTGGGAGGGGTAAAGGGTGGGACAAAAACAGACCAACTTCAGATATTATAAAGGTCAGCTTTATGTTCAGTTCTCTAATTTTCAACTGGCATATGTATGCTAAGAGTTCATTATCCTGGTTTGTTTTCAGTCTGAAGTCCTGATATACACCTGGTAAGCTGTTTCCAAAGTGACAATAAATATATATTGCAGCATGAGAAACATGTGTCCGTTCTTTATTTTCTCCCAATATTTGTTTGCTCAAAGTCATAAATACTTCTAATTCCTGCCAACTTAAAGTGATGTACAGCATTAGGAGGTCAGCCCTGCTTGAATCCTCACTGTAGGCTTATTTCTATATTTACATTCATTGCACTTTATCAGCTAAGGAATAAAGAAATCACTGGTTTCAAAGCCTCCTCTGAGTTCAAGAAAAACCTGACATTTTTCAGGAGTGAGTCATTTGTAGAGATTTCTTGGCTGCTTCAGGAAGCACTGAGGTATAAAAGGGTTTGCTTTCCAGTGGAAGTTCTGTAGCGGAAGTCTCAGTGATGAAATCTCCAGTGGCTTTTGTACACAGCTGGGTTTTCATGCCCAACAGGTTTACAGAACAGATTGTTGTAGATTTTGGTTTTATGTTTTGTTTTGTTTTTTAAGGTTATAACAACTTCCTTGCATCCGAATTTCCCAATTCACTGATAGGCTAAGACTTTGCAAACAACTTACAAAAGCAACAAGAAGAAGTAAATATATGAGCGAAACTTTGTTGGATGTTGAAGCTGTAGCTTCTATTAAATTCCAAATTAATTTATTTTCTGATTAATGCTGAAAGAAAATAAAATTGATGTTACAACTCCATGTAGAGACTTACTCTTACTTTGGGACCCACTGTTGATGAGGTATAAGTGAAATAGGAAAATCAGATGATGTACGAAATCCTTTTGGTCATTAAGAACCCAGTTCTTGAGGTCATACATTAAAATCTCAACACAATTTCAGCTCAAAACAATCTTGTAGCTCTTTCATTTTTTACTGTATATAGATTTCAAACGAATCTAGATTGTCAGAAGCTGGTGATATGTCTTATCAAAGAAAAAGAAAGGTAAGATACAAAATGTCACATTGGCATTTTTGTGATCCAATGTCTGTTGCCTGGAAGCAGTTCTGGCCAAGTGATTGATGCAGCTGTCAGCTCCATGTGAAATTACTGTAGCTGAAGGAAGGCAGAAGCAATGTTCTCTAAGTACTGCATCCTTGTGCAAAGGAGATCTCCCAACTAGGGAGATTTAGAGCTAGTTGTTCTGTGCTCCCCTCTAAACTAAAACACACATCTGTAAAGCTACAATTGGCTTAGCATGTAACCATGTCAGTACCTTACCTTTTCCATACCCTTCACTTGCTTTACAGCAGATGCTTTTAAAAGCTATGTAACAAGGACTGCAATTGAAGCAGAAGGGTTGGGAATTGTAATATGTGTGTTTTGCAGTGAGAAAAATACTACTCAGAGAGCATCTCAAATTCTGCAGAACACGGTGAGCATACTACTTCATAAAATCCGCTGTCATCTTGCTGTCCAGGCTTTCTTTGCAGTAGTATTTCTGTAATTTGTTCATTTCTTAATACAGATTCACAGAAGAACATCATGAAAAATAACTCCTATGAATGAAGTTGTTCTGTGGGTTCAAGGTCTGAAGAACGGGCTGAAAATATTCATTCAGCCCTGCCTGACATAACCCACCCGTGCTAATTCCATGCCCACGTAAGCTTTTGCCTGAATTCATTGCATTCGAGTCTTCTGCTGTAGAAGTGAATATGGGTATGTGAATGAGGAGTGTGGGCTGGAAACCATTTTTCAGCGAGTAATCTCGCCAACAATAACTGAATTTGTTAAGGCGGATTTCCCAGACCAGTGTGTGCTGCTAAGGGAATGCGTGTCCCTTTAGGGGGCTCAGAAGGTATGCTCTGTGTAGACAGCATGACTGCAGCAGGCTAACTCTTGCTCCAGCCCACTCTGATGTACCTTCAGATCCTACCTCCTTGCAGGAGCTCTGTGGCAACTTTTTCTGCATGGCGCCTGCCAGAGCAGGGGAAGAGCAGGATGAGCAGTTGGTGGGGTGTGAGGGCAGGAATGGATGCTTTTATCTGTGTATCTGAACTTAGGGGCTGGGAGGACTGGGGGCAGAGAGAAGCAGCAGCTGCAGGACTGTGAGGTGTTCTCTGGGCATGCTGATGGTGGGTGCTGATGGCAGGAGCCCAAACCTCAAAACAATGTTTCATTTTGCATTGGAGTTTTTTTCTCTTTGATTGCTGTCTGCAATAACATGCCAAAACGGGCAGCCCAAATTTATATCCAATTTAATTCCTGAATGAAAAGAGAAAACATTCTAGTAGAGTGAACTGTAACACACAGTGCATACCTGTCAGACACAATTTCCAATGATACCACTCAGTTCTGACCTAGATTTACTTGAGGTTGATGTGCGCTAACTCACTAGTGACTTGAATTAGCTGAGTTTTTAACTATGTCTTTCCCAGATGCTCTATAATTAAATGTCTAGATTTCCAATGTTTTCCTTCTTTCCTTCCTTCCTAGGACAACCTTATTTTAAGCTGTGTTTGGGTTTAATGTTTTAACTTTGCAATCCATCATTCTCACATATAAAAATGCTTGAGCATCTTAGGGATTATGGTGTAACAGAAGCTTAGATAAACTATGTAATAAGTCAGAAATGTATAGCCTCCTACAACGTACCCAGTTTTTGATGAGATTTTGCAGTTTAGAGATAAATGAAATTGTAAGCTTAGCACTGTCTCAAGGGAACTTGAGTTGCAGCCTTGGGCTCAGAGAACTTGTGGCACTGCAGTGCTGTTTGTTTACTTTATAACTTGTATTTGCCTGAATTTGTATTTAATTAAAGCCTTAGAGAAATACTTCTGTATGAGCTGGCTTCTTTATAACCTGAGAAAGGGCTCTCAAGGAGGATTGGCTGTTTAGTGACACTGGCTTCCAACATAATGACTGCTGTGCAATGTTACAGGGCATTTGTGAGCATGAAAAATTGTCCTTAGTAGTTACGTAAAAAGAAATGTGTAAACAGCAGGGAATAGGAATTACATTAAGAAAACTATCACAAGAAAGATTTCTGCTTCTGCTTACTGTTCCATTGATTTTAGTAGGGTTGCTTACCATGCTTTCTTTTAAGCACAGGCATCAATGCTTCAGAGTATCTTGATGGGAGAATGAAGATAGAGATTGTCTCCTTACTGCATCATAAGTGTAGTTTGACAGTACTCTGTTGGGTACAGTACCAGAATCAGTACCAGAATGCAGAATGGAGCGGTTAAGTTCCAAATCTTTTTATTGCTGTCTAGGAAGTGATAGTGATGGCAGTGAGCGTAATCACAGGAGGATGGACCTGGTAAGATCTCAGAAGTCACTGTTTGTACCCCAACCTCAGTGACACTTCTGTACACTGCTAAAAGGCAAAGCATAGGCTAAACTGTTTATAGGTTTTACCTCAAAGAAAACTGGAAAAGATTATTTCTCACTTTGTTGTTAGCAGTAGTGCAGATAAAATGTAAAAATATTTTATAGGACAATCTGTATTTGGATCTCTTATATCAAAGCACATGCTTCTACTGTTGAGCTAAAGGAGCTGGCTATGTGGTTAGCTGGTGATGGAGGGCATGCTCAACACATCTGCAGATGGCACCAAACTGGGATACTCAGACAGACCTAAACAAGCTGGAGGAATGAGCAACTGTGACTATATGAAATTCAGCATGAGCAAATGAGAAGTGCTGCACCTGGGAAGGAAAAGCCCTTTTCAGTTGATCCAGGGTGAGCAGCACATCTGCAGGAAGGACCCTGGGTTCCTGGTGGACAGCAAGATAGCTGCTGAATAGGAGACAATGGACATAAACTGAAACGTGCAGTTCAGCCTGGGCGTAAGGAAAAGAAAATTTCACAGTATGAGGACAGTGAACCACTGGAAGAGGTTGCCCAGAGAGGCTGTGCAGTTCTTGAAGGTTTTCAAGACTAGACTGAATAAAGCCACCCGGCCTTACCTCAGGGCTGACCCTGCTTTGAGCAGGAGATTAGATTAGAGGCCTGTGTGGTCCCTTCTGACCTGATACACCCTATGATCCTATGACAGAAAAGGGTTAAAGGAGCCATGAAAATGCAGAAAGAAGTGAAACATTTATAATCAGCAAATAGCTGCTGGGAGCACTGTAAGAAAGGATGAAGATGTGTGATGCTGATGCTGCAAGTAGTCTAAATGAATTTCTTTGGCCCATTATTCATGAGACAGACTGAAGGTCATATTCTGCAAAGCGGACTAAGAGAGATGTTAAAAGGTTTTATGATTATGCTGGAGCAGACAGGCAATTAGAAGTATTAAAAGCTGACAAGGCACAAGGTCAAGATGAATTATACATTTCAGTATTCTAGCAGGCGTGGTAAGAGGAATATTTTGAGCAGCTCATCCCTTGGAATAGTGGTGCTTCAAAAGCTACGTGTAGGTCTGAAGTACTGAAGATGAAGAAACATGCCCTTGTATACAAGGGGGATTTATTTAGCCCAAATTCAATTTCCACAGGAAGACAGCAGTGAAAGTCTTTGTTAAAAGGAGAAAGAAATGTCCAAATGAAAGCAACAACAAAATGTTTTTGTTTATGTTTTCTGTGTGATATTCTACATATTTCCTCAAAATAGACAGTCTAGATTGTAAATCAACGGTCTTGCAATATAGTTCTACCATCCCTTGCGACAACAGACAGCATGGACACACATAGCTGAGCAGGTGAAAAGCAGCAGGTATTTTTTTATCCTTTCGCAAGTGCCTGAGCATTGAAGAGGCTTTATGAAGAGCTGTTTGATGCACACAGGTGAAGCAGAAGCTTCAGATTTTCTCCCTGAGGACTTAAAGTACTGTGCTTTCCAGACTATGAGGGACTACACTTTCATTGTTTGTCTAAACAAAAATAAACAAGAAATAAGTCTGTGCATGACTATTTCAGGTCTTTATTAGATAATTAGCTACAATATAAATGCAAGTGTGTACACTGATAGCAGTGATACACAGATTTGACACATACTGAGAAGAAAAAGAAAGCATAGGAGACACAGTGAAAGTACAAGATAATCAGTGTCTATAAACAAAATCTCCTCTCTGAAAACAAATTAAATAACATTAGCATAAGTGAAGATATGCTTAATTTCATATCCCAAATATCAGCGTTTGTAATATTCATCAATAAACCAGATGTAAATAACAATACTGCAAGAGAATAGAATCACAGAATCACAGAATACCTCTGCCTTAAAGAGATACCTTATCAGACTGAGGTGTAAGCAGTGTTCAACATGCTATGCAAATCACTTTAGCAAAGGCCTTTCAGGGCAGTTTGGGAGCTGAGCACTGAGCAGAGAAGGTAAATCCTGTCATACACTCTGAGTCTCTAACCATCCCGCAACAGGCAGCACTTGTCTCATTTATTCAAATCCGAAGTACTTCCTAAGTGTACAGTTAATTTCAACTTGATTTTCAAAGGCTCAAAAGGAATATTATGTATCCACTCAATGTGAACTGGATGCACTTAACACTTACGTGAACATTTATTTGTACTTTTGGTAGGCCCTCTCTTTTTTGTTTGTTCACTGCAATTAAGTGGGAAGCTTTGCACAATGTCCTCCTCCCTCCTGCTGAGAACTGTTCCAGTTTATTCTATCATGAGAAAATACAGCTTCTTCAGCTTCTAGAAATATGATTCGTCTAACTGAGACTACAGGGGCAATCTTGCTAAGTGTACATCCCACCAACCTGGAGGCGTCGCTTCTGAAGGTCAATGATAAACTAAGAGGAAGGGAACAAGTCTGAAACACAAAGTTCCAACCCAATCCCTGGCAACAGTGGTGCTGGGCCCTCACTATCTGTGCAGTGAAGGACTGGCTTACTCCTCTATCTGGGGCAATGCATTTGAAGTTGGGTGAAAGTGCAGCAAAATATTACTGTCTCTATTCAGGCCTTTTTTAAATTTTATTTTTGTTTCAGATCATAGATTATGATTGGTCTCACGTCTGTTTGATTTTTGAAGAAGACTTTGAATGGGGAAAGGAGAGAGATAATGGAAGAGACTGATTAGGGCAATAACTAGTAGGGACAGTATGGAAAACCAAAGTAGGAAAAATGCAAGTGAATGTATTAACAGTGGAGTGTAGGCTTAAAGATTCATATTTAGCACTGTGCACTGAAGTCAGTACCCTGAGGGCAGTCCTGGCCATGGCAGGGATTGGCTGTGCTGCAGGGTTTGCCCTGACACAGAGACACACTCCAGGACAACTGGGAACATTCTGAATGGAAGAGCTGCTGAAGTCCCTCCAAGTCCACGAACTGGGCCAGTGCTCAGCATATAACCCAAGCCCTCTGAACCTTCACTGGACAGCTAAAGCCCTATCCCAGCCAGCTGCTCCTCCTCAAACAGGGAGCTGTTAGGGAAGGCACCTCAAACATGGCTTTTCTGAATTGTCAAGCCTGTATGAGGTAAAACCTCTGGGTTGGGAAAAGACATGTAGCTTGGAAGGCTTTCTTTCTAGAGGCCAAGTAGTGGCCATTTTGACTTACTCTTTTACAAGTATGCATTTCGCTGATAATTTATTAAAGGACAAAGCAGAGCGTTAGGCATCTAATATAAGCAGGATGACTGGAAGAAGATTGAGAACTCTGCAGGCTTGTAAATCTGATCTCAGTGGCAGCAAATACATGGAGAGCAATTATGCAAACAGAACATTTAGATATATGTAATTGCTTAAGGGGTAGTCAGCATGGATCCTGGAAAAGAAGATTAGGGAAGATAAATGTGCCTGGTGGCTCTGAGTAGGCAGGACGGAGAGAGTGGTATCATTTATCTGGATTATGGGGAGGGAGGGGAAAATTTCTTAATCCTACGCAGCCCAAAAGATGACTCATTTTTTTTTCAAAGTCTATAAACGTAGCTTGGGAAAAGACAGCCCTTGGACTTGGTTGCAGCAGGTAGAAACAACATGAATAAATATCTTGTAATGTCTTTACTACAGAAATTTTCTACCTGATTTTCAGAGACTGCTTAATGGGCCCCTGAGGCTTTGTATTCCTCTCAATTGCTTATAAGTAACCCCTACTGACTCCAGTACTGTCCTAGTATAACCTGAGCAACTGCAGCAGTTCCTACAGCAGAGGCCTGTGCTCTCTTTGAGAGTGCCTACTTTCACAGAATTAAGGTGTGGAGGAAGGGCTCTAAGCTGGCATCAAGGCCACTGGTGGTGGTTACATCGACCATTTTAGGATGTGGCAGAACAAGAACTGTGTTGTGTTAACTCCAATGGATGCCATTGGAGCTAGGACCTCTCTGAGCTTCCGTCTTCAGGTTCATTGCCGTCTTTGGCAGCCGTATTTATGATCTTGCTTTTGTTCTACATGAAGAAAAAAAATCAGATTGCAGCTCAGAACTGAGCAGGGACATTTCATAACTTTGAGAGCTTTGGCAGGGCGGGAAAACTCTTCCCACACTGGGCCCGTGTGGGAGCTTGTATTTTCAGCTGCACTTCATTCAGCGTCCAGCCAAAGCATGAGCAGCTCTCCTCACAGAGCCCTATGGCCACACAGTGGGAGCTCACAACTGAAATGACTTCAGAACATCACGTAGAGTCTGCAGACGGCTCCTTCTGACTTCTCTAAGTGCGAAGATGAACTGAGATGTGACACTTCGTGCTGTGGCTGCTGAGGTAGGCCCATAGCTCCTGAGTGATTCTGTGGGGATCGAGCTGCTCCACAAAGCACAGCTTGTGCAGCCATCCTAGGGAAAGCACATATCTTCTGAAACTTGGTGGCTCAGGGCTGCAGATGTGTTTTCTTCCTGATTTTTACACAGGCCAACCATTTCTGTGGGTGATGGGTTACTTAATCCTGCTCACAGGTATTGTGCATGGAGCATCATCGTGCTCTGCTTGCCCCCGGTAGTTCCTTTTATTTTGATCTAATGTGTAAAAAAGAATAATATTCCTCAAGACATTTAAATTAGGTCGGAGTTCCTTCTCTGTATGCTCACGGCGCTCCCTGTGTATGAAATGTGTGTACAAAGGCGCTCAGTGCTACAGACGATGTGCAAGGAAACCTGAGGTGGCAGTTACACTCCTTCAGGGCACTTCCTCGATTTAAGACTTTTTTTTTTGCTTTATTTTGTGCTAGGAAAGGGTTACAGGATGGAGAGATGTGAAATCCTAGCGCAGGTAGGTGAAATATTGGCTTCTTTCTGTGAGGTAAAGCAGCAACCACCTCAAAACCTACAAAATAATGACGGTCGCTTAAACGCGCCTTTTTTCCTGACAAAGAAAACAATTAATGCAGAATAGGCTTCTAATGGCATGCAGTGAACAGGTGAGAATGATGTGGGCAGCCTGTGAGCTGCAGGTGGGGCTTGTGCGCAGCAAGCCTTTTCAGGGCAAACAAGCTACAGCTGATGGTGTAGGAAGAAGTTTGTTCTGACACGGAGGCGTCCTTCTGAGAAGTCTTTTTCATGTTCCGGTAGCAAAACGATGAAGAAAATATCTAGGAACGGTCCTGCGTTTTCAAAAAGGAATCTTTTGCTTATGGAGGTGTTTATCTGCAGTGCTGCCGCTAGAGGTCCGTATTGTCCCGTACAGCTGCTGCTCTGCTTTATCGGCTGTACCAGAACAGATGGCACGTTTGTTAGACTTCATTGAGTGTATTTTTCCTTTATTGAAGCGTGAGGGAATTTGATGTTTGCAGGTAGAAGTAGCTAGGTAGTTAAAAATTCATAATGTTTATTATTTCTTTATGCATTTATATTGATGGAGGCTACAAAGTAGTTGATTTATCTTCATCCATTTGATGGACACATGCTAATGTCATGAGTAGGACATTCGTTTTGTCTCTGATCTCACACTTGAAGAATAGATGATATTTAGTTGGAAATGTCACTGAAGTAATGTGCACACATCAATTCCTTGATGCTGCCTGTCACTTAAGATTACAGGTGCATTTTTCTACAGGGACGTCAGAATGGCTGGAGGCTATATGATTATTTTGGGTATATGCATGTGTAGAAACATGTCCTGTGGTTCCTTTTGTGTGCAATAGCTGAGAAGTGGCCTAAAATCTGAATATTTAAGTGACTTCAAGCATGTTGTTGCCTTGGACTTTTCTCAACTGATAAGAAGAAATTTGAGATGGCAATTCGTTCAGGCTGTTTAGAGTAAAACAAGAAGAGATTTCGGGGTGAAGGAAGGTTCACCTCATGTTAGGGTTTTCTTTTAAATTGATTTTTAAAATGCTTAGTACCATTTTAATAGTACAAAATGGCTGAGTTTTATGTGAAATGTTCTTCTTCGTTACAATGACACAAATACATCAACAGAGGAGTGAGGACTAAAACATAGAAACTTTCTGCTTCTTGACACCCTGGAAATTGAAGTCTTTCATTCTTTCTTACTACAGAATATTGCATAAGCATTGAGAAAAATGCACCTTGTCCTGAACTGCACTTTTGACCCTTTGTCTTTGACCCTGACTTGTATTCTTGCATCAGAAATAAAACCCTGGCAGTTCTGTTTGGTTCAGTAAAAGGCAAGTTTGCAGAGAGAGACAGGAAATCCATTCCTACTCTGTAGGTTTACCACGAAAATGCCTAAAGCAAACAGCAAAGTAAGTTTGCTTTATTGGAGACAAACTCACACCTTTGCTCTTTCAAAGACCCTGTTTACAAGTTAAAACCATGGCTCAGACCGACTTTCTTCTTAAGCTTCCCATCTGTAGGTGCTGCCTGAAGGCACATACAGAGGGAAAAAATCGGAAGATACCCTGCTGCTATCTGGTCTAGCAGAAGTGCTTGATGCTCTGAATATAGAATGATTGTGTTTCAATAGTCTGAAAACCTGGTGAGCTGAAGCTGAAATAATGGCATGTGTGCTGTCACCAGCAAAATTTGATAGCTTGCATAGGAAAACTTCAGCTGAAGTTATCCAGACCAATATGAATTTTTGCAATAAAAATGCTTCCCCAATAAGCCTATTAATGGGCTGTATCTTAGGAAGATTTCAAAAAGGCCAGTCTTCAAAGGCTGCCTGCAGTTGGAATAGAGTTGTGTTTGGAAATGGTGTTGAGGCACAGTTTGAGTTCAGCTCTTGCTGCTCCATTCTGACAATGATTTGGCAGCCTGGTAAGAGCTTGGTAAAGATGTTAGATGTTATTTTCTTGGTGGAGGATTAGAAGAGTTTTACTTCTGTTCCATTTAACAAACAACAACAAAAACACCACGCATACACAACAACGCTTCTGGCTGATACAGCTGCTTTGAATTTTTTCTTAATATGGCTGGTTTTGTGCTAAACATTTTTCTGTGTTACAGGTTGTTGGATGACAGGGAATCCATCTCGAATTGCTTTTAATACTGTTTTCAGCTTGGCTCCCTTCTCAAAATAGGCCCAATATGTATTAGAGAAGGGCAGAGTGAAATGAAATGGTACGTTTCATAATCCATAGTCTAGCAATACTAGCTGGCTATAAGCACATCACAAGAAATTGCTGCTGTCATGTGGTGGCTGTGTAGGTAGATAAATAGAGGAAATAAGGTAATAGAAGGGTGGAGATGTGCATTTGTTTTTCTGATTAGGAGGTCAGTACAAGAAGTTTGTGGTAAGGTTAGGAAGAAAACCTAAGTAATTTGATACCTGGTGATCTGCTCTGTTTGCTGGCTGCAATGGGTTTGAGTTCAAGCACTCTCAGGAAACATTTAGTGGTAGTTCCTTCTTAAGGAAAACTGGTAACTTCACTTTTTTGCTGAGTGCTCTTGTTGGCATAGTTTTTGATGTAAAACCTCAACTTATTTATTTTTTTTCTAGATTATTTCTGTCTCCATTTAGGAAATTGCTTATGAACATCTTTTTCCAGATGATGTTATGACAGATAATAAATTACACACCATAGTGTGGTATGAATTACCAAAAAGAAAAGCTTCCAAATTCTTATCAGTGGAACCTGTTTTGTTCCCATTCCCTTTGTGTTTAGTTGTGCGCCACTGCTTGCTTACGTTCTCAGATGCATCACAAAGTTTTTGGGGGGCTTGAAAGATCTTCTAGAAATATAATGAAAATGTAAGGATGTATTGTTACTGCACAAAATATGGACATTTCCTTGTGAATAGGTGTTGTATCTTCCGAGTCCTCTTGATGGCGCTGGAGCCCTAGAGATGTATGCTCAGAAGATCCCTCTTTCAGGCACCAAATCCTATTATCTAGGTTAGCTCATCTGTATTCAAAAGATCAATGTTGCATTATTACAAAGATCCTTTCAAGTGTAAAAAGGATGGCACTTCATTACAGAAAGTAAAAGAAACTAATCAAACTTTCTTGGTGAAATCATTGACTTTTTTTAAGCAAAGGGCAAATTTAAGAATTTGAAAGTCCGAAATGTGAGAGCATCTTAATGTTAAGGGTCTGTGCTGCTCTAACTTAAATCTTCTGAACGCTGTTCTTGGATTTTCATGTAATCTGAAGAAAGTGGTCTGTTGCAGCTCTCCTGACAGCTTACGATTAAGCCAAGCTGCTGCTCGCCCTCGTGAATCCGATGTACTTTATAGCTTCAGAGAACTGTCCAGTTTGCAAAGTGTCTTTAAATGTGAGAACGGAAGAGATAATCTTCTATTTTGGGGCAGTTGGGCTGTGCTTTAGCAATGCACAGGGAATTTTCAGTAAATCTGAAATGATAGCAGTGGTGATTTTGAATCCTTGTTGTCCGGGGCTGTGCCATTTGTCCTAACAAATAATTAGCTCCTTCCTTTGATTTTATTTGTGAAAGGACAGCAAAGAGTTGTGTGGTGCCTTGGTGTGATACTGTTGCCTAACTCCTCTATCTCATGCCTCTTACAGCTTTCCAGGTGCTTTGTTACAGAAATGGTTATTAGCACTTTGCAGTACATGCAGGTAGATACAGGGCAGAACCTGGACCATTGAACTTCCACTCCTCAGTGAATTGGTTCTGATTAGCAGCTCATCTGTGTATACCTCGCTGTGAATATTTGTAATTTGTGCTAGATTTACATATATTACTATTTCTTTTGCTTATTTCCCTTGTCTGATTAGATGACTTGTGTAGCTCACCAGCACTGGCAGACCTTCCATTGAAAATGCTGCTCAGAATTCCCTTCTGGTGACTGAGTGCTTGGTTAGTTTTCATGAATAAATCTCCAGCATCTGATCATCCACAGAAATGAACATAAATGGGTTATGAATGCAGCCAAATCAAAATTCAGCTTCAGTTGCATGCATATTCATGAGTATTACTTCCAACCATTTCCTTTCTCGCTGACAACTTGCATGAGTATAGCTCAGTTGCCAAAGTTTAGTACGATACCAGGTCTTGCAGGCACTGAAATCAGCTTGGGCAGCTTGTACCAGTTATTGCTTTAAGCTTGAAGGGAGCTGGTTTTAATTCAGGATAGAGGCGGAGGCTTAATGAAGTCGTTTGGAAAGGATGGGAAAATATGCCTTTTAAAATCTGAACAAGAAAGTGAAATCATTGGATTGCTTTAGTGATACATTTGGAATGAAACACACTAGCTTTGCTGGCTTCCAGCTCCTTGCTGTAATCAGCAGTTCAATATGGTGGTACCTACCCTCTCCGTACTTCACGGACTATCTTTTTGTTTGCTTCTTTTAAAAAACTTTGAGGTTCAGGTTCTCCAAAATGTCCCGTGATGCTCATGTTAAAAGGAAGCTAAATAAGTTGTTTTAAAATAGCAGTCTTAAAAAGGAATCTGGTGACGTATCTTGGAAAAGATTGCTGGAAGAACAATTGCTGTGAGATGTGCTGCTGGAGCTGACATCCACAGTGAGCTAAAGTCATTCAGGTTTTCAATTTGTTTTCTATTTCCTATTTAGTACCATCTTTTTCATCTAGTATGTGCAAGATATACTGACGTGACGTTTGGGCCAAATTAAATGGTTATATCCCCATTCTTGGTTTGGGGGATGTGGGAAAGCATCGTGCTGTATTTAACCATCATCTGGGCTTCTGAGAGGCACCCTTCTCTTTTGAGTAGTTACTTCATATAAGCTAATTTTCTGCTCTCTCTTCTGACACTGGTGTGAATTATTGTGTTTCATTGTTTTGTGTATTTTTTTCTTTCTGAGAAAGCTGCATATACTTCTTGCATGTGAAGGAGTCAGAGGTTTGTTTGTATGAGGAGAGAGAAATTCTTTCTGTAAATCTGGCTTCTGTAACTATGCTTACTTCCAGCTGAATTTCTGTGAATTACCTTCTGCAAAGGAAGCAAATATTCCTTCCCAGAAGGGAAGAGAAGTAACTACATAAAAGGATTTTCCAAGTCATTTGATTAGTATGGAATGAGAAGCCAAGGTGGGTAATAAGAAGAATTTTTGAAACTAAACTGGGATTCAGTAACTGTTAAGTTGCTTTGCTCACAAAGTCTGTGTATCCCAAAAAACAATAAATATTTAAGCAATACGTAGGGTTCAAACTAGGTTTCTGTGCAATAGTATAGCTCTGGTTTACGTTAAAGATGGCTGAACTCTTTGGTGTAAACGAAATTGATTTTGATTATTAACGTGGCTTCTTTATCATCCTGCTTAAAACTCTTGTAAATGTAGGTTTCAGCTCCAGATGAAAAGTATAATACTTCAGTTTCATAGCATTAGGAACAGACATCCACAATGCTCTTGACTTTAAGTTGAAAAGATTATGCATAAAAAACAACCTTGCCTTTCACTAGCTACTGAAAACTTGTTAAGAGCACTGAGCATGTGGGTGACTGTAGAATGAGGAAATAATATCAAGAAAACATTTATTCAGTTGGTTTCATACTCCAGGAAATGGGCATTGTTTGCAGTTTCAGCATGCAAAATGCAAATATCAACTGTGAAAATCAGTTTTAACTACTGCATTAGTGGAAAGAGACTTTTTAAAACTATTATTTAGTTAGTTTAAATAATAGAAAGAGTATAAACTAACTTAGTACTGATCACAGAGAGGTGAATATATAGGTTTAAATATTACAAATTCTCCAGTCAGAAAATCTTCCCTTGCACGGATGGTGATGTTTATTGGAGCCATAATTTGCTGATTTGGTCACAATACGTGGTGGCTCACCAACTGGTTAGGATGGAAACCTGCCATCTCTTCAAAATCATAGCATCAAACTCTTGTCTTTAAAGGTGTGGGTATAGAAGTATTCACGTCAGCATGTTCTCCACTGATGCTGACTCCTTGTCCAGAAAATTGGCACATAACCTGTTTTTGCTTTTCTCAAATATTAAAAAATTTTAAACAGAAGTAGCCAAATATGTCTGTGCTTGTCTGTGCACTTACTCCGCTGTGTTACGTTAAGTTCCCAATCTGTGGTGACTAGAAGAAACTTAAAGCTGGGCGTTCTGGATGCCAAGCATAGAGGTCACAGTGTGCTTCTGAAGGCAGGTGGGTGGCACTGCTGCCAGCCCCGCAGCACCATGGCTCCTGTGCTTTGGGAAATCTCAGATTTTTAACCTTTTGAGTTTCATGTGTAAGGATCTCACAGAATAGGGCTAACGTAGCATCCCTTTTAAAATCTGAAGATTTAGGTTAATAGTATCATGGAGGACAAAAAAAAAAAAAAAAAAAAAAAAAAAAAAAAAAAGCTTAATGAGTCTCCAATGAGAGTGACAGAATTTGGTCTATTTTCTGATGTGACTGTTCTGCTTACAAGTAGCTTGAGTTGATAAATAACTTCTCCCTTTAAAATGAGGAGTAATTCTAAATAGCTCTGTGAATTTTGCCTCTATCATTTGAACAACAACAACAACAACAATAAAGACAACAAGTGAAAGTGTTTCTTTGCTCTTACTCCCTGCTCTACCACCACTACTGCTGCTGACTTTCATTGCTGGCTGGGTGACATGAAATTTTCTGCTTCCCATTCCTGCCTCTGCCACATCACAGGTAGTTTAGCATTCTCAGTGCAAAGGAGCTGTTTGGTGCTTTAGTCAAGGACCTTGAGGCAGCAACCTTGAAATAATTTATTGTGAAGGTAATATTTGATAGCCTAATTACTGTTGTAATCCCACTTTTCCACTTCCAGCTAATCATGGTCACTAGAGAAAACGGAGTCCGAACTAGTATTTACCTTGTGTAAAGGAGGGAGCGTCTTTACCCTTTGTATTTCCTGCATCTGGTATTGGCTGCTGTTGGAGATGAGCTGCTGCATCAGGTGAGCACTGGAGAGCTGTGCTCCTCCTCCCCTCCTGGAAAAATTAGGAAAAAATATATTCTGTCCTTTGTGCAAGGGTATTAATGAGTATAAATTTGTCTTGGGCTGAAGTTTTGTAACTGTGCTATTAGAAGATCCGTTGGACAGAATAGAAATATAATTAGTAAGATATTAGTGAGCAGTAATGAAAGAACAGTAAAAACACAACTTTGTCTCAGGTCATGTAACAGTTCAGCCACAAGTGTCCTTGGCACTTCTGCTCTAGAGCAAAATGTACCAAAGGAAATAAATGGAAGTGTGTCCTAAGAGGCTTTTTTTTCCTGTTTTTTCTCTCCCTCCCCCCCTCTATTTGTCATTTCTGTCACTGCTCTACGGCAGCTTTACAGAATGCAGGGTTGAAATTCTCTGCCATTTTACTGTGACTTATGGAGGCTAAAGTAGAGAGTACAAAGCTATCAAGCCAGATTGCAAGTTCTTTTATGAGCCAGTTTTCTTTACATTTTAACATTTTATTTTCTCACAAACTGTATTGACTGGATTCATAATATTCAGGGGTTGATTTCAAGGGGAATACTCTGTGATCTAGAGAAGGACACAAATAAATATTGTAACCTTAGTCTAATTCTTAATGCTTAATGCAGTATTAATATCTTCTGTAAAAGCAGTAAGAATGGAGAAGAATTTCACAATATAAATGGATATTACTTTTATCTATCCTTAGTCATGTATTACTCCTTTAAAAAAGACAACTAAAGACACTTTTTGTATTTTTAGACCATTTTTTTCTGACGACAGAAATGACATAGACAAATGCTGTTGAAGGCCAGATTGGACAAAACTGGCAAGTAAATAGAGCTATGATTTTGGTCTATTTATATTTAAATGTAACTCACTACCTAAATTTTATCTTGCAGACTATTGTCTGTAGCTTAAAACTTACCCTTGATTCTCCTAGTAGTGTATCCCATGTGAATTAAAGTAGCTGCTGGTGTGTGGTAAAGGGGACTATGTCACTGGAAGATCTTGCTGGACAAGAGCAGATTTCTGTATTTCAGAGCATTCAGTCCTTAATGCTAGTTTTACTGTTCAGAAACACTGTATTTCAATAATATTTCTAGTGTTTGAAGTGTTGTTGGAACCTTATGAATTAGATTTGATGGGTTTTTAAAGACAGTGAGAGTGGATACGTAGTTGAGGCATATTGGATCATCATTTTGTTAAGTCATGCCCTTTCCTTCTTTCATCACCTGTGAGTCAGAAACCAGCCCTTTTACCAAGAAAAAAGAGCCCAGCCCACATCCTTGATAGCTTAACTGCCTGTTTGGTAAGTATCTGTGGAGGGGTTTGGAATCCAGTTCCCAAATGGCTTTGGTTCTGGTACAATGCTGTACCTAACTAAAGAACATTTCCTTCTTTGTTATGATTTAATCTCAGTGTGAACTTGACTACATCTGGCCTTCCTGTTAATCCTTACAAAAAGCAGCAGGAAAGGTAGCAAGAGATGCGTCCACATACTCTATTAAGCCTGTTTTCCCATCACGTTATCTCATTAACTGCTTGATCACTGTGAATAAAAAATAATATTCCATTAACTCTCAACTTCAAAAGACTCAGATTTTCAGATCAAACAGTCCTTCAACAGCTGTTTAAAAATCTTTAAATCCAAGTTAGCTTCAAAGAACACCTCATGAGTGTTCTGAACCCAGTTGACAGGTAAACAGTAATTTATGACCAAAGATACGCATTAATGAAATGGCTTTAAATCACTGCAAAATCACAGGCAATCTCTCATACTCTTTTTTTTTTTTTTTTTTTTTTTTTTTTAATAATTCTAGCAGGAAGTTCCTAGATTGACAGCAATATGAGTGGATGGTTCTATTACCCATGAAACAGATGAAACAGGCAGTTCTACCAATGCACTTAAACACGTACATTGCTTAGAGAAGCACGTTCCCTCCTGATCTCTTCAGTATGGCCACAAAGCTATTTTGAGTTTTGTTAAAGAGGGTCCTAAGTAGCAATTAGAGATGTTGAGAGAGAAAGCATTATGCAATTTTTCAATTATTACTGCTAATTGGCATGGGTTATAGACATTACATGTTTGACAGTACCTTGACTTTTCTGGGGCATAGAATCATCAAAGTTGGACATGTCCTCTGAGATCATCCAGTCCCACTGTCCACTTACCACCAAAATGTCCCCACCAAACCATGTCCCTTGGTACCATGTCTAAATGTTTTCTGAACACCTCTAGGGACAGTGTCTCAACCATTTCCCTGGCAGCCTGCTCCAGTGCCTCACCATTCTTTTGGAGAAGAGATTTTTCCTTAATATCCAACCTGAACCTCCCCTGGTGCTATTTGAAGCCACTCCCTCTCATCCTATCACTAGTCACACAGAAGAAGAGGCTGACCCATCTCACCACCACCTCCTGTCAGTTGTAGAGGGAGATAAGATCACTCCTGAACATCCTCTTTTTCCAGACCAAACCCCATTCACTCTGCTGCTTTCCCTGAGCCTTTTGCTCCTGACCCCTCACCTTTGTTGCCCTTCTCTAGAAGGGTGTGTATTCTGTTGCTTTACTCTTGAGGTCCACCACAGAATTATTCTGTAGCCTCATGCTACATTGTAATGCAAAAGCAGAGGCATTTTGCAATGAAATCTCACTGATAAACCTAGCTTCAAGCAGGAACATCTTTTGTAGTGTGTGTCTATAAGAAACGGGAACAAAACACAAACAAATATTACGTACGCACACAAAAACCCACCACTTTCATAGACTCCTGGGGTAACTGAACAAGTGCGCTCCCTTCCACACACTCAAGATATTTAACAGAGCGCCATATTCACATGTGAAGAATATAGAGATGGGAAATTCGACCTGAGTGATAATTCAGCTAAGCAGCAGTTCTCAGCATGAGTCATGAAACTTAGTGGGGACAAAAATGTTACCCATCTGGGCTGTCTACTGTTTGGGACCAGCTGTGTGTTGAGGTGACAGCTGGTTGTTGTCTGTTTCAGGAAAGGGCATGCAAGTGTTTGGCGTCTTCTGGCAGTTTTTCCCTGTGGCTGTTTAGGATGTTTCTTCAGGTTTCCAAAGTGCTGTTGCCCTTGCAGTAAGTTTCTAAGATTTTCTTTCTAGTTTGTAATTTTCTTTTCATTTTTTTCTTTTGAAATTGGCTCAGCTTTTCCCTAATCATGTGACTTCTTTTTCCCTTCTCTGATACAGAATACCATCAGGTTTATTCTTGTAGCATCATGAGCATGTGTCCAAAATAACTGTTCTGGAAGCAGAGGGAGTGTGCACATTCAACCCACTGATTTTTTTTTTAAATTCCATAATTCCTGAAGTATATGGCTATGTTCAGGGATATTTCTGTAGTTGTACTGAAGCTCAGACATAGACTCTTTATTATTAGATAAGATTTCCTTATCTCATGTTATCAGCAAAGACTTAGAAGTGACTTAAAGGAGTTTCAGAGATAGCACCAGAATACAGGGAATAAAGAAGACAGCTGATAGAATGTGTTAAATAGAAATTAAGCAGTTTTAGTTCATGTTTGGACATTCAGCTGTCGGTACCTGCACAGGTATTCAAACACAGCCAACTGAATTGGGCAAAGTGGTGTGAGGTGTGTTTAGCTATCCATTACAGCCCTTTGAGTTCTGGGAAAAGAAAATCAGCTCGTAAAATACCAACTGTGTGTCATGCATACACAATATTTCAGTTTCTGTTGTTTTTTTGTGAAGCAGATTGGAACTGGGAGAAGCCAAAGCCTGTTCAGAAGGACAGTTGAAATTATGTCTGTGGGTACCAGATGCTTTGCTTACATGCTGCTTTTCCTTGTTCTCCAAACCTTTGTCATTCTTCTTTCGCTGACGTTAATTACCAAGATATTTCCACTCCGTCAACTTGATTGTTGCAGACTTGCCTCTTGATTCACAGTTTTTGTTTTTTTTTTGTTTTTTTTTTTTTTGTCCATCTTTTGTTTCTTTTTCTTTCTTTCTTTTTCTGTTTTCCACTAAAACTCACTGATCCATAGTTCTCAAGGTTCAGGCTCTCAGCTCACAGATCGTTTATTACCTCAGCCTTTGCTGTTGTGCTTAATCTCCTTGGACAGGTTACATTACCACATCTCTTGCTCAGTACTTTAGGAAGCTAGCATATGGAATTTAAATGGAGGGTCAGTCCAATGCAGATCAAGTAGCCGTAATCTCAGGCTAGCAACAAAATGTAATTTCTAAGGTTCTTGTGATGATTTTTTTATGTTGGGTGATTCTGTGACTGATTAGATAGCTTACAACTAAGTGTGGCACTGTTTCTTTGAGATCTCCAGGTGTGTTTGTTTTGTGTGCTAGCTGTATGAGTTTTAATCGGAGGGTAAAACAGAAATGAAAGGAATAATGCCACAAGTCAGCACTTTTCTCTAACAGTTTGGGTATAACAGAATACAACTGCTACTATCTAGCTATAGCAAGACAATGTTTTTGGAGTAAGCCACGAGCTGGCAATTTTCTATAAAGACTCATAAGGAACTTGTGTGAAAGTTAGGAGATCTGAACAAGGAGAATGAAAGTTCTCCAAGAATTCTTTCATCTCTTTTGTGTTGTTTCCCTGCACTCAATTAGAGACTGGCTGAGGCCCTGTCACGTAACGCTCTGCAATAAGCTCTATGCCTTGCTAACAGTTTGTTTGCAGAACAGGGCTGTTCTGCAAGTGTTTGAAAGAGTTGTGATTCAAACAGTATCCCAGAAAACCTTTTGCTGTCAATTTCAGTTACAAACGAATTGACCTTTTTTTTTTTTTCTTCCCCCCCCCCCCCCCCCAGCCCCCGAACTTTTTGGTGAGTTGTTTCAAGGAATTACTTTGGCTTTCTGAAGCTCTAACTAAGCAAGAGATACCGCAGCACACACAGCCTGCAGTGAAAACAGCCTTCCTGATTCTATGATAACAACAAATGTAAATGACTCAAGATCAAAGTTGCGAATGAACTTGCTTGTTCTCTCTCTTCCATTTTCCTTTAACTTCTTTCTTTTTAACTGAGGAATGTCTACTGAGAAATCTTATTAAGTATCAAAACTGAAAAGCAGTTTTTTTTCTCGAGTCCTAGAAACTTTTAGCGAGGAGGGAATCTTCTTTGTAGTATTGTGACAGTTGTTCCAGAAAATGTCTGCTGCTCTCTTCAAAGTAAAATTTCTTTTAGTTGAAATAGCTCGTATTCCCACTGACTGTTTTTTTTTTTTCTCTGAATCTTTTTGCTCTTTTTTTCTCAGCTTATTACTCCTTTGGTTAAGTGCGAATGCTACCAACATATTACTTGTCATGCTGCTTCAGTAAATGGCGTGTACTTTCTGGTTTGTTCTGTGTAGTAGTTATTAGAAATGAAATCAACTTTTAGATTTCTAAAGTATCTGGTGGCATTCAAGAGCACCTGACCTCTCAAATGTTCATTTTTGTCTATCCATGTAAATGGACCCTTCAGTGTCTGGACTACTGATGTCAAAATGAGGGGGGGAAAGAAACAATAACAGCAGGAATAAAACTATAAACCCCATGTTTGATTTCTTTTGTTTTCAAGAAGAACTCACTCTGGGTTTTGCTTTTGTTTTGAAAAGTTGTTTCAAAAAGTTTTTGTACAACTATGGATGTTAAGTAAAAGCTTGCTGATCTGACCATAATAAAAGTAGGCTGACTGAATCTTCTCTGTTCCTGCCCAACTGTCACCTTCACAATGGTTACAAATCTATTAGGCCACTTCAAAGGAGTGCTTAGGACCTTTAGCTGACAATCAAAAATACTAAATGCTTATTTAAAAACAATCTTCTGTTTGAAATTATGAACAAAATAGTTTAAAAATCTACTGTAGTGGGTAGAGTGAAAGTCCAGCTCCTGCTAGGCTTTTCCAATTTTTAGGCTTTCCAGGTATGGTAGAAGTGTTACTTGACCACTGAGAGCTTTAAAAGCTCCTCATGTTTCTAACTGGATATTTTTTTTTTTTTTTTTTTTTTTTAGTTCCTTAAATTGGCACAACTAAGCATTCTGGTTTGTATGAAAATGCTGTCCCAATTTGGAAAGGAGAAAAAAAATTAAAATACATTTTTCCAAGGGAAAATTGTTTTGCTATTTATTTCAGATATACTAAGCCAGGGAAGAGCAAGGGGAAGCATTACACTGCTTCTACACCCTTGCTGTCAGCAGAACTCAAGACCTGCTTCGTGAGTATTAGACTTCAGATCTGGGAAGTCTTTGTGTTGTTGAAGGGCTGCAGACAGAAGCCCCGCTGTAAAGCCAGCCCAAGGGCATCTGCCATAGGGCAGACAGCATGAGGAAGTCTTCCTGCTGTGAAGCAGCTGCAGGTATCACCAGCTGTGCTGCTTCCAGCCACTTTTTATACCTAGTGATGAGCAGGTTTGCTTGGTGTCTTCAGATCGAGAGCCTCTGCTACAGCCGTGCAAAGGACGTGGTGTTCTAACAACCTTATCTGTTAGGTGAAAGAGGCAGAGGGTAGAGAAACAACAATGCTATGGACATTAAGCTTCTAGGTTGTTTTAGTTAGCATTATACAGTGTAAATGATGACACAGTTGAGGCAGGGAGGTGTGGGAGACAGATAAGATGTCTGAAGTGATTAATTAGTGCTCTAGTGAAAATACTAATTGGATGTGATGTTGGGTTGCTGTGCATGTCACCTAGTCTGACAACAAACACAGACACATCCTCCTCCATCTCCCTTTCCTTTAAATGTGGTCCGTAACAACTAATCCCTTCCCTCAGACTGAGAGCATCCATCACCTCTGTGAGCCAGCTGTTATTGGTTTTCCTCTTGTGCTATGTGAAGCTAGGTGACTCTCCAAGGCTAAGTGTGAAGGCCATGTGCACAAAAGCCTGGAGGGAAGCAAGTGGACATGCAATGAAATTCTTTCTAAAACAAAAAAATTCTAAAACAAAGGAAAATTGCCTCTCTTATTGCTCTTCAGCTGCACAAGAGAAGTACATTTAATGCAGACCCGATACTGGATCTGTTGTAAAAAACACTGCTGCCAGCAGGGTCAGCAGACAAACCCTGAGCTGTGTGCTCAGGTGCTGAAGCAGCTTCTACTGCTCTCTAAGTGGTCCACCCAGCTTGGCACCAAGGTGTGCTGATGGGGTGGTATTTGAAGGCTTTCAACATTCTTGCCTGTGCTGCCTTTTCTATTACTAGAGAGGTTTTAATTGCTTATGCTGTTTGCTGGTGTTGTTTTTTTCTTATTTTTTTTTTCTCAATGCTTAAGAGCAGATTAAAAAAAAAAACACACAGCTACAAAACTCTTGATGAGAATATTTATATTATCACATAGCTCAGAGTGATGCAATTGTAGTAATAAACAATTAATGATTAATTACTTAATGTTTTATCTTAATAACTGTTTAATGCAGATGACACAGTAGGACTCTGTTCAAAAGAAAGATGTGGTCCTGTCAGTCATCATGAGGGATGCTTGTAGAAGTATGGAAACCACAGAAAGGGAGAGGGATACTAGGGGTAAGCCTGAGTTGATAGGGCAGACAGAGAGGTATGTGAGAGGGGTAGGGTATTCCAAGACAACTGAGAGAAGAGATTAAACTGACAGCTGCATCAGTGAAAGTTATTCTGTAGTTATTTCAACAAATAGACTTGTATGGAAGATTATTAATAATTTCCTCATTTTCATGGGGAGTTTTCCTGAATAAGCAGGATTGATTGAACCTGCAGATGTTACATTACTATTAACACTTTCATTTGGGTTACAGTCAGATCCTTTAGACATTGGAATATATCACCCCTACCCAGGTAACAAACAAAACACAATATTCTACAGAACTTTGTTTCTTCTATTCTTAGGCTTCTGAAACAGTCTGGGACTGCTTTTAGGATAACTATCCAGACACAGAAAGCTCTGCGTTCGTGGTGAGAGACCATACATATGAGATTGCCAGGTAACTTGGTGCTGGGCATTTATACACAAAGCATGAGTCAATCAAGTTTAATGACCAAGCCACAGACATTACTCCTGTTACAGGAAGGACTCTATTCTTGCTGCATGAAATTTATGGTATATTTTTTCAAATTTCAATATCTTTACACTATTACAGAAGAACTTCATAGAAATAAAGTTCAGTGCATTAAACAACTGGTCTGAAAACAAATCCAGAGTTTGCTCAGCTTACCTGCATTTTGTGTAGCAAGCTGAGGAGATGTCCTGTTTCCTAAGTTTGCTTTTTAGAATATGAACTTGAGACTTCAGGGGTTTTTTTTTTTTTTTGGAATGTACATTTATCTTGTGTGTCTTTTGAAATGATGAGGACTGATTGCCTGTCTATAATAAGAAAAAGTAAACCGTAGGCCACAGCTTGAGAATCACCTGTGTGTAACTTGCTCTTTTATTTTTAGCTTCTTTTGTTTTGTGATGTGTTGGCATATATTGATTACATGGCTAGATTTTAAGATGACGAGCTAAAGAGATTGAGCAGCACATGCAGTGAGAATAAAATAGTCCAATGAAGGATGTTATTTTTATCTTAAACTTGGATGCTACCTGTGTTCTCCTAGAGTCAAGCTTTCCCTGCTTGCCACTCATCTGCTGTGTTTTTTTCTTTGAATCTAAGTATACACCAATCTGAACCTTTCATCAAAATATGACTTTTTTCTTGATCTTAGCATTCTTTTTTTTTTTTTTAATTCTACTTAAACCATCTCATACATCTTTATAGTTGAGAATTTTTATTTTTGCTGATTCCAGCTGAATGATATGGAATGAAAGAGGAAGGTTAGTCAAACCCTAATTTATAAAAATGAAAGGAAAAGGCACGCTGAAAGAGTTAACACTGAAGAAATTAGCACTAAGTAGCTGATAGAAGAGTCTCGCTGCTATATCTCATCTCACTGAATAGCTAATGGCATATCGGAATAACAGCACTAAAATACTGTTCATCAGGTAATTTTCAAAAAATAGAACATGTTTTTGGGTGGGAAGAGAGGGAACCATACTGAACTTCAGGAAAGTTAAGCACCAAACTCAAGAGCTCTGTTTTTTTTGTGTTAAATCCTGTCTAGTCCTTGTTCTGAATCACTGAAGTCTGATTCTCCCACGTCCACTGTCCAGTTGTCATGGGATAGTATCAGTTTTTTAGCACTCTATTTTTGTTAAAATGTACTTATTTTGTACATAGTGGCTTCTGTGAGCACCTGAAAATACGTTTGAGGATGGGAATGGGAGAATCTTTCAGTTTGTCTTGCTGTACTGTGGCTCCTGCTGAACTTCTATGACAGTAAGAATCATGGTTGCACATCTGAGCAATCAAGACCACGGTATTCCAGGGAAGCTTGGCTCACATTGTCTGCAGGTACTCTTGGATAAGCTGCTGGCAGTGGTCAGCCTGTGTAAGAGACAAAAGTCTCTGCTGAGCTACAGAAGAGCTCTTTTCTCTAAGCTTAGCTATATTTTTTTCTAATGGCTTTGACTCCATGGAGTTTTTAGTGAGCTGTATGAATTTTTGATTGGAAATGTGAAGGAAGCCAAGCCTTGATTGGTCTTAAAAGCAGACCTTTTTCTTTTTTTTTCTTTTAAATACTTGCAGTGATGTGGCAGCTCAGCTGAGTAATTCAGTATAACTGCACAGTTCTGCTAGTCTTGCTTAAATTCTGTGCTGTGAAGACAAGCCAAAGGCAGTGCACAGAACAACTGTGAGGCAGCATGATGCTCACACAGCACTGCTGCACTGCAGTGGTTTCTGCAGGAGGAATCCAGCAGCTCAGTCATGCACAATCACAATTGGATGTAGATGAGACTACAGTGAGTTTGCCCACTAGTCTCTTGCCTTGGGCTCTTCTTCTTTTTTCTGTACTTAAAATTGCTCTCCCAGTATTTGTGTTACATTTTACAAGTCAGAGCCAAAGCTCTGCATTAAGTTAGCCCGCATGGGAGCACCTCCTGCACTGAGCAGTTATATCAAACTGGGACTGTGCAGGGATATGCTGTGTATCCCTTTTTTTGCTGATTGCTGTCGCACTCCATAATCAAGTGCTCAACTATTGTGAGCATACTTCAGCTTGTTGTAATTGCCCTTTGTTTCAGTAAAGAGACTGTAATTACTCCTGTGGGCCATGCCTTTTGCTTTAGCAGTCTTTGATTGAAACCAGTCATTTATTGTAAAATCTTAAGGCTTTCTGCAGTGTTTACTGATAAGCTTTCTGTGTGACAGTCATTTAGTCTACCCAGCCATCCATATATTAAAGATATTGCACATTTTCTCTTTCTCTATTCAGACAAATCAACTGCTGGTTTTAGTTTGATTACATTTCAGTTTATTGAGTTCATTGTGTAAGTCTTTTCTCTAGGTTCTGCTTGAGGGAAGAGTGGCATTCAATGCGACTGTGGTAAGTTTGGGACTGTTGGAAATTAGTGATGTGAAACTCATTAATAAAATGAACTAAGTGCCTTTATGTGTACTTTGTTCCTTTTCCGTTACCGCTGCATAAAAGAATATGCCACCACTTCATGAAGCCTTTTAAATATCAGAGTTGGAAACTACTGATGCTTGCTCTATCAGTTATTTGCAAACTGTTGTCTAGCAGTATGTGGATTTTTTTAAATTATTTTTTAACAGCAATAGAAATATTTTGCTTACTAGCAAATTCTCTTGGTAACTAAATATCTTAAGCTAGAGAATAACTTAGTGTTTGTGGAAAAAAAAAAACAAAAACAGAAAAACTTCATTTTTGGAGCTGGCAGAGTCTGGCTTAGATCCTAAGAAAATGAAATAGGGACCATTTCACACCTAATGGTGTGAAAGTTGACTGAAACTAACCAATGATAATACGAACCTAGTTATAACCTAGAATTTGTTCCAAAACAAATATGAGTTCTACTCAGTAACTGCTGTGGGTCATTAGGAGATCACATGTGAGTTTTATGCAATGCCTATCATTGCCTATCATTGTTTCTTTGGACACCTAGAGTTCTTACTAATTTTAAAAAGAAAATAGTAAAAACTAATTACCTTTTCAGCCTTTCTTCTGTAAGTAAAATAGGCAATGGCTCAGATTTTGACATCTGAGAACTGCATATTTTATTATGCAGATGCTTCCAAATGATTCATGTGAGTTAACCTCAACCTCAGTGGTACTAGGCAAATTTATAGCCCCAAGGGCATTAGGGTTGTGTATTTTGCTTGAGTGATCAAGGCTCCTGCTTTTAGCTCACATGTAACCATCTTCCAGGTTTGCTTGGATTAGATTCACCTAAGGAAGTGGTTTGAAATACATAAGCTTTGAGTTTTGTACAGACGTGTCTCTGTAATCTAATTGAGACTCTGAGACCCACAGTGTTAATGGTATTTTATGAGGAAGTTTTCTTTTCTGTTTTTCTTTGGTTTGACATTTCCATTACATAATCCATTGCAGGCTTTTTGGAAGATTACTGTAGCATGGTGCCTTTGCCTGCAAGACCATAAAGTCTGAGTACATAACCAATCAAAGAGCAATTTTTTTTCGCTTGCTTTGTTGTTAATTTGGACTTGATAAGTGGTGATAGTAGTTGTAAAGCCAACTGAAAAAGATGTGGATAGAAAGATGCACTTCCATTGTGAAGAAATTTTCTTAGTGTTTCATGTTCTGCCTGCATTTCTGCTTTTCTTGCATTATTTGATCAATAGGAGGTCTTTATTTGTATACATATATATGTGTGTATATATCTGAAGTGTTTTTCTTTTTTTCCTGTTGTAAGCTTGTATTTATTTGCCTGTTTGAAAATAGGAATGGAAAATCAACCTCTGCATATAGCACTGTCTCTGTTACAGATATGAAAGTTCCAAAGAAGAGGTTTGGCAGAGTAGGAGGTGGAGGTTGACTTTGAATCTCTGCCTTTTGTAATGATTAAGTACAAATCAATACGACTCCCAGGTGAGATAAATTGAAGTTTTTCACAGATGAGGCAGGGTGGGTTTTCCTTGAGGATGATGGAAGCATGTACTTTGTAGCTGAGGGTGCAATAGATCTGCTTTGGATGCTGATACTGTGTTCCTTGATGAAAGCCGGATCAGACGTTTTTCACTTTAAAGGCTTGCGTGACTGTAAATTAGTACACTACTTGGCCATTTGAAAGTCATGTTATTTGTCCTATAACAAAACTGTTGCAGCAGTTTTTTTTTAAATGGAAGGCTTTAAAATCAATCAGTCTTTCTTAACAGAAAGATAGGTCTCCAAGTATTTCTAATAAAAGAAACCAAGAATTGCACCAGAAGTACAATGGCAGGGAGTGTATGAGAGCTCAGCCGCCTTGTCAGCTGTGTGCTGGTAATACTACTCCATGTTTTCTCATCGTGGATATCACTGCTTCGACAGTACAATTGTAAGTAGTAAGTCAGTAGTAGGCAAACGTTCTGCTTAACATCACATTGCCAATCTCTTTTCTGGTTGGCTAGCAGTTTGCATCAGAGCCCACTGCTGGAGTTTCCGCTCCTCTGTTTTCATTGACTGAAATTAGCAAAAGCGTAATGTTTGTGCCTTTAGAAGAAAAAATAAAAGGTACCACAATTGAACACAAAACAAAAAAAGAAACAAGAAAACCACCCACCTTTCCCTAATAAGGACCTAGACTAGAAACAAAGAGCGTAAGAGCATTTTTTAAAAATAAATCTTTAATTGGGGTTTTCAAGGGTATCTTTGTTAAAGCTGGCAGCTTCATGTATTCTTGTGTGTACTTACCATTCTGATGTGAAATGAAGGCTCGGGAGCATAATTCATCATCAGCGAAAACCTTGGAGCATGGCTGAGGAGAGCAAGGTGTTGGAAACAGAATCTACAACCCTGCAACTTTAGTTTTTGCAAACAAACAAAATGGCCAGTTGTACAGCAGCCTTGACTGCCTTGGATTTTAAAGAGTTATTGTTTATATGAATATTATATAAGTAGCCAGTGTATTTTAGTAGTGCTAACATTTTCTTTGAATAAAATCTCAGTTTTTCAGTTACATAAATAAATGAAGTGCTCACATTAATGAGGTTCTAATGGATATACTCAAAGGAATGATTAGGGCCTGGCAGAGAAATCTAATTGTATCTTCTAAGCTTATCTCTTAAAATTGTGATTGCTAGTAAAATGTGACCATGAAGTGGGTGATCCTTGTTTAACAGAAAGCTGAACATTTATGTTCTGGCTGACTTGAGTTCATATATATACATATGTACAAGCGTACAAGTCACTTTATATGGACAATATGTTTGTCTGCACATGTTAGTTTGATTTTTATAATCACATTACATGTCTCTGTACGTGTACAACTGCCCCATGTGAATTTGTACATCTGGCTTATGGGTTCTGAAAATCCTGCTTAGGAATCAGAAGGAGCTCCTTCCAAGATTCAAGTATGGAAAGGAATCTTTCATCCTAAAATTGTAAGCCTTTGTTTTCTTGGAGGCTCATGTAGTCTATATACATGTAGAGAAAAATTGAAGTCCAACTCCATGTGTGGAAATCCTAAGTGTTAAAATGAGCAGCACATGGTCTTGAAGAAGAAATGGAATAAAAGGAATTGGAGTTACAGTAAACCTTAAATTATTTAAGCTCCTTCAGTGATAGTGTTCTGTAACTGCTTTCCCTTTCTGTAGATGTTTCACAGCTGTGAAGTTTCCACATGAAGAGCTCAAGTGTTGACTACTGAGCAAAACTTGAGTCCAGTTTCTGCTTGCTCCCTTGTAAAACCTCATCAGCCCTGTCTTGTGCTCTCTGAAGTCAATTACGGCTGTGCAAAGTGGTTGTAAATTGCTACTGTTTATGAGGTGATAGTTTCATCTCATTTTGTGATCTGTTTGCTAGTCTACAAAAAGGTGCCATGCAGGGCAGAATTAGGCCCAGGCTTCTAAGTGCCAGAGGAGTTGTACTTAATAACAAAGACTCCTAGAAATAAATATACGTGAAAACAGCTGTAGTACTGGGTGAACATCTAAAAGACTCAAAGACCAGAAAAGCAGGGAAGAGATGGACAGCAGGGTTGCTTTGCTTCCACAGGGCACTTAGAGATGTGGCCCTGCTAGTGAGTTGGGCTTTGCAGGAAGTGGAGCTCTTTCCTGCACAAGACTTCATAACTAGGCATGAATCTAAGAAGCGTGAAGTGTCAGATATTTTGGTTTTATTCTGCCTTATTAATTGGTCTGGAGTAATGCTAGCAGTGGATTTCTCCTGCAGTGTGTAGAGCCTGTTTTTTCCAGGCAGGGAGGAACAGTCTCGCATTTCTTTTGCTGCAGACCCTGTAAGGAATGTAGGTCAGTGCTGAGTAGTTGTCTGGGGAGATTAAAAAATAGCAAAAACAACAAAGCCTCAAACATCTGTAATACTTGTGTACTGGTCAACCATATGCATCCTGTAGGGAAAGCTGACTTGTTGGCCTCAATACCATAAGCCAAAGCAGCATGTAATACCATATGCTAGTGACATGGCTCTTCTCTTAAATTTCATAGTGTGAATTGATTGGTTTAAACAAATGGGCTTGGAAGTTGAATTTTGACCTTCTGTTGTATTTCCATTGCAAGTTTTTGTTGTTGTTGTTGTTGTTTGAATTGCAACTCTTGGACCAACTGCTCATTGGTTTTCTTGCAAGAATTACATGTTGAGTTTTCTGTGGGCTTCACGTCTACTCAGATTCCAGTTTGAGTCTATTTCCATTTACAGTAATGAATTTATGTTAGTTTTTTCTGTTAGTGGAAATTCTGTCTTGCTATATGTTAGCATTTCTAAAGGATTTTATTGTACTCTTAACATCACTACAGGGAATTTAAAATAAAATAGATAATTTTAAAAGCAATTATTTTTATTGTGACTGCATGCAGACAGTCACTGTTGTGAAAAATCAGAGAGCGTATGGAATCCTCATTAGACTGGGAGCACTTCACACCACATATCTGATTGGCTTTTATGTCTCTGGGATTTTCAGCATTAGTTTACAGTTCATCTAAGTATGGAATAGAATTTCTACTTCTTTGCTTTGCAAAATATGAACCTTCAAGTTAATGTTAAAACCACTCAGATCTTCTGAGGTGTTCAGTATCTCTTGTAGGATAGTAATGGTATTTAGAATGTTTGTATCAGATGTGGTACAGAGTTTGTCATGGCAGAGATTTTTATTGGTACAATTGGGTATTACATGGGAAGGAGTGAGAAGTACATCTCTTAGAGGAAATAAACAAGGATAATGGACTGGCTCTCTTTAACATGACTTTTGGACTCAAGAGCACATCATTGCATCTAGTTTTGGGATGAGAACATTATCATACTTGCTTGAGTGATCTTTATAATTCTACTTTCAACTAATGTAGATTTCAATCTACCAAAGTGGATGTCTTCATAGGACAGATATCACTAGGGGGCTGGTTATGCCAACAACAAGTAGACTGGGCTTTGTTGGAGTGACTCAAATGTCACATGTAAGATCATAAGATCATGCTGATCAAGGGCAGGATCTGCTGCACAGTATAATAAAATAAAGATTCGCTTTGCATAACCCCTCTGCAACCACCGTAGTGATCACATGGCACTCGGTTACTTGTCTCCTGTGTGTGCTTTCTACTTGTCCTCAGTATTTATTTTTTTTTATTATTATTTTTTTTTAATGAAAGGTGAATGATTGGTTTGTCCTCAGCATTTCTTTTACAGAAGGTGAATGGTGGTTGTTTGAATTTCTTGGAATGCTTTTTGCTTTGGTTTCAGGCAAGACTAAAATCTGTAGCAAAAATCAAGCCGCACAACCACCCAGAGAACATAAAGTTATACTGAATCTCTTAAATGGTTTGAAACAGTTCTCTCTTTATGAAGTGCAATTCATTGATGCTACAGAGAAAACTTAATTAGTTGGCGTTTACCACCCCCACCCTATGGCAGAATAAGCTAAAAAGCTTTACATAATCAAACAATACTGAATTTAACGATCTTGTTTATTTAAACGGAGTGTATTTTTTTAGAGAAATCCATAGTCTACTTTGTAAATTCTTTTCAGATCATTTTATTTTTATTGATTTTGATTAGCCAACTAATTTGTACGTAATCAATAAGTGTGATGCTGATTAGCTCATTTTGATCTCTTGGCATAGAAGACTGAAATGAAGAAGAGATTAACATGGTGTTTTGCTGACATTCCAATCTATTTTAAGTGAATGCAAGCTTTCTAATAAATATTTAATGGGTAGTTGTTTGTGGTTTAATAGAATTAGATAATTCTATTAGAATCCTGTTTGGAAATTTACATGCGCCATACATCACTGCTGAGGACACGGTTAATAATTTAGGCTAAGTGACTAGTAATTAGAAACACAGTCAGATTAAGTAGGGACTTTTTTTTTAAGGTCATCCAGGGATTTCAATGTTATGTGTTTGCTGTGTAGCTGCAACTCTGCTCTTAGGTTCTCTCTTACATAAGAAAAGTAATTTGGTGAGCTCAGGACAAGCCTTAACAAAGCACGAAGCCCCTGGGGTTTATTTAATATCTCATCCTCTGAGTTAATGAGATGGAAAATAGTTCACTGTTTATCTACAGTAGATTGAGCAGATGTTACCAATTCAATTTTATGGAAAGTAATCTCTGAGAGATTGTCTTCTGCCCATTACTTTTTCATTGGCTGCATCTCTGCTGTCCTTTTCTCAGCATAAGAGAAAGTTTCCTGCACTGGTCATGGAGCTGATAAAAGACCAGTGCAGCAGAACTTGGTAAACCTAGTCAAAATTAGGAATCTTAGCAAAGTCTGCTTGAAAATACCTTGCAAAAATACCTATGCTTGATTTAGTGCTGTAATCTGAATGGCAAGTAACAATGAACAATTGAGAAGGCACTGAAGAAGGTTTTAACTAACAAAATGCAGCACAAATATTTCTCAATTGCTTTCACTTTAATTAGCTTTGATTTCAAATGTAACTATAGAAATGGCGATACAACGTGGGCAGAAATCTTCAGGGGAAGTAAATTTGGAGCCATAGGCAGCTGTAGTGGGTTACTGGCTGTAGCCTGGAGCTTTTAACTGGAGTTCAGGGTATGAGGTTTGTCCAAAAGGCAGTACTCATCTACTGTGGCTGTCATTGAATTTGAAAACAGAGTGAATGTGGAGTTGAGTCAAGGAGGCATGCCTGGAAAGAGGCTTTATATCCCAACAGTCAGCTGAGATGAGCAGGCTGATTACCTCTTGCACTGTCCAGGAGGTAAGCTCTTCCTGGACTTTCCTCTAGTCATTCACATTATAATATCATCCCTTCTGTGCCTCTTGTGGGTTAGAGTGTTCAGTTACCCTCTGTTCTGTCAGTGTAGCAGATGCTGACTGTGTTTCGTGATGTGTTGGTTCTAATCTCCATGAACACGAGTGTTTTCCACTAGACAAGCAGAGGCTATGATCATTACTGGACTTGTTTTCATGTTGGCCCAGCACTTGTTCTGGTGGTTTTTACTGCATCAAACTTACCTACATAGTCCTTGTACTGCAATGGGAACAGGACTACTCTTGTACTTGGGAGGGTTTTGTCACTGGAGCTTGACTGCTTTGCAACTTAATTTTGTAAGCAGGAGAGTTCAAAAGGAGTCTTTCTGCTGCCACTTCCTTTGATTCTCAGAACTGTTCTTATCACCTGTAAGACTGAAGTGTCTTACCTACCTGATGTATTTATCTGCAGAATCACATTCAGAGAACAGTCACGTAATAAGGCTGTGTACTTAGGGTTGTAGTTTGTGTAGTTACGTAGTAGTGTACAAGGGGACAGTGCCATAGGATTCCATAACTCTGATACTGCTGGATACTTCTGAAGGTATATAAAAACTTAAACTATTGCTGATAGGAAGCATTTTTTTGTCTCTTTTCCCTATTGTTATACTTTTTACTTCTCAAAGTTAACTAGAAGCCGTTACTCTATAGCACTGTTCATGCTGTTGCTTAGTTGTACTGGATCAAACTGGAGATATGTACTGTTTCAAAGACTGCCAAAATCTAAATTAGACACCTGTGGATTTGAGGACAGTTTCATTTATTGACAGATGCAAAGATCTGTGGAATAGCTGCCATTCCTTGAGATAAACCTACTGGAGCTGAGACCTGAATCTGGCCTTAAGCTCTAGTGTATTGTGTGTGTGCATAGATATACATGTGCATGCATGTAGAAAAATCATCCCAAAGCACTCTGGGCAGGTTTCGGGGCACTGCAGTTGAGTTAACGCTGTTCATAATACTGCTCAGTAAGGTGAGGTTGTTGGGCACCACACTGACACAAAAGATTGGATTAAAACTCTTCCTTTGGGTATTCTCTTTTAAAAAAGAAAACTTTTCTAGTAATGCTTGTAGTCATTTCTTAGATAAAAGAGTGCCATCAGCCCAGTCCTTGTGCTCATCTTGAGTCCGTCCGCTTTGTTTCTGTTTTATTCTTTACCAGGTAGTGATATGTATTGTGTTCTCAGAAGAACAGGTCTATTACTGAGAGCTGTTAGTTCCACTTGGTATTCACCCTTTGGAAGCAATGGTTTGATGGGCTGCAGCATGGATTGTTGTATTAAGCAAGAAAATAACTTGAACTTTGCCTGTAATTACTTCGCATGCAGTCAGAATCTCACAGAGTTTCTGGCAAGCTCACCTTCAACTTCTACATAGACATTATTACAGCACTTAACATTTCTGTAACATGGTTTTATAAGTTCAAATTGTTTTATAATTATTAGCTAATTAATTTCATACCGTCCCTTTAAGGTCTGTTTGTTTCTGCTTGGGTGGCTAGAGGATAGAGGATAATATGTGGCTTGAATGTTAATAAACACTGGAGTGGCACGCCAGACTTGTCTTTTGATCAAACTTGCTTTGCTATACTTGATTTCTGCTTAGCTAAAATGATTATTTTCAAAAGTGGTGCCAAAATGTAAGTTCTGAATTTACATGGTCTAATTTTTCTGTTGTGTTGATGAACGCTTTCACTGTTGTGATAGTAAGTCAGAAAAATGCTAATGCTGCAATTACAAAATCTGATCATAATTATTAAAGATATTATTATTTATTGATTAAAAGCAGTTAGATATATTTTTTAGCATAAATGGGAACTTTAGTGCTTTTAAGTCACTTCTTTGAGAATTTGATGGATGATGACAAACTCCCTCAGATTTTTATTTACACTACTCAGTTCCTAGCAGAATCCACTGACAGCATACAAACTATGCAGACATTCTTATACCCCTCCATCACAGTCGGTCTCTCAGTTGTAGCTGGAAGGGATATTGAGCAGAGACATTCATGAGAAAGCTGAGGTGAGGGCAGAGTGCTGGTGGTGCTGATAGGCTTGGTTGGGCTTTAACCCAGTGGGCAGCTGACAGCCACGTGCTTGCTTCCCCCAGTTGGACTGGGAGGAGGGAAGTGAGAACACTCTTGTCTTGAGATGAGAATATTTTAATGGTAATGTAAAAGTTGCATGTTCAAGCAAACTAAGGAATTCATTGACTACTTCCCATCAGCAGGCAGGTGTTTAGCCATTTCCAGAGAAATAGGGCTTCAACACATGGAATAATTAATTGGGAAAGCAAATGCTGTAACTCCAAATGTCCCTCTCTTTCTTGTCCTTTCCCACAGCCTTCACTGCTAGGCATGATGCCATGAGGTCTGGGATGTCCCTTTGGTAAGTCTGAGTCAGCTGTGCTGGTCTTCCCATGCACACTCAGCCCTCTGCTGCCAGGGTGGTGTGAGATAGAGAGGCCTCAGTGTTACTCAGCAGTTGCTAAAATGTCACTGGGCCAACAACACTTTATCATCACAGATTCATAAAATAGCACCATACAAGCTACTGTGAGGAAAATAAACTCTGTCCCAACCAAAACCAGTACAGGCTGGTTCTGTTCAGTTACTGCACTATTCTTTGTGATTGGAAGTCAGCTTATAAGTCCTTGTCTTTTAGAAATACCTGTATATGTAAAGAAGTAAACATCAAACTCACTTTGATACATTCTGTCAACATCTTTGTGCTTTTAATATAGAATATTGACTTGCATTCAGCCTTTAGGGATTGGGAAATGTGCTTTTATACAAGTGGGTAGTGCTGTAGTGCTGCAGAGGTCAAACTGCCACAGCAGCTGTGTAAATAAATATTAATTAAAAGAAAAAACTAAATTCAAACCCTCATGAAACGTACTGCTGAAATATACCTATAATTTGCAGGAGATTTACAGGAAAAAAAGTGATTTTATACACGTGGTGGTGTGGGTTTTTTTCATTATTTATTATTGATGTGTGTATATATGTATGTAAATATATGTATACATCTATAGTAGGTAAGTTTTTTTTGTATGATTAGCGTAGATTTTATCCTGGTGTGTCCCTCGCTCTTGAAAACTGGCAGTGTTTTTTCTTCTTTATGTAGAATTTGAACGTCCTCAGAACTTGAAACATTGTAGTCTTCAGCTTTCTACAGTGCAGTAGAATTATGATTTCAAACAGGCATTTGAGTTGATAACAGTGAAACTAGTGACTATTTTTTCTAAGACTTAAGATGACAGGAAGACAGATGTGCTACTTGATAGGAAGAGAAAAGCTTAAGGCACTCAGTGAGACTAAAAGGAATTGTATTAAATGTATTTTAACTATGGAGGAAAGACAAGGGAAAGCAAGAGGATGTACTGACTTGAACAAAGTGACTAGGCAGTTGTGTTTACTATTGAAAAAAGTGTTTTGGCAGATGAGCTGCAACTTGAGTTTCTGGGGAGTAGTTTGAGTAGGGACAAAGCATCATTTGATATTCTTCTGTCACAGGTTTTTGCAGGGTCACCATGTTGTGAATTTGGGTCAAGGACCTGAGTGAGTAAGGAGGCCTCGTTTATCTTCAGCCAAGGTTGAGACAACAGTCGTCAGTCCACTTGACTCCAGCTGTGAAGTGAACCATTTACTTAGTTTTAGTAATGATTTGAGAGGCTCATCTATAACATCACCAATACTTTTCAGTGCAGCAATCTGTCCACGTCTCCAGGAAACTATCAGGAGAAAAGAGAAAGGAGACCAAAGTGAGCAAGAAGGCTCCTTTTGTTTCCTCTCAGTTCCTTCATATCAAGACACCTTGGAATCTCAGGGCTGATTCAAGAAGGTCGTGAGATTGTGATTGTCTTGTCCTGCAAAGAAGTCCTATCTTGTTACATTAAAATAGCTGAAACCTATACATGGTATGCACATGCTCTGATCTCGTGCAGAAATTCTTCTGTGAACATGGATATTGATTATGCTGTCCCTGCTTGTTTTGTCTAATTATGTACAAATATCTTCCTCAGAAATATTCCCAGTTCTCGCTGACATAAGCAAGAATTTATGAAGGTCACCTCAGCAGGGCACAGCTTTTTCAGACATAGCTGTGGAAATCCCTGAGCAGATAGCCCCTGGCTGGTTTGGAGGAAAGGCAAAGCAAATCTGTGTTGCTGTCTGTGTAAGCTGCCATTATAGTTCGACTGCATCCTTGTTATGTTCTAAGCAGACAGAGAAACACTTAGGTTGATTTGAGCTAATTGAGTTGATCAAGTGTTGCCGATTAGTTCAGTTTGCACAAAGTCCCACTTGTCCTTGTCTTCACTTGGAACAACAGCAGTGCTAGCAAATGAATTACTGCATCAGAGCTCTTGTTAAAGATTGAGAATAGAGGGCTGTACTTTTCTATGTGAGAAGACTGACAGGCTTTTTAAAAAATTTCTCGCTTCTGAAGTTTAAAGGATCCTTAAGGCCCTTTTAACTTACTTCAGAATTGTTTCTTTTCTGTAGGCTACCAGTGTCCCAGGTGAAGAGCTTGCTGCTGCTGAGTTGCTATTGTATGCTACATTTGTCTGTTCTGCAGGTGTCAGTATTTTAGTGTATGCTAATTTTATTTTTAATTTATGTTAATTTTGCATTTATACTTTTTTATATACATGGCTCTGTTTGCCACATTCTAAAAACTTCACTAAAAAAAATCTTACATTTGCAGTATATTCTTGCTCTTCTGAGCTAATGCATGCAGAAAGGAAGTGAAAAGCACTTTACAGATATTAATGAGAAGCTGTACAACACCTCAAAGCATGAGAGAGAGAGAGAGAGAGAGAACTAATGCTCCTATTTTACAGATGGGGTAGTTGAGTCAAGAAGGCTTGAGTGTTTTGCTGTAAGTTATGCAGGAATATGAAGTTGAAGATAGAAACAGTGGCAAAATATATATTTGGATCAGGTTGCCTAGAAAGGCTGTGGATGTTCTGACTCTGGAGCACTCAAGGCCAGGCTGGATAGGGCTGGGAGCAACCTCGTCTAGTGGGAAGTGTCCCTGCTTATGGCAGGGGTTTGGAACTAGGTGATCTTAAAGTTCTTACCAAACCATTCCAACTCTAGTCCAAGTCCTGTTGTGATGGACCGTGAGTTCATGATTTCCTGGCTAAGACTGCCTGGTTCTGATGTCTGCATTCATATATCATGGACCTTCTGTACAAGTTTAATTTTCCTGACATAATTCTGAATAGCAAATAGCACAAAGCATTGCTGTTTTTAAAGCTAGAGCAAGGGAGGCCTTTAAAACTTGAGTACATTAAAACCAGAAGTATCCATACGCATCAGAAATATTCTTTCAGAAGCCCTTAGCTGTGTTGGGATCATCTGAGGAGAATGATGCATGGGTGTTTGCCTGGGCTGCCTTACAGCAGGTGGGGTGCTTACTTATCCTATTCTCCCTTGGCTAAGCTGGAATTAAAGAGTTTGGGTTGCAGCTGTCTGAATGCAAAAGCAAATTGACTGAAGTAATTTTATTTTTGTCCGTGTTATTTTTTTTTCCCGTGCAGATTCCTCTAGATGATGACAAAACAAGCTGTTCTACAATATTTGAAAATTGAAACTTGTCTTGCAACCACAGCACCAATGGAACAAAGATTCTGTTCCGAAAGCACCTTCAATCGCCTTAAAAACCTGTAGTGTTTTTGCAGTGTAGAATTAGCCTGTTTTCACTAAGGTACAGATAAATATGTAAGTGCCTTTTAAATCTGTAGCTAGGAAAGGAGCTGGTATCAAAATAGGTAAATGCAGTAAAACTCTTCTGTAGGTAAAGAACAGAAATATGGTCTTGTGCATAAAGCTGGATTTTTGTGATCTTTACTCGTGATGATAAGAACCTGTGTGTTGATTTATATTTGTCAGTTCAGTGGGACTTCCAAGGAGACCAGTACTTGTACATGGGACCTAGTTTTGCCTTAATTCGGATAAGCTTTGAAGTCATTAAAGGAGAGCTCAAAAAATAAGGCAAAATTTTAACTTCTACTTTGGAGTGGAAAAAACCCATTCCAGTAAAAATGTTATTTTTTGATAAAAACAAAAACAATTGCAAAGTGATCCGTACTTCATGTACTCCTTTTTTCTTTAAAAAAAAAAAAAAAAAAAAAGCTTCTACTCCTTTGCTACCAAATGTTTCTGCTGAAAATAGAGATATATTGAAGCCTCATGAGAGCTAACATTTGGTTATTTCACTTTTTCCTACTGCTAACTGTGTTCCCCACGTTGCAAAATGTTTAACCACCATTAGCATTGTGGGAAAAGCAGTCTATGCTTTTAAATTTTTGAGAAATATTTTGATTCTTCTCCAGTTACCTATCTGGATAACAATAATATCTTGGCGTGTTATTTCTCCTATGTTATTGCAGTACTTCTTCCTCTGTTTTCATCTCTAAAAAGTTCTGCTTCCATGTTTATGAGTAGTGCACTTCCTTAACCTTTTCTTCAAGTTCATTGCCTTTGAAATATGTTTTTTCTTGTTTTTTAGCATTTTGACAGCATTCCTTGCATAGGCACTATTGCTGTTTCTGCTTTATGTCATCAAAACTTCTGTGGGTGCTTTTATGTCATCTTTTGTGTGGTGACATGGGGGACAGGAATGTGTAGAAAAAAGTAGTACTCATCCATGTGAGCGGATGGGACATGGCCACATTTCTTCTGAGAAGATGAAGGAACCCTCAGGGGTTGGCCTTGCCCTTGTTACTGCTACAGGAGAATGGGAAGAGAGGAAGTGTGCCTCCAGGATTCTGGTTCAGGAGGCAGATAGACTTGGGTGTTAGGACTATTTCTGATCATCTTTGACCCATGGAAACGGCTAACTTTGCCTACCTGAGCAGCATGTTGTTGCCTATGTAATGCTGGGAGTAAAACAAGTGTACTGAGAATTCGGAGAAGAGTTGAGGTCTGCTTAGAAAGCCGTAGTCCAGGGTCTGAGAATTCTTATATTGCTTCTTGATTGCAAAGGCAAGTTTACCCAGCATATCCTCTTACACTTCTGTGAAGTATGCGTAGTTGTATCTGTTCAAGACTAATTGAAGAAGACTTTGAAAACATATGGGTTTAAGCAATACTTCCTGTATATAACTGTAGCGTGCTTCAGAGCGCTGTATGTTGAAATCACCATATTTCCTTCTTGTGGTAAACATACAGCACTCCAGATTACCCTATAAATAGAGCTGTCACTGGACAGGAGACGTATTTAAATTTATTCTAAGTTTGATCTTTTTGTGTTTTGGAGGTTATTTCTTACGAAAAGTTTTTATTAAGGTCCAACAAACTTATTATGGGAGAAATAGTCTCTAACAGCAGGGAAGTTGTCTAATCTGGTAGAAGCACTGTCTTACATATCACTGTGCCTAGTCAGTACTCTATTATTGCAAGTTAAGTAGTTGGCTACAGTGTCCTGCACATGGGGTATTAGAAGGGTTGTTACCTAATTTCCTCAGCAATAATGGTATGAACAGTATGCATTTTTTTTTATTATAAAAAGCTAACTAGTGCTTCCACTGAGTTAATATTTCTTCTATATAAAGTTAGCACCCGGGGGACTAACTTATAAATCAACATAAAATTAAATGGAAAATGCAATGTTGTGGAAATCTAGATTTTATTATAGAGCTGGAGACCTTGACTCAACCTGCACACCAATTTCAACTTAGTAGTAGTCTTAGCTTAGAGAAGAGAAGGCTCTGGGGAGAACTCATTGTGGCCTTCCAGTACTTCAAGGGTGTATGAACAGGAGGGGGAACGTCTGTTTACAAGAGTGGATTGTGATTGGATGAGGGGGAATTGTTTTAAACTGAGACAGGGGAGGTTTAGTTTAGATATTAGGTGGAAGTTTTTCATTCAGAGGGTGGTGAAGCACTGGAACAGGTTGCCCAAGGAGGTTGTGGAGATGTTCAAGGTCAGGCTGGATGTGGCTCTGGACAGCCTGGTCTGGTGGCTGGAAACCCTGCCCATGTCAGGGAGATTGAAACTAGATCATCATCATGGTCCTTTTCAACCCAAGCCATTCTATGATTCAATGACTGTGGCGTTCTTTATTAAAGTCAGTTGATGAGGGGGAGTACAACAACCACCAATATGCAACAAAGAGCACTAAAATAGAGTGAGAGAAAAATGAAATATATACTTCTATTAGATATATTTTGTTCCTTTGCTTCATTTTTAATTTTCAGATGATCCATCCCATGTGGTAAGCACATTGGTGCGTATAATATGGAAATAACGTGTTGGTAGCATAAGGGTAAAATAATTTAAAAAAATAAATAAACAGCCACAAACTAACAAAATATCCTGCTTTAAATATGCCATTTTCAGAACAAATAGTTGTTTTTTGGGAGAATCAAATAGGTTTTTTTGGGACATTGGCCCTAGTGAATTGGTTTGATTCACACCTTCATATTTCGGAGCAATAATTTGACTTGTGAGCCTGCTAGACAAATGATGGTAAGCTGCTGATCTTTATGGGAGCTTGTTCTTCTCAGTTTACAAGTGGGATGAAAAGTTCAATCCAACCTTTATGTTTTAATAAATAGTAAAAGCAAATAGAAAAAAAAAAGATAAATCTCTATGGGAATCAAGAGCTTTTTGACATCTCAAAGAAATGCCAATAATGGCAGTGGAAATGTCGTAAGTCAAGCCTATAAAACAAAAATTCGACGTTAGCTGAAGATATCTAAGTTAGCCTTCTTTTCCTGGGAAAAGTAAGAAGCTGCTGCTAGTAAAAGAAAACATATCTGTAATGGAAATGCAAGTCATGGCTTGGACCACTGATTGAACACCTGGTGGGAAGGCAGGGCCAAGCCAGGGAAGGTCAGGTGTATGCAATGCAGCTGAATGATTGGAAGGGTTGGAGCCGGATCCTGGAAGACCTCATTTAAGGGTTGGCAGTGAGGTAAGAGTGTTTTGCTGAAGATCTCTTTGTACCTGAGGCATTCTGAAGGTAAGCAGCTTCTTCCCTTTATTTTTGTTCCTGCTGCTGTTGTGTTTGAGTGAATCCTCACTCACTGCTGCCTGGTGCCTTGCTGCTCTGCTTTCATTGTTGCACTTTCCTTTGTGTTTCACCATCACGTCTACCTTTACAGTAAAGAAATTAGTCCTCTGAAGGCCTGGGTGCATTCTCTAACTGGCTTTTAGAATCTACACCTGAAGTCAGCATAGTAAAAATTTATTATCTTCGAGAAAACCTTCTAGGGCAAGGCCTATGTGCAGCATGAGAACGCTCAAAGGCTTTCTCTTGGATAGTGCCATGGCTTCAAGTGGACTTCTTCATGATGCAGGACTGCAGGAACTTGCCATAAGTTTAATTACCTCTTCTGGGTGCAGCTTCTTGATTAAAATATATATACATACATACATACATACACACACACATATATATATATATATATATATATATATATATATATATATATACACACATACATTTGTGAAACTGTATTGATCAGTCAGTGGCTTGTTTTAAAACTGCCCTCATCCAGAGGTTTAAAATAATCTTTAAGATCTGTAAGGCAAGGAGAGGAACTAGCATGTAAGAAAAAGTGTCAGCATAATGAACTTTGGAGACTTTTAACTGGATACTCAGGGGAGTTGAAGAGGAGGAACTTAGTCCAGAATTATAGGACTGTAAGGCTGGGAGAACCAGAGAGACCAATAGGAAGAAGTGCACAGTGCTTCTTAAAATTATTTTCTGACTTTCAGTACATAAAACTGTACAGAACAGAAATTCTTTCGCAGTGTGCCATCTGTTTTTCAGCTGCACCAGTGTGACAGGTTGCTATGTCACCTGAACGTTAGATCAGGGAATTCTACATGAATTCTAAACCATCCCAAAGTGCAGAGAGGGAGACATAGACTTCACCAGAAGAGACTGTCCTTGGCAGTCCTTGCCCTCCTGCTATGCCAGTAAGTCTCCAGAAGCCCAGGAAATTCTCAAGAGATTGTCTGTGGCAATAGCCACAATAACAAGTTTTTATACAGAGGGAAAGTGTTTGGGTGACATACTCTGGTTTAACTTGAAGCTGTAAGCAGTCCTGTATCCTGTAGGAAGGAAGAAATTCTATCCAGATGCATACAGAAGCTGAGATCTGTGGTTACTTCCTTGCATTTTTCAGTTAATTACCAAACCAAATACCATGATTCTAGCTTGTGAGAACAGAATAGGATAGCAAACGGGGTCTTGAAGGCAAAGCTGCTGAGATATTGAAGGTGGATAGCCAGAAGGCAAGTCACGTGCCTGTAAGGACATTGCTCACTTGAGTGTACAATATGTTAACTACATCTGGATTTAGCATAATCATCCTTGACTAATATGAGGAGAAGGGAGAAGGTTTAAGTGCTGAATAAATAAATTACTTAATTACATGTTATCAGAGAGGAACAGATGGTCAGTTTAGTGTGTTTTCTGACTGCTTACACTTTCAAGAGAGGATAGATTTGCATTGATTCTTGTACAAAAGATTTCCCAATGTCAATAACTCATCTATATATACATTGAACAACCTGCTACTGTTATCTTTGAGGTGTGTCTTGCTAGTGCTTGTTTTTGGTGTCTCACTGTTATCAGGAATTTACATTTCCTAAAGTTTTTCTCTTTTCCTCATACAGTAACTGTGTTTAATGCTTGTTATTCAAAAAGGTGGAGAATGGCTCAAGGTACCACACCAGAAGATGGTGGATGGCTGTCATGGATATCATGTAAAATAACATCATCCTGAAGCTGTGTTAAAATAATAATTTGCAATTCAGGTTTCACTGAAAGAAGTTGATTTCTTGTTCTTTGGAATTGTTCTGGGAAAAAAAATCTGACAGCCACCAATAAGTGCCTTTCTCAAGTTCTTGGATTCAGGTACCAGCAGGCCTTAGCAGTTGGCTTGACCTACTCTTGTTACAGTTTTTAAGCTGTGGTTACAGGTGGAGGTTTCCATATGAAAAGTGAGACAGGGACATGGTCTGATGTTTTTCTTTGGAACTGAGATGTATCTCCCCTGCATTTTTGGGTGAAAGGTTTCTATGAGTTTGTTGCAGCATCTGCCTTTCAGAACTTTGCTGTAGACTAAACTTGGTGTGGTAGAATTGAGTGCAGGTGAGTTTTTTCTTCAAATCTTTTTCATTTCACTTTACCAATCTTTTCCTTATGAGAGATAGTATGGGAAAATTAAGTGGAAAGAGTGCTTCAGTTTTAACACATTATTCTTCCTCTAAATGAGGAGGAACAAACCAGGATTTATTTTTGTATTGGAGTACTTTATTAAGAGAAAATAAACAGCAAAATGGAAATTCCCTCGTGTTTTGAAGATAACAGCAGTACAGAACAGGATCGTCACTGTCTTCTCCCACAGCACTAAATACTTTTTTTATCACCTGTTGCTGTTTTTGAAAGTAGCACTTGTACCTCCTTGCTCCCTGTGAGTGAACATCAAAAGTGAACACAGTAACAAATGTTTGAGCAGAAATGTTCAAATGCCGAGTTTGAATTCAGAGTCCATTCTCAGAACTAGCTCGATTCATTAATATTTAGCTTTCTTGTATTAATCACTTCTTTGCTTACTATTTGTTCCAAGATTTTTTTCTATAACATTTTTTAATAGTTTGGTTTCAATTCTGAGCTAAAATCTGATACAGAATTTAGAAAAAGGAATTAATTACCAGGAAAACATTGGGCAGGAATAAGTGCTAATACCAGATAATCGTACTCTTGTCAGCACCCTTAACTCCCCTAGTTCTGCTCCTTGACATGAGTATTGTGGCCCTAAACATGAGGGAGGGCCTTAATATTCAGGACTGATGTGTGCTAGGTACATGTGCCTGGTATATTCCGGTTGTCTAGTGTGCCTCAAGACAGCACCATAAACACAGAGTAGCATTTACTATCATGAATTAGATTAATTCATTTGTGTGATGGACTCTTAACTGAGTTTGTGTTCCTGCATTAGCCATGGGAATTATACTAGATAATTTCCAAAGGTCCCTTCCAACACCTATGATTCTGTGAATTAACTGAAAATGGGATTATATCAATGAGTAACAGGAAGAGGAAAGCTCTGTTAGCTACTGTTTGCAACCAAAAGTTCTTCAAATGCCTTGCTTGGTATTAGATAAACATTAAAATAGAATTTGCTGTGACTTTTAATTGGATGACACAGTGGATTTCTGAGCTGTATCCAAAGGGCAGTGAGGAAGCATTCTGTTGTTTGCTACTTTTCTCTCCCCGTCCAGTTTTATATAACTGACAGCCTTCAGTCTTGTCAATTGCAAAACACCCAAGTAGGGAAGGAGGTAGGGAGCGTGGCAACTTTGAGTCTCAAAACAGCTTTTGAATGATGAAAGACAGATAGGTTGTCTATTTTTTGATAGGAATGTGTTGAGGAGAACATACTGAACAGCTAATGCCCCAGTGAATCCACAAGGACTTAGAGTGACTTGACATGTCAGTGAAAGCTGTCAAACTCCTATCAAAAGGACAGATCTCTGTGGGATTTGTATTCCTCGTGCCTGCCTTGGTAAGAAGGCTTCACAGCACTGGAAGGCTAGGAGTAGTGGAAACTAATGAAGAGAACACAGACACCTAAAATACAGTTAAGCATTGATAGTAGTCTGTGAACTCTAGTCTTCAGGACTCTGAAACTTTTTTTTATTCTAAAATTCTAAAAATCTGCATACAATTTGAATGAAATTGAATATGTTTCAGAGCTCAAGCAGCATGTCTTCAATCTGAAGCAAAATGGAGATGAATTTCAATTAGATGTTCCCATTATAATCTATCTCCACCTGTAGTTTTCATCAAAATTGCAAGTAAATGTGATAAAATACATGATCAGGATTTGCCCACTAGCAGCAGTATGCCTATTCTTTTTTTAAAAGGAGAAAAGGAAAATAATTAGCCTGATGCATGCGTACACTCATGCAAATAGATGTATATAAGAGCTTCTAACAGCGAATAACTTCAATTGTGATGGGTAATTTGTATGGGGCTTATAAGTAGATCTGTATGTATGTGTTATGTGAATGTAATACATCTAATGGTTTACATTCCTTTCATCTTTGTGATAATGATACAGGTTACTAATTAGGTTGATAAAGCAAAGCGTTTCATAAGAGGTATTGTGATGGTTGCAGAGTAGTCAGCTATGCAAAAATGTCGGTTTTGTAGTGATGATTTGTTCTGAGCTTCATTTGATGGTAATTTCTTACGCACCAACTCACAAACTGAATTCTAGAGTAGCAGTGTTACCTCAGGCTTACTGCCTGCTCACAGTGCATCAATGGCAACGACTTGCTGCTGCAGTGAAGTTCTTCTGCCTTTCTGGAGCTATTGGTGTACTGGGATGTTGTGATGCTCTGCACTGAACATCGCCCTACTATGGCTTCACGTGCATCTGGTGCCTAACACGTGTCATTTTCTCAGTCAGGAAGCTCCACACAGATGATGATAAGATAGATTGTTTTCATCCCTTATTGCTGTTTTATGCAAAGATCTTAAAGATCAGTGTGCACATGACACACAGTTTTTAAACGAGCTGTTACCCAGGCTTCTGTTTCAAGTGGTACCAACTTCAAATACATGTTGAGAGAACTTGGTATCTTGTATTCATAAGATGGCAGTTTTGTTAATTGGTTTCATATTGATTGGGTAAAAAAAAAAAAAACAACAACAACCAAAAAACTTCTATCAGTATCAGGAGTGCTTGCTTGTCTGTCGTCTTTTTCTATGAACGTCATTAGAGGTGTAGCTTACTGCCCTTACCCTGTCTTAGGAGTTTAGGAGTTTGTAAGTGTAGTATGCTAATACTGTTGAGTTTCTGTGTGATTTTGGTTGGAGCACATGGGACTTAATAGTGTTTGTCTATGACACAATGTTTAAGGAGGAAAAAAGTGAATTACTGAATACTACAGTGCTGTTCAATGAATGTGGTGTATTCAGATCAGCTGTGGTGATAGGAAAGAAGGGTGGACTTAGCTTTGGCTCTGTGTTGAGAGGAGAAGGGTAACTGTTGGGCTGTAATGTGTGGAGATGGAGATATTCAATTAGGTTAATGAAGTGTTCCCTGTTCAGAGAGACTTGACAGAGCTCTCGAGTTTGATGGTGATTCTGTTTAGAAGGATGGGGAGTATTAAGTGGAAGATGTAAATTGCTGTATTTTAGGGAGAGAGACTGGGTAACTTTGGAGTGCTGCGTAAGCGCTGCATGGGAGACTGCATCACATCTAACGTAGGAGTAAGTTTTTGGATTTTAGTGTAGTTTGTTTTTCATGTGCCTGATAAGGAAGATGGAGCTGACTCTCTCTGCTTCTGAATAAGCTGGCACTTAATTTCAACCTTCTTCTATTTTCATTGTGGAACTTAAGAAAATGGCGTGTCCTTCTACTTGATATCACAGGATGAATGTTTAGTTCTGGGCTGCTGCTGTTGAGACACTAATCTTTCCATCCCTCTTTCCTCTGTGATAAATGCAGCAGCCCCACTGATGGGTCACTTAACTGGAAGGTCTTATTTAGAGGAGGGGCATGGTGCAGGTGCAGAGTGCTTGAATCACGGCTCTGCCAACTGCTGACACACACTGATAATAGACTTCTTGTCAAGCAACAGCTGTTAGAGAAAAATCAGGTAAGCTTAAGTGAGTGTGTCTATCTTTAGTTTAGGCTGCTGTGAGCAAAATTCACCTGTGGGATTGTGGATTAAATGAGAAGAATTCACATTCCAGTGTATGCATGATAAACTTTTAGAGATGACAGGAACCTCAGTAATGGCAACTGGGGAAGCAGGAAGATAAGGCAGGCATTCATCTTAGCTTTGCCATCTGGAATATAGATGTTCAAGTTGTGACACACTGGCAGAGGGATGTTCGGGGTTTCTTTTGGATTCCAGGACTAATCAAGTGATCCCTCACAGGAGACATACATCAGGTAAAAGTGGGAAGGAGAGAAGAAAGGATTGAAAAAGTTAAAATGAAAAAATAAATTGTAGTTCTTGACTGCACCTAAGTAAGTAGTGGCAACCAAGTAGTTCTGGGGGGCCTTTCTGCCGATAATGAAGCTGTGTGTCTATCCTGCCGTGAAGGTTTTTCCCAGATACCCTCTGGGTGCTGCAGCCAGGTCAGAGTAAGCAGCTGCTCTGCTTCTACTGGGCAACAGGGCATCCTGCTGACAGTGGGCTGCTGGCCAACTGACCTAAGTTGTACGCTGGGGGCAAGTGATTGCTGCTTTTATACCTTTTCGTATGCTAAGTTTGGTCACTTAAAACTAGTTAAATATGAATCTGGTTCATGATGAACTTGTGGATATATCACCTCATTTTCAATGCCTGCTACCTTGTTGTCCTTGAGTTTATTCAGAACTTGTATTTCTTTTGTCTCTGTGAGTCGCTGGTGTCACTGGAGTTTCACAGGGGTAGGGGATATTGCCAATCCCTAGTCTGTTATACTGGGACTGGCACCTCCTGCATGCTGCAGGAATGTACATAGGGATTCTGGTCTTGGAGGACACCCCCAGCCCTGCCCCCATTTGTGATGTGACTGTCATCAGCCCATTTTCCTTAAAGAATAATGCGTCAATGGCGTATCTTCATTGAGTCAACTGTTGCTTAGAAAACCCTACGCAAACCAATAGTAAGGAAGCAAAGTATGAAATCAGAGGCCCTGAGGCAGCACTGGTAGTATATAGTGATGGCTTTCATGCTGCCCTTCAAATTAAAGATTTAATAATAATAATAATATATAGCACAATCATCTGGCTGAGGGAGAGAAAAGAGCATTGCTACAGAAGCAATGAGCAGCAAGATTTTTCTGAGGTCGGAAGCTTAGTGGGAGTCAGAAAAACACTGGACAAATCTTCCAGAGTTAGCAGAGAACATATTTAAAGGATAAAGTGGGGCTTTAGAAGGAGTAGTAATTGTACACTTTAGATGAAATTTTATTAGAGTTCATGAAGATCATGTCTGTACTGTTGCCTTTGAGATGTTTTCTATTCTCACTGGTGTACTGTTGGTATGCGATCAAATGAAAATACTGGAATAAGACAACTGTGGATCTAACTGTGTATATCATCTTCCACTCTTAGCCTTGGGTTATGCTTTTAGGTTTTGATGTATCATACGGATGCATATATATTTTTCTCTTGACAAGTTGTGTCAATAACTAAAGCAAAAATGGAAATCCTGTTTCTTTCACTTCATCAGTGAAAGAATGTCAATTGGAAATTACTTGAACCAAACACCCTTACACCAGTAGAAGAGATGTGAACTCAGTGATAACAACTAACAGGAGAAAGTGGGGAAGTATTAGCAGCAGAATGTAAATTAAGGTGTTGGTAGTGACTCATAAACACTAAGAACGTTCAAGGACAAGGTTAGACCTAAGTGCTCAAGGTAGAAAGAACTTTCTTGAGTTATTTCAAATGACCTACAAGTTCACAGCATGAATCATTGTGAAATGGTTTTGATGTCTCTCACTGTTGAAAACAAATTTCTCTCAAATCACCCTCAGCTATTAATATGCAGAATAAAGGGTGACAGAGGATGCCCCAGATTGCTGGCAGTATGACCTGCATTGATAGTCTTAGCTTTCTCTGGAATGCATCTGAATGGATTTTGTTTAGGTAGAAATGGTTGGGTTGGGTTAGCATTTCCTAAAAATCCTACTAAACTTTGTGTTGTCAGAATAGGAACGGTTCTGTCTGGGTTTGGTACACTGAACTTATAAAAATAAGATCCAAATTTTGGTTGTTTCATTTTCTGTCATTCCAAAATTGTGGCTAGTGAAAAAATGGATTTAGTAGATAAGTGTTATGGTGGTTTTTTAATTTTTCAGATCCGTAATCTGATGTGTTTTTGCTACTAAGAGGAGAAGACAACTCCCAGTGAGAAAGTACAGGAAATTAAGTATGCTGCTATTGAAATGTTGGTACCAAGATTTTATTTCACTTTTGTCCTCTTCTTGTTCCTGGCAATGTAAAAGTAGATGATGTAGAAATATTTCAGACAGTTAAATTATAGGAAAAAATTAATGCTTCCTTTTCTTTGTCCTTCATTTGGGAGGGGGAAAGAAGTTGAATGGGAGAGATTTCAGTGATTCAAAATTTTGAGTCTTCCTTCCTAAATACAGGTCTCGAGGCTTGTGCTGTATTCCTCAGGGGTTGGTGCTGTGTCCAGTCTTGTTCACCATCTTCATCAGTGACATTGATGAGGGGATAATGTCCACCCTCAGCAAGTTGGCTGATGTTATGAAGCTGGGAAGGATGGCTGACACACCTGAAGGCTGTGCTGCCATTCAGCGAGACCTGAAGATGGTTGGGCAGAGAGGAACCAGCTGAGGTTTAACAAAAGCAAGCGTAGAGACTTGCACTTAGGGAGGAATAACTACATGCATCAGTACAGGTTGGGGAGTTACCTGCCTGAGTGGAGCTCTGCAGAGAGTCCTGGTGGACGACAGATTGGCTGTAAGCCAGCAGTGTGCCCTGGTGGCCGAGAAAGCCAATAGTATCTTGGAGTGCATTAAGAGCATGGCCAGCAGGTTGAGGGAGGTGATCCCACCCCTCTGCTCTGCCCTGGTCAGGCCTTGTCTGGGGTACTGTGTCCAGTTCTGGTCTCCCCAATACAAAAAAGACAGGGATCTCTTGGAGAGAGGCCAGCGGAGGGCCACAAAGATGATAAAAGGGCCTGGAGCATCTCTCCTATGAGGGAAGGCTGGGTGACCTGGATCTGTTCAGACTTGAGAAAAGAAGACTGAGAGTGGATCTGATAGATATTTATAAATATCTAGGATGCAGAAGGCAGAGGGAGCATGGCCAGACTTTCCAGCAGTCTGTGGGACAGAACAGGGGGAAACAGCCACAAACTGAAGCGTAGGAAGTTCTGCACAAATGTGTGCAAGAATTTCTTCACAGTAAGAGTGACAGAGTACTGGAACAGGCTGCTCAAAGAGGTTATGAAGTCTACTTCTCTGGAGAAGTTCAAGACCCACCTGTATGCCTACCTTTGCAACCTGGTTTAGGGAGCCTGCTTTGGCAGGGGAGTTGGACTCGATATCTAGTAGTCCCTTCCAACTCCTTCAGTTTTGTGATACTGGGATTCTGCTTTTAAATCTTCCTGCCTATAGTAAGTAACAAAAAAAAAAAAAGAAAAAAAGAAAAGTGGTGGTTGTGGAGGTTGTTTGTTTTACATAATTCAGAAAGGCAGTTTCTTGATGCCTTCTGTCCTGCATGACAAACACAGGTCTGTTGAGAAATTCATTATGGGACCTAGTTCAATATAGCCTCTTCACATCTTGCAGTTGTTTTCAAATCCTTTAATCTCAGCACTTCTGAAGAGTTGATTTTGGCTCATGGCTCTTCTGCTGCAAGGTGTTTATTTAAACTGGCCAGCTCCAACAGTTAATGCAGCATCTCTGAAACTGCCAGTGAGCCTAAATTAAGTTGTCAGAGTCAACATACAGATCTAGTGAGCCTATTAAAATCTTAATAACTTTTAAAATTGAGCTCTGGGTAGCAAACGTTGTCCTGTGCATTAGATTTTGAGTAGATAAATCCATTAATCTGTGTTTTATTGTTTTCTTTTTTCTTTGTCTCTGAAAGTGGAGATAAAAGGAATTTTTAGAAATGCATTGAGGGCCTCTAATATTGGAATATCACAAAGGACTCGTCCTTGAACCGTATGCTGCTCATCCAAATAAAGGAAAACTTTCTGCTTTTTGTTGGTTCTCCATACTACGGGTGTTTGGATTTTTGTCCCTGAGTGAGCGCCTGTTGGTTTTAATGAGGCAATAGTGTGGAGAAAACAGCTGTAGTTCTTGTTTGTTGCCTATTGCTTCAGAGCCTGTAGTGCATTCTGAAGTTAGGAAAGGAGCTGTCAATTGCATTTATAATCAGCATTTTATTGTCTCATCTCAGTTCTGTGTGTGAGGACATTCTTTGAGTCCAGTAAAGTTATGTTTTTTTCTTCCTCTTCTTCTTTTCAATAAAGTGACACATAACTGACAGGTGGCAATGTCTATGATGCACTGCTGTAAATTAGAATTTCCTCCTTCCATTTACTCTGAACTGGAAGGAAAATTCTTTTTCTGCAACAGTTCTCACGTAGCACTTAAGTTCTCCTTCATTAATAGATGTGAGTGGGAGGTCAAAATTGAACTTTTTAATGGGAACAAAGTTGCAGCCTTAATTATGGAGGAAATTGTAGATTACTCATAATAATCAACTGAAATTTGAACGTTAAGTTTGACTGACAGAAAAACATCTGTCATTATTATTACTATGTGTAAGACCAAATCCATTTGCAGACAAGTACTGAGTGATTAGACAGTACTAGGGGAAGTAAAAGGACTTTTATGTGAAACTCCTTGTAATTCTTTTCTTTCAAGAAGGATAATTAGTGGCCTTTTGGATTTTCAGCCAGTTGCAAAGCTCTCTGAAAGCAAATTAAATAAAACTGAACGTGGTCATTTATGACAGCAGTAACTAAAATGAGCCCTTCTGCTCAAGTATACTGTGATCTTGGCGCTGTCTTTTATCTCAGTGTGAAATGAATATTAGCTCAGAATCTTTTATTTGTACACCAATTAATAACTAAAGAAAATGTAAAAGATGTGGTATGTGTAACACATGTTTGTAATGAAGAACTAGAAATATAAATGTGATGCAATACAGTTGTCAATTCCTCTAGGGTGGCATTTCAATCTGTGCTCTGATCTTTGCAGAGAAATGTAAAATGTAAATTCATTGCAGATAGCCAACAATGTGGTGATTTGAGGGAGTCAACACTGCTAACTATGGAGTATAGGCCAGTCTCCATGATAATGGAGTAAATGCTTTCAGCTGTGGTTCAAAATGCTACTGATTTCTCAGAGCTACTTAAAGTAAATTCTTGTTCCTTAGTACTAAAGGATGAACTTGGCTTCTGGTCTTTAAAACAAGCAAGTATTGTCCACTAAGCAGTCCAGATGCCAGCACTTTGACATAACTTAAAAAAAATTAAAGCTCATTTGTCAAGAAATCTTAATCAGAAGATATTAACAACACTGTCTTTCTATGGTTTCTAGAATGGCAGTATGCTAATCTAATTGAGCACTAAGATATTTTTGTGTTTTTTTCCCCACATTTCTTCTAGTAACTAAAATAAGAATATCTGCAGCATTTGTGTCGTAGCAGACAGCCCAACCCTCTGCTTTCTTAGTTTTCAAATTTGTGTAACAATTAGTAGATAGCATGGCTCCTTAGATTGGGAGCCTGTTTTGGGTACAAATGCACTACCTGTAGCTGATAAATTATGTCCAAATCTCTTAGAACCTAAGTATAAAACACTCTTTTGGTAGTGAAATAGGGCAGTTGACTGGAATTGAAGGAGACAGAAGTGATTAAGCAATTTGCCTCAGTATAGCTGTACAGAGACTTCCTTTGCTACCTTTTAGTTATCCTCAAGTTTGGACACAGAAAACTATTTGGTATGGGACAAAGTGAAGGCGGGGGTGCCACAGATGAGAATAGTCTTAGCTTGACTTTAAGCGTCAGTGAATTAGCTTGAGTTTAAGTGTGAAATGAGATATGAGAAATTTTAGAAAAGTTAACTGTGTAACAGTTTGTGAAACAGAGTCTGCTAGCACTGCATAGCACTTGGGGCGGGGGGAGGGGGAGTCCACAATTTATTGGAGGATCTCCAAGCAGCTTGCAAATATCCATTAATTAACTCTCAGTGGGTAATGACACAAAGATCATTTCACTTGTTTTGGAATCAGAAATGAGTTGCTGTTAATTTGTAGATCAACTTTGCTACCATCTGTTAAAAGCAGAAAAGAATGTAGAGCTTAAGGAAAAAGCATTTATTTGCTGTCAGGACACCCATACGCAGAATGTAACCAACTGAACTTGATTTTCAACTGGAAAAAAAAAAAAAAATCCTAAGATACTTAGTTGTTGTGTGTTTATAAAGATCTTCATAGTCCAGATTTTGCATTGTCTGACTCTATATGTGAAGATGGGGCTTTCCAAACAGACCACACAGCCAGAAGAGGTCAGAAGTTACAAGGGACTTCTTTGGCTTCTTGAACCTCTGAGCCTTTGCTGTTTTTCAAATTACTTTATGGATGTCCATCCCCAGCTGCTGTTTTGGGCTGTTATCTTTACACTACTGACATGTCACACATAAACTTGCCTATCATTACTGTGATACTTTGTACATGATGAAGGCTGACTTTAATGAGGCTCTATTTTTTCAATTTATTGTTTCTCCAGAACTTTTGTCTGTAAATATTGAAATCTTTAGTGAAGTACGTAACTGGCTGTGGCTTTCTGATTGCAAGAACCTGCAAAGGCGTGTGCTTCTTGTCTCTTAAGGACGTGATTGTGTGCTAATCGCCCTAATTTTTTGCATATGTAAGGCTGTTTAGTCAGAATTTGTTTTAGCCACTGTTCCTAGAACCATCACTTTACTACTCACAACATATCAGTTAAATTGGATGAAAGGTAAATTCTTATTATTTGAAAGTCTGTGTCAAAGAAACCAAAAAACATTTAACACAAAATACTGTGCACGTTTTTAGTGAAGACTTAGGTCAGCTGCCTGGATAATATTTGATGTCAGCCAGTGTGAATGTGCAATGAAAACAATCTAATTTTCTCTAGAATTGAAGAACTCATGTCCTTGATACAGGTGAAGTGTTTTTTTGTTTAAATTGAGAATCACAGTACAGAAATATGCAGCTTTGTGGTTTTGGGGTGTTTTTTTTTTTTTTTTTTTTTTTTTTTTTTTTTTTTTTTTTGTTGGTTGTTTTGTTTATTTTCTACAGTCATTCACAGAAATATACATCTGCCTTCCTCTTCTGTTTCTCCAGGTTTGATTAGAAGCCTGCTATATTGTGGGGAGAACAATTGGGATGAAGTGTATGGTTATTACAACTAACCACAGGGGAAAATCCTGTTCCTGATATGATCTTTGAAGGTACACAGTTTTTTTTCTTGTGGTTTTTTTTTTTCTTCTTTTTTCTCTGTGCTGCTAAGAGAAGCATCGATGCTCAACACATTTTAAGAACTGGAGGTGGGGAGAGGCACACGCATCTCGAGTCATTGAAGGAAGGCAAATAAATATAAAGGTGCTTTCTTCAGGAAGTTAGAAAAATATGTAATAGCTGAAAGGGAGAGGATTGAATAGCTGTAAAAGTTCAAGTGAAATGATATGATAAAGATTCTGACTGCCTTTTAATGATGACAATTAAGATTTATGTTATCACTTTCTACTTGCTATTGACATTCATATGCTTTTTGTCAACTTAGTAATTCTCAACTTCAATCACTTAAGAGAATTTTATGGAAAGATCTTCCCCTTGTTAGTGTGTGAATGTGTGAAGTTGGATTTCTAATAAATCTACACTCCACAGTAGAAGTAAGCTGCCAAGCCATTTTGTTTTTAGCTCATACTATGGCAAATGTGGCTTGTTAAAATATTTTTTCAGACTTACAATGTCCAAGTTCATCCATTCACCACTTGGTGCCACTCTAGCTTTACGAACTGCACTTTCACTGGCATCACAGATTTTTTTTCTTCTTAGTTTTCGATGTGTTGTCTAAAATACAAAACTCAGAACAACCCTCTTTCAGTTATGGGTCTCTGAGTCAAAGTGAACGGCGGCTGATGGACAGTTTTCTGATATTGCTCAGAATGGGAAGGATATGGTGGTATCTGTATTAGGGATTGAAAACTGAATATATGGAGAGATGAGAGTACAGCAGGTTTTTGTTTTCTAATGCTGCTGTCACTTCAAACCTGAAGCTAGACTAAAACATTTCAGTGATTGCTCCAAGTCTGTCCTTTTCCTGATGAGGAAGAGAGAGAGAGCTGTTGAGTGCATACAGGCATTTACATGTAGATTTCAGAGAACTATAGCATGTGTTGCTTACTGTGTTTAATTACATCCTGTATAGCACGTATGCGTTCTTGGACTTTAGGATCTTGATCAGCAAAGTGTTGTGCAATAAGGGTCTTTCCTCTGCAGACAATTCCATCTTTGTTTTGTTTCTCAAGGTGTGCAATAATGTGTAAGGAGATGAGTAATCTTTTTCAAAGGGTACAAAGCAGTTGGAAGCCATGCTGATGCAAGAAATGTTTTCTGCACCTATGAAGTGAACAGTGGTGGTAAAAAGATGATCAGTTCTTAAAAAGTAAATGTCCTTATTTGCACATTGAAGACAGGATTCCACTATCTTTTTAAATGGTTGAGAAACTGAACTGAAACAGTTTGTGGCAATAAGAAGCTATTAGACTAGCTGGACAGGAAGTGTCCAACTTTGTATGGGAACATTAGAAGAGTCAAGATAAGGGTGGGAGAAAAGCTGGTACTGTCATGCAAGAGGCTGTGAGTTCTATGTGTTTGGAGTGAAGAACTCAGAAAAAAATTGCATCTGGACTTCGGAGTGCAGGCAGGAGAAATGACCAGATTAAATTGAAGAAAGAATCGTGGTCAGGAATAAGAGCTTACAATGATTTTATGGCGTGTCCTCTCACCCTCTTCCCTCTGTCCTATCCTTATCAGTCCACTCTGTTAACCTTCTCTCTGTTTACTTGGGCACTGCTTTGTACACACTTGATGTTAAAAGAGAGAATCTGGATCATTTAATTTTCCTGTAAGGTGAAGTACTGAGATCAGGTGTGTGGCTAATGAGCAGCAGGAAGTAATGTGTTCTGTAAAAAGATGTGAAATAAATACATATGGGAACAGAATAAAGTCTCAGAAATAACCTTAATTCCCATATCTGGCTGAACTTGCCAGAACTCCAAATCCCCAAAACAACAAATCAACTTAAAAAATCAAATTGTAAATCTTGAACCTGGGTACTAGCTTAATAGCACTATTCCTGGAGAAACAGCAAAGGGCCTTTAGTGGTAAGAGAAATTAAGTTACTGTAAGAGAAGAATTGCAGTTATTCTTTTTCTGATACTACTCAGAATTGATGGTTCTGTCATAAATGCTTGTCTCTCTTGCGTGCACTCCTTTACAGTTAAGGCTTGATTGGAACTGCTTACGTCAGGTGAACCTGTCATCCCACCACATTATTATTACTTGTTCTACACATTATGTCACATACAACATTATTCTGAAACGATATACCTCCATTGCAGATCCATGCAGAAGGGAAGAGAAATGTGGTACAGAGTAGGGTGTCTTGCACAGCTAGAATTTTTTTAATTATTATTATTTTTTTTACTTTTTGGATTAAATAAGTTGTCCTAGCTCATTGTGCAAACTGATCTATACAAGTTGGTGATAATTACAATTACACTGGGATGATCCACACAAGAAGGCCAGAGATTTTAGAACTGGAGAGCAGCTGTTGATGTAACTGATGTATCAAAAGTTCAGCTTTAATGGTGAGCATTACAGAAGAGTGAGGTTCCATTTGGCTAGCACTCAGGAGAGACACAGGGTGGTGGTGCCAGATGGGTAGACATCTGCTCTTAAGGCCAGTGCTCCGATTATCTTTTGGAGTCTTCAAATCCTTTGACCACTTCCTTTTGACCTTACTTCACCATAATAGTGATGTAAGATCTTAGCATGATTAATCTTAATGGCCACAGCTGCACCCTGCTTGTTACCACGACTACATTATTGCTTAACATCTCTCATGACTGCTTCCACCTCTGGCTGTTTTACAATTATTTACTCTTAGAAAACCAGACCTAGGCTATCTTTAACACTTCTCCCACCTATGCAAAATAATAATAATAATAATAATCAGGAGAAAAATATGTCTTAAAGCTAGTATTATTTTGCCAGTTTTTGGAATAACTGCCACCATTCTGTGCTTCCTCTGGCTTTCTTTGAGAATCGGTTGGAATATGCTAACACCTAGAGCAGCAGATGTGTTTTTGCAATGCTTTTTCTTGTTCTGTATGTACTGGATTTCACTTCAAAGAAGCAGAACCAAACTTCAACTTGTAGAAAACTTTAACAAAGAACACTAAGTACCATCTAAAAGAATATCCTTGGTCTTGCCTCCACAAATGTCCTTTAGCTAAAAGGAATGGAAATAAATTATAATTGTCTTAATTTTTTTCTACTTATTCTTTTACTCCTTCAAAGCTTTGAAAGCTTTCCTTTCTCCTCCAATATCTTGAACAGGAAGTAACAAGTCTTTCGTGGGCAAATGTTGCCATGATAGCAGGGAGGCAGGAATCTTGTTTTTTAAGTCATTAATCATCTTAGACTTTTTAAAGTTGTGTGATGACGGAGCCACATTCACTTGTTTCGGGCTTCCTTTTGCTGAGCGAGTTAGTATGTGTCTTATGGAATGAACTATGGTGTGGGAATGGAAAGATATTCTATGTACACTGTATCCCTTTGGGAACTCATATTCCTCTGCATTGTTCTGAAATGATGTCTAACAGAGTAGCTAGCAATATGTACATACATTGTAGTCTGTATCCAAGCTAACTTTGAAGGTGTTGAATGAGTACCAGAAATAATTTTTAATGCAGCAGCCCGTAAATCTTTGAGCTAAATTATCCTGCATAACTATCTTGCTGGAGCTAGATTGCTTACCTGCCTAAACTAGTTTGCTTTAAGCAAATGTGGATTTCTGTACGTGAAACGGAGATGTAAAGTTTAGACAGACTAGAGTATCTGTTTGTTTCCTTCTCTTTATTTTTCTCCATGACCTTCAGTGCAAAGCAAGGTATGCGCACAAAGACAAATGTGCTTAGGTAGCCATGTGTACAGACACAAGCTTTCCAGCAAGATGAAGAAAGCTCAGGTTCTGAATTACCTTTCTTTACCATTCTTGCATTCATCCCACTTTTTTGTACACATAGGTCTCTGTGGAGTCCTCACTGTAATTTTACAAATAAGAGCACAGCTCTGCTTTTTAAGCCACTACTGGATTTGCTGTGCTGACAATTACAAACTTTCAGGGGGAATAAATGAAACATTTTATGTGCAGAGAGGGAGAAAACGCACAGCATGTGCTTTTGATGATAAAAGAAACTAGGTTCCAAAGGGACTCATGAAGTCTGACTTTTTACAGTTGTGGTGACGAGACACGTGAAATAGCAGATCTTAACAATTGAAAAATAACCTTAAAGTGTTCTTATAGGGTGTAAACAAGAAGACAGGAATCTACTGTTTGAAAAAATATTTGCTACTAAATAGTTATAATGCCTTGGCAGCAAAGGTGAGTTTGAGGAAATGTGCTAAGACTCAAAACAAAACAAAGTGGTATTCTGTGAGAATGCAGTTTAACACCTGAACACTCACTGGTGGCTTATTAGTAAGTTTTATCATTGCAAAAAATATCCGCTGCTTATATTTCTGGGTACTTAGTTCTGTGAAGAACAATATCAGCAAACACCTTTAATGCTAGGCTATCAAATGATAGTAATACTGGGTAGGTATAAATCACTAATTTTGGGGTGACATTTTTTTTGTCTGGAGGAGCTGGTGGGACAAAGGAGTCTTTCATGGAGTGAATTGCCCCAGCGGACTCCCTCTGCTCCTGTGCCGCTGTCAGCACTAGTCAGGTTCTGTGTTCTGAGATGTTGCAACACAATGTGAACTTAAAATGAGAGCTCTTGGATCAGTATGCAGGGGAGTGAATCTGGCTCCAGTTGTACCATGCATGTTATCTTCAGCACGTTTGTTTTCTTTGTTCATTTCTCCCTGGTACTAGCCTGCACTGGATTCAGAGCTAATGGTAGGCTCTTAAACAGATAAGTATTTGGTTCCATTATAATAGAAACATTAATGTTTGCTCAACATAAAAAATGCATTAGTAATCCTTATTGGTCAATATGAAATATGTGATATTTTCTTTGGTTGTTGAAACATGATGCTGCCACATTGATTGCCACATTGCCACATTCAAGTATCACACCACAAAGGTCAGAAAGGGATGTTACTAGAGTACCATAAATTGAGTAATTTCTCAGGATTCAACTGTGAATGTTCTAGGGGAAGAAAATGGATTTGATTAATGAAAATTAATCAGCAGATGTTCCATTTAAACCATGTGCTTTTTTGAGTAACAGAGCCTTTATCTCTGTTAGTGTTGAGAAGGGCATTTGTGGACAAATTCGTGTTTTACTGGACAGGCTGACTACATATTGAGTTTACACTGGGGATTAACAAAGTGCTCTGATTACAGTTCTCAAACTGATTCATTCTGGTTAGCTGAATTGTGTAATGTTATGTATGAAATTGAGGAAGACTGAAACTACATTTCTGTACCAGAAGGTAATTATGAATGTTAAATTGAAAGATGTGATTTGTAATACAAATTTAAGACCTGTTAAACTTTCTCCAAGGGACAGCATCTCAAATAGAGCCATTGGAAAGGCTGTGTTGTGATCCTTAATAAAGAGAACAAAGGAAATTAATAAACAGAGAGTAATAAGTTATTACTGTAAGGCCAGAATAACTCAGATAAGTTGTTGAGTGAATGCAGAATAGGATAGGCAAGAAAGGACTAGAACTTGAGCTGTCATGTTTAAGGTAACACGTTTGACCTCTCAGTAGGAACTGATGAGCTTGTACCCTTTACTGAATTATGCCTTGAATGGGTAATGAACTTCATCAAAGGTACAGCTGAAGAACAGTGTGGGTGGGAGACACCTGTCAGGGAGCATTCAGAAGTGCAGGGACAGACTAATGCTGTCTGAGTACTTGAGGAAATTGTACTTACTCTTATGAGTACTGTTACCTTCTCTTAGAATTACTTTTTTTTTTTTTTTTTTTTTTTTTTTTTGTCTATTGCTACCGTGTTGCTACTTGTTCTCCAAAATTAGTTAGATAGCAGATTTGGGGTCTAAGATTTAGATTGGAAACAAGAAGGATCTGATGGAAATGTTACAGCTTCTTTGACTTGCAAAATTATTGCAAAGTCAAAAATCCCACATATGTTTGCAGAATGGGAGAAGAACTCACTGAGAGCAGCGCTGCAGGGGAGGGCTTGGGGGTCCTGGTGAACATGAGCCAGCAGTGCTTGTGTGGGGGGTAATTCTTGACTCAGAGAGTGGTGAGGCACTGAAACAGATTGCCCAGAGAAGATGTGGGCGTCTCAGCCCTGGAGGCATTCAAAGCCAGGATGTATGGGACTTTGGGCAGGCTGATAGGTAGGTGGCAGCCAGACCATGGCAGGGGGTTGGAACTGTATCTTTAAGGTCCCTTCCAACCAATGCCATTCTGTGATTCAATGAAATATTCTGTTTCAATTCCTTGGTTAGTTTATCTATGAACTTCTGGTAATCTAGAGAGAAACTCACCTTAATTGAGCAGTGTTTTTTCTTTTTTGACTGTGTTTCTAGCAGTGTTCTGTGAACTGATCATGTAGCTAATGCAAATTTCTGTAGGAGTTCTCTTTTTTTGTTTGTTTTAAAAAAACATTTTTTGCGCTGTTGATTTAAACAGCTACAAGTTCTCAGACAATTTCAAGGTCAATATTCAAGGTTCCTCTGAAACCTTGTGCTGTAGTATTGAATGTGTTGAGTAAGTTGCATATGAAGTAGTGAGGTAGAAATCTCATTTAGACTCAACTACCCATTATCTCAAATTGACCAAGCTTTGTTTATAGATTTGCACAACATTTATTTAACTGGTTGTAGTTAAGCTTATGGGAACTAATTGTCAGCAATTTAATAGAGAAAGACTGTAAAAATGGAACTTTAATAAAATAGCTTAAAGATTTTTTACTTACTGTTTGATCCTATATGGGGGATGTGTCAGTGAGAAACAAGCCCTGCTGAGGTGTGGTGCTACAGTTCATTTTGAGGATGACGGTGTCTGTGTCCCTCTGTCTTCAATGTGAGGGACATGCAGTGTGCAGGCAAGCTGTTTTATTCGGTGTACTGATTTGTGCTTTTCTCTTTGCCATGAATGAAGATTTATCTTCTCTATCTTCAGTCTGTAGTTGTTCAGAAATGCATTCTAGTGTTTCACCTCCTACTGTGTCTGTAGTCTTTGGGTTGAGATGTTATGGTTAGCAGCAGTTTTTGTTCACTGATTTCTTCGTTCTGAAGTTACTTCATTAAATATTTTGCATGTACGTTGGTAAGGGTTTATAATATGCAGGATAAGTAGAAATGCAGAGATTTTGTATCAGAAAACAAGTGGAAACACCCTTGAATACCCTTTGTTACTTTGCTAGTGATTTGCTTTATAACCTGGGCTACAAGTATTTTTAAGTTGGTAGCTGAAACCAGCTGAAAGCAGGTTCAGGAATAGGAGACATTAATTCAGATCCTTACTCTATATCAAGTTTATGATTTTTCTCTGTTCTAGAAGAGTGTTGTAATGAGAGGCAATTTAGCAGAATTCTGACATGGGACCACTTTGGTCTCTCTAGGAGACCATTCCTGTGATAAGAAATCCATATCCAGGTCCTAAGTGGGAGAGTCAAGTGAGGAGAACAATTGACCAAGGAGCTTTGAGGTATAACAAGTTATACACAACAGCAAACCCTTGTTATTTATGCAGTCTCTAACCTCAACAAACATTGGGAATCCTCCTTGCAAAATTGTAAAGGAGAGGATTTAGTGTGCGGTAGTTTTCCCTATCAGTGCATCTTGTATATGGGGGTGCAAGCTCTGTCCCTGGTAAAAGCAAATTGAAATAAAAGGAGGCTGTGTTTCCCACTACTAGTTAGTTGAAAGGGAGTATTAATTTCCTTTGTATTTCTTTCAAAAGCACAATCATTAAATATTCTGATACCGTGTTAGAGAGAAGTTTGAAGGTCAAGTGGAATACTTTATGTTGGACAGATTACCTGTGGGGAGGCATTCCTCCCGATATTCGTTTACATTACCTTTTTTCTTTTTTTGTTTCAGCTATTGAGCAGGTACAATCTGTAATTGTAAGCGGGCTTAAAAGGATTTGTTTTATAGCAGATATGACTTTATACATCCCCTTGTCAAAAGAAAGCTCTTTCTTGATTTCTAAGCAAGTCTCAGTGCTTATTGATTGTACAGGCATTCTGCTGGGTAGAATGATAGCTGCCTGCCTGCTTCAAATCTTTGGCACTTATGCCTTTTGCTGGCTCAGGCAGTTTAGTGTAATTAATTGTAATAGCTATATTTATCTTATATGGTTTCAAGTTTATGATATCTCTGATATCATGACATTCTTAATGTATACAATTGAGCACAGTTTCCATTAGGATCAGCTGAATGTAATTGTTTAGGCACCTCTGAATTGACCTGGGCTGAACGCTGGTACTCAAACCACAGCACCTTAAGCAAAGACTCTGAGTAATGAGTTTATATTCAGTCAGCAATTGTGTTTAAGGGCTGAGTCATCGTGAACAATAAAATAATATGGGAAGAACATGTATGGATGTAAAATGCTATGTAGCTCTAGCAAGAATACGTCTCAATCTCTGGTTATTTGAAAGAAGATGTTTGCTAAGAGTTAATTCTTACTGTAGTAACCACTGGTAGTGCAGCAAGCAGTATCTGAAGTAGCTGATGAAGGAGGTGGTCTATAAGTAATTTGAGTTGTTTTAGAGAAGATTGTTATGTCTAAAAGACATTTGCTTTTCCATGGGAGCAAGAGCTACATTTGTTTTCCACCTCAGGCACGCAACAAAGTCCTTTACAAGAAGCAGTGTCTCCTTGTAAGGTTCAAAATGATTGTGCATAACACAATATGTGGTGAGATATGCTAATGTCCACAGTCTAATAAAAGAGATGACGAGAATTGAAACTGCTGGCAATGGGATGAGTCCAGAATCTGTTTTAAACTCTTGTCATGATATTTATACTGCAATGGACTACATCTAAGGAAGTTCACATGAAAAGGAATTATTTCCCATTTCATCTCAGTATTTGCTGTTAGTTAAAATACACTATTTTATATAGTAACTTCAACAATCTCTTCTTTGATCCCTACTTCAAAAAGCATGTGCCAGTTTCAGTATCTAAAGCGTCCGTAACATACACAAAAGTGTGTGTGAACGCCTACTTAGGTACGTATGTGAGAGTGTCTTTCATGCTGCTTTATTTTATGGTGTTCTTGGTATTACTGGGGGAGTTGCAACTGAAGTCTTTCTTTAAGGTCACTTCTAATCCAAGCCATTCTATGATGGTACAAACTTGTTTACAGACAACCTCAAAATACAAAACAAAAACAGAGGGGAAGATGGATCAAATGGCATCATGTTAACTATTTCCTTTAGTGGACTTTAACCATATACAAACTGGACTACTGTGAGGACTGATAACAGCATAATATTTAATTATTTGAATTAAATGCATGTTCCAGTGTTTCATGAAACAGAAGCCCTTTTGGTCTTGTATTTCCTGTATGGTCATAGCTCCTACTGTTCAGAGATCAGTCAGAAAAATTTCTGCTTCTTGTTTCCCTTCCTATCAAATTTTAGGTCAAAGTAATTAGGATAGAATACTCATTTATTGCTATTTAAATCCTGAGTTTAACTATCTCATCTTTTGACAAATAGGTATAATTAGTTCTTCTGCATAATTTATTAACTTTCTTATTAAGCTGTGTACAGATTATTGAGGCACCAAGCATGCTGGCAGAAAGACTTCCAATTAGAAGGTGATAGATGGGTTTGTTGCATTTGATAAACCGGCTTTGTCACAGTTTCAGTTGAAACTGAAAGGAACTGTTTTTGTTTCAATCTTCTCGTATCATGAATCTGACCAGAGTTGAACTAGATTTTGTCATGCAATGCCACCTACCCTTCAGGACACTTAATAGTAAAATATTAGCTTTGCAAACAGAACACATTTCAATATATTAATATCTTATGATGAGAAAATTTTGAGACTTCTTAAAGCAGTGTGAGAGAAGGCTAAAACAGGAGGAAAAATGAGGTCTTGATCCTTGTGTTGTGTGACTTTCTCACCAAACTGAAGTCTCATTCTGAAGCTGAGAAATGCCCAAGAAAGTTAGTGCTCTTTGAGGACATCTACCTGCATGCAGCTTTTGGAGTGACTTTTGCTGGTGCTGGTTCTTAATCCTCAGTGTGCTGGAGTGAATGGAATGGAGTCTGTATGACGTGTATCAAAACGATGCTTACAGCTGCTTAGTAGAAATGCCATCAGATCACTGCCATTTTTGGTTAAAAAAAAAAAAAAAAAAAACAACAAACAACAACAACAAAAAAAACCTGAACAAACTGTCAGATGACAGCTTTTGAAACTTCCGTCAAGAAGAATAAAACAACTACTTGAAAGATGCCTATAGGTAGGATGTACCTAGCCTGCATTTGTAAGGGTGAGTCTGGCTATTATCAAATAGTATGTAAAGGAAAAACAGCGTTGAAAGAAAGAGAAGCTGCAGCAGAGAGCTGTGTGATTTGTGATTTTGTTTCCTTTTTTAAATCGGTTGCCTTTAAATTGACCGTAATTCCTCCAAATATGGCATTCTGTTAGCATTGTAATTCAATCAAGATAAGCTTATTTTGGCCTTAAAAATTGGGTCTAATGGCTCAATCTTATTTGTACTTCTGCTGAATTTTATAATTCTGCTTCTTTCTCATATGCTTCTAATGCAAGTGAGATCTTAATCTGCTTTGCCAGTTTGAAATAAACACCTTTAACCCTGTCAAAAGCATCATAATCTAAATGGTGTAGAACAGTTAATAAATTACAGTTTCCAATGGTAATACTTTTTTCAGAAACATGTTTTTGGAGGAAGAAGGCACAGTTGGTGGGTCAGAGTGTTCATCCTGTTTCTGATTTATTAAAACCTGTCATGATTTCCAGTCTTCTTTTGTCCTGCTACTGTCTTACTGCACAGGAGTAAATCTGGCTTCCTGAGATAATTTATCTTTCTGCAATTTCACTTAGCTCTGTGTCATTCCCCTTCAAGGGTTTTATTTACTTTTGAGATGTTTATATAGGAGGTAGGGCTTTTTTTTTTTTTTCCTTTGGCTTTCATTCATATACATCAGAGAGAGGTTCTTACTGAGCTTACAAGAACTGTTTTTCCTTTGACCTTAAGGATGAAAGGTTACTATTTCAGGTAGTATTTCAGCTTGTTCCCCTAGGAATTTTTTTAAAAGAAATGAGCTTACAGTATGACTGCCAAAATTAAATATCCTACTCAGAGCAGTACTTAAAAGTGAAGAACCCTTGGCTGCCACTGCTGCTTATCTCTCTTTCTTCAAAAGATGAGATAATAGAAGTGCTGCCCATTTGACTACCTTCAAAAAATTAAATATCTGACTGAGCTGAGGTACAAAAACCAGAGTGAGTAATGGGCTGGGTGTGGAAGTACCTGGAGGTGATTTAGATTGCCATATCCTAGTAAGCTCACCAGCGCCTTTTCTTCACACTGACACTTTATAGCAGCATCAATTGCCATGTGTAGAACTCTTCCAACTTAGTGCATGGAGAGTAAAAAATTTAATTAGACCTTAATCTTCTATGTGATGCGTGGTTAACACTAAATACAGATTTTTGCAAGACTTTTTTTATTATCTGGAGTATTAGATGACAGTGTGACAATAAGATATCAGTGAATGGGAGGAGTTTTCGTGGTTATTGAGGCCCAATATTGTCTCAGATAATTTGTATTTATAATATTTTTGTAAATACATATAGTTACTCATCGATAGTTCAGAAATTTTTGACTTCATTTGTACCATGCCCAATAAAAGCAAAACTTGAACACCATTTTTCTGTATGATGCAGATGCTGGCGATGTACATGTTGATGTACTTAGAGATGTTGAATGGGCATTTGTTACAAGAGTTTTGGTTGTATTTTAGCATTTCTCCTTTTAATTTCTAAGGTCCCTTGCTAACATATATGCTTTCTGTTTTATACTGTTTAGTTGCCATGGTAATGAGCATCCATACACTTGGTTGTGCTGTTGCTGTTTTGACTTCTGTTTTTCTGGGCTGTGTCCATCATTATTGTATTCATTCACCTAAACAGCTTAGAACTGATTAATTCTCATGTGAGACATTCTCACAGTATCTAAAACTTTGTTCTCTTTTTTGTCTGCTGAGGCTCTTGGTCAGGAAGAGAGAGGAGTCAGCCCTATCTTTGATCACCAGGGATTTTTTAATAGTAATTATCTGATAAACTTTTTACAAATATATTTTGTGCAAAAATAAGCTATTTGCTCACTTCATGGAGACCAAAGGTTCAGGGCCTCGTCCTACTGGAAGCTTCCCAAAGTATGGTGTCTCAGCTCTTGGCCACAAGGAAGGCACGTGTTTGCTCATCAGTCTTGGAGAGTTATGATTCTGAGATAATAGAGGCTAAATAAAAGTAACGATCTTCCTAATAATTGCAACATGGTGAGTTCATAAAGCAAGGTTTTTTTGTGAATTGAGTCACAATTTCATAAATATATTTTTTTGACCAAAAGAGCATTCAAGACTCTTGTGAATAGATGATAGAACTAAAAAGGCAAAATGGCCTCATGTTATGCCTGTGAACATGAACCTGCTTCTGCCTAGAGTGCTTTTAGTTACCTGCTAATGATCCTGGAAATGAAGTGTTCACTTCTATTATTAAATGTAACATAATTCAGCTACCATGAGGCCAACAAAGCAGCTGATAGCCGTGTTCCTAACTATGCAATGTTTTTATTATTTTCTTCATGCTCCTAGTCAAATATATTTAAAGGTTATGTGGTAGAGATTTCATATAAATAAAAATCATTATAATATAACAAATCATTCATTTTTAAGTGTATTTTTGCATGATATCATTTCTTCATATGATCTTTGAATGGCTATTAATAGCATTAGTTATTCTTCTTGTTATCTTCCAAAGTAGTTCTGCCCTCCCTCCTGTTTCTTTGGCTGTTGCTTCTGTTACTGGTGTATTGAAAACACATAAACCACATGTACACTGTGGTCTTCCTACTGCTTGAAGAATCAATTCAATCATACAGATTGGTTCTTGATACAGTGGGGGAACTGTGGCTAAAACATATTGTTAGGTACACAACATCTTTGCATGTAGGGAAAGAAAGAGGATTGTGTTCTTGTTCTGGGGGGCCAAACTGACAGATCTCTTAATGTAGCAGCTGAGCTTGGAACAAAGAGAACAGAAAGTAGCTGTGGTGATACGTGGTGCTTGAATGAGTGATGGAATTGCGAGATGATGAGTCTTGCCAACTCTGTGAACTTCAAACACTGGATTGGGTAGCTATGGAGGACTGATGCTTATTGTTATACCAGTAGTCCTGTGATTTATTTATTTATTACCCCAGGTAACTGGTGTTCTCAAATCTATCTTTGGGGTAAAAATACCTTGATGCTACCTTTCAGTCTTCGTCTTTTAAATGGGGAACTAGAACACCAGGAGAGTGATTTGTATAAGGTCTCAGATCATGATGAGATCTTGTCCAGAACCTAAATTGTAACAATGACTTTTCTGCCTCTTTAAATGCAACCTGAACTTCAGCGATTCTAAGCCCATCAACTGGTGTTTCTCTAGAAGTTGCTTAGCTGTGGTTCACAAGGAGATATCCAAACAGGGTTAGATCACATCATTAGATACTAGCAGGGCTGGATATTTTCAGATACAGTTTTCTGTCCTTCTGGGCAGACAGAAAAGTTTGCTTTAGAAATAATCCAAGTAACAGAATAATAGTGACCAACAATTGTTGTCACATAGTAGCTTTTACATAGAAATTTTTATCGATTTTTTTTTTTTGCTTACATTACTGAATGTGTTTGAAAAATAGCTGTCTGTCTGGCTCTTGTGGTGAGTCAAACATGAAGATAATCTGGGAATAGTAATAATAATCACAGAAGAGAGTGAATTTGGGATTGGACATGTTTGGACTCTTAGATGTGCTTTAGATATGCATTTAGTTGCACAGATGGGTCTGGAGCCTTACATTCAAGAGAATTTCATCTCAGTATCACCAGGTACCTTTGTTGCTCTGATTTCAGGGGCAATGAGAATTCTTGAATTTTAACACTGATGATACTGTGTATGTTTAGGGAAGGTCTACAATCTGCTAAGAAGACATTCAACATTCAGCTTCCATTTTGAAAGGAGGAACCAAAAAGAACGCCAACAGAACAAAAGCTCAAAATGAGCCACCTTCACCCATGTCTAGCAGGGGCTGCTGTTACTTCCAGAGATGACTGATTTATGTTTGGGATTTTCAGTGAGTATCAGCATTATCTTCAAGATGTGTGGTGTTTCAGTGATATTGGGAAATCAAATATTCAGGCTTTAAGGTGAGATTAAAAAAAAATAAAATTGAATATCCCAATTACTGTGGGTGCCAATTACTGCAGCTTGTCTCCATGGAAATTTTTGTTGTTGTTGTTGTAATTTCTGCAAGTATTTAGTTTGGTTGTTTCCCTATGTATTTATTTATTTAGTTAGATGCAGCTTCATTTCCCATGCTTCAGGCCAGCCCGACATGCTCTAAATCATTAACCCTCTGCTCCAGGGAACTTACCCTTATGGCAGCATCTTTGATATTAGATTAGATCCCTTCCGGGCAGAATTTAATTGACTGGATTTCTAGGGGGAGCGCTGGCTCCCTCAGACTCTCGCTGCTGCATGAGGCCATGATTGTTTCAGCAGTTGATTTAGAAGCCAGGTTTCTGCTGTTACATGGTAGCAAAGGGAGAGCAGGCAGTGAATCAGAGGGTACAGGCTGTGCTTTGAAGCGTGGGTTGATATGTTTCTTCATTTAGGGATAGGTTTGCTCTAAGTGTACTGGCTCTTCGTAAGCATTCATACCAATAAGAGCAGCATGGCATGGATGAATACAGTTTCGTAGCACTTGGTTGTACGTTGCAAGGAAAGCTGTAATTCTCTCCATGGTAAGACATGGAGGTAACATTGCAGTAATAAGGTCGTATATCTTACCTTAAGCTTAATTCATGTAATTGGGGTTGCCATTGGCGATAGGTTAAACTTCAGTGGCAGAGAAGAAATGTAGGATATTGATGGCCTTATATTCGCGGTGGCTGTAGAATTGCTTCACAGATGAGCAGTCTCTCTGAAGTCAACAGAGCTGCGTGTGCGAATAGATATTTGCCTATTCATTGACTTCACTGTCAGTGAGCTCTTTCCCAAAACCTTAAGGTCTTCATTGTTAAAATACAGAGAAGTGGTGATCAGAACAATGGTTCTGGGTATCTACGTGCAACTTTCATAACAACCAGGGAGTTGTACGCTTTATTTGGTGTTCTGAGTATCCAAAAATCAAATGTTCCCTCTTCAGTGATTCAGGGCTTCATAGAAAGTGAGGCTTCAAGCTACATTATTCTCTGTCAGTTAACTTAAGTCAGGTGTAACGAGAAGGGAAACGCTATGTTTTGTCCTCACATTTCAGGAGGCTCATTCCTGTGTTTAGCTGTTCACAGCTGTTCTGTGTAGTGCGGGAGGGAGACTTCTGGGTACCAGATATGTTCAGTATCAGTCTACTAAGATTTCACTCATTAAATTTTGTTTTTATGTAGAGGAAAGTGCTATTTATCTATTTAGTTTGGTGACAGTATGAATCTAGTATTGGAAAAGCTGGTGTGAGATATTACCTGTGCTTAGTTTAACATATAAACATATAATAATAAAATATTATTACTTTTGCTAGAGAATATAAAAAAAATGACACCAAAAGTAAAACATTAAGTAGGCAGAACCTTCCACAAATTTCCTGTGACTCTTCAATGTTCAGGTATATTCAGATATTTATAAATTTACAATTTACAAATACAATTAATATTTATCTCCAGTAATTATTTAGTATTTCACTTAGCTGCTTTCTGTAGTCATTTGAAGTCATTGCAGAACTTGATAGTTTTGTTAATTTATTTACTAAAATACTTGTGTTAACATAGGATTTTCTGAAGGCTCTTCTTATCTGTAGGTGTTTTTTGATGCTAAAAGTATTTTCTGTAAAACCATTTCAGTTTGTGACTTGAAGTCATTAGCCAGTCCTAAAATCTAATCGTGCTGACAGCAGTGGTAAATGTATGCAGATGGAGGGGAAAGCAGGGTACTCATCCTTGGCCTCTATTACTTCATACAAGTGAACTCTTGCTTCATTTGTCATGTCAGGTTGGAAACTGTTTCTTAATCCCAGTAAATCCATCAGAGACAGAAAGGAGGTGATACAGGTACATGAAACATGTCTGCATGAACCTTGAACAGTTAAGAATGATGACTGGAAACTGGCTTTGAAATTTGGGTACCAGATTTTAACACCTCTGTTATGAAGTGGGTGCTCAGACCAGTAACACATCTCTTGCCAAACTTGGCATCGTCACTAGCATCAAAATTAGGTAAACTGGATTCTGCAGCACCAGACAGTAAAGAATGACTGTTGGTTAAGTCATGTCTTTACAGCTACACATGTATGAAACATAACTTTATTGCTGAACGTGCATGTCTCTGAGATGACCTGCATCTCTGAATTGCTAACAGATTTTTACTCTTTCCTATCTGTAGTTGGATTAACATCCTTCCTTCACTGCCTGAATCTGAGGTAGTTCCAATTCTATCTAAAAGCACTTCTTATTAGAGAACAAATGGCTTTTTGTTTCTCAGACAGTAGTATGTGCAGCCAAGTAAAATTTCAAGTTGAAAGAGTTGAGCTAGAGCTGGTTGCATTGCTTGATCTCTGTCTGAATGTTACTGGCATTAGCATCACAGTGCACTGACTCAGTGGGGAGGGAGGATGCATAGGCAGCAGACAGGAATTACATTTGTTTTGGGTGTTTTGTTTAAAAAAAAAAAAAAAAGTGGAAACTTATGTCTGAAATTACTTTGAGCCCTTTCTAGGTTTTGCTGAATGGTGCAAATGTAATGCTACAAAGGTTTTCTTGATAGCTCCAGTTCAGTGAAAGCAGAATATCGGAGGAGTGAATATGAGGCAACCTTCAAATTCCTCTTTTAAAATAGTCTGAGGTTTGGAGGAGCACATAAATGGAAAATAGGGTTTCTTGATTTCTCCTTGCCCTGTAACTCCTCAGAAAGATGAGAGCAGAATCTGATCCCACAGTATCTAACATCTTTTTATGTTCTGTCACTGTAGTCAGTGATGAGTAAGCAATGAAATAAAGTGAATCCACAAGGGAATCTTTGCTCTGCGAAGATAACTTCAAGATAATGAAATGAAATAGCAAACAACACTAATCAGAGCAACAGTGGGAGGATTAAAACAAACCAAACAAAACCCACTGAACAATTATTCAGTATGTTCATTACGAACAAAAACCACGCTCCTACCTAAGTGGAGTCTGTCTCCCTGGACGTTGCTGCAATGTGACCTAGGCTTTATGCATGTGTAGTTCCTGTTTTTCACGCTTTTCTGCTTTCTTTCATCTTTTGCAGCTATTTTTCATTGACTGACCACAAACCACCTCTTTGTGATCCTTGCTCTGTCTCAATTAGACTTGTCTTAGAAGAATAAAATGGGCTGGATGTTTTTAGGCGAGGGACAAGGGAGGTCTGGCAGGAATTATATCTCCATGATGTCTTTTAGAACTTGCTGCAGTGTACCTGCCAGCACTGTGATTATCTCACCAGCAGTCAGATAAGAAAGGAATATAACTGCTATCTTATTTCCGAAGTTCTTCCATGGAATCTCCTGGGACAGTTGAAGTTCTTCAGTTAGCAAATATCTGACTTGGAAAGCCTCAAGATATTTTCCCCAAATATCTGAGAGACTTAGTCTATCTCTCTTACCTCCCCAGTATAGCAAAACCTTAGAAGGTTCTTTGAGGCTATCACTGCAAGTTCAGTAGCATGAAATTTTCTGAAAGTGTTGAAGTTACATGTTTTACACTAATATCACTTTGCACTAATATCACTTTACACTAATACTTATGCTTACTCTTACGCTGTGAGATACACAGCAGGAAAGGTTGTCACATACGGAATCAACTAAGTGAGATATTTAATATTTTATGAATTTAAGTCTTTTGTGCTCATTTCTCCTGTTTTTCTAAATAAACAGAAAAAAAGAGGAGTCATATTGCTTAATGTTTTACAGCAGCAACATCTGTTATATTTCCCCTTTTTTGTTTCAGAGGATGCGGGCATATTGTGTGCAGCACTTACAGCTGCATTTAACATAAATTACAGTCGATGTGCAATTTGTATTTTTCTGCCTGTCTTTTAAAATAATTGTTAGAGATTAATCCATGTTCAGCAGGGTTTTTTCTTCCTCCTGTGGAGTTTTCTGCTCCTTATGTTTATTTTCCCTCTGGTATAAGGTGAACTCAGCAGCATTTGAATCAGATGAGAAACATTCCCCACTGAAAACTGGGCAGTCAGTATATGTTTGTTTACACTTTTGATTCTCTACTTCTTGGACTCTCATACATGTTCTCATAATTTACTATGTAGATTACTGCTGCATGCTTGCAAATTGCTTTCAAAAACATATTGCCTTCTTCCAGCGTGCATGAAAATGCAACTGCTCTGAGCATCCTGCTTATCTTTTCATTAGATGACCTCCATTTTTATGCTTCACCAGCTTCCTGTTTTGTGTTTTATCCTCTTCATATCTTGTGCTACTCAGCAGCTTTTCTTTTTCCTATCTCTTATTATGTTGTTCGTATTTCTTCTTTACTAAGAGTTGTATTGTTTTTCCTACTTTTTCTGCCAGTTGACAGTAACTGCCATACTGTTCAGTTTGGAGGCCTTCTGTGCAGAATCTGTACTACATATCTCATCATGGAAAGTGTGTAGTGAGACGCAGTACTTCCTCATGGAATTTCTTCTATCTGTAATGTTCCTTTCAACAAAGATGATAAAACATTACAAAATAATCAACTTCTCTGGCTGAGCATTCTGCATTGCCATATTATTGAGAATCTTCCCCTCTGATCTTCTAAAGTTGTCTTGTTAGCTGGCACACTGAATCATACCTGTGATTCTGTCATGGTTCTGAGCACACTGCAAATTTTAGCTCTTTGTATTGAAGTCAAATTGTCACAGTGGTCATACTGATAGCAAGTTTGCAGGTATGTGTCTTTATGGGCTCTTTGTTATATGAATTATGCATTTTCATCTGCATTATGCTTTTCGGCTCTGAAACTGAAAACTGATACAGAGGATCATGTGTTTTAGTAAAAACTGAGTTAGACTCATGAGGTGGTAATATTGAAGAATCTGAAATGCTTTAATGGAGAAATTATATTTGTAATTATCTATGTTTCCAAGCTCTGTGTGATTTCAGAATTTGTAGCGCGCCATTGATGTATGCAGTTAAATCTCTTGCTAAGGGATGAGTAAAATCCAAATGTTCTTCTGTGACGTGAAATGACACCATCAAGAGCTGTTATTGGCAAAAAAAGTGCTCTGATTTTGTACCCTCTTCAGGAGAGAGTATGCGAAACTTTGACCATTGCTATGCAGGACTGCCCTCAGCTAACATTTGTCAGTGAACTTTATAGCTCCACAATCTCTTCTGCTTGGCTGTGAAATTGGCACTTATGTGCTGTTCTGGTGCTGCTGCTGCTGCCAATACCGTTGAATTGGCTTTCATTGTGATATGAAGTGAGCGGGAGAATTTCTCACTTATTAAATCTCTTAAATTCAATTAGTGCCCCTTATACCATAGGAGGCCATTGCAATATCTGAAGTGGAGAAAAAAATTCTTGCAGCCCTTTCTTGTTTGTACTGCCTAGCATTTGCCTAGAGCCCTGCTCTGAATTTCAATTCTGTTCGCTGCAAGTGTCACAAATCAGCAGTTGTTAGAATGCATTATGAAGAAATAAACATTTATCAGATTGCCTTTTGAGAAGGTGAATAATTTAGCTAGAAAAATTCCAACAACAACAAAAGCATGCTGCTGACTGACAATTTATTTTATCCCTTTGAGATGCAAGGAGTTGTTGCATGCTGAGTGAATATTGATCTGCTGTATACAGATAAATGAAATTCCACTTACAATTCTTTGGTTGCTCACTTGCCACCAATTAAAACTTAAGAGCATGGTCATGCACCAAAAATATTAACTAACTCTCTTCAGATGTTGGTTATCTTCTGACCTGGGAGACTGACAGCTGCTTGTTTGATTTGCCTGTGTCTGGCCTTTGCGCTATTCAGGGGTTCCTTTATGGCACATGTTATTCCCTTTCCACTGCTCTTTATGATGATAAGTAGGGGGGTGTAGTCAGGTGGGGAAAAAAAGAAAGGTAAAAGGGAATGAGTAATTTCTTTTATTTCTGTCTTCCTTTTAGGCTTTTCTGATGATTTTCTCTGTTGGCTAACCTATGGCCACTTCCCTGCTTCCAGCAACTACAGAGTCATTTAAAATATGCTTCTTTCCTGTGCAAGTATGCAGTCATGTTATGAAGTAGAAAATGAAGAAAAAGTCTGCATTTATGAAAAATGAACTTGTAAGTAAGGAGTTTGTTCTCTGGAGTCATATTGGGAAAATCACTGCCACAAACTTGGCTAATATTACAGAAAGAGGAGAAAATGACGGAATGGAAGCTAAGCAGTATGATCAAAAGGAGCACTGAGTCGGTTGGGAAGAGTATCTGGTCAGCTTACCAGCTGAGGCACACATCTGCTCCTTTGATGATGTTTCAAGCCACTGCTGCAGCAGAAGTTTGACAGCTTGCAAGGAAGCTGGTCAGAGAAGAATTAAGAAGCTGTAACAGCTGTCTTAATAGAGTCAGGTCTGTGGCTACCTGCCTTTCCTCAAGATGAGGTGATCTAAAAATAGTTAAAAAATAAATAGGGTGAGGAGACTGTATTTTAAGCAGTTTCATCTGCAAATCCTGAGTGATTCTGCTGACATCCAATTATACAAATGTAATGGAGATCATCATCTAGGCCTTGATTTGAAAATGACATTTCACTGCTTTGGCAGCTCTAAAAATACTGACATTTCTAGTAGCTGGAGGCCATAAAAATATTGATTCAGCAACAGAATTGTTTTGTAAAGCAGTGATAGTTGGCTGGCTTCTGAACTGTAGTGTGTTGCTCCAGGCTCTACAGTATATTGCTAACAAGGAAGGAGTAGGGCCATTGAAAGCCAAACATGTGTTAGTGGGGGATATTGCTGAAGGAATCAAATGTCATATACCACTTGCTAAGTGTTGTTGCAGCTTTCAGACTACACACCCCATTGTTAGGTAACCTGGCAAAAAATCTGCTTTGGTAATACTGGATTTGTGCTGTAGCTTAAGCTAATACCAGTCAGAGGAGAGGATTCCAGATCCTTCTTCCTATGGGGACTTATTGATTGAGCATCTGTTCCCTGTAAGAACTATTTACTGAATGTTAAAATATGAAATCCACGGTATTTGGAGAAATTAAAATAATAAAATATCACTGGACAGAATGAGCTTGCCTCTCACTGTCAAAATGGGCATGAATCTGAGCCGTAAAAAACAAAGTAGAAGCACTTATTGTTATTTACACTATGTGGGCCATGTAGTTATCTTTTCATTAGGAGAACAGTGGGGGAAAAAACCTTAGGAAAAATGTACTTCATTAATAGAGGCTTTTCAGAAAGAGCTTATTCAACAACCCCTGCCATGCTCCAGCAAATACTGAAATAGATCACTGCAGTACAAGAAGTGTATTTGGGGAACTGACATGCCTTAGAGTCTGAGCTGGGCTGCCTCTATTAATTCTGCATATATAACCTCTAAAACAGGCAAGTTTTGCTACTGTCTTGACGTTCAAAGAAATTAGGGAGCGTTGAGAGTGAGGAAGGAATCCCTTTTCTCTGCTGTAATTGTGCTGTTCTAACTAAAAATTACATGTGCTATTGACATTTGGTGTATGTATGATAGACTCTTTGCATTTACTGTTCAAGAAAATATTTTGTCTTAAGCCTCTATTTTCTTTCTGCTTTCTGCACCACATTTTGACCGCTTTGTTCCCATTCAGTCCCTGTGGCAATGCATGCTTCATTAGCATTCATTATCCTCTTGGGGGATTGCAGTTGTGGGGTTGTTGTTTGGTTTTGGTTGTGCTTTTGTTGTTGTTTTGTATTTGGATTCATGTGTCTGTGAAAATAGTAACTCTCCATTTAATCCAAAGGGACTGGCATTTGTTTATTCTGAGGAGGCAAGTTAGAGGTTTAGCATCTCTTCTACTTCAGTCCTCCTTTCAGGAGCTGTCAATTTCAGACAAGGGAGATAGTTCAGATCCATGGCAGTGCAAAACTGATAGAGTGCTTCAAAAATTGCTGGAAACATAGGACCAAGTGTAATGCTGACCAACACAGCTGTGCTGGAGCCTGATCAGTAAAGCAGCTGTCTGAATCAATCATTTGAAGATGGGTATTAAGCAAGTCTCTGCAAGCTGCTCATCCAAACTTGAGCATTGATAATATCTGTAGTATGAGAAGGTTGGAGGTGAGAGAAGGGGAAGGAAGGAAACTTTGATTCATTTCCTATTCCTGTGGTAATAGCTAATCTTCCCAGTATCTGAACAACATGATTGCTCCCATACCTATAATTTAAAACTTGATGAGGCATCCATGAAACTGCCTTGCAAGTAGCAGACAAATCAGAAGTCAAAGCCAATGATATTACTGATCATTTCTTTTCCTCCTAGAAGTTACTGTATTTTGAGGACAAGATACCTCTGTTGCTGCCATTATGGTTACATAAAAAAAAACTAATGGTTTTGATTAATTCCATATTTTATGTGTTGGGGGTGTGGGGGGGGGAGCAAGAAGTTCTACTCTCTTTGAAACCGAGTAACATCACACCTTCAATAAATAGGTGGTCTGAACTGAGGTTAAGGGAATCCATCTGGGCGGCATCTGAAGCTGTAAATGACTACATCGTGCTGACAAAAAATTTCTTGCATGTACATAGGGGGGCAATTTTAGGAGATTGTCTATAAAATTTTATGAAGTTATGCTTATAGGATGTTCTAGAAGAATGTAATGGGCACAAATTGCAGAGAATGCAATCCACGTGAGGGAAACTAGCATATCAAGCAATTACAGTTTCATCAGCTAAAAATTTAATCTTGCATCTAGTTATTGGAATAAGCACATGAAAACCATGAGAAAGAGTTTAGGTCATAAAATCTGCTTCTACATTAACTACAACTAGAACAACAGTTTTCCTTTTTTTCCTTTTTCTATTTTTCTTTCTTTGTTATTTTATGGAGAAAGAAATCACTGTGAGGTCTGGAAATCATTGGAAAACAATCTGCAAGTTGAAGGCCTTGGTATCAAAGCTCCTTCTGTCCTTGTGAGCTGATCCTTTCCATTAGGTCTCCTCTCAGCTCATTAAGGACAAACTCTTTATGAGACTTTGCTTCTCCTTTGTCTTGCAGCAGGTTTAGCTCTTGTCTGTTTGGGGTGATACAGACTAGTGACGATTTTAGAATCAAGATAGCAAAAGCTGCAATCTGGAAAGAAAAAGCCAAATAATGGACCTCCTTGACCTCTTTGGTTACTTTGGTTACTTGATTTTTCACACGGTTCTTGTCCTCTCCAGTGCACTAATCTGTTGGGTGTTTTAACTGCAGAATAGGCAGTCTGTGTAAGGAAACGTGGAGAGATCATGAAGTATTTTTTCCATTTCTATGTACCGATGAACTTAGTCCAAATCTGCTAGCGTTCACATGAATACCATAGTTTGGAGTTCAGTTCTGATTATTTGTTTGAGAATATATTTATCTTATCAGATCCTTCAGCTCAAAACATCAGAATATGAAACTCGTAGGTGACTAGAGAGCATAGAAATCCCAAAGGCTGTGCTCTCCTTTTGGGGGTTGATTTTCTTTTTGTACTCTGAGGACTGAGGTTAGGCTGGAGTCTTATACCATCTTTGACTCTTTTGCAACTGGAATTGGAAACCCAGCATTTTTTTCCGTATGAGAAATTTTGTTACTGAAGTTTCAATTGAAACTTTATATCAAAAGAGAAGAAAAGCTCTTTCAGAAAAATAACTGTGTTTTCCCTCAGATGCAGAGGAAGGGTTCAGAAACATACCATGAAATTGAAATTTCTCAAAGTGCCTCTTAAATCTTTGCTGCAATTACTGTAATTCACAATAATAGATCCAGTACTATTTTTAAAAGCTTTTGAAGGTTGCAAGTAGCATCCATAAATTGTGGGTTGTGGGCAATCTATGAAACCATAGGTTTCCAGGGCTTTTATTTAAATGAGAGAATGAGAGAGAAAGATGTAATAAAAGTAGTAAAGAAAAAACCTGAAAGTTTTCTTTGTGCTGAACAGTAATTCTGAGGCAGGAAATACCTCAGTCTTCACAAAAGTTGTTTTCTTGTTGAACAAGATTTTGCAAGTCTGGAATAAGTATCTTTTAATGCAGTCGTGTTTTTATAGAGACTGACTAAATTTGTAGTTCACTGGTCATATCTCCTAATGATGAAGAGAATATGGAGAGAGATATACAATAGTTGGAGAAACTTGTTCAGTTTTCTCTAAATTTATACATTCTTAAGATGGGTGAGTTTCAGCAAACTCATCAGTTTACCTCTTGCACCTTTTACTGTTCTATCTTGAATGTATAAGTGATGTTCAGAAGGATCATATAATAGAATCACAGAGTATCCTGAGTTGGAGGATACTCACAAGGATCATCTAGTCCAAATGGCTCAACAAAGGACCACCCAAAAATCAAATCCCATGTCTAGGAGCATTGTCCAAAACGCCTCTTGAACTCTGGTTGCTTTGGGCCATGCCCACTGCTCTGAGGAGCCCTTTCCATGCCTGACTACTTCTGGTGCAGGACCTTTTCCTAATAGCTAACCTGACCCTTCCCTGATTCAGCTCCATGCTGTTCCCTCAGGTATTGAGGGGTATAGAGAACAGGTCTCAGAGCTGCCCCTCAGTTCCCTGTGAGCTGCAGGATGCCCTGAGGCCCCCCCTCAGTCTCCTCTGCTCTGGGCTGAATGAAGCCAGGGACCTCAGATGCTCCTTATACATCTTGCTCTCTAGACCGTTCCCCATCTTCATAGCCCTCCTCTGGGTGCTTTCTAGTACTTTTAAGTCCTTATATTGTGGCACCCAGAACTGCACTCAAGGTGAAGCTGTACCAATGCAGAACAGGACAATCCCTTTTGACCTGCCAGCATTTACTCTGTCCTTGTAAGGCTCTGTCTGGAGTGCTGCATCCAGGCCTGATGTTGCCAGAATAAGTATGATGTAGATCTCTTGGAAAGGGTTCAGAGGAAGGATGTGAAGGTGATTAGAGGGCTGGAGCACTTCTATGAAGAAAAGCTGATAGAGTTGGGTTTGATCAGCTTAGAGAACACTCTAGAAAAACTTAATTACAGCTTTCTAGCACGTGAGGGGACCTTTGTAAACGGGAGTGAGGCCAACTTTTCATGCAGTGTAACAGTGATTGAACAAGGGGGAATGGCATTAAACTAAAAGAGGGGAGATTTAAGTTAGATCTTAGGTAGAAATTCTTTATTGACAGGGTGGTGACATTGGCACAGGCTGCCCAAGGAAGTTGTGGATGCCTCATCCCTGGAGGCGTTCAAGGCCAGGATGGATGGGAACCTGGGCAGTCTGATCTAGCACCTGATTTAGTGGTCAGTAACCTTGCCTCCTGCGAGGGGCTTGAAACTTGATGATCTTTAAGGTCCTTTCCAACTCAAGCTATTCTATAATTCAATGAACAGACTGGAGAGGAATTTGATCAGTGTGTATTTAAGGAATGAGAAAACAATGGTTTCTGTATTCTAGTGTGTAGATGTATAATGAGATACACGCTCAGACTTAGAAATAAGGTGCACTGCTTTAGCAGTACAGGTAATTAACCTCCTGAGTAACTCACCATTCTCTGTCGTATTTTCTGGCATCTTAATTTAAGTTTGGAAGTGATGTTCAAGGAATGCTTATTTGGGGAAGTATTGGGACCTTACTCAGGCAGGAGGTCAGACAAGATGGATTGTGTTTGTCTTTATAGTCTGTATGTGCATAATTCAGGTACATCATGTATGTGCGAGGTACACTGTGGTTAGTGAGATAATGGGAACAGCTCACAAGTTGGAGCTAAGCCAGCTGTTAGTTCAGGTTCTGAAGCACGCTTGGCCCTTCTTCCAAGAACAGAGATAATTAAAAGATACGTAAAATGCCATTCTTTTCTCTTTCCCATTGTTTGAAAGCTCACTTCTGGTACTTGGGAAAATATTCTTAGGCCTTTTGCTAAACAAGAGCTTTAAAATCTTTGGTGGCTCGTTAGGGAGAAAATACTACTAAGTAAATGTGTTTTGCTTTTGATAACTTTTTAACAGGGAGGTATTCCTATATATGTGGGGAGCTGTTTACCACAGGGAGAAATTCCGATCATATATGGATGGCTGTAGCTGTTGAACTTGTATTTCTCATTCTATAGAATGAGTGGGGCCATTAAACTTCTCAAGGAATTCTCTCTCTTACTTATTTTAGGGTCCTAGTTGCAAGCAGAAACCTTTTAAATTTCCTAACTGGAGTTTAAAAGCACAAGTGTTCTGAATGGGTCCTGCAGATCTTAGTCTTTGGGACACGTTTGAAAATCAACAGCAAGTACAATTTGTTTTCTAGTAAATCCAATTAAAGAAAAATAAATTGTTAAAAACAATATGTTGAACTTGTGTGAGTCTTTTGGAGTCTCTTGTTGATTTTGTCCATTTGAGTCCCCTTTTTTTTAAGAAAAAATCTTAATTTGTTTAATTAAGAGTTAGTATATTCCTGTAGTATTCTTGAGAAGTGATGTATTATACAGTTTTTTCAGACTGGAAAATTGAGACAGGGAAAGATGAAGTGATGTGTGGAAGACTATATAGGAAACACGAAAATAAAACAATGGCACAATATGAAACCCTGGGTATTGTCATGCCTTTTATGTGTTTGGAAACATTGCTTAAAAAGCCAAGAAGGAATAACAATACAGTGTGCGGTACTGTGGTACCATCCACAATTTTACTTCAAACCATCCTGTGCCACATGACTTATTAATAGGTAATACGAGGATGTATGAGTCAGCGTGGGGCCAACCAAGACACGTTTGAAAGATCTGTGCAGCCTTCAGTAAGGAAAGCCTACAGAGCAGAGAAAAAGGAAAAAATCCTGTAATGACAGCATGCTTCTGAAAGCAGTATTTCTCTGTACACTTCAGCTGATGCATTGTGTTAAGGTCTGTCTTGTCAAGTGGTTGCAGTCGTATGGAAAGGTATAAAAGGATGTGACATAACTCAGTTGTTAATGAAGCAGCTCCTCACTGAATGCTACAACATTATCATGTGTCTTTTCTGACATGGCATGAAAGAAGGCAGCCTTATTTGAGAATGAAAAAGCATCAATAAGAAATGAAAAAGAGAAGCTGTTGAATACAGCACGCGTTCCTCAGTGCCACTTGTTTTGCTGTACCAGTGCATTGCAGGTAATTAGGCAACTCATTTAAAACTGACCCCCCTATCTCTTTGAGTGTTTTGGTGGGTGGGTGATTGCTCCTAGGCTTGTAGGTGACTGAATTTCTCATCAACCATTTGGCATCCCAGGCAGTGATGTAGATCTTCTGACAAGAAAATCGATTGCATTGCTAAGTTTCACAATTTGATTACTTTATAAAAAGTCTCTAGAGCAGCTCTCAGTGTGATTATATAGACTTACTGCTGAAATGAAAGCTCAGTCCCACATGCTTCACAGTTCTAAACAATTTATAATAATTATTTCCATTAGACATGTACTGAAATGCTATTTCAGTAATGAACAAGGTGATGTGCAAATTATAGAGGGGAATATGCACAAAAGCCTTAAAATAAACAATATAGGGCAAAATTCAATTCTGAAGTTACTAGAAAGAGCTCCCTGAAGCTTATTCTCCCTGTTCATGAGTTTAAATCCCACGTCAGCTCGAATTTCTTTGGACTGAGTTTTGTTTTGCAGATGAGACTTCCTTTCAGTTCTCACATTTCTGACGTATTTTGGATGATCAAGTATTAAATAATAGTGCAAACGCGTAAGAAATTTAAATTGGTTTACTGTTAGTGATGACCCCATAAGAGCAGAAAAGTTGTAGGCGCACCTAGCTTGCTTAAAGTAGAACACTGACTGCGTTTTAAACGAGGCATCTGGCCATCTGGATTTACTACACTGTTTGATGTTGTGTCCAATGTAACAACATGCTTGAAAGAGCATGGATTAAGATATACTGTAGAGCTGATATTAAAAGGAACATCTGCAATGGCATATAGATAATGCCCCATGCAAACGCTTAAGTCATTCTTTTATTAAGGGCAAGAATTGCTGAGTTTGGACTGTGTGAGTATAGTAGAGATGGGGCTTCAAAAGTCTGTGTGCCTTAGGAAGTGCTCCACCCCTCTGAGATACACAAAAAGAGCCTAATTTACAGGGATATCAGTAGAATGGTGTTCTATTGATTGATTCTGTGCTGGGAGCATGGAGCGTGGCTAGCTCTTATGAACCATGCTGCTTTATAAAGTTTAAGGTTCCTGGGCTAGATTTGCAGAAGAGTTAAGAGGGATGGGAAGCATAAGACTGAGAGTTTCAGTATGCTTTCCCCTCATCTGTCTTTCAACCATTTTCAGTCCTTACCCTCCCTGGGTAATAGCTCAGACTAGGGTTTGCACCAGCTCTGGGTCATTTCAGGTTTGCAGAGGTAAGATTACTCTTTTACAGCATAACCTTGGGAGCAGGAGGAATAGGCTGTAATCCTTTTTTTCACTTAACAGCTCAATATTTCACAGTCCCTGCAGTGAGTGCTTCCATTTTATGTTAAGCAGGTATTGAATGACATTCAGCAACTGTAAATGAAACAGGAACTAGGCACATAGTCTTTGCCCTCTTAGTTCCCCTATGCAAAAGCAATACTCTTTGCTGTTCTTTCTCTTTTTACTCAGTGATTTTGATGAAATAGGAATACCTTCCACGTGAAGGGCATCTTGGCTCTTTTCCTCTCATCCAGCAGTAATTGATGACTAATTAGATTGCTGTTGCATGAGATTTTTCTAATAGCAAAGACAGGAGCTAGAGCTGAAAGGAACCCAACGTTTTGTGTGGAGTCCTGTTAATTAGGGGCTCCATGGAAATTGGCTTCAGGAATCAAACTCATAAGCTGGGCCTGGGGTAGGTAGATGGAGATATGCTCTGAGCTTCTTAGCTCTGAAAATGCAGGGCACTTCCTGAATATACCTGGTAGCACAATCCAAAACCAGCTTATGCTGAAATGCGTGGTGATTGGTTTCATGTGAAGGTGTAAACATGTTACTTTAGCTACTGGCATCTTCGCTAAATTTTTTTGATGCATGATTATTGTTGAGTGGTGGATAGTAATTCTGAACTTGCATAAAACTTCTCAGAATTTATCTGAGAAAATACACTCTTCACCTTTATTCTTTCTCTTCAAAGATGTTAAATCACATAAATGCAAAAGAAATAAGAAAATTTCAGGTAAATTTGGTCCAAATAAAAATGTTTTATTTGCTCAACTGTACAAGCAGTGAGGAACCGAAATGAAAAACTGCATTTGTGGCATGTTAGACTGCAAAACAAAGTAAGAGGACTCATTCTGCGTAACGTGCTGTAATCCTTGGCTGGGAGGCAAACTGTGTGTGGTGCAGGAGACGTGAGAGGTGGTAATTCCTGGGAGGCATAGATCAGCCAAGGGATTGGATGGAAATTGTTTTTTTAAGTAGTCCTAATTCAGCACAGACAACAAATTCAAACCAATATCATGAAGTGAAATGTTTAATGTAGATGCAAGATTTTTGTTGAGTTTTGTCTGAATAATTTATCAGTTGACATGTTTGCTACTTCTTATGCCATGGTGGTCAGTGCAGTTGTATGTATCTATGCCCTTTGTTGTTCTCGTTTCTGTTGTTTACGTCAACAGATTTATCCCTACAAATATAAGGTTATATGTTTACTCTGGTGAGATGATTACTGGTTCTGTGCTATTTTCATTCATGCTTTATTGCAATCTATATGAAAGTTGTAGTGTGTCATTGGCATCAGACTTCATTCTTGTGTTTTAACACCATTGAGTTTCAATGCTACGGTAGGAAAGGAGATCTCAGCTGGTTTGGTAAAAGCAGTGACCATAAAGTCATCCACTTCTTTGCATTTATTGTCAAGTTTTTGTGCAATTAGTGAGATAAGCTTCACCTCACGAAATAATGACTTGGAACAGTTTTCCTCTAATCAAAATCTGTAGGAAGAAATCAAGTTTGGTGCTTCTTGTTTTCTGTTACTTCAAACTCTGCATTTAGTCGATACATTGAATATTCTCCTTGTTCGGTTTATGATGAGAATATGGGAGAAAAAAGCAAAGTGAAATCCTAAAAAGAAAAGCAGTAGGAGAATCTCTGAGTATTATTTATATGACATAATAGAACATATTAAAGAATCACTGGAATCTTTATTTATAGAGAAGATGAAGCAAGATTCATCATAGAAATGTAAGAGATAAGGATGAATAGCAATGGACCATGCAATACAGTTTAATCAAGCTGGAAATAAGAGAAAAAGAAATGATTACAGGGATAGTCAAACACTGGAATAGGAGCAAAAAAGAGATATTGGAATGAAGTTTAAGTAAATGGCTTAAGTAAGGGAGGAAGACAAGAAAGGACAGATTACTAGTACAGCTTACTGTTCTTCTTTTTTAGAATTCTTAAATATTCCATTCTCTCAGATTACGTGTACAGAACCTTACCTTAATGAAAAGAATCTACCAAGTGGTTTTAAATAGTACGTGACTATTCCATTGAAAAATATTAGCAGAAATGGCAGGGGCTGTGGGGCAAGGAGGATATTAATTTTGAGTCAGGTCAATTTGTTTGAGAAATAGGCATTAATGAATACTTGTTTTTCCTCAGTTCTATTTATTTCCCAGTACAGATGCAAAATTCACACTATAAAATAAAAAACCAACACACCTACAAAACCTAACCTTGGAAGTAAGATGAGAAGTTAGAGTATGCAATGTGGGTTTGATACTGTATTGAGAATGGAATAGATTTTCAGAAACCAGTGGGGGAGCATTAGTTCTCATTGTAGGTGACAACAATGTTGCATAATTAAGGTCCTATTTTCTCAGCGCTGTGGGGAAGCGTGGATATTACAATGCCTGCACATTTTCTGTCTCCTTTGCTTGAAGGTTGCACTCAACCTTTATTTTATGTTTAAGTGAATGAGCCTCGTTTGAATTTATGACAAGCTCTTTCTTCATAACAGTCTGGCATAAGGTGTAATTTTTGCCTTCTCTGCATAAAATTCTGTATCTATAGCTTCTATTTTACTTTTTCTTTCCACTGCCTTGTGAGAAAGAGCAACCATTGTTCTTTGTATAGAACAAAGTTTGAAAGTTTGAATCCTTCTCATTTTTAAAGGTGGCATTGGCATTGGTACTTAGTGATTCATGAGTGGATTATTGTGATGCGGCTTGACTGTCATGTAAAAGATTTTTGAACTATCACTTGAAATTCTTTCTTGACACTTTTCCACGTTTGCATCTTAAGGTTTTTATTTTAGCTCTAACTTTAGGTGGGGCTAGACTTTCCTTGGGCAATTGCTGTCAAGCAGTTTGTCATCTTTGCCATCTCCCTCCTGCCCTGACACCCAGTGTGCCTGTAGTTCGAATAGTGGTAAATTTCTGTTTCCATTGATTGTCTTCAGAATGCATTTACCTCCAGTAAGAATGAGATAAACCCCAGTACTGCATGTTCTGGGACTGTCAAGCTGGCGTTCATAGCCCTTTACCATTTGGTATATTGCTTCTAGCACCAAAGTAACATAGTTTTAGTGACCAAAAATTTTGGTGTATGAGGAAACATGGACATTAACTTGGATCCAGGAGTGGTCCATCAGATCCAGAAGTGTATCCTGTAACAGTGCGGTGTCGTATAAAACAAGAAGAGAAATGTAGGAGTCTGATCTCATTCTTTTTTTTTTTTTTTTTTTTTTTTTTTCTTTCTGTGAGATAAATTATTTGGACAAGAATATGCATATAAAAGCTTAGATCTAATCAGGTTAGCATTTTCAAATGTTTTTTCTCCATAGGTTCTTTTCCGGACAGTTCAACTGCATTAAAGCATCATTCTGCACTCTATCTAGTAGCAAATCATTTTACAAAACTCTGCCTAGTAATGTGCTTCCATTTAAGTGTTACAGAAGATATGGGAATATCCTGATACCAAGATGCTAACACAGAAGAGCATAATGTGAATATATATTTAAAATTTCCTTTCTTCCTATGAAGATACCTGTTTCCCTCTCTTCTATTTCCACATTCTTGCAAAGGCAAGGGGAGAGTTAAGGAATTTGGCAGGTGCAGCAGTATAAGCTGTAGTCTGGGCTTTAAACCATTATGTGCCTGCAAAGCATGTTGTACATCCACTAACAAGGCTGCCATTCATTTTTTCGATAAATCCTGCACAGGGGTATTAGGGTCTGTGAACTGACGATTGATTTGCTGCCTTGAAAATTATTCTTTATTGATTTATATTACGTGGAGGCAACCACAAATCTATAGTGGTCTTAATCGGAGAGAAAATGCTAAAGTTAGTGTCATTCTTATTTAGTCAGGCAATTACAAGTAGGAGAATTGGCTTAGTACCTCTAGGTGACATCTACATATTATTCAATTATGAATTTCAGTAATCCATGAATTACAATATATAAAAGCATGTGAGATCAAGTTAATTTTTGTGCGTGTGTGTGTAATAAGAAGAGTGCCCTTTGTTCAAGAAACTGTTTCAAATAAAATGCAAGGCTGGCATTTAAAACCTGGCAGTAGGAACCAGGTTTGATTTTTAATGAAGGTTCTTGGGATCCTTACACAGTATTTTTCTGTTGTGATGTTTAAATTAGAACTGAGAATCTGAGATACTACACTGCAGATCTGTGTACAAGGTATGCATCCTATTTTAAAAGTGAGCTCATGCTGCATGTTTCTGAGATTTTGCACAGAAAATGTGTGCTGTGTGGCAGCACAAAGCTGTACCACAGGCACAGGGACCAAACAGCAGAAGGGCTGACCTTGTGGCCTTAGCTGGCTTTGGCAATTGCTTTTACTATCATGGGTGAGGATACTGTAATTACATAGACATCTCAAATACAGCTGTATATACATGGCGATCTTTGCATCCCTTCTGTTCTGTGAGCTCAGAAACTGGGGGATGCTGTACAGATGCTGAGGCAATGCAGATGTACACAGCGGTTAGTGCCAAGGCAGTGGCAATGAACTGGTGGAGGGGAAAAAGATCTTCAGTGGGGGAGTTCTCTGGAATTTGACTGCAAGGCAATGGGAACACATTAAGGAATATTAATTTAGCCACGGTAGCTTTTCTCAGAAGAATATGTGAAAATAAATATACCTCACTCTAAATACTTGATGGTAACACAGAAGTCCTGATGCTATTTTGAGATGTGGGTTGTTCACAGGGCTTATCCCTTTTCAGGGAAGAAGGGGGGAATTTAGGTTTAGAAAAGGAAAACACTATATTGTATCAGGTAAGACTTTGGCTTTTCTTTTTTACTGTTCCTCTTGTAGTATTAGTATAGGATCCAGTTTCTGTAGATGAATTTTAACTCTATCATTATAGATGGAGTATATTTTCTTATTTAAAGAGTAATGATAATGTGTACAGCCCAAGTTTTTTGTGGACCTGGTCCTATCAGCATGGTACCTTAAAAATGACATGGGAAAAAAAACCAAACTGGTTTAAGGGAGTGGACTACTTGCCACTGGCTCATCGTACTGAGGAATGCTTTTCAGACATGATGGGAAGTGCAGCAGCTTTTAAGACTATTTCCACTAGATATTTAAAGTCTTACAAGTTTCTGACTGACATAATTGTGAGTCTTGAAAATAATCTGGGCCCCAGCTGTTTTATCCTGCTGGTTTCTGGGATGTCCCTGAGCAGTAGTAGAAGTGATGAGCGGGGGCTGTCTGCATGCTGGACAGGAGGAGCACAAAGGCACCAGCAGCACGAGCCTTGCACTGCTAGTGATTCCTGCTGTGCTAAACACGTGGGCTGCTGCCTCTGTGCTATGCTTGGCAGTTCTGAATAACAGCAGATTCTCAAAATCTCACTGTCCAGACCTTTTACAGCACAACTTGCCACTATGTACCATGTTTTTTGTTGCACTACTTATTTCAGACTAAGAGGCTATGTTTTTAGAAAGAGATTTGGAAGGAGGAGTGGTGGCGGTTGTGTAGACAAGCAGCTTAATGAAAATGCTACTGAAATGCCTTTTCTTCTATGAAAACTAGTGAATCAATTACAAAAGCAATTTTCTAACTCAGTGTGATTTTATTGTGTTTGACCAGGACATTTTATAAATATTACTTCTTGCTGAGAGCAAAGAGTCAATTTTATTTCAAGCTTTACTTTCAGATTTTTGGAAAGTACCAGAAGGGCAGAAAGTGGGGTTCATCACTTTGTTCAGGGCTCTCCATGGCAGCCCCCTGGCTGGTATCAGCAAGAGGAAGTCAAGCTGCTGAGAGAGCTATCAGAGGGTATTTGGACATCAGGCTGCAGGAATTTATTTACAAATATTTCTTATGTATTTGCTTATTACATCTTCTTCTTTTTCTTTTTTGGGGGAAGGGGGAGCCAGGCGAGGTGTGTGGGGAGAGGTGTTGGAATTCAGTGAGCTGTTATTTATTCTGCTAGAGTTAACTGTAGGAAAAACTACTTTACCTTAAAAAGTATATGCTATTAGTCATGCTCCCCCCCATCAAGGAACATCTTCAAAACAACAGAGACTGCTGAATAGCTGTTTTCAGTTAAACTCTACTGAAAGATATGCAGTAACTTCAATGTCAAGCAAGGACAAAAATAACACGTGTATGCTCTGATTTATGGCAAGTATGTAATAGGAGCGCTGGAAAGAAAATGTAAGAAGGCTGTTTTTTCTGGAGAAATGCAATGAGAAGTCACTGGAATAGTAAATACTCATCTATACTGGACCTCAAGTTGATAAATATAGGTACCCGTGATGCACCTCTTGCTAATGGTATTAAAACTTGAATGGTTTTACTTACAATGTTGCTCCATCTCACTCCATTAACACACAAATTGTGAAATCACTGAACCTCTCCATCTTCTGTGCTGCCCCACTACCCAGCCAGCCCTGGCTAGCAGTACCCTTACCCTACTGCTGTCTCTTCCAGGGAAGTGCCAACAGATACGGGCTTTAACGTGAATGTCTTTGGATACCATTTCTCCTAGTGTTGTTTTCCTGGTAGATTACCTGCTGTGTAAGAAACCAAGTTGTAAAACCAGCCATTTGTTGTTCTTGGTCTTGATTACTTTCAGTTTCTAAGGTGGTAATTACATTTCTCTAGCTTTTGGAGTTGACTATTGCTACGGAGACTTTCAATATCATCTATCACAAAGTAGGATGATAATGGGACTGTGTAAATACCTTAGGTAGGAGAACACTTTCCCTCCTGTATTTTCTTCCCATTCAGACTTCACTGTAGGAGCTTTAGGCAAATACTTCTTAGGCAAATCCTCTTAGCAACTTCTTCCTGTAAAGTTAATCATTAATTTACCAGACTGTGGATTCAATAAAGGAATAAATATTAGAGATTATCCGTGGACCTAAAAAGCAGACAAGTAATGGTTTTGTCGTATGCTGCCTGGACTGGAGTTGCATTCCTTAATCCTAGACGGAATTACTGCTTGCTCAATATAGGAGTTAAGCGTTGGCAACAGTTCACAGCATTTTGATGGATGGATGATACAGATGGTTACTGAGCACAGGCAGAACAGGGATGCTGTGGAGTCTCCTCCTTAGAGATCTTCAAAACCTGGGTGGCCCTGCTTGAACAAGGGGTGTTGTCTATTAAAAATATTAAATTCTTAGATAACAGTATTTTGACCTCATTAACACAGATCTTTTTTTTTTTTTAAACTCAGCTCTGTAGTATAGCAGCATAAAGTTTCTTCATATCAATTAATTTTTTTGTTTTGACCTGTCATGTAATTAAGATCCTGTTTATTGAAGTTATTAGAAAACTAATTGCATTACACTTATTTCTGGACTGTTTATGATTTAATTGACTTGTTTTTACAAACTTTTGTGTCTCTTTGCAATTAACTCATTAATTTAATTTGTTTACACATACAAGTACTGATACATCACCATGTTGTACTAATAGAGTTTAAAAAAAAAATAAAAATCAGTTGTTTCCCAGTTGAAGGAGTTCTCTGGTATACATCTGTTCACTGATAACACTGCAAGTTTGCTAAGTAAAAACACTGCCCTCGTGCACACCTGTGTGTTATTCAACATATAGAGGTTTGCACAGGATGGCTGTTGTGTATGTAAAATACTCCTGTCTACAATGAAATATTAACCTAGAACAAGGGAGAATTCTGGCAATTTTACTATTTTAATGAGGAGATCCTGATTTTACTTGGTCAGTTCTCTAATTTCTGTTGAGACACTAGATTGTAATAAGGCATCATAGAGAGAAGAGTAATAGGAAAACGTGTCAGGGGAGAATAGTTAGCATTTTGTAACATATAAGGGAAGATTCTTGTACGGTTGGATCCAAAGCCCAGTACTGTCAATAATTTCTTTCCACTGACTTAGTGATTTTAATTTCTGATGGAGATTCCAGTCATTTCTTTATCCTGAGCAAAAGTTCTTTGCTATAATAATTTGTTTAATTCGCAGTGAAGCTGGAGGAAGGAATGCATGGCTTCAGCACGTGCTGTGTTGCAATAACAGAGGAGGTGTGCTCTGTGGGCAGTGACAGCTGACGATAAACAAGTAAGAGATGGGGCTGAGAACTGTTGCTTTACATGGACAGGTTTTGATCTTGTGAATTTTCCAATTTTTACTGAAATTGTTTACAACCTGAGAAATTTGCCTTCCTTGCATAAAATTCCTTTCCAGAAAAGGTTATGTTCTACTACTGTGATTATTAAGTTCTCATTTTCAGTGTTGTTATACAACCCATCTGTGTGTAACACTGATACCTTGATCCTGGTAATATCTTGTGGCAGTGGGCTTTACAGGCCTATAATTTGTTGTGCAGATGAGATAAAATACATGATTTTGTGATGGGTGATTATACCTTTCTCATTCAGATTAAAAAAAAAACCCACAACCCTGCTTCTCCCCCACCCAAAAATACCAGACCTATGTATACCACAGGGAACTCTTCTTAGCTTTTAAATTCAACTTACAGAGGGAAATGTGCCAAATAAGAACAAGTGCTTTAATTATAAGGAACAGTTTTCTTAGGTAAGACAATTGCTAGAATTGCAAAATGAATTGAATAAGTTACATAGTCTAGCAGAGTTTTTAATGAATACTAAGTCTGAAAACATGGCATGAAGCAGCTATGGTTGTATTTGCGTATTTGTTCAGGATAATTGATAGAATGGTTTAATTAAATATTGTAAAAGGTAATAGACTAAATACTCTGTGCGAGAAAAGTAAAACCATGAGATTCAGTAATTTATCTGATTGAACCTTTTGTATATTTAAGCAATAAGTCTCAATAGGCTCCGCACTTCTGGGTAATTTTAACTCAGCTTGGATGGTAATGGAATACTTCATGACACAGAAATCTGAAAAGGCTTTTGTTCGATACAAGCTTTGACCAAACCCGTAGTTCCATTTAAACATTAATCTAAACTGAAGCTTAGTGCTAAATACAAACTCAGACTGGGCTTCTCCTTATCTAGGATTAAACAAAAAATAGACTTTTCTGGGGAAAAAAAAAAAAGGAAAAGTATCATGTGGTTTGTCATTATATATTCACATAAGTTAGGATATATAATAGATGACATGTATGCTAGTTACCAAAAAGCGGTATCTGGAAAACAACAATCCTCAAGAAATGGAAGAGTGATACACACTTCAGAACATCCTTGGCAATTGTTTGGTGGCCCTAAAATATAAAAATCGTAGTCCTTGTTTCATTGCCTTTTAATGAAGCCAGTAGTCCAGGAGAGTGAGGGAAGAGGTTGTATCTGGCACCAGTGAGGCTACAACTCATGTGCTGTGTTAAGCTTTAAGCCACTCACTACAAGGGGTTTGAATTGCTGGAACATGTTCAGAGAATAGCAAAGAGGCCAATGTGAAGGGACTAGAAAACAAGACTCATGAGGAGCAGCAGGAAGAACAGCAAGTTTAGCTGAGATCTCACTGCTTGACATCTGCTTGCCAGAAGGTTGCAGCGGGTTTAGTGTTGGTCTCTTTTCTCAAGTGACAAGTGATAGGACATGAGGCAATGTCCTCAAGTTATACTAGAGAAGGTACAGATCAGATATGAGGAGGAATTTCCTCACAGAAAGGGGGGCAGGCATTGGAACAGGTTGCCAAGGGAGTATGTGCAGTCCCCATCCCTGGAGGTATCAAAGAGATGTGTGAGATGTGACACTTCAGGGACGTGGTTTAGCAGTAGAATTGGAGTGCTGGGTGGATGGTTGGACTTGGTGGTCGAAGTTGGAAGGTCTTTTCCAATCCAAATGGTTTTATGAAAAGAAGTGGTAGTACAGGAGCATTCATAGGTCAGTTGATAGAGAATTTGACCATTTAGCATTATATAAAGCCGAAGAACTAAACATGAGTGATGAAATATCTATAGGTATAAGGAAGGATATTTGAAACGCTGTTTACAATCAGTTATTTAAGTGAGGACAAAATATCATTGAAAAGTTGAAATAGCATTTGATGAAATGCTTTTCTCGGTTTTGTTTCTGGAGGGCTTTGTGTTAGATACCTTGTAATATTTAGTTACAGACTTAATTTAAGGATGCTGATAATGCACAAATTATATATAAGGTGGCCTACTAATAACTTGTGATATAGTCTAAGTATTCTCAGTATTACTCTAAGTATTCTTCTTCAATGTTCTCAGAAGTTTACTAATGATAACTAGTTAATCTGATGTTTATGAAAAGTTTTTAAGTTTTGTGTAATATTAGCATTTTAAATTGTTATCTCTTTGGTATGCAACAATTGCAGCTACCACAGAGGTTAAAAAAAAAAAAAAGATTATTTAAGGACCAAAAAACTCTAGATGAATTGACTTTATGATATAAACTTAAAAAGCAAACAAAACAAAGACAATACATGATTACAGGAGGGTTACGTATATGTGACAGTGATGGTTTGAAGTCAGAATATATTTCTATTGATTCAAAATATAGTTTTTAAAGGCTCAAATCATGAGATTAGATGTTCCAGGAGGGAGCCTTCAAGCTTTTCTACAACACTTGATGTACAGTCTTTTGTAGGCAGCTATTTCCTATATTTGTCCTATAATCTTGCCTTGATCTTGGACGCTGTAAGTATGTTTCTGTCTCTCCTTTGTGTTTTCCCAGTTCAGTTTTTTGCATGGATGCGAACAGCAGTAAGGATTGTTTTAATCATTCACAGTATTTGTTTCTGACCACCTAAAAAAACTCTTTGCTGGGAGAGTCAGTTGTGTGGGTAGTTTGAATGCTGTAGCTCTTGTCAGAGGTAAGAGTTGTGATCCTGCACTGCAGAGGTTAATGCAGGTTGCTAGATAGTCTTGGAGAAGCACATAATTTTGAGTCTGTGCAAATGTGCTTCAGTGCAAGTAAAGTCTTAAAAAGCCTTAAGAATGTCTGATTTAAATTGTAACAGGTATCTAAATACTTCCACTTCACACACGTGATAAGCATGAGTCAGCATTAGAAATGGAGCTTTTTTTTACAGACTGTAAGAACAGGTCTGTTTAATTTTATGAGGATATGGATGCTGAATTCAGGTTGTTGTTTTAATTCCCATATTGTTTTCTTCTCTTTGTTAAGGATTTTGCTAGGTTATATTCATTCAGTTTTTCTAACTGGCAGTTTCTGATATTGTTAAATATTGTGCTTCAACAAACTGCTAAGGTGCACAGCTTCATTTCTTTCATTCTCACAGAAGCTCAGTTTTTCATCTTCTGTTGTCCTTGTGTTCCTAAAATTGGATCAACAAACATATTTTATAATACGTAGAAAAAGGAGTGCGTGACCTCCTAAGAGCCTTCTGGTGGCAGTGTGTTACCAATTGTTGTGCTATACCTGTTAATGTGTTTCACCTGGGATTTAATGGTTGGTTTTTGTTTGTTTAAAGGTTTTCAAAATGGACTAGAGCAGATGCATAGAAATTAAGAAAAACTTGACATCCAGATCTGTGCTACTGAGCATTCTGCATTAACATAGGATTCTTATCCTTTCTTTACCCTTCCATGTGAGCACTGTTGCACGGTCTTGAGATAACAGATCTGGACTGGCTGCTGGGTTTGTAGGAAAGTAATTAAGTTTAAGGAAAACTAGAACTCAGAGGTGGTAGTGCAGTGGGAATAACTTGCTCTACTTCATTTGGCTGGGATGGTTTATGTTCAACAATACATGTGAGGACGTGCAAGATGCAAGGTTGTAGTCAGCATTGTTTTTGCATTTCCTGTATTCTTATGCTTGATAGTGTATCTCAAGGCAACTCTGCCATAATGTACTGAGTAAGCTGGATCAAAGGTCATATCTTGCAAATCTAGTGATTTGACTCTGAACGTAAAATAGTTCACTGACAGGTGAGTGCTTTGCTGGTAAGGTGATTGCTGAAATAAGAAGGTCAGACACATAGGTTATGCCTTTTAGAACTTGTAAAACATTTAATGCATTATTGCTTGGATGCATTAGCAAAAGATATCATGTAGGTAATGCTAGGAGTTCATGTAGGTATGTAGGAGTTCATTGTGCAGCATAAGATTTATTTGGAAATTGAAGCTACCATGCAGTTACAAAATGGGAATTCTTTCAGAATTAAATGTGTTTAAAGATTTGCAGACTGCTTAATAACAGATATTAGATTGAATATTAAAAAAAAAAAAAAGATGACGTAACTTCTTTTTTCTAGGGAGATAACTTACCCAACCTGATGTATCTATCAGACTTACAACTTCAAACTTCTTAGAAATACGTTTTTTTTAATTAATAACTCCATTTTTTGATCATTCTTCTAAACATTTAGTTTGGAATAATGAGTAAAAAGCATGCAATCTGTAATTTGACAACTCCCTGATATTATAAATATTATGTTATTACATTACTTTGCCAAGAAGAGTTACTTCCCATTCCAGTGTTTTCTTAATAACCCAAGGTGAGGGAGACTTGCCTAAGTTTCTGCTGGGGCATCTCTGATTAGAACATGGAAATTTTACATTTTTATAGCATCACTAAGACACCTCTAAACATACATGATTATTTATTCTTTAAATTATAGCTCTGGAGTGCAATTGGATGTGTTGCTGCTTGATTTATAATCATCGCAGCCTGCAAGTGAATGGACACACAAAGAATACAAAAACAGCCTGCGATGATTTAAGCATTCTAAGCTGTGGGATGCACTTTCAGTATCTTTCCCATCTGTTCAATATAGAAAGTACATCTCCCAGTATCTGGGCAAAAGGAACAGCCAGTGCAGCCCTACGTGATTATGAATCATTTTGTTGCATCTGTGATACTGTGAAACATACGAGTAGTGAGGAAGACCTGTTCTTCTTTTCTGGTGACCTATGGTAGTAAATAAAAAATGGTAAAGGTTATCAAGTAGTACGGAGTACTGTAGAGAAAAGAAATGCATCTAAGGAAGGCACTCCAGGAATACAATCTATTCAGACTGTAGCAGCTGGAACTAAATCTGCATCTATGGGGAAAGGCTTGAGAAGGGCTAAATGGCAGTCAGTGGACTCTTAATAATGTCCCCCTGACTATGCAGGGGACTGTCAGAGCTCAGGAGCTCTGCAAACCTGTGACATCAGGGAGCTGGATAATAGAAAGACAAAATGACCAGTACTGCAAATCTTGCAGTTCTGTGGATGCTGCTTCTGGAATGGGGGTAAAGGGAGTTCCTCAGGAAAATCTGTATCTGACTTGGACTTTGTAAACAACAGTCTGTAAAATGCACAGTGTTCCAGTGGTGTAAATCATGTCCTTGCAGTGAAGCAGAGACATATCTGCTTTCATAGACACCCCACAATGAAGTTTCTCCTGCATTCCCCTGCTCTGTTGGTCCTCTGCCTTACCCTGCAAAATTTTGTTTTCTTTTAGTACAATGACCAGCACACCAAGCAGATAACATACAATGTTATTTATAGCTTTATGTGTGTCAGTGTTCCTTCAGTGATCACCTCTGGAATGTTGAAGTAGCATGGTTGGTTCAGAAATCATTAATTTTACAGCTAGTGTATACTCTGATTTGATGTGTTTAATACAAGAAATCTCACATCTTTTCCCTCCGCTGAATATACAGCCATAGTATGTGGTCTGATGCTGGAGATACTGTTGAGAGAGGTGGAAATAAAGAGAGGTGTTCATTTCTATCTAATGTTGAATTTGATCACTTGCTTGAGTGTGCAGCAAGTTTCAGGAAGATAAAATCCAAATCATAAAAGAACAGTGCTCACATGCACTGTCAGTACTTGTGCAGAATGGGAGCTGTACAAACTTGTGCTGTCATTACAACTTTCTGAAAAAATCCAGCTGAATCAAAGAACAATTTTATGCAGACATACCTTGGAGAGCACGTCTAATGGACTTAATAGCCTCGCTGTGCTGTGCGGAACAGGGCTGCTTATTTGTTACTGGGGAAATTTTTTGGCCAATGTGGAACTGTGATCCGAGCTTAAGGTTGTGCCTACCAAAAAATAGAGATGAAAATGTAGATGTCACCAGAAAATATTTCACCTAGGTGCACTCTTTGAATGATGAGCTGCAGTAATTATGAGGTTAGGCATAGTTCAAAAATACATATTTCAATAGATTATCCCCTTCTAGTATTTCTTATTTCAGGTGTCCTCATTGAAGCCTAAGAAAAAAATGGCAAAATCCGTGTTCTAGCGTTTTGCTTTTCACCTGTACAAGTCATATCTATTCATACTGCTACTAGGGAGCAAACAGCAGCAGCATGCACTCAGAATCCTAGCAAAATGTGACACAATACAAAGAGGTCTGGTTTGCTATTTCTTGCAATACTGATTAGTTTAACATTGTTCTGAAGGACTGAAATGTTTCTCTGAGTATGCTGGCAATCTTTTGAATTGTAGGAACAAATCCTTCTAAAAGGAAATAGTGAAGATTGCAAATTCAAACACGTTCATTTATGTCAGACTATCTTTTCATTTTGAACTGTGTGGAAAGGCATGATGCGTAGCTGTGTCCATTTGTGGACAGCTGTCAGCATAAGTAGTTAGTTAAATATGTAGACAATAATGCACTTTTTTAGATGTTCTGTGACATTGTATTTGGAAATCTTCCTTGCTATTAAAACCATGGCCACTGACTAGATTGAAGTGTCAGAATGTAATTATGACTGAAATATCCATGACTATAACTTTTCCAAATATATCACAGTTTACTCAAAAAAGGACTTGCAGGAGATGAATCTATACAAGAAAGTGTTGGTAATGTAAGTGATCTTACAGTGTATAAGATCAAGCAATTAGAGCATCAAGGGTTTATATCTCAACAAGTAGTGTTCCCCTAAGAAAGAGCAGAGAAGATGATCTTGAAAATAAGTGTATTTGGATTTCTGCCTCTGAAAGTACTGCTTACTAGTGAAATGGAAGAAAATTCTATGCAGTCAAACACTGTCTTTTAATGCTGTGTTATGAACAGCTTTTGCTGTACTGTGCTAGATCTGACGTGTGTATACACACACACACACACACACACACACACACACACACACACACACACTTTCCTCCAAATACTACACTGCGTTTTGGGAAGGCAGTGATTAGGCTAGTGACCAACTAACCAAATCTTACAACGTAGCCTGTACCATAAAACAAATGATCTAATGTGATGACTGATACACGGAAGTTCTGCCCTAACTCACTGCAACCTATTGATTCTTATAGTGCCTCAGGATGCACTCCAAGGTATCTTCAAGACTTCTGTGATCTGTAATTCAGCTCCAAATTAACATACTTGAGTCTTATTCTGCCCTCTTCTGACTTGGTAATATACTCATTGTCTTTTTAGTGTCATCACGCCACTTTTTTTCTAATGACAGTAAAATATCTGATGGAGAAGGGCTTAATGACCTGGAAGTAACTAGAATTCTGCAAACAAGATAGCTGCCATATCACAAACAGTACTGATATTTTATTCACACATGCTTCTAGCTACTGCAATAAATCTAGATCAGCTACTGTACTCATTAAGTGAATGGATAATTAGCTTGTGGGAGTCTGGATAAACTACCTGTCAGAGTAGTGTCTTTGTAAAGGAAGACATAAAGCAGGTTTGCAAGCTTTGAGAAGGCTTTATTCAAAGAAGTGACTGTTACTTGAAAAGGGTCCATACAACATCATTTTCTTTCTTATCTGAAAGAGCTGCTTATTAGAATACAGTCTAAGAAAAACTAGTTTAAGATCATCCAGTTCTGCAAAATATATAAGCTGTGCTCTGAACTTTTAGATGCTTGAGACTGATTTTCTTTCACATCCATTTTGCTGTTCTGTGGTGGCTCTGATGCCATTGTGCGAACAAATAAGTGATGAGAGGTAGGAAATTGTCATGCGACACTCTGGAATGGATTGGATCCGCTGCTGTGTCAATATAATCTCCATGTTCATTTCTTTGATCTTGATTCCTTCCTTACTGAAGGGAAACAGTCAGTCTTTATCCTTTTCTCTCTTACTCTGTGTCACAAAACTCCAAATGTGACAAAATAGGAAGGACTGTGTCATACAACATACTATTTTTTCCTCAAAGCCCAATTAGTAGCATTCTTTGTCTTGATATGTGCATATAAATGAATATAAAACTGCTGAATACAGAAGTTAACTGCTGATTTAACCACTGGAAGAACAGCTTATTTCTTTACTAACTAAAATTTTTGTGTTCCACAGTAAATCACGTGTAGCTCATGTTATTTGTGATGGAAAACATTGTGTTGCAATTACAAGAAAGCAAAGGACAAAATGATTTCATATTAATTTCAAATCTCATGAAACTGGTGACTTAACAAATAGATAACGTGGTGTGGAGATTTATTAGGTGATGTACGTTAAGGAAAGATTTGCTCTGTAAATTAGAGAACTGTTCACAACCCAAAAGGTTATGGGAGAAAATCAGGTCAGAAACTGATGATGCTTGTCCCTTCTTTTTACTTATTTACTATTTACTGGTGTTTGGTGCTGTGCATCAAAATGCTGTAGTTATAGTACAGAAATGCAGTTGAAGGATTCTCCTATTTATTGCTTTTTATTTGTGTTGTAGTCTCACTTTCTGGTATTGCTCTTGTTTCCTTAAGCTTCTCAAGGAAGCAAATAGATCCTTATATTCTCAAAGAAAACTTAGTGATCTGGTTGAAATATTTCTGAGTTCTGTTCACATGCTTGGAGAAGTCCTTTTCTTCTGCAAATAGTTTGCTAGATGATCAGTTTCCTTTTTCATCTTAAACCATGCAGACAAACTGAAGGGCTGTTTGGTGCAAAAAGGCTAAGAAGACTAAACAGCCCCATTGCTATTATATCATATACCAGAAGGTCTTGAAAATCTGCGTCGAGGAGTGATTAAATACAGCAAATTCAAAAACAGGGAGATAAGAATTTTATTGCTCAAAATGTTTCATATTAAACAGAAGCTTTAACATTTTTAGAAAGTTTGCATATAATACATGTCAACTCTCTGGTGTATTTATCCTACCTGCTAGTAGCTTGTAGTTAGAATTTAGCCATCTGTCAGCAATTAAACAGCAGGTACTGATTTTCATATACTAGGACAACATACAAAGAGAGCCATTTTCTGGGACTTACTCTTGTTAAAGGCAAAGGCAAGTAGAAAATCAATCATTTTTCACTGGATCAATAACCATTGTAACGTGGGCTGTAACACAAAAAACAGCATCAAAACCAAATACTGTCGATGTGCAGTACATCATTGTGCCATGCTGCACAGGTGTAAAGGTGATGATTTAAGTTCCATTTCAGCAGATAAGTAATGCCATGAGTAGTTGAGTAGGATTTTATTCTTGTAAAAGATTTAGGAGTATGATTTATTAAGTTTGATTTTCTAAATGTTACGTGCTTTAGAAGTGGGGAATATAAATACTTCTTAGAAATCAGTTTTACCTTAGATGCTCACATGAGAGTTTGATCAGGAGAAGGCAAGCAGGTTTTTTGTTTCATTCTTTCTTTCGCTGGGGTTTCACAGAAATGAAAAGAACGAGATTGATAACAACAAGGAATGTAATATCCTTTGAATCAAATCCTGCAGACCACCCAAGAACTGGCAGTGGTAATTTCCCCTGTGGAGCCGTGTGTTAGTGCTTTGGTCTTTGTCAGGGAATCCTCTCATGCTGGTCTTACTATTAACTCTGTTTAGGGCTATCCAGACTAAGCTACATAAACCTGTAGACGGTGGCTGTCAGTACAGTATTGATTTAGTTATTTGGCTTGGTGGAATAGGTACTTAATGCTCAGCTCCTGTTCAGCTATTTGGACTAGAACAGCTTTGTTGACACTGTATTCTCCCTTTACTAGTGTACCTTAAAGCTTGATATTGTATGAAGATGGAAGCATAACTCTTTAGTGAGGACCAAGTGGACAAACTATTTATGGGATAAATTTTCTGCTCTGCTTTGGCTCCTTCAAATGTTCTGGTGTTCCATGGGGCTGTTTGGTTCAGCTAGCAGGAAGTGGGAGAATCCTCAGGTGCCTCACTTCTGTCTTTGCCTTCCATGACTAAACATCACAGGGAGAAAAATAGTTTGTGAATTTTTCTTTTGTTGCCCCTCCCCTCCATTTCCTCGCCTTAACCCAACACAACTAGCATTATTTTGACTAGAACAAAATGCTCCCTTTTTTTTTTCCTAGCCAAATACTATCCACCCCAAAGGTACTATCCAGTTATGCCATTGTTTCTAATAGATTTTTCTACGTATTAAGACGGGTTAACAGCAAGTTTTATTATGTTCTTCCAGACATGCCAAACTAATTTCTGCAAGTACTTCCCTTGCTTTTACTTGGGTAATTGAATTTTGAAACCTGGTATTGCCCATTATAAAGAAAACTATTGTTAGAAGAATTATGAAGATAAGTTTCATAACATACTGTTTGAAAATATTTATTTCCTTACTTAAATAATTCTCTTTCCATTGTGAAGCCCCTCTAACTAGTAGCTAGTACTGCATGCTTTATACTTTGCCAATATGTTCATAGAACAGCCCATGCAGCTGCAGAACAGACCAGAGGCTATTAGAACTTGTCATGGCAGATAGCCTCAGTGCATTTCCTTGTGCTTTGTCTGTTGTTGAAAAAAATTAAATTAATAAAGATGAAAAGCACTGCAATGTTTTTCTGAAATTATTGTATTCCAGGTATTTAGGAGTACTGTTTAAAACTTTGGATTGGTTCTGTGCGTTTGGTCACAGAATTACTTAATGTAAACAACTCAAACACTTCATTTAGTGCAAAATAATTTTGCTGCATGATCTTTGGCTTGACAAGTTTACCTGTATTTTGCTTCATGGCAAACTTGAAAGAAGATGCAAGAGCAGTAAAAAGCTTTTGCTCAGTTGGTGATAGTCTATGGATTACAGGCAATTTTGCAAGCTCTCTATCCTCCATTTTAATCTCAAATGTTTTGATCTATCTTGGTAGGCAAGCTTGTGCATTATTTTTCTTTGCTTCCTGCTGGGTAGGCTGGAATACACAGAGAATTAACTCCTTAGAACAACAGCCCACTTACCCAACAGGGTTCAAGCTCTTCTCTGAACCACTTTGTAGTTGAAAGCAGAAAAAAAGTGTTTTATGGAAAACTGGAAAAAAATATCTCCACTGAAGCAAGCAGGTTTTCCATATTCTGCCTCCAATAAGTATGGCTGCAGGAAAATGGGAAGATGCAGAGAAACAGAAATTTTTGACAACTGTCTGTCAGAAGTTCAGAAAATGCACCATATAGTGTCAGTCACTAGAAGGACTGCCTAAAGCCAGCTTGGGAAGCTGGGGAATCCATCTGAGCTCTTTTTGACAAAGGGATTTACTCAAAGAGAATTCCTTGGCATAGTCTTGCACAGACAGCAAGTACTAAGGGGTACTACCTGAATACCTCAAAACTGCACCTTGTTTGGGTGTGATGGACTGGAGCTACTTTTACAGGCTGCTGCTTTTTGTTCAACTAACTTTCAAGTTTATGAAGCCGTGATGCATGGCCCAGGAGCAGAGCAGTTCCTCCTTGTTGGTCTGTGTGCTCATGGTTGTGGCAGCTTCTTCGTGAGCTTCGTGTCACTGACTTGTCACTGGCTAACTATGCTTTGGCAGCCTGTGGAGATGGGGAATGAACAGGACTGCTCAGGATGCTTTTGCACGTTCCCTTGTGTGTAAAGGGATTACCTCAATTGAAGCAATCAAGGGGATGGTAGTCTACTCTGTTTTCTGAGAGGCAGGCTTGTCTTCCAGTTAGCACAGAACTGAGACAGATACACCTACACCCCATTGTTAAAACAGCAATGAGAAAGTATTTTTAACAAATGCTGGCTCTAATGGTACTTTCTACTTTTAAGCCTCCTAGTGAAAGAAACCTATAGAATGCAAGGGAGTTTTAAAGAGCTTTATCACATGAGGGAAGGCTCTGACAGCGAGTAGAATTGGAGCCTGGACTGCAGGTCAGAGAGAGATGGGACCAGGTGATTCCTGAAGTGTTAGTGGATGAGACAGGCTTTGATACCTTGCTGCTCAGGAATAGCTAGCAGGCTCTGTTCTTCCCCAGGGAAGTTAGCTCCTGTGCTCTGAATAAATGGAAGCCTAAGAGAAGCCTTAATTAAGAATTAACTTCCATAACAGCTAAATGTAAAAATACATTTTTATTGTGAAAATACTGTTGTTTTTATTGCTTCAGGCAATTACTTTTTAGAGAAGATTTGATTCTTTCATAGATATTCCTAAAAATGAAGTTATCTAAGCTCTTCAAGTTCTAACACCTTTTTCTTTTCATTATGTACACTTCTTAAGCAGCATTTTATCATGTAAAGAACATTTTTAAAAATTCTTATTGGCTCAGCAAGTAGGCTCCAACTTGGTTATGCTAACAGCAATCTTCTGCCTCTCTTTAATAGTAGCAGATATTGGAACCTAGGGTGAAGTTTACATATAGTAACGAGGTGTATTCAGAATCGTAAAGTTTTTCCAGTGACCCCAAGTTAAATGTACTTTGTTACAGAGCAGTTCACTTTTATTCCCATGAAAAATAATGTGTTTTATAAATGCAAAGGCTGCATCAACAGGTGGTGTGTGGGAAAACATAAATTTCATGTGACAGATCCTTGAGTTGTTATGAACCTTGAATTGTGAGCCTTTTATATACCATAGTTTGTTTTCCGCATACTTTGTGTAAATCATATAAAGGTAAAGCAGTTGCAGATGAGACTAGATCATGAGTGGTGCTTTTCAAAGCAGCATTTATTCTTGATGGGATATGCAGTATGTTTAGCCTTATAGGGGTGAAAAAAACACAGAGCCTTAATGGAAAGTCACTACTGTCTGAAATCCAACTAGATGCAATCTTTTCTGTATGCTTAGAGATGCCTTTGGAAGGAGTCTGGAAGGGAGACTAGATAAGGAGACAAAGCAAGCTGCCATGTGAGTCCTGTACTTTTTTTTCTCCTGACAAGACCTGCAAAAGCCCTCAGCTCTGGAGGATTTTTGTGAATTTTGGGAAGTATGAACACTGGCCTAGATGCCAATTTTTGTTTTAACGGCACAGGAGAAAGCTGACAGACACATCTGCCGTTTGTTCAAATAGTTTCCACGTGCTTCTGCTCTAATACACAGTACCATCTGTTGAGCTGTTCTGCAAACGGATTTCTATTCTTCAGTTGACCCGCAAACCTAATTATGAATGTGAGGATTGTGGAGGTTACCTTTTAAATATACAGCCAACATTTCTCTAAAATAAAACAACAACAACAAAAGCAACCACCAAAAATGTCTGTGGTTCCTGTTTGAATGAATTATTTAACAGATTACAGAAATGCATTGCAGTTGAAATAGCTCTCCCTACTGTGGAGAATAGCCTTGTTTACACAGGGGCTAGATTCTTTGTGTTGACAGTACATGGCATTATTTCACATACTTAAATGTGATGAGGTCTGATCCCCAGTTCTTTCTTATTTGATGCTACGTACCCAAAAGTGATTTGAGAAACAAAAGGTTTTGCTATTAGCACTACATTGCACCAAAATACTTGGAGGTTGTAGGATGTTTTCTCAAAGAGAACTGCCAGGAATTAGGTGATACACCTAATTTGTCCCACAGTAACATACTGACACATCTACAATCCTGAGATTGTGAACACTGGTCAGTCAGACTCCTTAATGTAAATTGCTCTAGCGTGATTAAAAAAACCCCAGCAAGATACTTCAAGGCCTTTGTAAAATTCCTGTCTTCTCCTTTGAATGATTTTGTCTTGCTGGATGAGTTTCAGTTAAGCTGCTTTCAGCTGAAGTGGCCAGAGTTTGCAGATGTACTGAAGCATCTTAATTTTTATTGCCACCATGCTTTCTCCTCCACCTGATCCAATCACTATTGTTTAAGCTCTAACCCAGTTATTATGTGTCTGAGGTTGACACGAGAGCTGAGAAGAAGAGAGCAGGCTGTCAAAACCAGCTGTCAGCCTGGATAGGAAGAGTGTGAAATTGAAGTAATAACTTGAATATCCACAGCATCTGTTCGAAGATTTTGAAGAATTTGACCAGTTGGCATCCTTCCAGCCCTGGCTGAGTGACATCATTTATTATCAGTCAGATACCTTTTGTCTTTCATGTGTATGCATGATATAATGTGAGGTGCTGGTGCACTGGAGAGAAAAGCTTTAAAATTATAGAGCAAGGTTTAAACCTGACAGCTGGTCCAAGGAGTGATTGGTAATGTCAGTAGTTACTGTATTCTGAGGGCAGGGATGTTTAAGATGATATTGAACTTGGGCATTTGGAAGCTAAGAATTTTATCTCTTAACATGGTATGTTTGTAAATGGACAAGCAGATAAGGTCAGCAGAGAAATTCTGCCACTGCATGTCATTGCTCATTAACCTGTTTCCAACAGTGGAAGACACTGGGCAAACAGGGCATGTTTTCTTGAAAAAATTCCATTTTTTTTTGAAAAAAAAAAAATGGAAAATAAAATATATGTGGTTGTGAGGCTCAGCTGTGAGAATATTTGTGGGCTAAATTCATCTCTGCCACTCATGTGACGTTTGCAGTCTTGGGTAATAGTGGACACTTGCTTTACTGACCTATCAAGAGGAAGAAGTGAATGAAAGGCTCAGAGAAATTCCCACAAATCAGCTGGCACTGCATTTTGTCTCTAGAGTCCTGGTATGGGATTTACATCTAGCCCTGTGTTAGCTGATCTTCTGTATTGCTACTGATTGTTTTTATTTTCTCCTGCTAATGTATAAGCTCTCAGAACCCCTCCCCTCCTTTTTATCTCCATTTCTTCTCTTCCATTCTATCATTTACTCTGTCCTTTTTGACACTTTTTTCTGCTCAATAATCTTCTCCTTCAGAATCAATCTATACACAAACATTATTCTCTGTAAATATTCTTTACATTTTATGCTTTAAGTTCCTGGTACTGAATTATTTTAATTGTACACTGACCTATAGGAGAATTATCTCCTTTTTCACCTATAGTTTAGTTTCCTTAGTAATACTATAAAGCAGCCTTAATGTTGACAGAGCACAAGTGTCTTTGCCCATTTTGTCATCTGAATCAGCTGTGGAGAGTTAGAAGACGGTGTTTATCAGTGTCAAGTTCTGTTCCATTCCTCCTCCTGTGGAGAAATGAGCGTGTTAAGCAAAGTGGATGGTGAGGTGCTGGGGGGAGTTTTGTGGCAACTGTTAAGTCCTGTAACTTGTGGACCTTGACAGGAATCAGCGCTATGTGGAAAGAATCTTCTTTTGCAAAATTCACCTGAAGGTTGACCAATTCTCTGACTTTGTCATATGTGATTTTTCATAGTTTGCATACTGTTGTAATACAAGAACTAGTTATTAAAAAAATGAGTATGTGAGAAGTTTTACTGCATGCATGCCATTAAAGACACTACTGACAGTGGTCAGACTTGCCTTCAAAGCCACTACATCTTGGTTCTCCAGGATAATAGAACAACACATCTTACAATCTTGTGTGTGTTTTGTGCTTCCAATGATTTGTCAGGATTGGTTTTTGTTTTTAGAAAACAAACTTTCTGCTTGCCGAAATGACAGCTTAGTGCCTCACAGCTATTCTCAGATATCAGGAAAAAATCTAGCTGGAATTAATCTGATTCCACTGGCATCTTGCTGACAGACACATCAAAAGGACTGGAAAAGATGTCATAATCTTTGGTTATGTAAATATCTGAATCGAGATTGCTCTGAGGCAAACTGCAGAGCAGATGATAATGTAGCCCTTCTATACTACATCAGCAATCGTTTTGACAGGTGAATTTGAATGCTAATATCTCATGAATAACATTTTGGGAGGGCAGAAGGAGGCATTGTGCACAGTATGGAAACTTATCACCAAAATACATCTTAATATCAGTAAACTATAGGTATTTTTCAGCTCTCTTTAACAATTTAAGGGAAAGCAAATATATTTTGTCGCTCCTTCTTTTGTTCATTGCCACTTTCCTACTCCCCCACTGTCCAGAAATTGTACAAAAAGCAGAGGAAAAAGTGGCTTAAATTTGAGTGTGACTTAGTAGCATCAAGGCAGTGTTGGTGCCTGGGTGGCATTTCTTGCAAATGTTTGTCTCTGCAGATTTGGACTTTATGCAGCTGTTGAGGGATGTCGTGTTACTTCACAGCACGTGCTCTGCAGTACCAATCTTCTGCTTCATTTTAAAAGATGACTTTTTTTCATGATGCAGGGCTTTCAGAATGGAACAGCTGTGGGCTTCTCAGGAACAACTTAGGAATGAGCTTTCTTTATATTAGAAATAGGACAAGTGGTGAACTTCAGTTGTAGTGATGGAGGTAGGGAGTGAAGCCTATAGCACGTTAACAGTGTAGCACAGGAAGAGGCAGTCTGTCTGTGGGCCTGTTCTTGCTGATGCACATTTCAGTGATGCCCCCAGACAGAAAAAACAATGTTCTGTCTACTGGGTATGGCCTCATTGGCTGGTGCTTCATGGGTTTTTCTGTAACCGTGGCACAGAATTGTGATAGAGCATTTCAGTAGAAATCCTCTAATGGGAGTGGAAATTGTGCCTGTTTCCTTTCTAATTTCTTCCAGTGATGCAACCAGAGTGCAAAATCTGGCACAAATGGTCGGGCTTTAAAAAGTTGAGATAACTGAAGAATTTATGATCCCACTGCAGCAATTTCACCCCAAACTTTTCTATGAACTGTAGAAATGGGAGCACAGATTCAGATTTGCTTGTTGCTGGAATCACTTGAAGCTTTGTGATTTTCATCATTGAGCTAAATAGTCACAACCATTTCTCCTCCATTCTGTATGTGTTTCTTATGCAAGGCTTTTAGGAGAGGAACCCTTTTGGGATTACACATTTTGTCCTGCACTGTTATACCTCAAGATGTGATAATGGAAAAAAAAAAAAAAGGCTCTGTAACCCAGTCACTAGATGGTTCTTGGAGAATAAGAGAAGTGGTGTTTTGCTAATATGCAGTAGTGCTATTTGCCAAAAAATTTAGTGACTTAACAGGTTTTATGATTACAAATTTTGTCAGGTACTGAATATCTGAGAACAGATTCAGCCCATTTGAAGTTGGATGAATCCAGGCCACCTTGTGAAGTTTTTTACAGAAATATCCTAGAAACAAAATGCAGACCAAGCAAGTGGTCAGGAACAGGAAGTGAACCAGTTTGAACAAGAGAGATAATGCTGTTTCTGTACGAGAATAACATTGAGTTCTGTGGAAAAATGCTACTTCAGGTCACTGGCTTGATGTGGGATTGTTCAGAACTGAGCCTTTGCAGGTGGAGATGTACGCAGTAACAACCTGTGTGCAATGGGAGCAGGCCTGTAGGCAGAGGGTTGGTGGTCAGGGCATGTGTGATAGGAGTGCAGAGCAGCTTGCTTTAACCTGCATCTCTTCTGGTGCTGTGGATTACGAGCTCCTGTGCCTTTGAGCATGCTTGGCATGCTGACTGTGAGTAGTTTCTCTTCCCAGAGGGAATCCCCATTACAGTACTGGAAGAGCCAGCGTTGTGTGAGAACCCACGTGCACTTGGTGGCACAGCTGAGGGATCTGCTTCCAAAGTGTGCTGCTGAACCAAACTAAAACTAAAGTAGATACTTCACTTCCAGGGATCACAACGTTCTGCAGTCCTGTCTGGTGAGCTGAACACAAGGCTGGGTCCCATCTGCCAGTGAGATCTGTCTTTTTTGGTTTGTTTCATTTTTAAGATTGTTTTTTGGGTTGTTTGGTTTTTTTTGTTTGTTTTTGTTTTTATTGTATTTGGTAGTAGCTGAGAAATGATATCTCTTTAATTGAATTGCCTCTGTTGCTGAGAGTGGAACGCTTTCAAAGAGCAGCCTGGAAGGACCTCTAGCTCTTCTAATTCTGCCACTGGGCCTTCATGAATGAAAAAGCATTTTAATAAGCAACTTGCAGCTGTGCATCTCTGTTAAAGATATTAATGCTTTCTTGATATCCAGGCTAGTTAAAAAACTCATTTTTACCCAGATGTTTTAGTGAGGTAAGTTCTTTTTATACTAGAATTTCAGTAGGAAAATGCTATTCCCCTATGCTGAATTCAGAATCTACTGAAATGCATAATTTTATCAAGAGAACCATTACTTTTTATTTTCACGGATTTCTTTATGTAGCACTTCAGGCTTCAGATTTGCTGAGGGGCAAAAGAAGTTAAACTTGCACTTTTACATTTTATTTTTGCCATCCATTCCTTTTACTCATTGATGCAGGTGACACCGCTGGGACCTGCTGAACAAACCAGGATAAATGATGGCTATTTACAAATAAGTGAAAGTGAGTGCTTACCTGTTTGGGAGATAAGTCACCTTGGATGCCATCTGTTGTTCTCAAAGGGATGTCTGCTATTTATTCCTACAGCAACTGCATTTTGTGCCTCAGAGAGCTCTTTAAAATCATATCAATAAAGCTGCTTTGTTGTGAATCTATAAAGCATCAGAGAGGTCGCTGCCCTGATAAAGCCTCCTGCCTTTTGGAGCTCATCCAGTCATCCTATGGAACAGCAAATGAAGTCAGCTACTTTGCAGGGAAGCTAAAGGGGTGCTTTAATTGTGGGAGGATTAGAATTTTCCCCCTGAATTTTTAAATGCAAATTTCCATTGATACATCGAGATAGACCACAGGACATTTGGTGAAAAGACAGCAGCTTCTCTTCTTGGTGCACTTTTTACTGTTACTGTTTTTCTACATGCTTGTGTTTTGCTTGCAGGGCTAATGTTCGTGCCCTCCAGCAGCAGGAGCATGCAGAGAGGATGTCAAATCTCTTGCTGCCAAATGATAATGGAGATTTTCTTTAGCTCAGGAGAGAGGTCTTTGAGGATCTGTTTTTTTTTTTCTTGCAGTTGCACCAGGGGCAGATTTCAGAAAGAGGGGCTGCATCTGACACCACCGTGGTGTTATTTTCAGATGTCAGCATATATCCCATCTTTGTAATGATGATTTCCCTGAGGGGATCTGAACCCATGTATCACTCCACATTTCAACAAATGTATTGCTTTACAGAAGTCTGAGTGTTAGGAAAACCTGCCGTTTTCTGCTGTTTCTTTTCTGGGAGAACAAGACAAGACCTACTGCCACTCCCCGCCCTCCCCATATTCCTGTTAGCGGGCCACGGCAGTGTCTGTCAGATCACTGGCAAAGTAATGACAATGGGAGGAAAAAAAGAAAATGTTGTGACCTTCAGACTTCGTACACAGGTCTAAAGTGAAATTTGAGCACTGTGTTCCACCAATATAACTATAGTGTTACTGTATACGTTAGCAGGGAGTTCTGGAAGTGCATTTAGGTGTGAGCTTGGGTGTTTGCTTAGCTTATAAAAGACTATAGCCTGCATTTCTGTGGGTGTTTGTTGACTTTCATTTTTTTTTTTTTTTTTTTTTTTTTTTTGCTTGTGTATGATCAATGGATATCAAAATGTTACAATCACAAATAAACAAGAGTTAGGCGAAGTAGACTATGATAACAAAAGAGAATAAATGGAAGGCTTACCCTTATGCTGGGCTCACCCACAAAACACCAGAAGGAGGGATCTCCAGATGAGATCCTTCCCCACTGGTAGCCAGCTCTTAAATAGGTCTAGGAGGGGTGGAGCCTGGCTGCACCCCTTCTGGCAGCACAGGTGAATTGCCTTCAGCTGTGCTCCTCTGGCTGACTCATGGTTCACCTCAGGTGATCAGAGGTTCAGGCCGTGACTCAGTAGTTCCCATACAGCTTGTTTGTTTTTTAATGGTAGAAACATGACCAGGCTGAGCTACTGTTTAGTTTGCTATCAAAAGCAGATCCATTTTTAATTATTCAGGTGTCTGATCTACACCAGCAGGAGCATGGTAACTAAGCCAAGTGCCCTAAAATACCATTTGGTTTACTTTTATCCACTTAAGCAACATCTGAAAATATTACAGTTTTGATACCCTTCATTTCTTGTTAATTTACTTTTAGTTTCCACTCACAATTCAAGGAGAAGCTAAAATACATTTGACTTTGGAATGTGTTTTCTGGTTTTGTCAGCTTAATTTATCAACACCTCCAAGTGCTATAAAATCACTGTTAAGTGCTGGATATCCAGCCAATTATGTGTTTTATTTTAGTGTACAATAGTGCATGTGAAATGAGCAAGCAATTAGTATATATTCAACTATTTTCTTCTTTAAAGGAAAGTTGTTAAGCCACTGGAAATAAGAACTGGCTGTTTACATAGGCAATTATAAGATTGAAAAGGTTTTGACTCTTCCAGGGACTTAATGGAATTTGTTATGGTGTGTTTCTCTAATCTGCTTTCTATAGCTTTCTCCTTCCCCTCCCCCATCCCTGCCATCATTAATAGCAGCTGTGACTAATTACTTGCACAAAATGATCAGTGAGCAAATCCATTTTCTCCAGATAGTCTCGAAAGTCATTGTCATCTTGTCAAAATATAAACTTGGGAGAGGTAGGGAAAAATAGGGAAAAAATGTACTTACGCTTTGTATTTTCTTCAGGATATGTAATCATTAAAAGGGACAGGGACTTGTGTCTCCATTGGTGGTGGTGCCAGGTCTCTACTGACCACCCCCACCTGTCTTCATGTCTAGCACTGTCAGCACTGGGGATGGGACAATGCAGCAGAGGTGGGAGCTGGTTTCTGTTTTTTTTTCTAGGTGGTCATTTCTAAAAAACACAGCAGCAGTTGAGAAGACAAATCTCTTTTCATACTGCTTTACCTGACACTGAGCAGAAGAGAGAATGTGGGATGCTTTGGCATCTTCAGCCTCTTAATCCCTCCCTGATTCCTGTGTCAACCCTCTGTGATTACATGTTTCCCTGTAACCTATTTGAATTTTTGCCTCCAGATTGAATGTTGCAGTCCTTCCTTTTAAGAGAGAACAGCAGAAGCAATTGGTGTTTCCATTCTGGATGTAAAATGCTTCAGACCACTCATTTTTATCAATTGAATGTATGAAATATACTTTGCATAAATTATTGAACTGTTGGGGAGAATGTTCTTACAAGCTTCACTCAAACTCCCAGTGGAGCCCATAAGATGCTGCATTTCACCAGTATGGTTTTAATGTTCTTCATTTTGCCTTTGCTTCTTGAGTGTGTTGACTCTGTAGAACAGTTTGAAAAAATATTCTTCATTGGTGAGCATTTGAACTTATTCCTTTCCGTTGGGTACATTGATGTGTATGTGTTCATTAACAAATAAGTATTTAGTGGAGTAAAAATATATTTAAAAAATTAAATTTCATTATATTTCTTAGATTTTGGAATTTACATGAATATTTAAGTAGAGAATGGGCACATCTGCAGCCTAATGTTAATTTATGAGAAGGATTGGGAAAAAGAGATTTGGTCATCTGGAGAAATGCTAGCTACCTAAATAACCCATGTTGCAAAGAGCTTATGTGAAAGTATATGGATATCTAAAATGCAAATTTACTTGATGCTTTTGTGCTGTCTTTATTTTTATACTGTCTGTAACTTTTCAAGGATTCCTATGAAAATCTTTTGCAAGTGAAAGAATGGAATTGACCAAAGTCAGATGTCTTAAATTTTGAGTCAACATTGATGTGATCCCATGTAAAATAACTCAGACATCTTGAGGTCTTATCCTCGCTAATGGGAAGAAAGCTCATTTTGGGTAACAAATTCTTTATATATCATGTAAAAGAAAAGGATCAGCCCAAAAGAGAAGCTTTCATGTCCTTAGGATATGTCTCATTAGATCATTTTGTTCCAAACCCAGATTGTGATCAGATATTGACCTTTATAATAAGAGAAATAGCTTCACTGACATTCTCTGATAGGGATAAAGAGAAATCTAGTCTTCCACTTCAGCATTTGTATATTTTATCTTTGTAATTGATACTATGCCAGTCAATAAATCAAGCTTGCTATTATAAAAAAAAAAATCAGTACAAGAATTTATCAGATAAGAACTGGAGCTTAGTAGATGGTACTGTTCTTCAATAATTAATAGTACTGCTGCATATTTTGCCCCTCTTGTGCAGAGGCCTTCTAGAATGATTTATGGTTTGATCCTGTTCCCTTAGAAAGTTTTGTGGTAAGAATCCAGAGCAGATATAAGGATGCCCTTTTGGGGAAAATTCAACTAGGAATTGAAGACTTTCTTTGCAATATGTTTGGTTTACGAGAGAAAATCCTTCTGTGACAATTCCACTGGATTCAAAGCCAGGGTAGCTTTTATTAATTTTGTTTGTTTGTTTGACTTTTCAGTTCTTTTGTTGTTGTTTTTTTTTTTTTTTTTTTTGGAAAAATAAGGACAGTGATATACAATGCAGCCAACAGTAAATGGATTTCTGTGCTCAACTATTCAAGTGGTAAATGTTTTAATTATGAATGGAAAGAGATATTCTGGGAAGGCTGTGCATCCACTGAAGATTTTTAAGATCAAATTGAAAATTTACATAGGTTGCTTTGAAAGTAACACCTCCTATTAATTTCCATAGAAACCAAAACAGATAAAAAGAGCACAATAATTCTATTCGATGGAGCAAATTCTCTGCTATAAAACTCTATCTTTTCAGCATAGTCGCCACCATTGACCAATTTGTATGGATGAGCTGATTGAGATGTTCTTCATGTTGTGGTGTGGTCACTGTGCATGGCCATCTGGAACCTGACTTGTGTTTCTCTCACTATCACTACTGCAGCACCTCACTGTGCACACATTCACTGTTTGGTCTCCATAGACATTCAGCAAGTGTTGATGAATGTCAGTGGGTGTCATGTTTTCCACATGGAGGAGTTCAGTTCCACACTTCTGCTTCATATGCACTTCTGTGTCAGATGCCATTCTGTCAGACTTGCCCCTCTGCTGCCATCTGACACACAGCTACAAAATGTAATGCAGTGTTGGTGGGACAGTTCCATCCTACCAATATCTGCCTCTGATGTCATGGGCCAACATAATAAAACAGGAGGCATTGCTTTTGGAGCAATCCTCATACATAGCTATTTCATATTTGGATACAGATTTTCTGTCTGAGAATTAGCATGGCTATTCGGGTGCTCTGCTGGCTGGGACATTGTGCCAATACATAATTTTAAATGGGCATCACTAATACTTAAAGATACCTGATCTGCCTTGTGTATACAGTTCTATGTTTTTGAATACGAGTTTTTGAAGGCTTGTCTCTTTCTCTTCAGGATTTGATTTTGCTCTGTTCTGGTCTGTGCTTAATGAGACCATTTCATGTAATGCTGCCGCTAGAAAGGGATCTTAAATCAGGAGCAGAAATGAAATGCTAGCTTTTAAGAATTTGCCATGTGGTCAGTATAAATTGCCAAAACATGTATATGAGGAGATACTTTGGGAATAAACACTATAGAAGTGATCTATTTTGCATAGCCCAGGTATAGATCATCTCTCATACATAGCAAAATTGCTCTTATAGCTTTTCTTAGATTTATGGTGAAAATTAACATCTGCATAAACAGTTGCTTTAGATGCGTAGGTGAGTGGGACTGCTTTCCAAGAGCTTGTGTTAACAAGAGCACTGGTTTTGAACCCTTTGAGAATTAAAGCCTTATTTCTGGGGAAGGTGCTTCAGCAGCTGTTGAATGGTGCTTTATAAGGTAATGCTCACTGTCATTAAAAGTGGTCTCCTTTTTTCCTACTAATACTTTATGGCTGTAGTTGATGTGATGATAAATATTAATATTGATGGAGGAAACCACCTACAGCTTTCTCTCTTCTTTAGTAATAATGCTTGGCTTTGGGATTACAAACAGGTTATCAGAAAAGCTCTTCTGTCTTGAGCAGTGACTTATATCACAGCAGGACTTTATTTCACAGGGAACATGAAGGGAGATAGTCTGATAGGTTTTGCTCCTGGCACACAGAACAGTTCTCAGAGGAACTTTTTCCTTTGTATGTTAAGTTTATTCTGACCACTCAGAATTCATGATAGCAGTCTTTTCAAATATATAAGAAAAAGTGACATTCTCCTTTTCTATACACGAAGATCAGTGCTAAAAGCGGTTGAATAATTTGTTTTTACCACCTTCCATGCTCCTGTCTGTAGCCAAAGGAATATTTGCTTGCAGAGCTTCATCTTCTGGTTATCGTTTATTTCCCCAGCACTGAAGCTATTTTGCTTTTGTCTGAACAATCTGATGTGATCTAATCTATTCTGTCTTCTTATATTGAGATTAACAAGCCATATACCTTCAAGCACAGGCCAGATCTACAGCAGCAGAGCACAAATGAACTTGAACACGAGGTCAATCAGCTTCACAAAATACATCACACAGTTATTCCAAGGCCTGTGCTGTGTCTATAATTGCCCCTTGTTCTCTCATTAGAGCTCCGCTACAAGTCATTATTTTGAGTCGGCAGAGCTGCAGGGAATAGTCAGCCTGATGGTTAGTACAGTGCTGAATAGGTAATATAAATGTCTTGCAGCACAGAGATACAAGGAGGAGGTATTTAGATTAAACCTAATAAAGTGTGGGGTTGTTAATCCCTTTTTGACTTCGAATTAAAACATTACTCATCACATTTTCACTGACTGCCTCTTTACTTGGCTCCTTGCAATGATGACTTTTTCACAGGCAGGCTTTCACAGAAAATAAATGGAAACTGGCAGCAAGTATGTTATGAGGTTATGAAAACCTGATTGAAATAAGACTTTGGCCAGAGTACCACTGTCTTTTGGAAGGGTCTTAAAAATACTGCTCTGAGTTTTTGCGTGGATTTTGTACTTGTGTCAGCTAGATACTTAACTAGAAAGAAAAAATCTAAGTTGTTCAGTATAGGAGATATTGGAAGTTAATTTATTTGTGAGCTCGATCCAGTTTTAAATCATGACATCTGCACATGGAGCTTGGTTTGGTTAGTTCCAGTTCTGTTTGTTCTGGTTCTCCTGAGATGTCTGTAGGATGCTTTACAAGTGTGTACACACAGCTAAATCTCCCAGTTACTTCCTTGGTTAGATTCTCCACTTCAGGCTTCCTGAATGAATTACCTTCCATTAGTGCATCTCCATGCTCAGGCTCTGAAACCTTACAGTCCCAGAGTGTTTGTTCTCCTGAACGTGCTGTAGGGTAAGCTGTTTGCACAGAGGATCTTCAGACATGCTACAAGCAGTTCACGTGCTGTCTGAATGAGAGTCAGGAGTCCTGTGAGCTGGACCTGGAGAGGAGATCAGTGACGTTGCACAGATGCAAGTTTTGATTCTAAATGCAAAGCAGATGTCCTTGAGGGAGAGGGCACAGATGGGCAAAATACTCCAAAGCAGCTAAGTGAATGAAAAAATCCAGAGCGGACGTGAGGTGTACGTTTTCTCAGAGGCTGGTTCCCTGCTGCTGCAGCCAGTAGCTGTTTCACAGATGTGTGGTTAGGCACCATCTTCCTCTCTGACTAGGATTAGAGAAAGGGAAGTTTCCACTGTTAGACTGTGAAATTTTTCTTCAGTTTCATTTTCAAAATGTGGAGGACTTAAATCCAAAAGTGTTAATTTTAGATATGATGGTATTATAGAGATTCAGGGACACTACATGCAATTGTTGATGTTTTCCCATAGTCAGAGGAGAGGTCTGTAATGACCAAGTCTTTGCAGGTCTGTACTTGATTCTCAGCATAGAAGTTAAATTCACAGTATCAAAATGAACACTGAACATCCCTCAGAAGCACCTGGAAGGAGTTAAATTGGAGCTGTACACATTTTGGCAAAATGTTAGTTCCCAAGGACCCTACAGGTAAGAATCATAGAATCATCATGGTAGGAGTAGAATTCTTAAATCATCTAGTCCCACTGTCCACCTCCCACCAGTACTTCCCCACTAAGCCGTGTTCTTCATCCCACATCCACGTGGTTCTTGAACATCTCCAGGGGTGGTGACACCACCACCTCCCTGGGCAGCCCATTACAGCACCTGACCTCTCTTTCAGAGAAGAAATTTTTCCTAATATCCAACCTGAACCTCCCCTGGTTCAATTTGAGGCCATTCCCTCTAGTTCTGTTGCTAGTTACCTGGGAGAAGAAGCTGATCCCCACCTCGCCATCACCTCCTTTCAGGCAGTTGTTGAGGGTGATAATGTCTTCCCTGAGCTTCTTCTTCTCCATATTCACCCAATTCCCTCAGCTGCTCCCCATAAGACTTGTGCTCCAGACTCCTTATTAGCTTTGTTGCCCATCTCTGGGTACTCCAATGTTATTCTTGCAGTGAGAGGCCCAAAACTGAACACAGTGCTGGAAGTACAGCCTCACCAGAACTGAGTACAGGGGATTGATCATCTCCCTGCTCCTGCTAGCAACAATATTTCTCATACAAAATGCCAACAAGCGATTAATTTTTACAGTTGTAATGATAAAAGTGGGCATTAGGGGGAAAAATACTAAATCAGGCCACAACTTTTCAGACTGAAAATACTGATATGGATTTGCTGGTGCTGCCAACTTCATATTGTCTTTGCAACCTTACTTGTAACAAAAGGGTAAATAACTGTGACAAAGCCAACTTTATAAAAGAAAGCAATCTTACTTCTTCACATAATAAATACCATTTTTCACTGGTCTATGGCAAATGATAAGCTAACCAAATCCCAGCTGAAAAACTGAAACACAAAATGGCACTTAAGCCATTCTTCTTCCAGGGTTTTCTCTGAGCACAGAAGAAAAGAAGATTTTGTACTAAGCCTTAGCTGTTCTTAAGTATTCAGAACAACAGATGTGGCTGATTTGCAACTGGATAAAAACAGGATTATTATTGAGATAGGAGATATAAAGAAGTTTGTCCTTTCTTCATAGATCCTGTTTTCCAGAGGATTTACAGAAGGCAAGGAGAAAACCCAACTTTTGGATTTTAAATAGAGCCTTAAACTGAAAAAAACCCCAAAATTAGGTATCTTTTGGTTTCAAATTCCTGATTACTTTTCCAGCTTCTTATTTCTAAAGAGCATTACTATGTACAAGTGAAAACCCACTGATAAGGGAATGTGCAACTGATTGCCTCCTGAGGTTACCCATTGTGTTAGAAGAAGTATCAGTTACCATAGGGCCATCTGCAGCGTGATTAAAACTTAGCATGCAGAAATGCTGAATAGTTTCTGTCTAAAATATTAAATTATTTTAGAACTTCAGTATATAATCCAGGGACAAACAATCTATTTTGATTGACTTTTGAAAGTGTGTATTCGCAATCTTTTTCTTAGCTTCCCTCATACCAAAGGTATTGGAGGCTCACTTTTACAATGAAGGTGTAAAATCTTGAACATAGGAAGTGGAGCTATTAAAAAACAGATCAAATTATTGACATACATGTGGAAGTTGTGAGATTAATAAAAATTGACATCTTCCTTCAGCAGTATTAGAGTAACTGTGCTTAGAGTAATTGAAGTGGATATATACAAATCATTTTTTTTTTTTTAAATATGTGCATTATATATATATGTAAATTCTGACTTACAGCACACATTCAACAACTCTTATTGCAGGTCTATGCTTTAAAAAGGGGGAAAAAAAACACCAGTAGTAAATTCTCTTAACCTAATAAGTTCCTATATCAGGTTTTCAAGTACTCTAAAACTCCTGGCAGCTTATTTCAGATACTTGTAACTGAATAGCAATGCTATTTTTGAACAATTTATAGAATTCTTTAATTATAACAATATATTTTAAAAATCATGAAATGAAAGGACAATTTTCTCTAATGTATTAACTGTTTTTGCAACCAAAGCATGTGAGAGAGTCATGCTTGACTGGAATCAGAAAAAAGGTGAAAAAGTCTCCAAAAAAAATTAGTTACGTGTTTTTTCTGCTTGATATGAAGGATCCTTCTTCATAGATGTGTCAATCTTTCTGGAGGAATTTGGAAGTCTGGCTGTTAGGATGATGTTTTTCTTCAAAGTTTTGAACTGTGATGAGAACTTAATTGAATGTCTCCTAGAAAACCACCAAAGTATTTTCAAAAAGTCTCGTTTTGCACTATGTCCATTCTTAACAAGCTACTGAACCAGTGCTCTGACTCCTTGCACCCATTGGGTTGTTATGCTATGGTCCTCTCAATATGATTGTCAGGAGATGGCTAAACCTATCCTCACATAGCAATTCCTATTTCCAAAACACGGCATTTTAACATGACAAAGTGTACTGAATGGCACAGGAGGCTAAAGTATTTCTTAATCATTTCCGAACTCTGTAGTGTTAGGCACCCAATGCACAGAGAGCAGGGCAGGTTTTCTCTCTGAGACTCTAGTCTTGTACAGAAATTGTTGAAAGCATCCTGTATAAAAGCAAGCAGACAGTATAGGGTTCCCAGTGCTTTGTTATGGTCTCTGTGGATTAACTTACTGATTTACTAAATATTCTGGTGGCCAGAATGTACTTCATCTCATAGCAGTGTTTAGAAATGGAGAGTAGAATGTGAACTAACAGTTTGGTCAACGTACAGACCTCTTTGAAGTGTCAAATTAGAACCACGTGCCACTGTAAGTTATGAACTGGCTGTATCACAATTGACAGCAAGGCAGAAGAGATTTTGCATAGAGCCGTTTCAGAGTTTATGGTCTCCAAGACTGGAAAGCTTACATTAAATTGAAACGCAGTGCAACAGTTCAAGCCACGGATACTGAAGCTGGACCTGCACTTTCAACTTGTAGTGCCAAGATTCAGGAACCTGTCTTGATCTCCATATGGTCTGCAGGAAGGAATATATGGTTCAAGTTTGGCAATTCATTATGAAATAGAAGACTACAAGCATCAAAATGATTGAGATGAGTATAAAACTGCCTTATTCCCCATGCATTCGCACCACTGCCACTGAAGGCAATGTGGAAGGCAAAAGAGTGAAAAGATGAGGTATAGACAGAGGAAAAGAGGAGATAATAGGAATTGAAAGAGAGAAGATGGGGAAAAACATGAAGGACAGATAGTCCATATGGAAACTGGTTCACTGACCTTTTGTGACTGAGCTTATAATATTTCGAGATGCAGTGGGTTAATGAGTGTCAGGGTCTGCTACTGGAAGGAAAGGAAGAAAAAAAGAGGCTGAAAATGATGGAAATTCTTGCAGACTTGAATTTTCCATGATCAATTGAATTTAAAAGACAGTACGTGTCTAGGAAGACCAGAAAAGGTATTTTTATATGTGCTTTTTGGATACTTTTTTTTTTTTTGCCTGGCTGGCTCTGCAGACATAAAGCTGCATATTTTGATGTGTAAGTGAAATCTTCCCTGTGTCACGTCATTTTTTTTAAAGAGAGATTGAATAGTGCACATGTCAAGAACTGAGAATCTTCTGCATTTTCCTGCAAGCCTTTGTGTACATGATGAGCTAGAATAACCTCCCTGAACCGAATTATCCTTCCATGCTATGGTTCAGTGAATGTCATTATATTTCAGCACAGCTTGAGTGATTTTTAATGCCAAAAACATCAGCAAGAAATACAAATGTTACAAAAACATTGAAACAATATCATAAAAAAAAAATAATCCAGGATCATAAATACTTTGCTTTGCAAGGTCTGGAAGGTCAGCATAGCTATAGTGTGGAAAATTAAAAAGCTCTCCATGTGAATGCCTTTGGGTGGAAAAAAAAAAAAAAAAGTAGTGTTTTACCCTAAAAATACAGAATCCTTTTTTCAGCCAGTTAACAATAAAACCATTTTTCCTAATAGTTGGAACTGATGTAGTTCATTCATGATTGTTCTGCTTTTGTCTCTACATGTTTTAATGCAGTATAATTAAAGCAGAATTAGAGAAAGTGGAAAACCTGTGACAGCTTTGATATAAATGATGTACTGCAGAAGGTAGTGCACACCAACCTAAGATTTTGGCAGAGTGAAATCCAGCACATTGGGGCAGGAACTGAGGTTTTTTGACTGGCTTTGAATGGAGAAGTCTTCCCCTGGCAATCAAGAATTGTGTCAGCTCATGGGCAGGGTGTCAGAACGCCCAGGAACACAGGGAGGATTAAGGGAAAGGAAAGAAGTTCTGCATAATATATGTTCCTATGGTGGACTCTATTAATATTTTACCCCATCTTCATTCCCTCTCAGTTAGTACTTTGCACCTGGAAACTTCCTTATGTCCATTAATCTTGTATTAGCAGCTGTTTACTCCCTCGGAGATCAGTTTATGTTCCAGTACATGTGTACACGTTCGTGTGCTATTGGGGTTTTAATATAGAGACAGCTCAAAATGTACCCGTCTGTGTTAGTATGCATTCCTCCATCTATGTTAGTACATGTCAGTGACTTTTGGATAAGGTGATTTCTGCTTGTTATCTGCAATAGGGCTGTCTTGCCAGCCCTTCTGAACACTGGCCTGTGAATGCTTCAGTGCTGTGTGGGCCTTAATCTTAACTGAAGGGAAGAACCTGTGAGAAATACAAGGAAATTTTTATCTTAGTATTTTACTGTGAATAAAGATCTATATGTCTAGCAGTATCTCCTGGGGATTCTCAAAGCATAAGGAGGATTGAAGTGGTTTTGCTAAGCTTCCATGTATGATGACAAAATAATCATTTAAATGTTTGTTAGACTCTTGGTTATCGCTGATGGAGTGGATGAATATTATGTTTGAATTTTCACTCCATTTTCAACACCTTTAACTCTGTTAGCTGACAAAGTTCATGTCTAGCAGAAATGAGTTAATTACTTTGTCGACGTCTGACCCGATGAACCTTGTCTTGGCTTTTGTGGAAATGTCTTAAAGGATGATAATGTCAAGCTGAGAAATACCATGCAATGACTATACAGCTATAAAATAAGCATTTTTATCATCTTGCTATCATCCCATCCGTTTTTAACAACTGCCTTGCACTTCTTCTGATCTACATTTTCAACACTATGTCCTATCATCTCAGTGTTCTGGTTTTGAACAATGTTGTCTTAGAATGTCATGAAAATTTCCATTGCAGGTGTTTTCTGTCTGGACATCCTAAGAGAGATCTATTAGAAATGTTCAGGAATAAGTCTCTCAATGTTTTTATGTTATATCTTGGAAAAGCAGGTTATACATCCTTCAGGAAATAGATATTTTTATTATGGAACCATAAAAAACATCAGATTGTTATTTTTTTTCAAGTGAATATTTTTAACCAGTGTCCGCTTACTCAACCTTCATAGGCGCGCTCTGATTTCTGTATTTCTGTGCAGTGTCATTTCTGCAGTTTTATGCAGTAATATCCACAGTAATGATGGAAAGGCAAAGTTTGATCTGCTGTGGAGATGCCAACCTCCACAAAAGCTGACACCACAGCACTGGAACAGGAGCAGTGGTGGCACCAACAGTGAGGACAGTTCTGTAGTACAACTTCAGGGCTGGTGGAGGAGTGACGCTTCAGTGGGTATAGTGATAAGAAGCCTCAGTAACTTGTTAGTTCTTCGTTCTTCACCTTGGTTTAAACATCGTAGGTGTGTTATAGCAGCAAACAGGAAAAACTCTACTTTGGGGTAAAAATCTCAATAAACCATACTTTTGGAATTCAGCTGAAGCCTGAACCAGCCCTCCTCTTCCCGCCCTTTTACCCAAATTTGACTGTAAATGTGCAGGACTAGCATTATTTTGTAAGTTTTTTTTTCCTTTGTATTTTTGTCAGGAAAACATAAGGTAATTTCTCCATGAATAGCAACCACATTAAAGGGAATGGAAAATTGAAGAAAGCTTTATTGCCTCAGCAATATCTTTTTCTTTTTCTTTTTTTTTTTTTTTTTTTGCCTTAACCTTCCTATAGTAGTACATTTTGCAAACATCAGGAACCTTCCTGGCCTTTTAAAGAACTGTAGGCAAACAGCTGATAACTGTGAAGTGGATGGGAGTTCGACTTTGTAAGTGGCTGCTTCTATTCAGTGTAATAATTCTGTTAGTAGGGATAACATTTACAAACACTCAAGGTGCAAGGAGTTGAAGATGCTGGCTCAGGGTACAGGTTGAGGAAGCTCAGTGTGTTACTGAAGACCACAGGCTTTTTCTTGCAGGTTACTCCCTCCCCTGCTGCACGACAGATAGGTGCACTGCCCACATTAGCTGGCTCTGTAGTGTTACAAGTTAAGAAGTTATTCTTCCAGGAGCACTGAGATGAATGTTTATGTTGTAATAACAACCTTTTACCGGAACTCTGTCTCCTCTTGGGCTCATATTAGAAAATTTCTTGTTTACCAGTTGTATGGTGAAATTATAACACCATCTGGTGCATGTTTCTTTGTACCATGTAAAATTCATTATCAGCTTTTTCGATCTTGGAAGGACACAAGCAATTACTTTTCATTTCAGCATTGTGGAACCTGATAAGCAAATCATTAGGGAAATTCTGCATTTTTACAAAGCCCCACATGAAGTCAGTAAGCATAATTATTTTAAAATGCCATGATGTTTATCAAAATAAGAGCTCTGCACGGACAACAGTGATTTTAATTTAATCTAATAAGCAGTCCTCACAGTTCTTGCAGATACAAAGGGATCTGGCTTTACATGTGTAATATGCAGTGTGCAGAAAATACTTAGTGCTGTTCCCTTTGAAACATAGAGGACAGTTATTAAAATTTTATAGTCCAAATTAAAATTTAAGATTAAAATGCAAGATCAAAAGAATCAATTTTTATCCAGAATACTATTAGGAATAAGCCTTTTGGAACAGAGGGGCTCAGTGTCTTAAATGTCACGTCCTCCTCCTCCTCCTCCAGAAAGCTAGATTAGAACTAGTTACAGCTGACTACAGAATCATAACTTTCTGTACTATTTTTTTTAAAGGAAAGAACAAGCTTTTATTACTTTTTAATGTATTGTGCTATTGTAGAGTCATGAAGTAGTAAGTGCTGCTTGGGAACCTGTGTGACAGTTTTTGAAATATGGTTTGTTTCATGATCGGAAGGGAAATCCATGGTTGTGGATCTGTTAAAATGAGTTGGAGGATGCCAGAGGATTTGCTTCTTTGTCAAAGCAAAGGGGAGCACGGGAAGGCTCATGCAGTAGCTCAGTCTGATTAATAACTATCAGAGTGCCCATTTTTCTAAGGTACTATGCCATTAATATGTCTCCTGGTGTCAAATCTGGTTGCCATTTCTCTTGTAAGACACTTTAATAATGAACTGCAAAATCGATGACACACAGAAGTAACCTTATAAGGAGAAAGTACCCTGCTATATCTTTACTTCTAGAACAAAGTCACAAATCCCCTTTCAGGTTTATGTATTATTTTTCTGAAACTTTACCATGGTGCTGTTCTTTCTGTGTAGAGTTGTAAGAGCCTGTTTTTGCTGTTCTTGAACAGCTATTTGTCACTGGGAGGCACAGTGAAGTCATAACCAGCTCTCTGATATAGATCACAAGGGAAGTAGCAGACTGTTGCTTAATTTCATCATGGAACTGACACAGAACTTGTCAAGGTCAGTAGAAATTCTGCTCTGCACTTCAATAGAATTTGTGCAAGTCCTCATACGCTTTATTCTCATGGGAAGTTGCTGGAACAATGATAGTGTGCTGCTGAACGCTGGATTTCTTGCATGGAACTTCAACAACTGTGGCCATTGCTGGTTAACAGACTGTAGTCTGAATGTGCTCACTGATTTTCCCATCCTTGAAAATGTATGCATATAGTCATACAATGACTGTTTTGTAATACGAAGTTAACATTATTCCTGTGAGTTCACAAATGCTTGCTCGTTAGCAAAGCAAAATTTCTCAGAGCTCTGCCATCCAGTGTGTAGTCACTCACTCATTTGAATAAATGGGAGAAGTCCCATTTACTTGCTTCATTTCTGTGCAAAATGTGTGTGTATCTTCTGGTTTTCTGCCACGACTTTAAGGATGAACTACAACAGCTATGATTCTATGTTATTTTTTAAAACTAGAGAAATTATGGGATTGATATCATGTAGAGGAAATATGTACAGAACTGATCAAACAGAATTAAGCTTTTATCCTGTCTTTATAAATTGTCAAATCCTAAAGCAATAGGAAATTATTTAAGCTCCCGTTATTTCACTGAAGAGCTTAGGATGGCTGGATGACCAGCATGAAATGCAGCATAGCATTAAGTGAACAAATGTAGAACTGGATTACTGCAAATCTGTTGAGAACTGCAAAATAAAGGACTTTATCAAGATTTCAGTGGCCAATTCCCCTTTCTGACAAGCATTTGTTTTAACAATGAAAGAAAAGCGCTGCATGAAAACCATAAGCTACAGAGTTCATTAAGAAAGATCCTTTTGAAACGAGGCCTGGGAGACTCACTGTTATCACAAAATCCAAAGCATAGCCATCTGTGGTTATCAGTTTTTCAGACGTGTATCGCTGAAGCTAAATTGACGAAGAGGCAGCCTATGCCCAAGTGGGGAAAAAAAAGTTGTTTTTATACAGGAAAGGGAAAAATGGATGGAGATTAATGAAAAAAAGGATCTGAACAAATAAATAGGAAAGAAAGAAAATATTGTTATCTTTAAAGGTGGTTAAAACCAGATTCATCTAGAGGAAGATCTTTTTTTTTAGGGTTAAAATCAATATATTTGCATGGCATATCTTATGGGGGTTCTCTTCTTTTGTATAACAGATTAGGGACTTCTGTTACTTTCTGAAGAACGAAGGGCTAACACGCCTTTCACAATAAATATTTTCTTTCGCCAAGAAAATATTATACCTCCTAATAGAACAGAAAAGTATTTGAAGTAACCATGGTAGAATGATTTCCCTTTATCACTGATCACAGAAAGAACATACAGTTCAAGTGCCATATACGGAATAAGCTACAGCGCCTGGTTTGTTATGCTTCTGAAGGCAATGCAGAGGAGCAGCGGAGTTGCTTGTTTTTGTAGGTAAGGGTGCATGAAGCCCCAGGTTTGTGGACAATAATGGATGATAATGAAACCTTAATAATTGATAATGGAACTTTAGTTTCCTATAGCGGGTTGAGAATTCGGGCAAGCTGTGGTGTACCTCACCTTTTGAACTAACATATTTTCTTTTTTATAACCCAAATATCAACATTTTTTCATCAGATCATTGCTACACGTCCTACTTCAAGAAGGAATGTTTTATAGTAATGTCACAACCTTTTTGGGTACTTCTCTGAGTTTGATGGGACTGTAATCAGCTGGGTATAACATTTTTATTTATTTCCATTGGAATTAGCAGGGATGCCTTCCTCCACTATACTTTACCCAGCATTTTCCTCTCTCTGATCCAGTAGGAGATGTCAGGAATTCATCTGGGTACCTTTGACCTCATGATTACTTTTGATGAGAACTAGATAATCCGATCAGAAGAGCCTTTCATAAAAGGTGGTATAGGGACAGTCAGTTCCTAGTCTTCATCACTTGCTCTAAAATGGAAGTGAAAGATTTTGTTGTGTTTTAATATAGGACTTATTGTGTCTGATGAGTGCTGACTGTTATATCAGTCAAACTTTGGATACGGGACAATAATGTGTGTATTTTATTTGCCAGAGAAAATATCCATTAAAGTAATATTTGGCCCATGAAAGAGTGTTTTATGGAGTATTTAAAGAAAAAGAACAGATGCAACTGTTATTTCTATAAACAGCCTGCACACTTTGTGTTTGCCCTGTAGATTTTGGATTTAATTTGAAGTCTGTCTTAAAATAAAAATGCTGCTGAACACAGTTATGTAAATGTTTTTTTTGGTCTGGGTTTGTGGGGGAGAAGTAGCACTCTCTCCACTGACAATCTTGTAGAGTTTCAAGGGCTGGAAGTCCTACCTCCACAGATAAGTGCCAGTGTACTTATGTTGGAGAGAAGCTGTAGTTAGCTTGCACACAAACAAGTAATGACTCAGTTTTAAATGTAAAGATTGGAGTAGTGCAATCCTCACTTTGTTTGCTGACAAGAGTTTTGAAATGTTTGGAAAAAAACAGATATATTGCTCTTTTTCTCAAGTTCTGCAGTACTTTCTGATGCACAAATATGTGTTGCAGTTCAGCCATAGAGACAGAAATCACACCTAAGGAAAAATGACAGTGGATCAGTGGAATAGAACCATACATGTGCTATGAAGGAGTATAAATATTGAATAGCATCCTTGCATTTACATTTTTGTACTAGCTATGAAAATAGGCAGATTTTTAAAGAGTACCTGTAGATTTGCTGATAGATCAGACAAGGCGCAATGTTGCTCTGCTTTTAGCAAGGATTTTAGCTGAAGTGCAGATAAGAATTAAGCTGATTCATCTAAAAGATGGTGGAAATGTTGACTACATACAAATTAGCAGTTACTGATCTTTCTGACTTGAAGGTCTGTACAAAGGGAAGATGGAAAGGGATGAGAGAGCTGTGCTCAAAGCAAAAGGCTTCAAATCCTTGACTTGCCTCAAGAGCATCTGGCAGCTTTCAGTACTCCCCTGCAGCAGTGGGCAGCACGAGAGGGAAGGCAGGACCTGAACAGCTGCGAAGTGGTATGGAAGGAAAAGAATTGTGGGTAGGTTATTTTTGTGGCAGGAACAGGTTGGAACTTATATAAGAATGCCAAGTGTTTGTATTTTGTGCCTTTGTTTAATAGAACACGAGAACAAAGGAAAATAAAAGTAGGCAGTAACAAAGGGTGTCTTCCTCAGATGCTTCTGCTGCTGTGTGTGCAGCTATTGCAGCTGAAAGATGCACGTCTGCCACTTGCAGCTCTACTGTGCAGTACCATGAGCTGTTGCAGGCATTTTACATAATCGCTGGTCAACAAAACAATAAACAGTGGCCAATCCATAGGCCTAACGCTTTGATAACTGAATTGTTGTTAACACAGTGCTGCTGAAATGACTAACTTTATTTCACTACTTGTGGTGTGCGGGGGGTTCATTCTTTTAATTTACATCTTGTTGCTCCCACATTCATAAAAATTAATGCTTTGGTTCTTTCACATTTGGGAAATATTCAGTGTGGTAAAATATACATTATGTATATGCTTACTTTGCACTCATCAGTTTTGCTAGAGTTTTCATTAGGTATAAGTCAGTTTTTCTTTTTTGAAATTAACTCTCTGAAAATCAATTTCTCTTAAGCTATAAGACAACGGCACCTTAAATTATATGACATTATATGCTCACTGCAAAAGAAGCTAATCAATACGTTAACTATCCCCCACTCCCTCAAGAAGTCTTTATCCTGAAAAGGATAAACTCTGAAATATTTTCTTTGTAGAAATTCATTTAATTTTAGAATATGAATAAATTTTAACCAAATGCATTATTAAATGGTAAAAAAGTAATTTAGATACAGCTTTTACAGATGTTTAATAGAACTTTGGAACAACTGGATGGGAGTTACAGAACTTAATGTTAATTTTGATGAATAGTTCATTTAGAACTGAACGCAACTTGACAATTTCACTTAATTTGCATTTACATGTCAAGTCAAATTCTAGTTTCAAAATATACAGATTTCAAAAATCCTTGCTGAGGAATTAATAGGTGGAAAAGCCAGCCCATCTGAAGCTAAGTGCTCTAGACTCAGATAAGGTAAGTGGAAGACAGAGAGAAGTGTGAGTGAAAGAAATAAATTGAGATGTTTTTAGCAAAGAGAGCATTAAATCATGCTATCAAGAATTACCCCTTTTATGTCAGTAGTTGCCTGCATTGTCTGTAAAAAGCTGCTTAGAAGCGGCATAGCCAGGAGCATGATGTTCCTCCAGGGCTGGGCTGCTCCCCTGCAAGTGTCTCATAGGGAATGGTGCATGCAATCACACAGCTACAGAGTTCCTGGTGCTTGTAGCTCTTTAGATCTCATTTGGCATATCTCTTCAGAATGTACGTTGTGAAGGTGAGTGTCGGGGAAAAGATCAGGCACCTGAATGAGACATGTTAAATGGTACTCCTGCTTTTGCTTGCTGTTAGGAGGGAGGTGATCCAGAGCTCACAGAATGTACCTTCTGTTTGGTTTCACTGCAAATCTGAATCAGTTGGGTCAGAAGCAGTGGGCCAAAGGGTGACTGAGACAAGGTATTACACAGCAAGAGTATTCACCAAAGAAAATGGTCACAGTTTGTGAGAGGATCTCCATAGCAAGCTGAAAAGAGAATTTGATTTTACATTTTCAACCAAGGAAGTTACTTTGAATGCATTTGATTAAACAGAATATTTCATTTTAGCGTTTTAATAATAAATCATACACAGCGAATAAATGTAATATTTGTAGTACCATTAAAATGTAATTTCTTTTGTACAGCGAAAGAATTATGTGATAGGTGTAAGCATACTTTTTCTTTGTTCTTAGTTGAGATTTAGCATGTATTTTCCAATTATCTGACTGTTTTTTGAACATTTTAATTATTTCTGGCAATGACACTCAGTTTTTTCAATTCAATGGGAGCCATAGCTCTAAATGCCATTAAGGGTCTGAACAGAGTCCTGTCATTTGTATTTCACTGAAGGCATTGTTTTTCACTGAAAAACAGCTCTGAAAATAGTTCTGAAATCTATGGCTTCTAAGCATACCAAATGACCACCTGCAGTTGTAAACTCAAGCTGATACAGCCCTACATTATTACTTCAAAGCTACGCTGCTGGTTCATGTCTGCTGATGCTGTGATAGTCCAGCCAGGTAGTGTTCTGATTTCACAGTCAACTTTTGGTGTATTTTTGAAATGCACCACGGATTTGCAAGCATAAAAGAGAAGGTATTTCTAACTATGGAAATGTTGTAGTGATCTGACTGCTGACCAGTAGCTGCACAGAAAGCTGTGCTACATGAGAGTGAGGAGCATCATTCTTGTTCAGGAGAATCACTCATCATGTCGCAGTCTGATGCTGACTATGGTGCCACAGTGGCACTTCAGGCATGTTCTTGTGTTCACAGAGTTAACGGCTTCTCATGACTTTCTCAAGTCTGCATTCACCTTGCCAAGGCCAAAGAAGTTGTTTCTACCTGGCAGGTGATAGTTTATACAAGGCTTACCATCAGGCCTTTAGTAGGTTATAAATTACTCGATATGGCAGTAAAAGTATTACCCGCTGCATGAAGTCTGATGATTTGAAATCAGCCCGTTATTTCTTCCCAGCTCGGAATTTTGTAGGAGTGTGGTTGCTGACAGAGTAAAAATGATTAATTGATATATTATGAGCTTTCTAACTTGGGAACATACAGCAAATAGAATTTCTTTATTTAATCTTCCAATGAGAAGTGAGGAGAAGGAACTGCCTCCCAGATACCAGCCATCTTTTATGGCCCTGTTTAATTTTAGAATTCAATGCTAAGTTTGAAAAGCTGATGTCCTTTTTATGTCTTGGTGCTTGCAATGCGAATGTGTTTTGAGAACGAAAAAAAGTAACTGCTGCATGTTGTTTTCCAGTCTGATTATCATGCATGCCCATGAAATAAGCAGATTATGTTACTTTATTAAAGTAGGCCCTTGCAATTTCATAACAGTGTAAGTGAAACAGAGCGCAGTGGGGTTTTCATTGTTAATATTATGAAAATTACACATGAATAAAATAACGAAAGTCATACATTAACAATAAAATGTAAGAATGGTAAACAAAGCAAGGACAGCTATGGACAGAAGAATTATATTGAAATAATAATTGTATTTGTAAAAATATCAAAGCAACTTTGAAAAGAATCAAGCTCATCTATATAAACCTTAATGCACAAATGACATAATTGTCAGCATTTTCAACATCTTCTCTCATTGTCCTGAAAAAAAAAGAAAGAAAGAAAGATAAAAAAAGAAAGATAAAGAAAAAAAAGATATATCTGATATCAAGTCAGTATTTTCTAGTAAGTTTTTAAAAGAAACACTATGTGGTAAATATCCCAGTAGGTCTAAGCTCAGCTGTTAAAATAAGGAAAGTTCAAAAGTACTTCAGGGAACATTCTTTGCAGTGTCCCAGGGCAGATTTTTTTCTAGTCATTACTGGGATACGTAGGAGTCCTTCATCAATGAAAAATGAAAACATTACAATGGAATTGGCACCATCACTGCAACAATGTTGCTTAAATAAATAGTCTCCCTTATTTAGATAAGGGATCATTGACTGAGTGGACATGAAACTGACAGGTCATCCTGCTGAATTTCAGCTTGTTAGTTCCTATTAGAAATTACTTTCATTATTCTCTCACTGTGTTTTTGGTATATGTGCTTGGTGTTTCTGATAATAGTTACACAATTAAAAATAACTTTTTTTTTAATTTCTTTTACTATAATTCACACATTGACGTTTATCTGGGTACTTACAGCATCTTTATTAAAACAAAAACACTACTAGTTTGTATCTCGTTTGTCAGAGGATCTCATCGCATTGTACAGGCAGTAGAAAAAGATTCTCTTGCAAAGCTGTTACTTTTTTATATCGTACTATGCAGAAGACAACTGCAGATATTGTGAAGCTGGTTTTGCAGAATTCTGTTCTGATGTGCATTCAGACCCAAAGAAAGCTTCATAGCAGAGACCTACTGGTCTATGAAGTTTATGTCAAGAAAAAGGGTGTGATGGGCTGGGGATGAAGGAAGGTTGTATGCATTATCTTTATACGTCTGGAGACGGCGGCTAATCTTTATCTGCAGCTGGAGTATGTACATAAATATGAGGACTTTTCCAAAAGTAGTTCCTCCTATTTTATTATGTCAGCCCATGATGTCAGAGGCAGATTTTTGTATATGGCAGCAGAGATTGAATCTTCCCACCAATATTCCATTACATTTTGTTGCCAGATGGCAGCAAAGGGGCAGTCTGACAAATTGTCCTTTGACATGGAAGCAAATTGCCACTTGAATTTATGACTTGAGATTTTGGAAAACCAGTCCAATATTAATCCAAAAATATATACCAAGTTTTCAAAGCAGGTAGAACCCCTTCAGCAAAGCGCACAACTATTGACACAGGATGTCCATATGTCTTGGATAAATGAACTTTATTTCCTTACATGAAAAATATCTATTCAAAACAGCTGATTTACTTCAGCATTTGAAGAGTGGAGTAAGTAATCTCTTTGCAAAAGAAAATAATTAATACCTCATTAAGTATTTCTAAGCCTTACTTTAGCTGCATGTTGCTGCAAACTGATCAGGATTAGGAATGTTTGCTGTTAATCCAGACAGCTACTACAGATTCTAGGAAAGAGTTTACATATGAAAGGAAGGAAGAAATCGAAGGATACAGAAAGTATCACTGTGCTGAAAAGTAGATCAAACCAGCACTGCCTGCTGTAAGGCCTGAAATAGGATGAGGCTAAAGGCATTTAGAAATCAAATGACTTTCTTTTCAATTTTATTTTTAAAAGTTGGGTTAATACCTAAAAATAAAAAATAGAAATGTAATTTTCCCTTGCTGTTCTGGCTATTGTATCTTCACAAACGTAGGTGATGAGCTCTGAGCTTCAGGTGCATGAGGACAAATTTCCCAAAAGGCTGCTATTCTTTTGTAGGTTCAGTTTACTTACTGTTGCATTCGTCTCTGTGATCCTCTGCTAGTAGCTCAGTACTGGGAACAAAACTAGATAGTTAGACGAACAATTTTATATGGATTTTCATGGTATTCAGCTGCCAATCAGAAGCATGCAGATTCAAATTGGATGGCCAAATACACAAGTACTTTGATTTGTCTGTAAACCTATCTTGAGCCTATAAAGTCTGAGCATGGATTTTTATAGGTAGAAATCTTGCTTTCTTAGAAGGACACTGAACCTTTGAAACAACTCCTCTTAATGCTTGGTTGGGTCTGTTCATTTATACTTACTTTCTAGATGATGAAAATCTTGGAAGTCTGAAGCTTAGCCTGAAAACATATTGCTGAGGCTAAAAATACTTGCAGTATAATGTAACAGATAAAGCTCTGAAGAACCAGATTTCATTTGATGGTCTAGACTTTGTTTTTCAGTGATTGCACAGAAGTGTTAAATGGGAATGGCCTAGGGACAGGCTCTAAATCAATAAGCAGAAATAAGTTTGTGAAATCAATTTTTTGTTTTTCACATACACAAAAGTTGATGCAGCCAGTGCTGGGTAACTCCCATTAATTGCCCAGGGTGACAGAAAATTTATCAATTACTTTTTTGGAGTCACAGGGGGGAGAAAGGAAACAACTGCAAAGTTAACTATGTAATATAAGAAGTATCCTACTTGAGTGGTTGTTTAAATATAAACAGAATAGATTCTTCAGAGCTTTATAGTTTTCCTGCCCTAAAATGTTTGCTATCCACATATTTGCAATCAGAGGAAGAACAATGTTATTAGAGTGTTAACATTTCAAAGATGTACAGAGAAAATACACACTCAACATGTAAAATGCTGTTACCATCATGAACATTATGATGATAACTGTACAGAAGAATCTATAATTATATCTATCAAATATATCTGTGTGGGATGAATCCTTTCTTTATATGAAAATAGTCAGGGTGTTTAGACTTGGCTCTCTGTCCTTCCTATCTGGTCTGAACGCAGGCTTGGGATTTCTAATTGGGGTCTACAAAAATCATTACATAAAATCAGTTTTGTTCATGAAAACCTCTGCTTTCTGCATTCCCATTTTTCCTTGATAGTTTTCCTTCCTTTCCACTCGTTTGATATGAATGACAAGATTTCTATCTTAAAATTTGTTTCCCTTTTATTGGGCTGAATATATTTTCTCTCAAAAGCTCCTATTTTACTTCAGTTCTTACAGTTTTTCTCATACTTCACATACTTTTCTTCCAGTTTTTCCTTTCTTCCTTCATAGTTCCTTGCTGGACGAGCTTTATTTTACAGTCTTTATGTCTTACCATTCCTTCCAAAAGCCTGCATACCCACTGTGCAAGATGTTCTTAGCAAGGTAAGACTTGAAGTTGCTGAAGTACCAATGGCGTTATTTCATAACTAGCACTTCTACCCTAGCTATGTCTGGCTTCAGAGAGGCTGGGGTGTTTCTATTCCTTATGCCCACAAAGAGGAGAAATAAATAACTATAATAAAATCCCACTTCCAATACAGACTTCCTATTTTGTTATACATCGGGCATCTAGACCTTGATTTATCTAATGTGTGTTTAGGGATTAATTATTTGTTCAAAAATGTTCGAGTTTATCAATATGTTCTTGGTGAGTGTTAAGATTATAGCTAGATTTGAGGTATGTATGAATTTCACTGAAAACTTTGCTCAACCATCTACTTAATTTTTCAGTTTCTACTCTGGAAAAATGGAGGCAATGCTTGTCTTTGACATACGCTATTTTGCTCTCAATTGTTCCAGATTCAGTAGGATGATTTGTGGCAAAAGTTATGGCCCAAATAAGGGCATCTCTTTGTCAGACTTCGAATGCTTTCATACAGGTTGCAGGCTTTAATCCTTCTCTTATAAATAGTATATTTCACATCTAGTATCTATAAAATGGGCTACTCTCCCTTATATGCACTACTTAGCATTCTTACCTCTCCTGAGTATGAGGTGTGAGAGAGCTCGTTAAAGATCTAAGTTAGACTAGAGAAAAAAATAAAAATAAGAATATAAATTAAAAATACACCATCTGTGGTATAAACAGGGCACTGAAATGTTATTTAAGATTTCCATAAATGTGACATATGATAAAAAGAGCAGTTGCAGAAAGCAAAAGAAGAAAAAGACTTAAGACTAATAAATTTTGTGCTGAAGGTGACACCTGACACTTCAAAGTGAAAGAACTGAGTTATTTCTGTTTTCTCTGTCTTTAACAGAATGCAAATTAATAGTCTTTTTCATTGCATTATTAAATTACTTGAGTATCTAATATATATATGTGACCTATGGTGGAGTGAGGAGTAGGATGAAGGTTTGGCATCAACTAGGTTTTATATTTTAGTCTTCTTTTTCTTTTCCCTGCATACTATTTAAAAAATGAATCTGAGTCCTTTAGTGCCAAAGTAATCCTGATCCTTTTATCTTTAACTCCTTTCTAACAGCTCTTTGAGGAAATAAATCCATCTAATACCCTTAGTGTGAAGGCAGACAAGCCTCCTGGAAAGTAAGTCCATCACATCCTTGCTTTCTCTCTGTTCTTCCCTGTTTTCTAGCATAGAGGCTAAATTTCAACAACTGATTGAAAATAATCCCCTGTAACAAGATTGTAATGGTAACAAATTGTGATTTTTGCATAAGAGTAAGATCATGAATGCATGATATAGTGAGATAATTTATTCAGGGGAATTAAATAGGTGGTGTTTACCAAATGAGAATGAATTGGTTTAGCATCTGCTGAAAGTATTCAGTTAACCATAGCCAAACTCAAATTTAAATTTCCTAAAAGAAATAGCTTGTAAAGATGGAAAATCATCATGAATCAAAAAGCAAGAAGATAGTAATTCAGAATAAAAATCAGCATGTGATGCAGCATCAGCAGAGACGTGAGTGTCCTGCACATAAACCCTGCGTGTGGGAAGTGGCCCTGGTCCGAAAGTAAGGCAGGCCACAGGAGTGAACCCACACAGCTCTTTCACTGGTTGGCCTTTGGCTGTGAATGAGCTGTGGTGAGCCAGGCCTACCCAGGGGCCGTGCTGCAGTGGGACAGGAGCAGGTGGCCGCGCTGCTGCCCACACAAGGCCTGGTGCTCAGCACCTCACCCACTGCACACACACAGCCCTTCCCTCCTCCTCCTTCACCACTGGAGCTGCTCTGCTGGTTAAATAGAGAAGAAAGAGTAAGTTAGGGGAAGCTCAGCCAGCTGGTGACCTTTCAGTGCCTTGTGACCTGCCAGCACACCTGAGGAGAAGAGGTATGAGGGAAAGGGAACAGGAGTTCGAGCTGTTTTTGTTGTAACTGCTGCGAATGCACACCTGTGTGGAAGTGTTAGGTGAGGGGAGAGACGGAAAGCTGATGTGAAGCTCCCTCTGAAAATACAGAGGGGTGCACATTCCTGTGTTCTGTCTGTTGAGGAAGTGACGTGTGCTAGCACTGGGGCTGGCATTTCCAGTAAAGAACTGGAGTGAATCACTGGGCTCTGAAGGGAGAAAGGCAGCAAGCTGTTAGTGCTTTTGCACTGAGGTATGACAGAATCTTTGTAGGAGTATCTGTGTGTTGTTCCATGCAGCGAAATCAGATATGCCTTCAGCCTCTGGAACAGCCACAGTAAAAGAAAATGCAGAGCATATGAGATGTGCAGTATCCCCAGCAGCTTGGCTCTGAGAGCTGGGTCCTTGAGTCTCGCTGCCAACCTGTGCTTTGTTATAGAGCCTTATCTGGGCCAGTGTGGGTCTGTGGAGTCTCTGCTATAGGATGCCAGAAGTTAACCTGTGCATTAGCACATGCTTGTGAGCTTGGCAGTCATGCACCAGTGTAGTTAGAGTACATGAAAAATATGGAGCTTAATGTTTTAGAACTAAGGCATTATGTTTTAGTAATGGAACTGAATTAACTGGTGGAAATTTTACTGAGAAATGATGTACAATATCCATTACTTCAGTGCCTGAAGTCAAAATGAAGCATATTTTAAAAGATACAAGACAGCTGGGACATTATGGTCTACACTGGTGAAATACATTGGTGAAAACCTGTGGTTGTCAGTATGCAGGAGATCAAACTGGATAACCACAAGGGTCCATTTTACTTCTTAAAAAGGACTGAATATAGTAATTTTGTTAGAAATGCTGTCTCAAATTGTCATTTGCACTGTGACCTCTTCACATCTATCTGGAAGTGTTATGTGGCCTTAATGGAGATGCAAAATTTGCTGACTTTTTATCCTTTGTACACTGGTAGAACAGTAGAAAGGGATTGTGTGTAAATGGGATTCAAAAATCCATTCCAAAACTTGCCTGCAAGTTTCTGGGGATGGAAAGTGACCCTGTCTCTAGTCTGGCTCCCTGTTTATCAGATTTTATATTCTAAAAATCCACACTGGAAATAGTGTATTCTACGCGGAATGTTAAAGTCAGTCATGCATTTTTTCATTGTTTTTATTCAGAGATGATGTTTTTGACCTAAAGATGAACCAATTTTTAATCTTTTCTGGCCTTCTTTCACCTTGAATCTTTTCCTGTATTCTTTAAAATATTCATACTTGCACTGAGAAGCCAAATTTTTCAAGGTGATCGTAGGTGAATAGGATTAAACAACTCAGGTCAAACTACTTACTTAATCACTGTATATTCTTTGTGCAATTGGCAAGAAATTATATTTCATACAGCATTCTTTATAGTCAAAAGTTTTAGTATTCTAAGAGAAGAAAAATGAAAGGCAAATATCATGACCTTTTGTATCACAATGACCTGTAACTGGAGATGGGTTGCAATTTAAATACAGAATTTAATCCCACCTTTACAGTATCTGTAGGCACTTGTAAAATATGTCTGGGACGTTCAAAATGGAAAAGATGTAATGTAATATCCTTCCAGGGAGAAGTGCTCTGAAAACTGCCATTTTTCCTTCATGCATTAAGTAAAAATTACTGATGAAAATTTAGGGATTTGATTAAGAGAAAGTCCTAATTTATCCCAAAAGCAAAGCTGTCTTCCCTTTTAATTGTTTTATTTGTTCTAATGCAGGAGAGATAAGTAATTTCTGTTTTACTCCAGAAAAAAATCCCATTTCTTTTTACTGTTTTCCTGTGCAATTTTTTTTTCATTTATTAAATTACAATCTGTTAATGACATAGCTGTGTGATTCCTACTCAGTATTCTTTATAACGGAGTAAATTCTGACAGCCAAACATCGGAATTTAGTCTGAGCATATACTTGTATGTCACTAGGCAAAAAAAAATATCCTCAGCTGAAGGATGCTTTTCTCAATCTGAGAAAAGAGAATTATACCTCTTGTACAGAGACCAAACTTCAGGAGGACATAGGTATTAGAGAGAGATCATTTTTACCCAAGAAATATGCAAACAAAACCTCTGATTATACCGTCTGGGCCGAATAGGTTGGAGAATGGAGTGGGATGCACTTAGCAGTTCCTTGCAGAGGAAACGTGTAGCACAGGAAACCCAATGGATTCCTAAGCTTTCCTTAGCACGGAAAATCGCATCTTGAGCATCCCTGCAGCACCAGCAGCAAAAAGTGACATTTCCATGTAGTTTTACAAATGAAAGATCTTAAAATCTGACTGTTGAATTGAATGTTGTCATACTTGGAAGAGCTTGAGTACCCTGCAAGAGGCATGGATTTTTAGTAATTGCTGAGCACCTTCATTTTAAAACCAGCTTTCCTGGAGTTTTTTGGTGTAGATGTTCAAGTTCATTATGCACATCAATCCGGAATGAAGGTAAATGCTGCTTCATCATCTCTACTGGATAGAAAAGAGATGATGTAGCTGAGCAGCAGGTGTGTAGCATAGCTATGATGAGATGGACCCCAGTAGGTGATCAAAAGTGATGCAAATGATCTGGACAGATTCAGAAGTGTGCTTTAGGTTCTCATTCGAAGATGCAACAAAAATAAGACTGGAGGTCATCAAAATTTAGTGCAGCAGTTATTCTTTCTATCTGATGTCAGACGGAATCTGAGTCAGTGCTTGCTACCAGCTGTGCTTGCACAATTCTGCCCACAAGGAAATGAGAAAATTCTTCATGATTTCTCTCACTGGATTGAAACAGACATCTGGACTGTTGCAGCAACACAAAGACAAAGGGAAAATTACTGGTTGTATTGCTAAGGTAGTGAGAAACTTATGACAACTCATGACAGCAAACACACAACACACGTGCCATGCTAGCATGGAAACAATGCCTTCTGCAACTGAAGTCGTGACTGACAGCTACGGATGTGATTTAGTGAATCATTATGTATGCTGTTTAGAAGAGATCACTGTATGGAAGGTAACAAGTGTTACAAGTTTCTGTAATATTCCTACGTCTTCAAAAGGTAGGGGAGAACACTTTATCAAAGAAGCTATAAGCTAAGTATATTTATGCATTAGCTGTAACTCTGATTTTTTCCACATTGGAGATGTTGGCATTCCTGGTGCCACAGAGATAAAAGTTCTCTAAGTTAGTACAGGTGTTTTCTGTGAGATTTTTATACCTCATCAGTACCTAACATGTTATCACTACTATCGATGTTGGAAGGAGCAGGCAGAAAATGTCAGAGTTGAAAATGGGGTCTTGAAAATGTTCTGTGATTTTTTTTTTGAGTGCTTACCAGTAGTGCTTAGCAGCATGCAGATGCCAGGGCTCACAATGAAGGATTAAGTGCAGGATCTGAGAAAAGAGGAAGAGATGTTCATCTTTGACTTCTGCATTTTCCTGGCAAAATCTGTCCCTGCTAAGGCAGTTTGACTTTATGGTTCTCTCACACTTATATCCCTACTTCCCTTTCCTTGCAGTGTTTGGTATTATTCATAAAGCTTCAGCTGCCAGACTGTCACAGTTTTGAGTACAAGCCTTAATGCCAAAAAGCAAGGGCAAAATAAAACAATGAATATCAATGCCATTGTGATGGGAACAAGATCTTATGACTTATAAAAGTTTAGTCATAATTTGGAGAGAAAGAAAAAATGCTTTTAACACTTGAATTTAAAGAGTTCGTCTGAAAGGAAGAACCAGAAGTGTTACCTCAAACCTTTATGGGGCCGTAACTGTTTTCTAACACTTTAAATATTGGCACACTAAACTGGCAATGACAAATTACATTCTAAGGAAAACAAAAGCAGAATCAAGTCCTTAAGAAGCAGAATGCCATAGAAAAATGAAGAATGGAGCAAGAACTTAAGTTGGATTATTAAGAAAAATATGAATCAGTGTGAGAAGAAAATGCAAACTATTGAGTAAAACATTTGTCTGTCTCAATTTAATTTTTTTTTGCACTATGGAAAGAACCCTTTTCTTACAAGAAATACTGCAGTTTTTAATCAGGTTTGATTTTTCTTATTGTAAATAGGACAGCTTATAAGAACAGATTTCTAATAGTCCATAGAATTTTTGCAAAAATTCCTGCAGAAAGTTATGCAAATTTTATGCATTTTGGTGTTCTCCTGTTTTCTCACCAAGCTCATTTCACAAAATGAGACTTGATAGTTGGAATATGTTTTGAGATTTTTGGAACCAAAACCAATTGTTCTAGAAATACTGGCTCCTTAAACAAAGAGGAGCTTACCTCTTGAAAAGGAACTCCTGCATAAATAATGCAGTGAAAAGGAAGGATTGAATCAATTGTTCCTGTGCTTCCTTCCTTAAAATTGAATTATTCATTATTTCCTTTAGAAATGCATTGATGATTTTTTTAATTATTATTATTTAAAAAAAAAAAAACACCAAAAAACCCAAAAAACAAAAAACCAAAAAAACTGAACAACTGAAGGTTCCCACTGAAGTTGCACATAAAACAAAAAGAAATCTGTGCCTAGGAAACATCCAGAGATTCTGATTAATTAGCATACGTTAGGAGTTACCTGTGACTTCTCTGGTCTTATATTTGAAAGCAAATCCTGATGCCATTTCCCAGCAGAATGGCAGCCTTATCATTGTAATTCTTTACACGTTTCTTGATGATGTCTTCTCACCCTACTTTTTTTGGATACAGAGCACTACAGGGTGGTCATGTTTCAAGTTCCCTTATGTCCTTATCAGCTGGCATTGGTGTAAATTGGTAGAGAAGGAAAATGCCAAGGAAGTGTCTTTGAAACAGTACTTTCCCAGAAATTTGTGCTTCCAGGCATGCTGGACCAAGGAGTGACGGTCCTAAAGAAAGGCTGCTATTAGTGGGGAGCAAGGCAAACAGCAGCTGTCTGTCCAGGAATATAGCCCTGATTTGTGACAGCTTTGTGTAGCAGAAGCAATATGGGAAGGGATACAGTAAGCCTCTTTTTGCATAGAGTATTTGTGGGTAAAGAAATCTGTCTGTCCGGGCTGCTGTTAAACAGGCAACTCTTCTAAGCAGATGAAACTGGTTACTTAACCCTGAGGTCAGTGTTTCTAACTCCTAAATTTTTGCAGCATTTCACTTTGTGTGACTTCGCTTTTGTCTGTGATCTCTGTAAATTCTGTCATTTGAGATAATCTCCCTAGAGCTTCCCCTTCATTCCTCCTGTCACATTTCCCTGCAGAGTGTTGGTTTCCAGCAGAACTGTGAGGCAATATCTAGGGTATACAAGGCTGGCAGCCATAGAGGGCTTTTGTAGTGGCACAACTTTTAGAGCCTTCTCCTAGGAAATACAAGGGAATAAGGACTGTAGTGTTATGTATTTCTGAAAAGACATTTTCTATGTGTTTTACCTACACTTGAGGTAGATGATAAGGGGTCTTCCAAGCCTTCAAGTGGATGTGAGCAGGATATCAGAACATGCTGTCTTAAAAGCATCATTTTACTTGGCCCTCCCCTGCTCAGAGCCTTGATGCTGTTAGGCTCAAAAGCTTTTATAGCAGTGAAACTGGGAGCTCTTCTCAGATTGAGTCTTATCAGTGCTTGTAGAAAAGAGGTGACATTTAGTGTTAGAGGCAAGCAGAAGAAATATTTATTTGGCATGTTGATTTCAAATAAATGATGGATGCTATAATCTACTCATTGATTGGAATGTTAGAATAAAGCTCCAGGGAACACAGAATTATCTGGCTAGTAGGCAATAAAAGGGCATATGTAATTGATTTATCATACGTTTCTGCACCTTCTTCCAAGGTTTTCTCCTCCACGTACAAGGATATGTGTTTGATATCATTTATGGTAACTCACATAGGTACAATTGATGCGTACAAATATGTACCCAAAAGCTTATATACAAAGCACCACAAATATATCATGGAAAGAAAGGAAAAATATCAAAATGTTTGTTATAAATGTAGCGTTATGTATGCAAGTTACTTGTTGGGGAGGGTAGGGAGTGGAATAGGGCAGTGGATGTGTTGTGAAGTCATATGTCTTCAACTGAGAAATGAAAAGCTTTCCCTGATCTGCCGTGGTCTAAGTGCAGTGGCCTCTGAGTGTTTTCTTTCTTCTGTATTTACGTTCAGAGATCGTCTTGTACCATATTTGATATACACATTTGATGTCTTAATTTATGACCATGTTAATAATAGCCATCATCGTTTTAGTTAACTAATTAGATTAATTATTGTTATTACACATTATTAATATTATTTACCATATTCACCATAAGGAAAAATTTCAGTATTAGGAATCAAGAATTCTGTTACTGCCTCTCTGATTCATGGTCTGCCAATGTTAACGCTGAAAACCCAAATAGTAAGATGTTAATAATGGAATTATTTCAATTCATCATTTAGGTACAGCATTAAGAGCAGTTTCTGACTTTCAGTGTGTTCATAGCTTTTTAGACTTTGTCACCTCTTTTGTACAATTTCGTCATTGGATGAATGTAAAAGTTTTAGTCCCTTTCTTTATAATATTAGGATTAAATTTGATTTCTCATTTTCTAACAATGTTTAGGGTCAGTATTTCCTTTGAGTGGGATAGGCTCCTAATTACAAGAGATGCTTCACTATGAGCATAAACAATAATCTGATCATAATCACGGCAACATACTGTTTGAGTGCATGAGATCAGATTAAGGGCTCCGCAGTGCTTAGTGGTGCCTTTTAGTTATTGTAGTAGTCTTAGAATTTATTTGTAAGTGCTGTAAGAAATCTTGAAAATATTGAAATTAATTCCTTAATCATCTCTTTCAAATACCAGCATTTCTATTAAGAACAGTGAAGAATGCATTTTCTAAAAAGATAATCATCTCTCAAGTCTAAATTGTTTGATGCTTGCTTGAATGGGATATTTAGTTAGCATGCATTCCTTCCATTTCTACAGTTGAACATTAGCAACGTATTTCCTAAAATTCTTTTTTTGTTTTTAAACTACATACAATTTCTGGCCAGATAAGCCAGAGTGATGTATACCAGGATGCCCTACATGGTAAGCCCAGCGCTTGTCAAAGGGATCATATTCAGAATTTTGAAAGCACAGATTTACTTTTCAAGTGCTTGGCACTGATTTGTTTCATTCAGTAGAAACATCCAGGCTTTCCAGACGCACGGCAGTGTAGCAGCTCAAATGGGCTTGCCAGATGTCCTCAAATCCCAGATAAATGTTAAGCATTCTTGAATTGTGCCACCCATGTTAGTATTCCGAGCAGAAAGAGGAAACATTCCAAGAGAAAAGAGTCACAAAACCTCTGAAAAAGTATCATGCGCTGAATGATCTGAAATGCTCGTTCTGTACCTTTCTCTATAGGTTGTGTGAAATTCTGCTGGGTGGACTATGTGGAACACTTTGGCTTAAAATACATGCAGGACTAAGAAAGCTTCCTGTTTATCTGGGAAACCAAATATGGCTGCTTATATAGGTAATGACTGAAGGAACTCACCAACATGAAGGCTGTTAGCTTACTGTCAAGATAATTCAGCAGAAGTGCCTGGAGTCCTGCTTTCTTAGATTTGAATGTTCAACCTTTTTAATACAGCGAACAAATGGTTGGCAGCATTGATGGCAAAAAAGCACTTCAATTCATCGGTCTTTATGTGCTATGCAATACATCTGACTGGAGATTGATTTTTGCAGTGGTTATGATAGTGGGTACTGCTCTTCAGTGTTTTCACTCATGATGCGTTCTTTGGTTGATGTCAGAAAATCCAAATTCCTTTTTTCCTTTATAGAAACTGAATTCAGGAAAGGACAGGCTGTGGTTATTCTGCACAAACAATTTTAGACCAATTTTATCTGCTCACCAAAACAATTCATACTGATAATATACTTTATTTGCCTAACTGACAGAGTACAAGATCCTGCTACCACAGCAGCAGGAGCATTAAGCCAGATTTTGTAATTTCTGATTTATGGCTGCACCATTACTTGGAAACTCTAGTAAGGCAGTTGCTACCTTAATGTTCTTTTAAGACCCTTGTGCCTGAATTGATGAGGTCTTCAAAAATCAGATTTTTGATGATGTCATGGATATCACCTGGATTTTAGATTAAGGAAATACCTAAGTATGCACTTTAAGAACAAATATATGCAATTCTCAAACTAAGCATGAGCTTTCAGTGAGCTCTGGAGTTTGGCTCACTGAAATAATTATACTAATCAGCTAGGAAAAAATAACCACCACACAGTGTTCTAAGCCTACTGCTTTCATGAGATATTCAGCCTTGTCAGATTTTCTACAAAATCTTCAGAAAACCATGTCTGAATTTGTGCCATATGTATGGCATCTGTGATGGTGCTCTGCATGTCTTTCATGTATCTTCATGTGGACAGTTAGTACTTGGCTTTGGAAATGAATGATAGTTTTTGTGTGAGTAACTTTAAGTGTGTATGTTCCACATAACTTCTTCTATTTTATTCTTCTTTATTTCTTTCCAGCCTTATGTTACGTGTTTTATTCATATAATGGCATTTCTCTTTGTCCTCTTCTTCACTTAATAATTATAAACTAGCTTTTTCAATTTTAAAAAGATCAGAGAAAATTATGGACAAAACCTGCATACAGATGTCTCAATTAATGAGTCTCTTAACTCAAAAAGCATGTGGAAATCTTGAAGAACATACAGGGATTTTTCAGAGCCCCTTTTCAGTCTTTCAGCATGCAAACACAGCAAGCTCTTTGAAACGGAGTCTTTTGAATGGGTGCTTGTGTATGTGTCACATGGAGTGGGTCTGTGACCCACGGTCAGAGTTTGCGGTTACAGTAATGGAAATGATGATGATAATAAGTAGGCTCTTTCCTTATGTTAACAGAGCTTTGCGGATCCCACTGAGACACCGTGGTGGGATGCCAGAATATGTAAAAACAGGCGTGGTGAAAATACATGCAGGCTGACATTACGAAAGCATGGAACCAAGCAACAAGGGAACGATGAGCAGCCTTCCCTGTGAAAGAAAACAAAACCTTACTTTGCAAGGAAGGCGTAATGGACGGAGTAGTAAATTCAGACCACCACACAAAATAGGTGTGGAGCTGTTAATAACGCCCGGGATGAACAGACATACCATGTCTGTGGGCAGGCTGGGTGGGCAACCCTGTCCAGCAAATGTCAGGGTTGTTATTTAAAGCAAAGCAAACCTAGCAGAAAGGTAGCAGCACAGAAGCTGTGCTCTTGGGCTGCTACAGGTTGAAGCAGTCAATGACATGGGAGTTTGAGTGGACAGCAAAAGTGAGACCGATTTTGTATCCCTGGGATACATATTCATAGACAAGATTGAATTGAAATGTCCATGATGTTGGGGAAAAGTTATTTGAAAAATTAATTACTTGAATTTTGCCCCAGCTCTACCTCTTCTGCACCTCTAGTGCATGAGAAAATAATTCATTGTATTTCTTTGATGGCTTATTACTGATTATATTTTAAGAGAACGGGCTATTTTTTTTTAAATCTAGTCTAAGATGTGTAACATAAACAGTGTCCTTTTTTTCTCTGCATTTGATAATCTGGATTTTGAAACTAGGGAAACTGATCTTCAGATTGTTGCCTTGCTTTTCTGTTTCAGTCACACAGATTGCAAGGCCTTACCTTACTTTTTCCTGAGCTACGAATCAAAGGACAGTGAAAAAAGATGAGCGCCTGGACAGTGTGTGTGAGATGGTGATTAGCAGTGATAAGATAGATGCCTTGTTACACGAACGATCAATCTGTGTTTGGTTATTAAGGCACTTTCTTGTTGGAAAACGTCTGAAATAGGTAAACTGATGATGAAATCCTGAAGAAAAAAAGAAAAAAAGAATTGCAAAATTGTAGCATATCATAATTGTCTGTAAAGAAGGCTTTTTATGTGCAATTTCACTACTACTCAATAGGTTTGTAGAACATATTTGATTTAGTTGCACTATTTTCAAATTGTGTTATCTGACAAACTGAGTACAGAATGCATAATTAGATCATACTACTGTAGTTATGATAATGAATGCTGCATTTGCAAGACTTGAAGCCTCGCATTAGGCAGATACTTAATTTTTTATAGCTGTTTCTGACAGGTAACATTTTTTATCCTGATCATAAATCTGTCAGGAATTCTATTTGTACTAAAGGCTTCTGTGTAGTAAATTACAATTTTGATTTTTAACTGACAAATCTGCACAAGCATTTTATTTTGTAAGCAAAGTAGTTTTAAATAAATTCTTTGCAATTACCATTGCCTTATTGTATGACTTCATAAACAGTATAAAGCAGGCTTTAAAACACTTAGAATAATGGTATTTATCAAAATGTTATATATTCCGCAAACAAAAATCTTCTGAAATACAAACCTCTCACTTTTAAGAGTTGTTGGCAGTTGATAGAATGTAAATGAGTGAAAGCACAAAAATTGTGTGTTGCATGTATTTTCATTCAGGTTAATTTTAGTGGGTAGTAAAGGGGGAGAAAATAAGTCATAGAGAGGAAGAATAAAAATAACCCATTGAGACAGCCTGAACACGATACTGAATTTTCACATCTAAAAGTAAATATGAAGGATTCTGACTCTGCAGGAGTTGCTCTGTATCTTCCAACTGCTGTCATTATACCATAATCTTAAATGGTTCTTGTTCTTTGCTAAGCAGTTGTTCATAAAGCCCACGTGCTGCTGCTCACATGCTCCCTCATGCTGGCCCTCTGGCCTGTTTATTGAAGGAGGAGAGTATCTTGGACATGTGCATGTATGATACTGAACAAATGGATTCACATGGCAAAATTGCTTTCCTAGGGAAATAGAAAATAATCTGCCTTGGCATCAGAACTCATCTTCTGTTTAACAGTATGAATGTAGTGAAATGAAATTACTTAGGGGCGTGATGCAGGAGCAGTTTTTAAATACGAGGGTACTCTGGGTGTGCATTCAGTGCTGCTAATCTCTCTGGTTATTCTGATTTCCAAAAAAATGTGAAAGAGCACTGAAATGTTTGGACAGTCCCTTCGGCTTCCATCGTCTCAGGCTGCATTTACCCCAGGAAGGCAGTTTATAGGAGGCGAAAATAATTTGTCCCTGTTGCAATTCTGTGTTTTGATTTCATGATACTTGGATCCTCTGTAGGCTTAATATTCAGGGACATGAGTGAATGCATGTTACATTTACTGGAAAGACTTCTGTTGATTTAATGCGGGTGTTGGATCAGGCCCTGAGAGTGCAGCAAATGAGAGCCATAATAGGCCTTTCTTCCTTTAAGATACTCTAGAATGCACAGGAATACACACTGGGGAGCCTGGAGAGTACACAAATAGGTATGTGGAATAGAGGCTTATCTACAGATAAGTTCAAGAAGAGGAAGATTATATTTATCATAAAGCAGTTGGGAAAAGCTGGGTGCCTGTTAAGCAGACACTATATCTTCTCTTTATCTGTAGAAGTGATAGCTGGAGAAATACTGATGTGCCCTTGTCTGTTTGCTGCCTCAGAATGGAAAGTCTCCAAAACCTGTGAATCAGTGACACCAAAGTGGTCATTAACTTTATAGACTAAATCACCTTCATTAAGTTTCATTTGGCAAAATTAAAGGTCTTTTTATCTTTTTCAAGCATTGCTTTAAAAAGAAACAATTAACATTACTACTCTGGAGCCCTGAGCACAGAGCACAGATACTGCAGTCCCAGAGATTGGATGCTGTCAAAATTTACTGCCTGTATCATCTGAAACATTAATATTTTATTTGAAATACTTTGGATGAGGCCTTCTTCTCACGGTGCGGTAGAACTTAATGAACATGCTTTCCTAAATAATTTTATGTCATTTGGTGCTTTAGTGAAAAGATGAGGGCACTTAATTCTCAGATGCATCAAGCAAATGTGTAGTGCCAATTATTTAAATTGTTCTTTGAATCACTCATACCATATCTCTGCAGTTAATTAACTTTCACACCTGTCTTCTGTTAGAGAATCCCCCCTATTTATTTCTTGTCTTTACAATTCTGCTTTGTGCATTGTTCCTTCCAATACTGTGTTTGCTGTAAATTTGACAAAGATGAAAAACCATGATGACTGCAGATGGACAACGATGACGACTGCAGGTGGCAAATGGGGGTTGGAAGCATAATGGGAACAATTTCAAGGACTATTCAGCCATTATTTGAAGGAAACACTTAGATACCAGTGTGGAGTATGACAGTTTCGGCCTACTAGATGAAAAATAAGGAATTTTGTTTGTGGCTGCTGGGGGCTGTTCAAATAACACCTTGCTGTGTGCACTCGGTGTCAAAGAAAGGAATGATGAGGAACTAGGAGCTCCTAGGGACTAGGAGCCTGTGGAAGAAGTGACTCCCACTCTGCTAGAAAACTCAAGCAGGAGCCAGCCGTGGAGCCAGAAGGAATAGACTGTTATAGGTTTAATAGAAATAGGAATAGGTCTTTCAATTTTATTTAATAAGATTGCTGTCCTTTAAAGTACTCTGGGATGAGGGGATCTGTTTTGTGTCTCACTCTAGAGGTGGTTGGAAAGCCCCTCTCTGGGTGCTAGGGAAGGCTGAAGCCAAAGGAGTGGAGGTATGCACTGGGGATCCTCAGGAAATAAAAAAAACAACTTGTGGGAAGCGATGGCCAGCCCTTCTCATCACTGTTTCTTACTAGGCTCAATTAGTTTATGCTAAAAGTTGCAGAGAAAAGCCTGGACCAACAGAACAGCGGCAGAACTGAATTGTGGTTCACTGAGGAAAACTATTTTTTAGCTTGCCTAATGCCAAGACATTGTCAAAGCTAGAAGTACAGGTGAATTAAGAAGTATTCAGAAAAGCTTTGGCTGTATTTTTCAAGCTTGTATAGACATGCTGTTCACTGTTATCAAACATTTCAGTAGCGGAGCTTATAGATATCATATGCTTAATTATAATATTCAGATTTTAGTCTCTGTATAGAAACTGTTCTTGCCAGGAGGTAGGTAATTATGTATTCAAAGAAAAAAAGCAGAATGTGTTGTTCTTGGAGTTCAGGGTTTGGTTTGTGGTCTATGTCCATATTGAGAAATTGGGCTAAGAATTAAGAATTTCACTTGTCTATTTGATCTTAAGAAATCTCTAGGAACTGTAGGTTGGTTTTCTTTCCAAGATGTATTTTTCAGAAAATATTTGGTATTATCAGTTTTTGATCTAACTAAAAGCTCATGAGGTATATTAACAATATCACTGCTTAACTGACATTCTAATATTTTAAAATCTGTCTTTCCTCTGCTACACATGTTCAATAAAGCATTATTGCTTTGTTCCTCAGCAGAGATTCTGTATGACACAGGGTGTGTGTGACTAATTTTGTTGTACTATTTTCTGTGTGGATCTACCTAAGTGCTTATCGTAAGGTTTTCCTGTTCAAAAGAGTGTCCTTTTTCTACAATAATTCCCTATTTTAATTTCAGATTCTATTGTCTTCTGTACATTTAGCCAAGGAAATTGTATCAGCCATCTTATTTCTTTCTCCTTTGCCTTTGGAATCACTAAATTGAAATAGAGATTAGTGCTGTATTTTTTAACTAAGAACCTTTGTGCAAGCTGACAAATGAAAAATTATTTTTCTATTCTAATTTTTCACAATTCTCTGAAATGGCTGCAGGCTTTGGAGTGCTGCACCTGTGAGAGGGCAATTATGTCATATTGAGCTAAGGACCACTGGTGGAATTACTTGAAGCATTATTTAGTAGTATTGCAACCTCTGAGCCTTGAACACTTCAAGATGTAATATGAGTAATCCTGTGCTATTTCCCACTTTATCTAGGTGCAGCATTATTATAACGGCAGCATTCTTGTTATAATTGTGCTAATGGGGAGGGGGGAAGGAGGGAGAAGAATGAGAAAGATAAATGGCAGGAAGAAATTCCTTTTCCCAGCAGGGAAAAAGAGAAGAACAATTTTTATGATCTCATTCTTGGTGTTGGTGAAAGACTGCTCAGCTGAGGACGGAGGATACTTTCCCCAAAAACAAACAGCATCAGTCTCATGAGTACTCCTCAGGGAGTCCACTTTCTGTGGACATCCCCTTCTCACATGTTCTTCCTTCATTCTGCTTACACTATTGCTATGAGAAGTGGGATGAATGGTGACCAAAGGTGTAAATGTACCAAAAAAAAAAGATCTGCACAAGGCTTGGAGGGCATGAGGCAACACTGATACAGGCCTGTGAGCTGGAGACCGCAGCTCATTAAGTGAGGTAGCAGAATCCATTAGCAATTGGGAAACTGGTCAGGAATCCTTGTTGTCAGTTTTCTTGCATGAGGTCCTTCTTGCTCACTTAACCCCTCATTTGGAAGGAATTACGCAGTTTGTCATATCAGTGTTCAGAGGTTGTTGACCCCTCTTATGAAGCACTGAAGGATGTGTAAGCTGTAAAGCCCTCTTTCCAAGCCATTTGCAATTTGGCTACTACAGCCACTTCTTCCTCAATTGGGCATTTCCTTGGCTCTCAGTAACAATTTAGAACCAGAACCTGTTCCAGTTCCAGCTGTGTTACGCAAGCTTAATGGCTTTTTTTTTTTTAAATGCTGTTGAGAAGGACTGCTTCTGGTGGCTTATATTCTCAGATAACTGTTGATTATTTTCTTGTCATTTTCAGTTCACTGGCTGAGGAAAAACGGCTCTAATAAACAGTGGCAACTGTTGGTCTGGCAATAAATCCCTCTCAGCTTGGGACCTTGCACAGTGCAGTCTCCTCAACAAACCCAGGGTGCCGTGCAGACACGCAGCCTTGTTTTTCACCAGTGAGGTAGGTAAGTGCTGGAGTTCTTGTGCAGCACCTTCTCACCCTTTTTGTCTTTGAAGGTTTCTCCTTATGTTCACATTATTAAGTCCTGCTCTCTTGGGTTCTAATCCAGCAAGTTGGTTTGATGGTAGGGAAGATTGAGTGTTCGTACAGACCGTAAAGAACAGTCAAAAAGTAAAGGGCGGGTAGATAGAGGAGGAAATGTGGTTATTTCCTGGGAGCTCCATTGGTTATGTACACACATCATATGGGTAATTCATAAAAGAAAACTCTCTGTGAGTGTAATCTGAGGTAAAAATAAATAAATAAAATAAAGGTACAGTTGAACACATACAACTCTGTTAGCAAAGAGAGCCTGCAGGCAGCTCAGCTTTTTAATCTTGATTTTATTCATTAAACAGAATGTAAATAATGTATCAGCGAGCTTAGAAGGATAGAAAGGCAGAAAAACTCAGTTACCTGCATCTTTTATGTGATGCTGAGGAACTAATTTGTTCAGCTAACTGAAATGGTGCAGAGGTGAAGAGAACCTGGGCATTGTTTTGGATGCTATTTCTGAAAAATATTGTTTGACATGTAAATATCAGAATTGGAGGAGGGATGGAAGAACATTATGCTCACAGAAAATACTAACTTTTCACCCAGTGTCGTGAATCCCTGTGATCTTTCATTAAGATGCAACCTTACTTAAGTGAAGAAGTTTCTTCAGTTACAAGAGTCTGATTAAGTTCTGATTAAATTTGATAAATTCATGAAAATATGTTGCTGTGGTTTGCATTTGCTTTCAAAGTTTAGGTCATGCAGGAATCTGTGAAATGTGATTGAATAGCATCAAACTCATCTCACTAAGCATCAAACTTAAGAAAATGAATGAAATGTAAACAAGCAAGCAAAATTGTGAATTGAATCTAGGGAATGAAAAACCTCTGGGGAATGTCCTGCTGTAAATGGGAGTAATGTTGGATGCAATACAAAGTTATGTGGCCAAAAATATTACAGATTGAGGTTATTGCTATGTTGTTAATCCCCAACTCGACAGCATTACTCATGAATATTTTGCTGCTGCCTAAAGTTGTGAGTAGTAACAGAGGTAGGACAGAGAAATGACTAAACAGCCTTCTTTCCCACAGAGATGTGACTGTCTAGATAATTAGCTGACAATCTGATTTATGAAAAAAATTTTCTCAATCTAAATGGCAGCTTAATACTTCTCCAAATGGCCAATATCTGGCTATGGGCTAGGAGGCTGACAATGATTGTTTCGCAGAGGAACCTGCAGCAGGAGCAATGTGTTTCCGCTGTAGCCCAGACTAGTCCTGACTGGAGTTTGCCTGATGGCTGATGAGTTATTGTCAGTAATTTCAGAGAAGCCCCCTTTTGCTAAGACATAAAAATGAGAGGATGGAAAGTGGAAATTCTATAGTAACCCTGTCATAAGACTAATGATGACATACTGTACATGAAATGTCTTGAACCTGAGTCACTTAGATATTGTGTTATTCATCAGTCTTTTTTTAACATAATTTGTTTTGTGGCTTGTTTTTTTTTCCTCTCAAATTGTGATTCATATGAAACCATTTGGCACTTTTAAACCATATGAACCCAAGAGTCTGTGGTCAAGACCCTTGCATGTAACAAATTCTGAGAACAGGAAAACACAAGTGCTTTTCTAAGTAACCATTTTTTATTCTTCTCTGTAAATAGCTTATATATATGTACACCATTCCCTAAACCCTATAGGTGTATCTCTATAGAAACACAGGAACTTTTGGCTCTGTGGATAAAAACAGTGTTGGGCATGGGTGAGAACTTATGTCCCACCATATTACAAAGAAGGGATAAATCTCATTTGAATGGCTGCTTTGGGCTCTGAACAGAATAAAAGAGGTTGGTATCTCTGTGTCTTGGCACTACAGAAATCTCTTTTGTGCTATACCAGAAATAGGTGATGAATGATATCATACATATCAGGGTTATTGCTAGGAGATTGTTGCAGGAAGCCTGAGAAAATGAATACTGAAGCTTTAGCAGCCAGGTGTAAGTAATAAAAGTATTTGGTTTCATTAAAAAAAAAAAAACAAAACAAAACAAAATGAAAAACACCAAAAAAACCCCACTATATAAACCAACGCGTGAGAAATATAGAAATATACTGCTGGAATGCCAGCACATTCTAACAGCAGCAGTAGCTTCTTGAACAGGAGCACTAAGGCTCTGTCTTTTCAACTATGGAACTAATTAGCTGTTGCTACTTCCAATTTTTAACCTTGGTCTGTTTCTTCATTTCATTTTTATTCTGTCTTTAATCGTTGCATGTCCATCTCAGCTTTGTGCGGCATCCAGGCTTAAAATCCTGTGAATGAGTGAAAGAGCAGACTGGAATGCCTCCAAGCTGAGCATACCCTGTGTGAAGGTTGCTTTCTATGGAATCACTGTGGACACCCAACAGAGACAATTAGAATATATCTACTCCAAAATACCCTCTGGTATAACATTGTCGACTAGCTAATTAGAGGCACTTTTACAGCCCGTGGAGATCATGAGATTCCACTGCCATCTCAGTAGAAGGGCACACAATAGGCCGGGAAATACTTTGTTGCTTAGCATAGGAGGACTGAAATCTGGCAGTGGACTTGCTCTCTTTCAAGGCTAGACCCTTCATTTGTTCACGCTGATGGCTCATCTGGTTCATGAGCTCTGCTGTCCACTATGGCTGTCATTATCTTCTGTTGCATTTCTACTGCAAGGGTGCCTTAAAAAGAAATTGAAGTATTGAGTTCCTTGATCCAGTCTCTCAGCATATACTTCTGTATCACTATTTAGCGTGTTCCTGTGGATCTCTATGCTTTTTCAATCACCTCCTCCGTATGGTTTGTGTGTGAGCTTTGAAGTATTTCTTCTGCTTTATTCTTCTCTCAATATATGAAATTCAAAATAAAAATTAGGTATGGTTATACAGCTAAGATACATTTAGCAGATAGTAACACAGAACAATGCTTGAGATGCAGAGTTACTACCAAAGTCTGTTTCTGAAGTTATCAATTGGAATTCAGTCAATCAACAAAGTACTCGTTGTAGGAGGGAGTTTAAGCTGATGCAGACTCCTTAGCACACGATTAAAAGGAGCAGCATGTGTATAAGGCTGCAGATTTGGGGCCGTTTTTTTTGTGTACCTCAGCACCATGCGTCCCTGGGCACTGCTGCATAGCTGTGTAAGCTGACTCCAGCAGTATCAGAGCCACTTCTCAGGCTGGGAGTGCTGCTGCCTGTATCCCAGCTGTGAAATATAGAATTAGGTCCTGAAAATATTAACAGATACGTGTTAATAAGAAGAGGTGGTAGGGGCTGAAAGCATGTCTTTCCCGCCGGCTTCCTTAAGTATTACAAAATGTATGTCTGGAGAGGCTGCACAGGGACTCTTTCAATAAATCTGGATTGGCCCTTGGCCAGGAGAAGTTATCATTGAGCTCAAGGATCTGTACTTCTCCTGAGGAAATAAAAAAGCCTCATACTCTCATATTTCTAGCTGCACAGTTTACATTAAATTAAAATATGTTTTATCCGTTTAGCAGTCTGAATAATAAAAGCTGTATACAGCTGCACTAACATTGTGCTGTGCATTCTAATGACAAGCTTGTGACTATAGCAGAATTGCAACTGCAGTTCAGATGTTTCTTAATTTATCCCAAATATTTTATTAGGGCTTTTTTAAAGTGTGTATGCCAGAGAGGGAGGGGAAAAGAAGAGTAAATAGCATTTAAGATTTTAATAATTCTTTGTTAAAGAGATTTAATGTAAGGGAAATATGGAAATTGTATGTTTTCAGACTGACAAGTGTAATCATTTTGCCAAAACATGATTCAAATAACTGTCTAAATATTTGGAGTGTCTTCTAATAAAAATATACTCAACCTGTTTTCCCCACTCCGATTAATTTGAAAGCAAAAATGACATACAGTTCAAAGGAAGTCATTAAATCAGAAAGGACCACATTGTTCTCTCCTGGAAATCATGATTTAGTATTCAGCCTATAGTCTTAAACGTTTGTGTGTTTTGCCAGCTGTTTAGTGGCTTGAGGCACTTTGAATATATTCAACAAAATGACAATTAGACTTGGGCAAAGTAAGATTCATTAGTGGAAACAGCAGAATAAAGTAGACAAGTAAGACAAAAAAGGGAAGGAAAAAGGAAAATGGCAAACTCCCTTCACCACATTTTTTCCCTATTTTGAAGGGTGTATATGTGCGTAAACTGGAGAGTCATTCTATATGCAAGGGAAAGCCTGTAGTGTAAGAACTTAGGGTTACATATGGCTTATTTTCCTTTTAATGTTCTGTGAGAAGAGACTGGCAACTTTTCCCCACAGATATAATAAAAAATAGGTAAGTGACAACGCACAGAGGATTACTGGCTTTAAAAAATATCAACTGCCTACAATATTAGAAACAGAACAAAACTTTAGGCCACTGCCATTGTTTATGGAAGCAATGGATGAACTGGGAGGAGCAGTGTTGGGATGTGCCACACGTTGTGATATGTCATGTTCAAACAGAGCTTTGACAAGCAAGGGCTTATTAGCATCTGAGCTCTCTACCTGTGGTTCAGTATGCATGTGGCTTTTGGCTGTCTGGTTCTAACACTGCTCTGTAGTTTGTGAAGTGCTGTATGCCGACATGCGAAGTAAGTTGTTCTGAATAAAAAAAAACATTGCATGGTTGTCAGAAAATGCAGAATACTGGATCAGAATTCTTCAGAACACCATTAAATAAGTACAGTACAAAGGTTACACAGTAAAACATGCTGCCATGTATCCGTAGAAGCCTATTCCTCTCTTCAAATGTAGAGTTCAGATTTTATCCCATGAAAAGTTCAGGTTTGTTTCATTCATTTAGCCTTGAAACCTGAGTGATCTCTTTAAACTAAATAGCAATTCTGTTTACAACATGTCATAACTTTTCATCTCTTTACATGCAGAGTACTGCTGCACACACACGCACCAGTGTTTCTGCTAGCATCTAATTGCCTTTCTGAGAGCTGCTGAAATGAACCAGATGCCTGAGAGTTGTGCTCACCATGACAAATGCCTCACATGCACCCATAAATGAGGAGTGAAAAAGAATACCTGCTTAGCTGGCTGCGTTTCTCTCTTGTTTCCATTGCAGTGGGATCTATGTGTAAGACTGCATTTGAAGACTACTCCCAGTGCACTGGAAACACGGAGCAACACATCTAGATGGTTTTATTATGAAGGTAAAATGAAGAAAATGTACTGAAGGCGGAAAATATTAACTTATCAGCACTTGCCTTTACCAAGGCAGAAGGCCACTCACAAGTCAGGAAAGCCCTTTGGATCCTGACACTACCAGCCATCGGATGTCACTGTTGCACTGCTCAACTCCCACGGAAAAAACATCTCTTCAGTAAAAAATTCTCTATCTTAAAGAAGGCAAAATAAAGATAAATAGGTAAGAATTAGGGGGAGCTGGGTAGGGTTCTGAGTGAGATTCATCTCTGTGTGTAAATTGAAGCCAGTACCTTAAAGAAGATTGAAACAAGATAGGCATTTTTTTTCTTCCACCGGTGTCGAAGGAGGCAGAGTCCATCAGGGCATGGAGGCAAGGAGCTGCCTCGGTCTAATGAAGGAAGGAGATGAATGTCTCAGTGACGGATCCTGGCACAATTCTTTTTAATTCTGATGTAGGAGAGACCAAAGCACAAAATGTTTTAAGAAAGAAAGCAAAGAGGGAGTAGACCATGTAGAATACTTCTTTCTTAACCTGGGACAGGGGCACTTTCTCTTCAAAATAGAAGCATTTCATCATGCCTCAGTTTCCTTCGCATCAATGAAAACTGATCAGTAATCAGGTGCTTACCGCGTTCTTTCTCTATTTGTGATGGTTGTCCATTTAGGATCATCGGCTCTAATTGGTGTATCGTTAACATAGTAGAATTTGTCTAATAACTTTTATCAAGGTAGTGTATGTTTGTAAGTGTCGTGTTTGTGAGCAGTAAGTATTGTGGATTTATTAAGGGAACAATAGGTTCCCTAGTGCTATTATATGTGTATATATAAAATATACAGGAAGATCAGTTGCAAAACTCAGCTATTTTTGAAAAGGACTGTGGTTTGGTCGTCTGTTGTTGCTATATTTTGAGTCTTTAATTGTAAATATTTCTTAGGTTACATTGATCTCTGCCCACATAAAAAGTTGATGAGAATTGAGAAAAGTGAAGGGAGGTCAGAAAAGATCAGCAGAAATTATTTATGAAAACCAAGAAAGATTGATTAAGAGCTAGATAAATAAAAGCAATTTGCCAAAATGATGATAAAACATGCATGTATTCAATATCTGAGAACAATGAAGAATAACTCATTTCAGAAAACGTTACTGCTTACTCAAACTATATGTAGGAATAACAATCACAACTAAAAAATAAAATTTAAGAAAAGGGTATTTACCAAAGTGATGAGTAAACTATTCTAGACAGTAGAAGAGACTTGAGGGAGAACGTCAGATAAATATATTTTAAAATGGCACAAAAACTGAGCGTGGTACAAAAGCTGGCATTAATAAAGAGACTAACTGGACAGAATTCTTGTCATTCTTCATTTTGAGGGCAACGTGATGTTGTAGATCTCTTGCACTTTTGCACTCTCCTAATTTTCATTCCACTTTCATTGCAACACATTGTCTTTCCTGAAAGAAGAGCAAGACTGAAGGTAGCCGATCTCACTAACGTTTCCAAAAATAGGCTTTGTTGCTGGCAATACGATTACAGTAGAAAGCATTCAGAGAACTCAACTGGGAAATCCTTAATAGGAAAGAGCATTTCTAAAAGACGAATTAGAAGCATGGAAAAGAGAGCTCCATAGTAAACCTAGATACTCCACTAGGCTTGGGAGCATTTTTAAAGAAATAAATAGATCAAAAGAGACAATACCCTCAGCAAGGTTACTACTAGAGATGCGATTTCTATCTGTCACATTCAGAAGCAGATGAGGAAACACCCAGAGGAAGAAGCAGTGCCCACATACATGGCCTCACAAGCAGCTTATGCAATACTTCTGTGTTCTTTCCTTACCCTGTGTCCCAATAGTTAATTCGTCTCATACTGAGAAACAACTAAGATGCTGTCAGTGAATGATAAGAAAAGGTGGGGAGTAGCTGGCCAAAAACTTGTTGCTGGCTCTGGTCTGTTAACCCACGTGCTGAAAACGGGCATCTTGGCACAGTGAAGTGCTTATGACAATTTTAAGTTTTGTGTGTTGTTGTTTTTTTCACTTTGAATGTTCTTGTTACAAAAGACTGTTGCTGATCTAAGCTGATACCATTTTTTCCCTGACTAGATCTGGTGAATCTTAATCAGCTCTGTGTGTTTAGCTTGTTTTGCTTTCCACTGTGTTACCAAAAGCTTCCCTCTCCACTAATGTTCAGCGGTGTGCTTTGCACTTACTACACTTTCAGCTACATGTGTTCTCTCAGCATATATATACAGAATTAGTATTGAGACATAGATAGTTTTGTCTTTCATTATAAACACAATTGCTATTAAATGTGTCAAGTTGCAAATTCTTAATGTGTATGCAAGTATAAACAAGAGGAATTCCTAGATAAATGTATAACGATTAGGCAGGAACCTTTAACAGAGCCAAAGAAGATTGCAGATGTGCATTCATAGGCTCTGATCCAGCAAAGTACTTAAACACCTGTTTTACCTAAGAACACAAGCAGCCCAATTGAACTTAATGGGACTATTCAGGCTTAAAAATAAGAGCTTAGATTGAATAGTTGGATTGGAGCCAGGAATATTAACAGGCAGGAGCCACTGTATTTATGGTCTTTGTCTCAGGCAGCAAGTTAGTAAGCAGTATCTGTGTCAGCCAGTAGTGGCATTACTTATTCTTTGTGGGATCGCAGAACTGGAAGAAACAGAAATGATGAGATTATTTGGTGAAAAGGAGTAAAAAAAAATCCCAAGTTAGAATCTGGTTCCAGACACCAAATGCTTCAGACTGGAGAAGCTGCCATAAATGTTGGGGTTTGGCTCGGGTTGATCACTTGATGTAGTAACTCTGAGACTTCAAATTTCCCTGCTATTAGTTATACCTTGAATGGTGTCAAATTAAAACTTTGCGTGCCAAAAAGTTGTATTTTTGTGTGAGCCTGTCCCAGTGCTTCTAGTAGCTGCACTTCAACTTACCTTAATTTGGTAGGTTTAAGGGGAAGTGTTTTCCACCCCTGAAAAAATGTGCCTTTCTAACACAGAACATAAAAGACACATGAAGCTCTCTCTCTTTGGGCTAACACTGTGTCTCCAGCCCCACTTCTACCAAATGCTCTGTATAGTCTCTTTGGCTGTACTGCATGCAAAGAAAATGAGGCTGAGAAATAAAAAAAAATGCTGACTCTTCTATCTGAAATCACACCAAGTGCTAATAAAAATGCTAGCTCTGCTTTACTTGAAAGCTCAACACAGGATCTCTGCTCTGATTTCTTTTATGTGAATCACCCATACCTATTGATAATAAAGTGAAATTCCTTTCCTTGCATCCTTATAAATCTAAAGAAAGTTATGCAAATAGAAAAATGCACCTTTGTCAGAATGCTGTCAGGTAGCACCTTTCACTCTGGAGGACTCTTTGTAAGCATAGGGAAACATCCAGAAAGTAGTAATAAATTGCTCTGGTACACTGTTCTGGCAGCCGTTAATAAATCAATGTGAAGGGGAGTTCTGAAGGGCAAAATGTTGCTGTCGGTAGGTGTCCAATTTAATTTTGCTCAAAATTAATATTTCGGATATGATAAGTGAGCTGGCAGGAACAGATTTCATGATTAATTCTACAGAGTCAGAAATGCTTTGATGGCACTTTAATAGCAGCTTCACTGATCTAAAAGTCCCTCCAACTGACCGGTGTGCTCAAGTTTCTGAATTATATTATTAAATCTCTCTTGTTGGTCTGTAAATAACGAAATGTTGCATGCTAAAAAGTAAATTCTATTTTGCTCCTAGTTCCACGTGTGTAAAGTAGACATGGAATTAGCTGAAATTAACTTGGATATATAGGAGCTTAAAAAAATCAAGGACAGGTCAGCCCGTCTGACAAAACAGCACTAACTTATTCTGTTAGGTGCCTAATCCTCTTGACCCTGACACAGAAGAATTCGAAAGTCCTTGTTTTTGTGCTGGCGTAAACTGGGGAAATATTTGCAGGTTAACGATAGTCTAATTAAGGTGCATTGAGGAAGCTTTCAAATGTAGAATGACATTAAAAACAAATACACATTTTGTTTCATAGGGAAGAGCTTCCATTCCTGCTTCCTGGAGACCTTTGCAAATGCTTATCAGTGAGGACCTGCAATGTCTTTGTCAAATTTCATAGCTAACATTTGTATGTACAAAACCATTCTCTTTAATGGCGTTGTCCTCTGTATTGGACATTTGCTGGTATGTCAGCTTCTGAAAGAGATTTTTGTGTTATCATTTTAGCGATAGAAAAACTGAGTTGCAAAAAGACAAATTCACATCGAAGTTATGCTGCCCCAAATCGGTAATTATTTTACAACCTTTTGTTGTCCGTTTTTCACGTGAGCCACGAAATTCTTAAATCTTATGTCAGGTATGATTCTAGAAATTTGTGAAAATAAAAGGCACTGTGAGTGTTTGATTTTATGTATGCATACTGAAAAACATGGAGAAACACGTTTATGCAATACAGATGAAAAATCATGCAGATGCAAAAAATGTATAAGAAAACTGATTAACTTTAGCAATGTAAATTATCCTTATGTTTATGCATTTCTTCAATTTAGAATATTCATTAAAAGGCCTAGAAATGAGACTTGTTGCTAGCTGTTTCAGAGGAGGTAGTACTCAACTTGATTAAATTGTACTATGGGCACAGTGTATGTGTTGAAATTCTATAGAATCTACAGCTGATGTCATTTGTAGCTAAATGTACACAGGATAAGTGAAACAAAACCTTATGCTAATTTTGCCATGAAATGAACAGTTTGAGTCGATTTTATGCCAGCTCATCTATTCTAAATTTGATGTTTATGCTGGGGGCTGGATTCTAGCAGGGTCACTATACAGCCAGGAGAGTCAGAAGGTGCCAGTGGGTCAAAGTATCCTCGCTGACAAAAGTCCAGTGGAGAGCAGAGTTGTTGGTACGGGTGCTCAGTGCAGTTGGGGGCTCAGCCTTCTTCCCATGGCAGGACCCAAGGATTTGGATGTGCTGGTCCCCATGCATAGTGTTTGTTCATCAAGCTGCATGCAGAAGATGATCAATAAGCAGTTGGCTACTCTAAGTGGGGACAGAAAGGCACATTTATACATCTCTGCTCTAGCAGTGCTTTCCTTGCACTGCTGGAGTTCAGGGTTTCCTTGCACTACGGAGGCAGTTCAGGGTTTCAGCCATTAGACTGAACAGGAGCTCGCATTGTGAGCGGTTCTGTACTGGAACCCATGAACCTCGGTGATATCCCAGGGTGTGCACTAAATATTCCTAGACTTTCTAGAAAGATATTTCTTGCACCAGGTGCAAGAAATTCAAGCTTTTTGTGCGGCAGACCTGAGCCCAGCTTCACCAGAGACTCACTGGTTCAGCCATTCTGCATTGCAAATGCACAGAAGACTGCCACTTTCTCTTGTGTCAGAAAGCCATTAAGAAAGAACAATATAAAACAGGCATTGTTCAACATCCAAACTCCAGCTGTCAGTCATGGAAGAAGCATCATTAATTTCTGAGGGGCTTTCTTATATATCTAGATGAGTAAATGAAAAGGTGAAAATGAAAAATAAATTCTCATATATAAATGGAACACTTGGATTATAAACTAGCCGTAATGCTCTGTTTCTGTGGCAACACAGAGGGACTGAAGGCTCTTACAGGAGTATTTCTCTGACTCATTCCTGGAAATTAATGCAGTCTTTTAATTTGAGGCTGTTGGTTTGGCAAAAGAACTTCAGAAGCAGCACTTTGATGTCTCTTTGTAGCTGAGGAAAAGCCTTTAATTAGGTCACCTAAACTTCATTTTCTTTCAAACTGTTCACTTTCGCAATTCCTTTTTCCTTTCTTTCCTTTGATGTGTCAAAATATATGCCAGTGTTACTTACGTTTATTTATTATGCACTGGCATTAAACCTTTGCTATTAACATTTATTTATATGCTTGAAAATTGATTAATTAATTAAGTGTGGAAGAAGAATTATTCATTCATGTTTCATTTAACATTCTACATGCTTGTCACGCAGTACATAAGTACTCCATAGCAAGAAAAACTATAGTATGTTGGAGTGGGTGTTATGTCTCCCAGCCCAATTGGCTCCTTGGTTTTAATTCTGTTTGTAAATTGAAAACTAATTGTTACTGATTCACTAAGAAGGGACCAGTTTTTGAGTTGAGCTACAAAATCAGACATAGAAAGATCAGCCTGAATCTGTGACAACGTTATGTAAAGGATTCCACGACATCTCGTGCTGGAGTGCTGGGCTGCATGATCTCATGTTTCTCTATGTGCGCTGCTCGGGAGCTTCAGACAAGGAAGGTTTTGTTGACGTGTTCAAACACACACAGTTTTGATCTGTGAGTTTGTACAATTATTCTCATCCAAAATGAGAGCAAAACAGTACCAAATGACCTGTCACGTAATTAGAAGGATGAAATTCAGCCTGTGCAGTGGTACAGACCATTACCCACGTACTGTTATTGTTCTGAATTAGCAGTCCCATACCAAGCACAGTGCTGGTCATGGCTGGCTCCTTATGGAGACTGAAATCACCTCTGGTAAATGCTGAATGAATATTTGTAATGCTGGTCTGTGAAACATCTAATGAATGAAATTAATTTGTATAAAGCATTGAGTGTCTTTTGTGCTTGATCCTAGGGTGTTGGAGCTGAAGAAACAGCTCTGATGAGGGGATAATGTCTTTATGGGCAGCTGAAGCAGGAAATGGTCGGGGTTTTTTCAGCAATGGTTTGGCAAACCTTCCTTTTCCAGGCTCCAGTCCGTGCCTCTGTATCTCATGCTGCAAAGGACGGTAGGGCACATGCCATCACTGCATATAACAAAAGAATTAGTAGAGAAAATAGGTGTGGGAGCAATAAACTGACAGTTCCTGTGAATACAATGCTGCACTGAGGAGATTTAGCAAATTGCCATTCCCATCATTTTAAATCTGTCCTATTTGGTTTTTTTTGTTTGTTCGTTTGTTTTTGCTGTTTCCCAGCTAAATTCCCAGATGAAAACACAAGTAAATTTTATATAAGATCAGAATAAATAAATGTGTCCTTTTTGTGTATAGAAATGTTTCTGCTTTTCACTGCAGCGTTATGCGGTTGCTGTGTGTCTCACCATGTTGTGGTGTAATAGAGTATCAGAACTGGGTAGCTAAAAGCTGAGCTCGATTATGCCAAGAGCTGGTTCCTAAAGAAAGGGAAGAAAGATTGCTATGCTTGTGCATTACGGTGTATCAGATTGCTTATTAGTTGTATGCCTCTCTTTATTTACCAAAGCACCACTGTTCCTTACAGAACAGTCACTGTGTTCTCTGTAGCTTTAAATAATTCAGATGGACAGAAAGCCACTGTCACTACAGTGAAACAAAAAATGTAACAAAGGATAGGATCACAGCACTGTGTACTGCGGGTTTAGGCAGGTACATGCGGTGAGCAGGAAAGCTCTGAAGACTTTTGTCTGTAGGAGATGCAGAGACAGAAAACTAGTGAAAACATCAGAGTGCGATCAGGAGCAAAGCACTGTCCTTCCAGGAGGTGTTTTCTGCACAAAGAATGGTGGGGAGGTGGGGAATGAGGTAGTCAAAATGAGATGAGAACAGTAGCATATAGCAAAGCTTTTCATCTCAGAAAATTCTGTGATCCACCTTTGGGGAAATTTTAGCAACAAAATCTGATACCTATACATCATCTGGTGCATTCCAGTGGGAGAAAAGTGCACTCCTGGCAGATCTGGGGAGCACCTCAGACATAACAGTTGCCTCCGACTTGTGACGGCATTGAGAAAGAAGGGAGCTGTTACAGATACAAGGAAATTAACATGAATTTGGTGCTGATGTGTTAATGGTCTCATCAGTGCATCATAGGTGGAATCTGAAGACACCCAGTATGTTATATTTGTTTTTCCTGTTCTCTCAAGCTTTGATTAGAGTACACAAATAGAATCATATTAATAGTATGGCATCTTACCATCTGCAATGGAAATTCAAGCCTGTAGCTTGCAGCTTTTTGATTGAGATGCAAAATAGCTTCTGGCAGTACCTTTTCTTAGGATTTTACTATCAGTTTGTGCAAAAACAACAACAACAACAACAAAAACCAACAAAAAAACCAACCAACCAAAAAAAAAAAAACCCTCTTTTTTTCCTACTTTCACACTTTTATTTATCTATTTATTTTTAGCCCAATGAGTTATTTCATTGCTTGGTAATATTTTTTATTCTGACAAATGATGAATAAAAAGTGTCCCCTGAACCAAAAGATATTCCTAATACTCCTGTTATTGATAAACTGAGGTCATGTTCAGTGCTGTACACACTGAAAAATAAATACTTAAAATGGAAATTTTTCTGCAGGGTTAGGCAGGTTAGTCTAGATTGTCATCTTCTCTTCTTTTGCCACAAAAGAAAACAACTCTAGGCCATTCCCAACAGAAGTCTAAAATGTTTTTTAACTAGTATGTTTTTTTTTTCTAGCAAAGATTCTGTGTATACTCTTTAAAAAGATGTCTTTGGAAATAATGAGAACTAACTCTCACTGGAAACAAAGGAACTCCAGCAGATCTGTTTGCCTGTCCACACAAAGACCTGGGTCAGTTGTACCGTAGCTGTTCTTGTAACAGTACAATTCTAAAATCCTTGTGTGCTTGGTGTGTTGGTAGTTTGGTTGCTGACTACTGGCTTTTGTTTGTATTTTGCGTGGTGCAGAAGAATGGAGATGAGGTTTACATCTTTGGTTCTTGCTAACTTCTTTGTGTAGCCATTCACACCCGTGCAAATTGACAGTGCACTGGTTTCTGATCTCCAGGGAACAGACAGTTTGAGACCACTGTTAGACACCTGCACTGAGTTTACAACTTTAGTAGAAAATTGTTGGGAGTTCACAGATTGAAGTTGTGAAAACCTGTTGGGTGTAAGACGCTGCCTTGTCAGAAGCTTCTGACTCTGCTCTCACCATGTAGCCTGCAGTCGTATGCTCCTCAGACGAGTTTGTACTTCTCCCATTCAGCTTTAGTAGTTATTATGTGCAGGGTGTCAGACATTTCACACGGTCTCAGTGTCTGCACCAATATAAAAGACTATAGAGGAATTAATTTGGAGTCAGTGTTGATATGTTTGATTTGGAGTATCACCTTGAGAATAGATGGGTTACCCTCACAGAGGCTTTCAGCAGGCTTGCTCCCTAAAGATGTATCTGATATTTTATCTTGTGCTGATCTGTAGGACTGTGTGAATTTGTAATATCTGGACTATTTTGATAGCAGACATAGTGAGATTATGTACAACAAAATAGTCAACTGTACCCTTTAGTCCATACTTGCTTATCTCATTACTGATAAGCTTGGGCATTTGGGACCTTGTAACTAATAAATCATTGACAGCAAAACATGAGAGTGTCTGTCCAACACAGAGGTTCTTTCATCTTTCATCTAATTGACACCTTTAGGCTGAAGTTTCTAAAACCATGTTGCTCTTAATAAATGTTAACTAAGCATTAACCTGTCATTGATCTCTATGTGTTAAGGAAGAGCAAAGCCTGCCCGCTGTGGAGCATTTTGGATTTGCATTTTGTAGTAAGGTGGTTACTTCTGCTGGGTAGAGAAGCAGTGTTCATTGATATGCAAAATATTCCTCACGTATAATTATTGGCAAGTAAAGTGGCATCACTGAAGGACAGAGTGCTTTCAATGTAGCATGCATGCTAGCTTTGTCCTGGGCTGTTAAGTATTACCTGGTTTTATTGGCTGTTGTATTCACAATTTCAATTTTATCTTGCTGTTTTAAGGTGTTCTAAACACCCTTACTGCCTGTTGGTTTTTACCTCTGCCATCTCTCTCCCTCTCACAGTGAGTTTCTGCTTCACAGATAGTTGAATGTGGATTCAACACAGGTGTAAGAAGTGTCTTGGAAACGTAAATTGGGTTGAAGGCAGAGAAGTGTGGGCTTTGTAAGATCATCAAAAGTCGGAATTAGTTGTGAAAGGGCTGGCTGCCCTGCTGGCTTCTCTGAATGAAAGCACAGAAGAGTCCAGGAACAGTGGACTCTTGAGGGTCCTTCTCCTCTACAATGTAATATCAGTCACATACACAGAATAAAACTGGGACCTCAGCCCAAACTAGCCAAACGTTGCTAAATTGCTGTGCTGGCAAACTGTGTGGGGTAGCTGTGTGGCAAAATTGTCCTCTTTTGCTATCTCTTACACCACTGTCTTGAGAGAAGTGATTTTTTCCATTTTAACAGTATCCACAATACAGCTTTTGGAAACATGTTTGAGAAATATTGAAAAATCATACTTCAGCCTAGTATTGTTTTGAAGGCTTAAAAGGTTATGTTATACTTGTCCTTATTACCATTACTCAACTCGTAGAGCATGCAACGCAACGGGGCATGGAGAGAGGAATGAGAAAAGCAAAGGGCTTGCGGCTCGTTATTGGAGCGACCAGTAAGTCTGAGTTTCTGATACCTCTCTGTGTTCCTCACAGCGCTGAAGAGAAAATGTTTGTGAAGTATGGTATTTGAGGAAATAAACGTTCTGTGGCTATTCAGAGTGCCTTGTTTTTCATGAAGTCTCATTCCACTTATCCACAAAAGAGAGGCTTTTAATTAGACTTCTGAATCCCATTAGGAAAAACAAATACCAATACTTAACAACTCATAAGTGACAAGATGGAAAATTGCTAATGTAATTAGATTTTTAATAGTGTTAATGACTCTCATTTCTTATTAATAAGAATGAAACCTAATGAAAGACTGTATGAAAAATTGTTACTGCTTCCTCTCCTGCCCTTAAATGCAGAGCAGTTGCATTTACTTGAATTCATTTTTTCTGTTCTGTGGAGTCAGGTGGTTCTGTGGCATTTTGTATTAGCGTAGCCTGACGGAGTGCGACATGATTATTTTCAAGTGGATGAAGTCACTGGGCAGATTTTGACATGTAGGAAGTGGGTTTTGTATTCTTAGAAGCATTACATTGAGCAGTAAAGTACTATAAAAGAAACATAAAAACATAAGCTCAAGATTTACTAGAAATCTACTCTAACTGATCAGGTATTGGTATTAATAAATACCTGTGGCATCAGTAAATAGCTGTAGAAATATTTTTCAATGAAAATTTCTGTAATTTTTTTCTAGCGGGAGAAAGCATACTGATAAGTGGGGTAATGTGATGATGCAATTATGAAAACAAGTCTGGACACCTCTGCCGTTGTCGATACCTCACAAGTGACCATGTTCAAACTGTGAACTATATATCTCAGGTGACTCATCAATATGCTGCATGGAAACAGCCCCAGGTTTTGGCTTTTTGAAATCCAAATTAAGACTGCTGGAACATGAGCATCAAAATTGCAAATGAGTTGTATGATTCTAGCAGTAGGATAAGGAGCAAACTGTGTGCCAGCACAGAAGATCTGAAAAAAAAACCTGAAAGGTGAGCATAGCTAAAATGTAACTTGTTGAAATGCTTGAAAATCAGATTTCTAAATAACTCAAAGTGTAGAGCTCACTGGGGTTCTAGGTAGCAATGCCAGTACCAGCACCACTGAGAGTCTGTCCATCCTAAGCTGTAGCACATGCATTGCTACATGAATTGTACAACTACTTTTTTATATTTTCATTTCTATGCCATTATTAGCACTATTCATTTAAAACTTCGTTGTTGGTTTTTTTTTTTTAATGAGTAAATATGCTTCATTGTTTTTCAAAATCATCCTTGAGACTTAATATAAATAATCTGTGGTATCTACAAAAATACAGACTGTGTGTCTGTACTCACGTTTCGAAGGAACACAAAGCAGAATCTTTCCTTGTTACTCTGGGAGTGCCTGTGTAAGAGGAATGCACAGGGACTGACTGATGTGAGGTTTCACTTTAAATATCAGCTGTGACTCATTTCTGTTACCTTCTACAAGAGCATTAGACTTCATTAATTACATTGGCTTAATCTCTTGGAGCCCTGTTCAGGGTCTGAGCCCAAATGGGAAGTTTCATGCAATTACATGCAGTAACCTGGAAAGCATAGCTCTGTAATGTATATTTTATTTGTGTGGACACAAATGCAAGAGGCACAAATTGGTCACAAATCCAGGCTTTGCATGGCATTCTCCTGGGAAAACAGCACAAAGCTTTTTTTTTTTTTTTTTTTTTTTTTTTTTTTTTTTTTTTTGAAGCAGAAGCCTAGCATCCTGCAAAAGGAACCCTGACGCCATGCTCATATTTCTTTCCAATCTAGCGTATGTCTACTTTCAGAGCCTGCCATTACTTTTACTGTATTTTCATTGTGACAGAACATTGCATTCAGACCCTTAGGCTGCCTTTCATCCTGGCATTCAATAATAATGGACAGCGTGTAAAGATCTGTAATCAAAAGGTAAACACTGCAGCACTGTGTACAAATAACTCTTTGAGATATTTATCCTGAAAGACATCCAGGTTAACATTTTAGCTGAGGACACCAGGGAGACCTGCCTGTGGTGAGCGAGCTCCTTCTTTTGGGTTTGTTTTCTGTTCTGCTGTTTCCTGGTGCATCAGCTCAGCAAGTGTGCAAGCACAGAGCTGCTGCAGGAGCAAAGCCATTTTAACAGCACCGCTCTGAAATTCTTTCACTCTTGGTTTCTCCCTATTGTTGCCCTGATCTCCATTTAAGCAGCAGTTGCTGGAGGGTTCTACAGCCTTGTCTGAACCCGAGTGTTGTGCCACTTAGGCATTACTGGTGTAGTTTAATCAATACTATCCTCGTGGACCTGGCAACAGATGTAGCTAAACCTGCATGACAAAAGGAATAAGCTATATCGCATAAGGTGCTTTCCAGAAGTCCATTTATTGCTGTGCCATATGCCCTTCTAAGAAGTAACTTGTATCTGGTGACAGTATGAGTATACAAGCAAAGGAGACAGCTGTCTAAGGAAGGGAAAATATAAGAGCCAAAACAAATCAGAGTAGATAAAGCAGAGTTGCAAAAAGCCAAGGAAGACATGAATTACTTCGGCTTTGGAAACTATAGAAGAAACTGAATTGGCTGTCATGGTCTGAAGGCTGTGCACAGAGAAAGCCTCTGGCCTCCCTGCTGCCAACCCCACCAGTGGGCACAAGGGCTGTGGCGTGTCAGGACTTTTGCAGCCCTTGTTCCCTATTGAACTGTGTAGAGTTCTATGGAGCTTGTAGAGGGACTTGCAGGAACGCGTGAATCCTCTCACTCTTACCTCCTTCTATACTGATATGTGAGAGAGCTCTAGAAAAAAAAACAAGGATGTCATTTAAATTTCCCTGTGCTAGAGCACAGATTTTTTGAATTTTGTTTCTTTCCTGATACTCTTAGATATTGCTGAAATAATACCATATGAAAGAGGCTTACAATTTTTTTTCACAGAGTCACAGAAAGGTGTTATATGCCTTATCATTTACTTGAACCTAAAATAGGCATAAATATAAAAGAGTAAAGAAAGTGAGAATCTAAGTCTTTTTTTCCAGTCTTTTCATTTTGTTCCTGTGGTCCTTGAGCCCTTGTGTGCATGATAAAGTGAGCACTCTGTACAAAAGGTACTTAGGCCATGGACAAAACACCAGGTTAACTCATGACAAATTGAGCTGTCCCAGCTGCAAACACATGATTCAATTCCTAAAAGTGATTTAGTTTGGTCCCAACAGGAGCAAATGGACCCCTAGATCTAAATGTCTGGTGCTCTGTAATGCCTGCCTCTGTACACAGACTGTTCTTTCAGGTTTCCAATACACTGCTTGATCTCTTGTGCTCAGCTGCTATCATGCAATTTCCAGCAAGTATTTCAAGACTTAGCTGTCCCTTTTTGTGCCCGTAGTATTAATCAGCTCTGGAGGAGGCAGGCGGGATGGGGGGAGTATTGATGGAGCCCGTCAGGCTGCGGCACTGCCCTCCGCACCGGAATCCTGATGGTGCAGCTGAGCCTCTTCAGCTGTGGTAAGATCAGGCTGGAGCAGGATCTGTATGCCCTGAGGAAAGTGGAAGCAGGGGCGGAACTGTGGTGTTCCCAGGGCTTTCAGGAAGCAGGCTGACATGCCATCAGCCTCTCAGGATTTGCCTAGGTCATCAAGTCTGATTTGAGTGTATCACTGTTACAGCTCCCTTTCAAGGTTTCCTTGGCTTCCTGTACCTCCTCTTTTGTTTTCAGATAAAGAACTGAAATACCATGGAGACAAACTCCTTATAAACACCAAGCAGACAGACAGGTCAGCCTCTTTGAGCCACGTTATTTTACATGACTTACGGAGTAGAAGCAAAGCGAAGGCTGGGGAAAAATCCCATTATTTTCAAACCAGTCATCTCATGCAGTGGCTACAGATGATTCTGTTTGTAACAAAAGATGAGTAAGTGCTCCCAGAAACGAGAAGTGGTACGCTGGGTGGTGCATCTCTGTGTTACAATTTGAAAATCAGGGTATTTTTGTTCGCTCTTTAACTGTGATGTTTTGAACAGTAGCAACTTTAATCTGCTTTCCCCTACCAGATTTGCCTGTATTAGTCAGAGACTGCTAACTACTTCATCATTAATTACATCAAACATAACAAGACTTCTTACAAGTTAAAACAGTACTCACTAAGAGTAAATCTGGGTGAGTCACGCTGTTATTTTTAGTCTGAATAATAACATTAAAAGAATGAAAGGAAAAGCATTAAATTCTCATGGCAACCTGTTGGTGACAGCAAAGCTACATTAAAGTGCAGCTTGCATTTAAAAACAAGCAAAAATACACTGAACTGAACCCTGCATATTCTCAGAGAGAGATGGGCTCACCAGATTTTCATTAAATTACTTAATTATGTTTATACAAAAAGCACCTGGTTTCTTCTAGTTTTAAAGTGACTGTCTGACCTAGCAATGCCTTAGCTAAGTAAAGCAATGACTGAGAAGAAGATTGCAGATGCCAGGGAGCCCTTTTGTTTCTTTCAGATAGGAACAACAATTCTCATTCACAAAGCAGATTAAAACTCATCTTTCAAATGGATTCACTGTATTGCCCCCAGTTTATGAGCAAACGAAATCACTGTGATCAGGTGTGGGTATGAAGTAGCACTAGATGTTGTTGATTAGGACAGAATCACCTGTTTCTTAAAGCCCTGCTGGGGGCAGGGGGGGTAGAAGCCATTTGCTCCCATTGTGTTTCTAAGCCTGAGAATATGCATGACTCCTGTGAGTGGGTCCTTTACGTGGGTGCTTTCAGGTATGGCTATTTATTTATCTAGATAATATCTTGTAGAAGTTTGTCTAAATGCAGATTCAGTTAATTGGTGATATATGTATTTTTAGTGGGATTAGATGTGGCTCATATTTACTAGGCTTGAAAAAGAGAACAAGGGCTCTCTATTTAAAACTATTCCAGGGGTGAAACCGTTATATTTGCCCAGTTGAGTACACTGGAGTTTAGAGAAGCACATTTTTTGAGGTTCAAGACAATACAAATAGTCAAATGCTGAACAAGCATGGTTGTTCTGGCAAGCCTCGCTCAATGACTGAATGTTCAACTATTTATAATTTTTTTTTTTTTTTTTAGAAGCTCTTTTTCCTTTCCTCTTCTCCTTCTAGCCCATCACCATCAGACATAAGCTGTTTTGTTCTGACTAGTTGAATCTATGCAGAATGCCAGCAATGGAATCCAGCTAACATCTCAACCCCAAGGAGATTTATGTAGCTACAAATAGAAAAATAGGAGCATTCATAAAGCAGTAGCTGAGTCATGCTAGTTGGCTGTGACTTTGCTTTATCCTACAGATAAGTGAAGATGGTGAATGTATTGCAAACTAAACTTTGTGATGTAAAAAGAAGGAAAATCAGTAACAAAACTCAGATCTGTTTGGGGATTTGTTTTCTCTTGTACACGTGTCAAGATACTGTAGTTTAAGTAGCAAAAAATGGAGTGATTTGCTCTTTTTAATTCTGTCTGATCAGCTGTAACTCTAGATTATCATACAGATTTCCTGGAGATGAATCATTCAGACTGCTTAAAAATGTGAAATGATTGATACCAATTTTCTGTTGAGAAAGCTGTGTTTAGTTAAACTGTAAGCTTCCCCTAATGAAATAATCTGCCCAAATCTGGGCTGTTGTCCACAAAATGCAGAGAGGCTGAAAAACAAAGCATGTTGATTGCTAACAACGACCTATTTTTGCTGTCAATCAGCGCTTTTTATTTCAAACTGGACAAAACTTTTAGATGTGATATTTGTGAGTCTTTACAGCAAGTCTTTGGCATTTCAGTAAATCAAGGCATCATTTTTTCAGGAAAAACTTCACCCTAAATTTTGTCGTGTTTTGCTGTCTTTGTGGCAGTTTGAACAGATTTGTTGCATGTTTCTGATTCTCACATAAATAAAGTTCAGCCCACTGCTCTTACTTTGCTAGCCTTGCTGCTGCAGTGAGGAATCTAAGAAATTAGCTGAGGAAACCAGGACATCTTTGGATTGTCTCCAAAACCACATTAACACTCACTGCTTCAGGAGGAAAGAGGCAAAAGCCTCCTTATTTCCTTTGAAGATTCTGGAAATCTTTAACTGATAAATCAATGTGCTTTCAATATCTTTATTCAGAATTTAAACTATATTTCATTGTTAACAACTTGTGCTTTAGCTTCATTTCTAACTAATACACTGTCAGGAGACCAGATGGCAAAAGTTACAGGTGTTGTTTTTTAATGCATTTGTCAAAAAAGAGTTGCCTGCTGTTTTCACAGGTACAGCTAGGCAAGGACTCACCAGCTGGGTGTTGCTGCAGTGCTACCCACCTGTGTGGCTCTGTCTAGCTTGACTTGGTGTTGGCAATGCCGAGTGATGTTTTCTGCTTTCTTGTGCCTGAATAGGTCTGAGGCTGGGCCTTAAAACAAGGGACATGATAGTTGCCAAAGTATCTTTTAGATTCAAGGGGCTACAAAGCTGTATGAAGTTCTGTGAACACTGTATATAAGCTTGAAGATCTAAGTTGCAAGTAAAAGTTTGTCTTGTTCTGTTAAGTACTTCAGATTAGATTATAATACACTAGAGATAGCAACTTTTCATTGAGGTTGTCTTAACATTTTCTGTTATTTTCTTTGTATCCCTGAGGGAGGGATATGTGCACTTTCTTTTCTATGCATTTGTAATTAGGAATGATGTTGTCTGCAGAATTGTTGCTGCACAGCTCTGTGTTGTGCACTCCAGTAATTTTAGTCCTTTTTGAGAATTCAAGGGAAAACCTAAGGTACCCAATTTATCAAGCACTTTTCGTATAATAAGCTTTTTCTCAGATTCTCAAGTGCTGAGAATGACTTCTTTGATTAAGAACCTTTTTAAAAGGTGCAAAGGCTTTTTCTGTATCATAATTTGCACTTGCTCAATTGATGCCTTCCTTCTGTCTCCCTCCCTCCTCCAGTAGATGAGCTGTTCAACTAAAAGGCAAATTTAGTCATCATGAAGGGATTTTTGTAGTCATGATAGAGTAAAGTGGAGCATGAAGATGTAGATGTTCATATGCAACCATTTAAACCGGAGAACCATTTAAAGGAGCGTTGATTGCTGAAACAAATAGCTCTTAGAAAATGTCTATACATAAGGGAACTATTTACGTATTTAGGCCTATGTATGTCTTTGTTGGTGTGACACTGACTATAGGCATTAGATAAGGACTTGGAGGGCACACTGGGGTTTGAATTACAAGCAAACCCAGCTGCCCATCTTGAATGCCATCATGCTACTCCTTGTCACCACCTGTTGTGATTCTGCTCAATGCTGCAGAATTGACGCTGTGCAACACAGCGAAGTGCTATGTAATCTGCTCTACTGCATCTGGAAGAGGAAAAATAAACATGTACTGTCTGTCACTTTGGATAACAAGCCTCTTATCAGCTCTTACAATGTTTGTAAGGGAGTTGGGGGTAAGTGCCCATGGTTCACTAGTTCAACACCTGTGCTGATAATACCAGCTAATGTGCGATTAGCTCTCTGTAAAGTAAAGCTACTACCAAGTTATTTCTCTCTATGATGGAGCACTGCACAGTGTGTTGAAGGTACAAACCTTGACTAACATAGCATGGTTTTAACTACTGAAGGGTTTTCACAGTGCATCTGAATGTAGACTGTATTCATAGGCATTGTTTCTCTTGACAGATTATGGCAGTGTGGAAGTGGAGGACAAATACAGATAGATGTTATTTTTCTTACATCTCATTGTGTTGTTTGGCAAGTAGGTTTGACAATTTTACGTAGTTGTTAAATTCACAACTATACTACTGGATTCTGAGTCCTACACTTCTAACATAAACAACCCAGCAAGGAATAGCGTGGCTTTTAGAAGACTGAGGACAATCAGCCTGAAACTGGGAAAACTCTTCCTCAGCCCTGCTTTGTCAGCTGAAAAAGAGAAGTATTAGCTCTGCAGTTTAGGTGTAGAGACATGTTTGGTTGCTAGCTAATCATAGGTGATAAAGAAAAAAAGCATATATATGCACTTTTTCCCTTTTGAAAGAAGCACAGAATGTTTTACTGTTCTCGTCAGAAAAGCTGGCATGCAAACGTGGTTGTTTGGCTATTCTTCATTCAGTGCAATTCTGGAGAGTGTAAATTCATTTTGAAGTAGTGTAAGACTACTCGTGTGTGTGTATGTTGTTAAAAAGGCTCTTTATGTTACAGAAGTACTGCAGAGATGTACATCCAAAGCAGGCTGTAAAGCCCTGAATGGATTAGGGAACTTGTAAGTGAGGAGGTTGTGTTCTCATGGAGTGGTGCTTGTTGTTGGCAGTAGTTGGGTGGGATGTGAAGGAGAAGGAACAAGGGTGACCTGAAGGAAAAATAAGTTATTTTTTGTAATCTTAATTTTCACTTCTAAACTTGAGTGATAAACTTGACTACATTGCCAACTGGACCTGGCCTGGGTTGTGTTCCTGTCCTTGATCATCTCAGTAGATATTTCACTCTTTCTTCAGGTTTATACTGATATATGAAGATACTTCAATATATACAGTGTGAAGGTGATGCTACAAACATTATTTTTTTCCCCTAGTGAGAGAATCTGGAGAAGGTCATTGTGGCTTGTGCAGAGAGTATAATTATCTGTGTCCTGTAATACCAGATTTATCCAGTTGTTCTTTTTCGGGTCTCAAAAAGAAGAGATTGAGTAAGAGGAATATGGGAACTGCTCTGTAATCCAGTTTTTTCTCTATATTAATTTAACATATTCTGTTGAGATCCAGGTGATGTCAAAATTCTTTGAGATGTTTGGTTGACTGACCCAGTAAGGAGAAACACTTCCTGAAAATGTTTTATGAATGAGTAACTGGGTGTCAGCAGTAAGGAATGTCAGGCCTGGTTCTGCTCCAACTTCTGGCAAATCAAACTTCTGAAACTCTTGTTCATTACGTAAATGGAAGAGTAATGCTGAAGCATTATCATGGCAAAGTGATTACTCCTCACCTAAGCGTGGCTGTAATGGTGGGGGATTGTGCTGCTGAAGCACACCAGTCTTGTGGCATAATTGCTAAAATGTATACTCTGCGGTGTTCTTTAGAAAGGCTTTATTGCAGATCATCTTGTATTAACACACTGTCATGAGGCCAAAATTGGCATTGTCTTTATCTGGAGCGTTCTGGAAGGGAAACGTAGTTTCTCCTGCCCCTTTATCTAGGGCTTATAAATGAAAAAGCACTTAGTCGGATTTGTAGCCCTCATTAAATGATTGTGATACTGGATTTATCTTGTCCTGAGGGTAAAAGCTGCTAGTCCTCTCCATTTCTTTGCAGAGCTGCTCAGATGAAGTGTACCCAGGACAGAGCAAACGGGCACTGTGGTGGAATTACATTCTGGAGGTAATAAGGCAGACTATTACAACTACTTTACTGCTTGTTGTAATAGCCAGGCCAAGCTGTATGGGTAGGAATGTGCCTGTTGTCCACTTTAACATGTTTGCTGACCCAAAACCTTGCCAAGAACCTATTTGCTGTCAAAATTAAAGCTGCTTTGACCGTGCCCTGATATGTGTTGCTTTAATGGAAGCAATCCAGTGATGGCTGTAGTTCCTGACCACTTCTGAACGCTTTTTCTATCTTGCTCATCCCTAGTGTTGGCTGCCAGATGATGTAATGAAGATACGCTGAAAGCACTAGTCATCTACATATTGCTAAGCATTTTGGGAAGCATTTTGAAATGTTCCCCCTCAGTTCTACTTTTAACTCCTCACTCCATCAGGTCTGAAGAAAGAACCTCACTTCTATGCTAGAAAGCAAACATAACCGTGTGTGTTTAGGTGTGAGGACGGTGTTCTCTGTGCCTTCAGCTGGGTGAGCATGGGTGGTGACAGAGCAGCCCAGAGTCCTGGCAGTCATTTTGCTCCCTATAAAATGACAAACGTGCACATTGCTCTTTCATGGAGAGCAGGTGCTGTTGCTGGTGGTGATTTTATTCTCTTCCTCAAAAAATGAAGGGTGATGTTCTGCGGAAATACGGTACGGTTGTATGTACATGGAGTGAGGGAAGATTTGTTAGGATCTGCTTTGCTATAGACAAATTTACATGACTGCAGGGGGCTGTAGAGGGAAGCTGCTTGCAGGGGGAAGATTCTGACATAATGAGATAAAAGCTAAAGTGGTCTGACAATAACAGGGAATTATTCCTTTTGTGAAGGCTCTCTCACCACCACTGTGGCTCTAGCATTTCACAGCACAGGTATCAGCACAGCCTGGAGTAGCACTGCCTTCTGCAACCAGCTGCTGTGCAGCACCCTGCGCATAAGAGGCACAAAGTGATTGCAGACAGGGAATCCACTGAATTATTGTCTCCTAAGCAGTGTCACTCTTTTCTAAAGGGATGAGGGAAGAAAAGATGTATGCATGAAAGAGGATATTTCTTCCTTTGGCAGGACTCTGATTCTTACATGGTAGGTAATAAAATGAGCTGTTTACTTTTTCCCCTTGTCTTGACCTTTACTGGAGCCTGTGCATAAACCGTTCAGACTCATACCAGTTTAATTTTTCAAAAATAAATGTAACCTTAATATCCATTGTCCTATTCAATTTATTTTCTACTTCAGAAAGATCCCCTCTCTTTGGAGCAGTATGTTCTGCTGCCATTAGTGCTTAGGTCACAAAGTTAATTTTGCTTCTTTAAAGTTGTCAAAGTCTTGATGAATATGACTTTTTGAGGGTAGCAATGAAAGAGAGAAGTGAGTTATACATATTAAAAAAACACAATTTTCCCACTCTTTCTCAGAAGGCTAAAGAAAGTCTGTTGGAAGTGTTTGCTTTGCCCTCTTGTGTGGCAGCTTTTTAGAAGGCAATACTAGAAACTGGGGCCAGTTCTTGGAAAGTTTTATCTTCCCTTTTGCCTTTTTCCCAATTTCTCCTTCTGCTTGTGCCTGCTGATCAATGTTACTGCCTCAGCATTCTTCCCCTGTCCACTGACATTCCTCGTTACATTTCCCTGTCGCTTTGTCCTTTAGTCCTTCTTCCAGTCTTGTTTTCTGTCCCTTTATCCTTACAGCAAGCTGCAGATATTGAGAAGCTCAGCAGGGAATTCAGGGCCCCCAATAGCCTTGCTGCCTGCCTTTCCCTGTACGAGGACTGTTTCCTGATGCAATTCCTGTAATTAGAAGAGATGTTTTCTCACATCAAGAATTGGTGTGGAGGTGAGGAGACACCTCTCCTAACACCTTAGTTACATTTAAATCAACAAATCCAGTTCATTGTGGGATTTATTTTTTTCCTCTTTTTTGTTCCTTCCCCCCCCCCCCAATCTCATTTCTAAACTTTTTCTTGTTTTCTGATTAGATAAAGACACTTAAGGTTCTCCTTTTGCCTTCATACAATAAAATGAGTATATACAAATGTGAAGAAGCCAGTAAGTTGTGCTATCTACCAGTGATAAACCGAACTCCAAGTACATTTCTGCGAGCGCAATAAATTCCTCTAGCATGTTTTCTCTATTGCAGTCAAGTGCACATGGTCTCAATAAAACATAACAAGTCTTTTATTTGGAAACCTCCTCCATCCCTCAGACAGGGGGCTGAGTTGGCAGGATGAGCCAGGTCTGAAAATTATAGGTGAACAAAACAAATTACAGTTGTTTTCTCCATGTCGAATTTGCCTTGTAACTACTTTCAGGTTTTTTTATCCAAAATACAGAAATGAACAGCAGTATGGTCATGTTCACGTACGTTCTTGTAACAACTAGATGTGGGATAGAAATATGACTTAACTGCGCTGAAGGGAATCCAAACAGCTTTTCTTCAGTACTCTAGAAGGAGATTAACATTGGCAGAAGTTGACAATTGCTAAGCAGTCTGTGTTGCTTCAGTTTTAACATGGTGCAAGCAAGCGCAAGGCAGAGCAGGTAGCTGAAAATGTTTGGGTTTGTTGAGACAGTGCTGGCAGCTTACGTCCTGCTCATCATTTGGAGAAGGCCGTTCTTCATACCCTATGTTTTGCTCTAATAGTAACATTTTGCTGTGTCTAGTTATTTTCAGAGTTGGCTAGATAGTAATAGTTTTAGGATCAGTATCTAACTGGTTGTTGATATGTGGACAGTAGGGTCCATGGGAAGGCATGTTCTGTGCCTTTCATAATGCTTCTTCCACTGTACATTCTTTAACCTTCATCTGCTTGTAAAGAACTGCAGCAACTCCCAAACTCATGGAAAACTGCAAGATGCATAATTTGCTGTGTATGGAGACATGGAATATCCAAAAGTTGTGCTGGAGAAGTGTCTTCCTATGGATGGCTGCTAGCCTTGAGTCTGAGTGAATGACAGAAAATTGTTTACTTGTCTTCAAAGCCAGTTTTCCCCATCACTCTGCCACCAGAAGATGTCCATTAGTCACATATCCCTACTTCAGACACTTAGTGCCTACTTGTGGGCTAACGGAAGGAGGAGGTTGTGCTGTACCAGCAGGAGTAGCTCCCATGGCAAACCTCTGTAAGAGCAAGGCATGACTAATTCCACTTCACGTGACAAATGTCTTTTTCTGCATCTAATGTCTGTTTTATGTATTTCTGACCTTTATTTCGTGGCCTTTATCACCATGGTATCTAAGTGCTGAAAGGAGATTTTTGGTTTTGTAGGCTTTAGATTATTGATTTTTCCTGTAACTGTCTCTTCTGATTCAAGGAAAAAGAGAAATATGTAATTTTAACTGGTGGAACTCATATCACAGCCAAATTCAATATTAATGTACTAGATAGGCATACATCAAATATTACCTTTTAATACCCTTATCATTGCTTTTAATGCACTGCTTTGTTCTGCAAGCTCAATATGTGGAAGATTTTCTTTTTTTTTTTTTAATAGGATGTTAAATGGCATTTCATGTTGATTCTCAGCTCTGTAATAGGTGTCTGCTATTGATAGCAGTGTCCTGGAGGCACGCACTGAAACCACCCTGCCACCCCATTTCTTTAACTTCAACTGTGTTCACACTTGTAACGTGGAAATGATATTAATTAAGATAAGTCCTTGGGTATGATATGTGAGTCCAGAATTCTGTAAATAGAAATGTCAGTGAGCTGAGCTTCAGGTCCCTTTTTTGTTGAACTCTTTTCATTGCGCTGTGTCCTCGGGTGGAGATCAGCAGAAGTCTTTGTTCAGTCTGTTTCTCAAGGAAAGTAAACTGAGTGCTATCCAAAGATGTAGAATATTTTAGAAGTATTAATCAACCTTGCTAATGGTTGCTATTCAGCTAATCACACTCAAAATGGCACATGGTTATAAAGATGTCAAAGAGATACACAGAACACCTACTGTTAGAGCTCTTCCTATTCTCATTAAAATAAACTCTTATGGCCTAGCTAGTGTAATCATGTGATAAAACACTCAAATTAAGGGCATTTAATAAAAAAACATGGTGGGGAGCTTTCTTAAGGATCTTTTTAGTGTATTTTTGCATTTGTGCTAAGGACTGTAAGAAATAATTTAATCATTGCCTGATTATAAGAATGTTAGAAATAATGGGATCGCCGCCTTATCACACGTAGGCTAATTCAGAGGCTCATTATTTATCAAGCATTAAGCATCAAGTCAATTTGGCTTGATACTTGAAAGCAGGAAATTTAAGATGAAAGTTGAAGTGAAGATTAAAAAGTAAGATTAAGCCTATTTATTTCAAACGAGCAGAACTTGCTGAATTCATGCCTGCAAACAGATAGATCGATAAAGTCACTCAATCTCAATTCGATGAAGGTAATATGTTGTATAGTCCTTAATTTTTGAGTGATCCATAATTAAGTGATTGTTGGTTTGTTTTTACACTACTCCTTTACTGAAAATATCCTTCTCCCCATTTTAAAAGTGATTACTGCTGTCTGCAGTCTGTGGTTTCCCAATACTCTTGGTGATAAAAGGGTTAGGTCTGAGCATCAAAAGTACAAAGGAGTTCAGTGGCTTGCTCTGCTTGTTCTGTAGCTGTGTGTGTGTCTTTGGGGTTCTTTGTTTTTACAGAAGTACGTTCTTTTGTATATAAAAGCAGGTTCATACTTTGAAGTATGAAACTTCGAAGGGTTGGGTGCCAAGCCAGATGAAAGGGGGAGGGTACGAAAAAAGATAAAATCTTTAATAGGAAGTTTGATGGAAATGCATCGGTTCCCTCATAGGAGTATCTTGGGTTAGAAAGCTTTTCATGATTTTACAGGAAAATGGAAGTATCACTGTTAATTATATTGGTACTTTGCTCTGATTTTTTGTTTCCTTGTGGAATTTTGGTATTTAAAATCTTGATAGAGATGGAATCTGGTTTTAAAAATGCTCGATGGAGCATTTTGAACTTTTCAAAACCAATTCATTGTCCTCTTAGTTGTTTTGAAATACTTTGCTGTATCTGCTTTGCAGCCTGAGCAGTTTATAAGCCTATTTGGGGGCCGGTTTACATCTGAATCTGTAAAAGGCTGAGCAGTCTGCTTCACTTCTCGAGCTTCTGACCCTCCCAATAGTTCTGCAGAATTCCAGGCATTGCCTGGCAGTGGGTGTGCTGTGTGCCTCTGGAGTGTGCTCAGGTGGGCTGAGCGGCAGTTGAACCAGCAGAGAGATGCCACTGCAGGACAGGCAGCTCTTTCACTCACTTCTCTGCGCTTGGAGACTGCAGAATCTTCTTTGGGTGTTACATTTTGCCTTGCATGTCACAAGATGCACAGGGACATATTAGTGGGAAAAGTATCCTGCGTATTTTATGCTTACTGAATTAATCTTATTTAATATAAGCTGTCAGACAACATTACTATAATTTATTTACATAACTTGAAGGATTTACTTCACGTTAGTTTAACCTTGCAGAATGTGTAACGCGTATTTGTGCCACTGCCCTCCGTTTCCTGCAGTCAGCCTGCTCAAGTGCTTCTCAGTTTGTGATTGATTTGTCTACTGGTTACTGATGTGTGAGGGGTGAATGTGAACACTGTTCCTACAAAGATCTGATATTCGGATCTCTCTTTATTGTTACACGTATTCAATTAAATGAACTGCTGTGCTCATACTGAACTCAATAAAAATATGCTCTAATTCTTTTTCGTAAAACAAAGCACACAGTGTTGACCTTGTTTTATACAAAAAGACCTATATTCTCAGAGACTAAGCTCTGTATTTTTGTCAGTGCCTTCTGCATATATTATATATATGCAGAATATATATATATATATATATATATATATATATATGTATTTGTTTGTTTTTAGTGTATATTTCCTTGAGCTGCTGTGACCTGCTGTTTGAGTGTGTTCACTGATGTACTGCACTTCTGATGAAGGAGTTAAAGCATGGCTGTCGTAACCAACTGCTATGGCAGCAGCTCTCAAAAGTTTCTCTCCCCCGTTTGGGAGAGAACCCAGAGCGCCCTGCTCTTCAGGTCTGTGGAATCTATGGATTGTGTACATGAAATGGTTGTTCTATTGAAAATCAATTTAACATGCTCTTGTTTAAGTCATGAAAAGCAAGCATGGGAAAGCTGGGCTTCTGCTATATCCTTTGATGCTGGCATTCTGAAGCACAGTGTTCATCCCCTTAGAAGACAGAAATTACATCAGGAAAAACAAAAAGGAGTGCCTTTTTTTTAAGGAGAGAAGTCTTTAGGTAACTCCTGCAGGAAATCTGTAAACCATTAATGCTTTTAGAGGCCACACAGTGGGAGAGGACACAGAACCACATTCCCTGTGTGATGATTTCTGAATGAGAGGTTGGAAATAGGATGTTCATATAGCCTCTCCTTTCCAGCATAGAACCCTATCTCCTCATTATGGGTGACGGATAATAAATTTGGGAATGCTGTTGAGAGTGGAGAATGCAGAGGGAAGGGCATTTAATAAAAACAAGAGTTGGCTTAAGGTCAGAAGGCTTCTCAGAAGGTAAGAAAACTCTCATTGCAGCAGTAAAAAAAAATAAAATAAAGTAAAAATTAAAAAAAAAAATCACTCATGCAGTTGTTCCCAGTGCTTCCATGATGTGAATAAAGAGTCTGTTCCTGGCAGTAAGTTGGCTGCATTCACCTCAGCGCAGGGCTCTGCTTTGCCCTTCAGCTCTGGCTCGCCTTTCCTCCTCCAGTGAGCTGTTTGGGTGCTGCAGTGCCATGGGAAGTGCTGTGCTAGCCTGAAGGCTGATAGGAAGGGAGGAGCCAGAAAGCTGGTCAGCTGTTAGCAACGCTGCTATCGCTGTGATAGGCTGCCTGCATCCTCACAAGTAAACCACTTTCATTCTTGGTCCCTTTGCTCCATAAGGGAGAGGCTAGCTCCAATTTTTATGTAAGCCATGAGCAAGGAAATGGAGTAGTTTGCCCTGAGGAAATGTGCCTGTGATGTATAGTTAAACAGGAGAGCCCTTTCAATCACCAAACTGTGATTACATTGAACCATATTCTTTTCAGTATTTTGCATTCAGAATTTTTCCTGGGTGTAGACCAGGAGAATATGAAACTCATTGGTCTTGTTCTTTTCTCCCCTTCCTGTCTGTTCCTCCTTTCCCAATGGTGGCAATATCAAGGAGAAACTGAGGATGTCAGAGCAAGCCGAAGTTATTGCTTCAGAAGTATCTGATATGCTTTCTGAAGGAGAAGGGGAGAGGTTTTATTGGTAATGTCTTTTTAAGGCAAACTTCCAAGTGATGAGGTTTCTCCTTGCCTTGCCCTGCCTTGCTGCTATCAGAGCTGCATCCTGGAGGTGCTGCCTGAGAAGACTTCAGTGAAAACGTAATCAAGTCATTCCAGACTTCAATAGAACTCTGCCAGGGAAGAAATGAGAAATGTGCTCCTCTAACTGGGGGAACAGCACCTGAGTTATGAGGGATTAGAATATTTGTGAAGAGAAGAAACAAACACATTTAGAGCCAAACACCGCGCAGTTTCACAAACTCTAGTAGGGTCAATGCCAGTGCAACAGTGCTCCTTTTGATGGTATGCTCCATAAAGCTTAACACTGGTGGAGAAGATAAAGTAGCTGGAGGAATTTTTATGACTAAATTGCCTAAAGCAATTTTATTGGTTTCTTGATAGATTTTCACCTGTTTGTTCCTCTGCAGCTCCTCCTGTTTACAGAAGTTTCCTCTAGTAACAGGTATTACAAGAAGACAGTAAGAAAGACAATAAGACAGTAAGAGAGTAAGAGTCTTACAAGAGGCTCGTCAGGAAAGATTAACTAAGTTTCCTCTCATCAGGCTGGCACTTAAATGTTTAGTTACCCAAAGGTGCACTGCATGATAGTTTTGAATGTCCTTCTTCCATTTCATTTCCTTGTCTTTTCAATTTTGCTTTCTGAGTTCATTTTCGTTATTTCCTGTCTATTCCAGTTATAATCTTGATTTTCTGTATGTCTTCTGTCTCGAGATCATTAGTTAACAACAACTGGGTCTGCTGCTGGTGGGTGGAGAATAGGCTTCTGTTTCCTTACTTTCTCTTAATAACCACAACCTTTTAGTAGGATGTACCCCAGCTCTTCTCTGTGTGCCATCCTTGTTCCCTGTATAGTTCATGGATTTAATTGGAATTAACTCCAGGAATTTCCTTTCAGTTTTTCAAGTATTTATTTCATTTAAAGCACATTAGCTATTTTTTAACTGGTAGCAGTGATGCCATATTCTCCTGGTACAGAATTTGAAGTTTATAGCATTTATAATGTTATGGCAGTTGCTGTTCCTGGGAAACAGGCGTTTGGTAGTTTTTGTGGTTTTAAGTACAGAAGCTTCAGAATTCTTCATAGAATTTTTCATGCAACATTCAAAACTGGAATTAATAAGATAACTGTAATAAACACAAGTTGAAAATAGAAACCATTATTGTTAAGAGAACAAATTTATTTGTGCAAGTACTTAAATTACAAAACCTAAAAGCTGAGAAAATACATACTCTATAGAGGATAAAGGAAAGGGTGTCGTCCAAGGTGATATTAGAGTAAGGATTGGCATGGAGAGACCCAGGTGCTGGAGATGTTCCTGGGTAATACTAGTAAAGAGAAGTGAATATTTCTATTGTTGCTTGTAGTTCCATTGATGGGCGAAGCATAACGGTGCAGAGGAGCCTTGTGGTGGGAAATAGCATGAGACTGACCAGGCTTCTCCATTTCTTTTTAAGCATTCACTATCAGAAGAAGAAGAGTTGTGTAGCTTTCCTTCCTTCCTTCCTTCCTTCCTTTCTTTCTTTCTTTCTTTCTTTCTTTCTTTTTTTTTTTTTTTTTTTTTTTTTTTTTTTTTTTTTTTTTTTGGTCATAATTATTTCTGAAAAAACATAATATTCCAAGTGTTTAGCTGTAAATGAAAACAGCCACAGCAGTTTCTAGTTCTGCCTCGATGCCCAGCTGCTGGGTGCTACCATATCTGTTATGCATTCTCCTATCTTCCAACTACATGCCCTTCCCTTTCCAATTTGACCACTGGGATACTGTGGAAACTCTGCTTGAAAGTTGTATCTTATATTGATTGTTTCCTTTTCCTCTTTTTCCCTTTCTTTGAAAGGAATACAGTAGCAGTTTGAGGAAGTAGGAAATCAAATTCAGGCACAGGAGCAGCGCTGAGCTGTTAAAATTTGATGATAATACCTGACACAGAGGGGAGTGAAGATAAGCTCTTTCTAAGAATAATAGTAATATATATAAGCAAGTAATAAACTGATAAAATGGTGCAGACTCTCATAGGGGTTGTCTTTCTCTATTCTGCTAAAGACTGGTTCCTATTCACTTGTGCTTTAAGGGGGGGGGGGGAGGGGGGAGGGCCTGGAGGGGAATATATCTTCTGAATGAGAAAGAGACACAGGGATGTCTGCTCGTCTTTAGAGTTCCCAATTTTAGTCACCATCAACAACAATGTTATTTTCAGGCTTGGCACTGGAGCAGTACCCATTTCCTCAGAACACGAATTTATGGCAGCATCAACTATAGTTGACTGAATATTTGATTAAAAAAATTAAAGGGAGGATTAATAATTGCAACTTGGAGGTGATCTTCAAATTCTCAGGACTTCAACTCTTGCATTTAAACTTCTAACTGTGGATCCTGAAGTAAATTGCTGCCAGGTAACAGCTAAGTAGTGTCCAGCAGGTACTTCTCATATGAATCTTGTTTATGTACTATTTATATCCTTTTGTAATTAAATATAGAATTAAAAAATGGAACTATGTAGTTATGCCTATATAACTGCTGTTTCCTTTGCTGTTCCTTCATTCTCCTTCTTACACATTTTTATAAATTCTGCCTGGATTCGGATCTCCAAATTTGCTGTCCATGCAAAAGTCAGGATTTAAGCAAGGGAGCTTGTGAATATGGAATCTGTTTTGTGAATAAATTTCAGTTTTCAGTAAATTATTTCATAATTAGGAGGAGTAGTTATTGTCTCTTTAAGGACATGTAATTTTTAATGTATTTATTTACTCTTTTCCTTAATATTTATACCATAATAAAGTAAAAAGTTGAGGGCATTCTAGGCAGAAGTGAGTTCTTGCCCTGGTGCTAAGCAAAATCGTTTGGACTTGCTACGCATGCAGCCAAGGGGGATGGCTTTCAGAATGACCCAAGTTACATTATTAGATGTGAGATGGCACAAGTCTGATGCCCTCGTCCCTTTTGAAGACTACTGAAAGCACCTGGAGTGTCTTGTGGCTCTTTGCACCTTCGTCACTTTCAGATAAAATATTCCTTTTCCAAATGTCGTCTTAGCACTCAGGAGCCATATCATCGTTATTTCTTTTTTGTTCACGAGGAGCGGATTATTCTATTTACTACTGAAGAGATGTAAGGGCTGACACTCATTTTAACTGTTTAGACAATAAATATTGAACTTTCTGCTTTGCATACATGAAATAGCTAAATGAGGCTGTGTTTTCAAGACGGAGAAGTACGAGGCTTCCATTTCCCTTCTGACTGCCTCTTTAGCAGTGTTTTTCCCCTTCAGTTAAACAAACAAAAAATGCAAGTGAGAAAAACAACTACAGTGGAAAAACACCCCAAACGTCACCTCACTTATTTGTACCTGTTGTTGCTTGCCATCATGTCTGGTCTGTCAGTATGCATAGAAAGTCAGGAAGTTGTCCTCCTCTTACTGCAAGAGTTCCTGCGTGTACCCATTTCCAGTGCTCTCAAAAAGGATCCTCTTGCCTGATCAAGGCTTGTATTTAATGAGTATGAATCTTCATCATAACCTTATTACTTCCTGAATTGTTTTTCAGTTGGTTAATATCCATTAATATTGGCTTGTAAAAGTCTTGTAAAAGACTTGTTTCTCAAGTCTTTTGGATCTACTTGTGGGAGGTCTCTGGTTTCGTTTTTGCCTGTCTCATTTTTCACTCAGAAATAGAATGTGGCCTTTCTAGACTTCTAGATGCAGTAGGGTTGGAATAAAAGCATTTGAGGGGAATACACTCTGTGTAGGAAGAGCAGATAAACTTCTACATTAGTCTGGTTTTTGGCAGCAGGAGAGCCATTTAAATTGTTTTTGCTACTCCATTTTCTTATTATGCCTCATTTGGTGCCAGTTTGTTTGCTTCATCTTTCAGATTATCTTGAATTCTTTTTTTCCTGTTTACCAGCTGAACACGTTTCTTTGCAAATAGAACATTCTTGCACTCATGTCAATGACTCTTGAATTTTCAAAGTGCCTATTAGAAGTTGCTTTCAGCTTAAGAGGTCACAACAATATCACAGATGCACAGATTGCTACCCGATTAATACAATTATCAACATGCAGAAATTATGAGTTGAGTGTTTGCATTTGAATATAGCTTTTATTTTAATGCACAGTTTGAAAAGCTTATTTTAAGGAGGCAAGTTTGAATTGGAAATGTTTCCAAGAAATGATTTGTGTCTTTTGTGTGGATCAAAGCAGCAGAAACCATTTAACAATTTGTCTGTCTTTAATGAAATCTAATGGATTTTCTGCATTTCTCTAAATACAATAAGTTGACATAAGTCTATTATTTGTTTTTAATGCTGTAAAAGCTGGTGTTATATTACTTAGTGTTTTTAAAACTTCAACAATAAAGATTTTTGTTATGTTACGTATACAAGCAATTATATTTGACAGTTTGGATGCAAACTTGAATTGGCAGCTGCTTTAGTATTCTCACCAAGAAAAGCATTAGGCTTGTCTATTAAATATGTTTTCTTCCATAACTTCAGCTGTGTCACAGAAGCCTCTTGTCTCCTTTGTAGCTAACTTTCTGCAGACTTCTTTAAACTTAAGAGGAGAAACACCTTTTTGGATTAGCTTGTCCCAAGAGAAAGCTCAAGTTCCATTGATATCAGGAAAGAGCTAGAATTAGACAGGAGCTTTGTGAAGTTCTGTACCATGTATTAAAATCTGGATGTAAAAAAGTGTACTGTAGTCCTAATGCAAGAATTTGGTGAGCATTTGAGCTCTCTATAGCTGTGCCAAAACCTGTTCCATTCTTTCTTTCTGTTTCTTGAGTAAAGTGATTCTAGCAACCAGTTTGGCAGGGTTGTGGTTAAGCAGCTCAATACATTTATTTTTATATGCGTTTCATTTGTTTACTGCTATCTAACAATGAAAGGAGATCTAGAAGGAGGTGGCCCCAGCAGTGTTACAGAGGTTGGAACTCGGTGATCTTCAGAGTTCCTCCCAACCCAAGCTATTCTATGATTCTAATGTAGGAAACGTTTTTTCCAATCCTTTGTGGGACAATGCAAAGTTTGGTGTGCAACCACCTTATACATGCAAGTATGGAATGATGATTTAAATGTTACTCAGTTAGTTTTACTTTCAAGGGTATTGATTTAATTTTGTCTGCTGAAGCAACGATATGATTCAAATGAAACATGTACATGTACAGGAGTCTTCTGCAGGTAAAATAGCTAGTGATCAGGATGACATGTGGGCACAAGCAAGTTACCCCATAACTGGATGAATAATCCTCCCCAAAACTGAAGGCATGCCTTGGTGTATTATGTTGCAACCATTTTAGTGTAGAACTTGATCTGTACCCGTAGAAATCATATTCGTCACTAAAGCAATTATTTTTTTCACTCAGCAAATATAACATCTGAGGAGAATATTTAACTTTGTCCCACAGTATTGTCTTTAGAGGAGAAAATAAACGTGCACCCCAAGGACAGGGAAACCCTTCAAATCTCTTGATGCTATTGGCCGAACTCTTAGTTTTTTTAATTGTAACAAATATCATAAAATACAAAGAGTGACTGAGTCAGTCTAAAAAATATTCTGACTTAGTTTACCCTTTTCATCTCATACTTTCTTCAGATGGAAAATATATTGATTTAGACGAACATTTGACAGTACTATAAATGTTAAATGCAAGGAGTTTTTTTTTTAAGCTAAATCGTAATTCATGTGTTTGCGTCAGAAGCCTGCCATTCAGAGCTGCTTATTATGAGTTATGATGGTTCTATTGGGAGTAGATAAAGATGAAATGCAACATTTGGATACTGGCATTGTCTCAAATACAGAATGCTGCAAATAAGGAAATTATAGAGGCTGGAAAGCTATTCAGAAAATGCATTTGAATAATGAGTTCTTTTGTGTAGATAGAAATGTATTTTTGGACAATATGCTAATAAACACAGACATAGAGTGTATTTAATAAATGAGCAATTAAGAACCTTCTGGCCAATAAGTGAAAAATGCAACAGTCTGGCCTTTGTGTCTAGAAATGTCTACCTCTAGAAATCTGCAAAATGATAGAATTTAAGGCTGACTGCAGAAGGATTTCTCAGCTTCACATGCTGTAGATGATAATTTGAATTATCAGCATGTTCATAGAGTCGGAGCATTTGGAGAAGACAGAGTAGCAAGGAGTGCCAGGCATCTGATGCTTCCTTCCAAATCTTTTCAGGTTTCTGCAGTCCCCAAATTCTGCCTGATTCACTTTGATATTCTTCTGTGCCCTCTCTCAGGCCTTTTGCCAGTCATTGAAATGCATGTTCCTACGTCTCTTCTAGGAGAGAAGAGCAAGTAATTTTCATAGAATCTTTTAAACTCTGATGAGAAAATTCTTCACTTACCTGTGTGCTTACAGCTGGTTGGCTTCTTTCAGTACACTGTTAGAGGAACCTCGTCCTAGTCAAATTTGTGGAAGGAAACAGCCTCATGATTTCTTAGCATACATACTGTCAATAACAGTACTCTATAAATGAAGTTTATTGATGACCACCTGTTCCTCCCCACTAGAGCATGTTTCAGCTCAATTTCATTCAAATCTCTTGTTTAAATATGATGTGCCAGCAACATCTCCAGCATCCACCCTGTCTCCATTATCCACTAATCTTGTTTTTATTAGGATCATTCATGATGATCTGTACATTTAGACAGTAATCAAAGTTATACAACAATAAGCCATAGTTTCACATGAAGTAACTCAAATCTCTTCAAGGTAATAACATAATTAGCTGATTAATTTGCCAATTTATTTAGTACTCATTTTGTATTAAATGAATAATATCCAACAATCACTCAAACATTGATGACATTTCTACTTAGCTTCACTGGTAAAGCTGGTGGAATAAAACCATACTGCAAATTGAATTTGTTTATGTGGGAATTTAGCCATAAATTGGAAAAGCCAGTTGGAATGCAGAACTATAGCATCATCTTTACTTATAGGAAAGTATACTTCAGTTTTCTAATTCATTGAAAAATGAATCAGGCAGATGGAGCTCTCAGGGGAATTGTCAAAGGGTTCTGTCTGTCTGCCTGGGGTTGGCATAAGTGTTTAACTTTTGCTGTCTCTGGTAATGACATTAGCTGCTGGAGAAAGCAAGTGTTGAGGAAGTGAAGAAAAAGGAATGAGCTGCTGCTTGAGGTTCTGTGGCTCCTGCTTTTCTCCTAGGGCGTGTAAACCAAAACACCATAAAACACCTTGGAGTCTGACACAAAAATGTCAGTGGGAAGATCTATGTGCAGCTATCCTTCATCTTCTGAGCTCCTAATGTTAGGAAGTGCTGCCTGATGGCAGTACAGGGTCTGCACGTGTGTAAGCATGAGGAACCTCAAAAACTTTTTTTTTTCCTAATAATTGTTCTTATCTTAAGAAAAACAACAATGCTGTGGAAAGATCAGACATCTATGTTTACTGTCTATAACTGAATGACAGGGGTTATTATTTTTGGTGTGCGGATTAAATAGGAAAAGAAATTAATTTTTTTAATTAGGTTTCTGAGCCTGGAAGACTTTTTTTCACTTGTCTGGAATATTTTTTTCTTTTTCCAGCAATTACAAAAAGAACCTGCAGTGACTTTGTGGTGAGGATGTTGTCAGATGATAGCACGCTTAGCAACTCTGAGTATGCACAGAGCTTTGTCGGCAGAGCAGCTGAAGGTAATGTTTTTTCAGTACCAGAATGGGTTTCCCATACTGCAGTCTGCTCTGTGAGTTCAGTTCTGGTGTCAATTCAGCGTTAGTGAGCCTGTTCCAGACTTCTGTCAAGCATAGTTTAAGGAAGAAAATGTGCAGGACTGGGATTTAGTGTTTTAAAATACAGAGGCTGTGTGGGAGTCAGATCCTGGTCAGACCTTTAGTTTTTCTGTTAGCATCATAGGTGTTTCTTTAAGCACCTTGTTTTTGGTGCAGAGGTTATTTTTTGGCCACGAGGCTGTTTTGCTCCAACATGGTATGCAGAAGATTTCCAAGCTGCATCTCTCTTTGTGTAAAACAAGTATGGATTGTACAAGGATATTGTCTAAAGGTCACACAGTTGGTGTGTGTTTTTTCAAGAACTATCTGCTAAGTGTGATATTTTTGTTAACTGCAGATTTTGATCCAGCCACAGAGTTACTCTTTCAGCCTTTTATCAGTGTGTTCTGGGATTTTGATTTATTTTCTCCAGCTGTCAGTCCCAACATAAGCATGCAATGTTTCAGAGACATTCAGAGACAGAAATATTTGAATAATCAGTATTTTAAATAATCTGGAGAGGTGACATACATAAGCTTAGATCAAGGGACAGACCTGCCTTACATTTGACTGGAATTCCATCAAGTGAGGTTTTATTGTAGCAGCTTGGAGGAGGAAAAGAAAGGGAACAGAGCTGTGAAACCACTAATTTGCAGCTTATGAATATTTACAGGGAAAGTAGTTTTTGAGTATTTGTGGAGTAGATGATGAAATAGTACTGTATCCACAGGCAAATGCAGCTGTGAGTAGCTGATTCTACAGGCTTCATGGTCTTCGTGTGAGTCTCACTTAGCCTCAAGCACACTGCCTTTGTTTTCTTTCTGAAAGACATGAATTTTCTATGTCCGTCTCTCTCTTATTTTAGGGAATCGTGTCATCTTTGTGAAGAACTTGTACTGGCAAAAATGTGTTCTGTAGCAATGCTCTAGAGATTCTGGGAAAGCACATGTGAGGCAAAAAACATGGGGCTGTGTAAGTGATGTTGATTCTCTGTCCGGTGAAGTACTGAGAGTGGATGTACTAAGAAGCAGGAAGGGGATGCTCAAAGATAGATTGCCCTGATCTGTGCTTAGCATGGGGGAGCTCTGTGTCAGGTCTGTCTAATAAAACAAGCCAAGTAATGTAGGCAACCAGCAAGATATGGTTGCTTTCAAAGTGGAGCTTATATTGTATGTAATATGTAATTATGTTAACACTTTAATTCCCTCACCTGGAAATGCAGAGCTCGAGAAGGACAAGCAGAAGGTCGACTGTTAAGTTTCCATAACTTAGTCATTCTGCTTGCATAGTAGGGCTCTGAGTTTGGAACATACCTATGGGAGTACCCAATTATTAATTACAGTAATAAGCAAATAGTCACACCCTGTGCATGACTGCATCACTTGACATGATTGCATGTAAAGGATTAGTTTATCTGTGAGCTGTACAAAAAAAAAGAAAAATGGAGCAGTTCAGTACTGTAAGAACTTTACTGTGTTCTCAGTGAGGAGCGCAGCTGCCCCTGTTTTTCCTATGGGATAATTTACTTTCTGATTATATGACATGAACAATGGCAATGGATATGAGCCTGAAAATCAAAGTATAGTTTAGATCTGCCTCTTTTTGTGTGTGTTTATTACTTTATTTTATGGGAGGAATCTTATTTTTGTGGCAGTAATGACCTGTGCATCTGTTCTGTGTATGCAAATTCAGTGGGCCCAAGTATGTATGGCTGCTGTATCAGTCTCACTCTTTTTACATTTTTGCCTTCTGAAAGTCCCTGAGATTTGTTTTCATTTCTAATGATGAAATTTGTATATGCTATTTGCCTCATATACATGTAGAGTTATGGAGAGGGCATCATTGTGTCTAACTTTAATTAAAAAGAGAATAATTGATGTAAAGAATTGAGAAGGTGTATATTTTGACTTCTCCAAGTTGAATAGAGATATAGTTTCTGTTTAAAGTCTTATTTCATGTTATAATCCATTTACAAGATAAGGATTAGGAATAAATCTCCATTTCTGACATGTGAACAGAAGCTTTGCTGTCAGAAGGAAATGAATCTAATTAAAATATAATGCATCAAATATGTATATACATATCTATGTATTCCTACAGAAGATTCTTAGTGTTAACGTAGTTAAAATGCTAACATAATCATTTGCATCTAATGGACATTGGAGAAAATCATCATTTTTTAGTCAAGGTCGTGCTCATTAACTATCTCCTGGTTGTTTTGATATCTTCTGTGCTCTGGACCAATTTCAGTCAGGTAATTATATTCTTATTTTTAAAGACTCTGGAAGTTTCATTTGAATGTCACACTCATTATCGCTTGCTTTTCTAAAATTGTTGTGCCTCATTTCTCTGTATTAAATAGCAGCACAGCACATAGCTACACTTTGTCCTCATTTATAACTAAGTACACCCAATAAGTGTATTTCATCACGTAGGAACACTGTTGTGTTCTTTAGCAGTAGATTAAACACAGGTGTGCAGTTTGGTCCTGTGTCATTCCTGTCATCCTCAAAACTCACTTCACACAGGTGAACCATGACGGCTTTTGCAAGGTACGAACTGCCAGCGTACAAAAGGAGTCCCCACGTACTTCATTTCTCTGTGGACCACCTGCTCTTTAGTTTTATGACAACCTGGTGTGTAGAAATACAAAGTATGAATTATTGGTCAGTGGTCTCTGCTGGTCTGAGTTTAGGCTGCCTTTGGTGAATGTAACTGAACAGCATGGTACTATGTCTATGAAGGCAGGCAGAGAGAGCTGAACTTGTTCAGCCTGGAGAAGAGGAGGCTGCGAGGAGACTTCATTGCAGCCTTTCAGTATTTAAAAGAGGATTATAAACAGGAGAGGAATGAACTTTTTACAAGGGTAGATAGTGATAGGACAAAGGGGAATGGTTTTAAGCTTAAAAAGGAAAGATTTAAATCGGATGTCAGGGGGAAGTAGTTTACAGAGAAAGTGGTGAGGTGCTGGGATGCTGTGGATGCTCTGGCCCTTGTGGTGTTCAAGACCATGTTGGATGGAGCCCTAGGCTACCTGATCTAGTACCTTATCTGGAGGCTGGTGGCCCTGTCTACGGCAGGGGGTTGGGACTTGATGATCCTTGGGTTCCCTTCCAACCCAAACCATTCTGTGTTGTCACAGAGAGGAAAGTATTTGGCCTTGTAGTGACACAGCTTAACCTGTTTACCCAGGAAAAATTCTGTTGGTTAGGGAAAGAGAAAAAATTCAGAACTGAAATAAATGGGTGAAAATAGAGGGGAAAGAAAAAATAGTAGCAGTGCAGAGAAAGAGAACCTGAAAAAGACTGAATGTATACTTGGAACACAGAAAGGCTAGCAAATCTGTGCAGATCTTTAGATCTAGCCCAAATAATAGTATCAATCAGAATTAACAGTTTTAGCATGCCAGTATGTATTTATGTGGTTTCATAGTGTACATCAAAAGAATCCAGGTAATTTCTTTTGAAGTCTCAATGAATCCCCCTTGTCTTGTGAGCAATCAAAACTTCTTTCTTATCCCTATTTTGTACACCAGTAGAATTTCAACTTGGATGTTCAGTAGGGTTTTGTCACATGCATCAAGGAGAAAAATTCTGATTTGCCTTCTCAGTACATAAGCCAGAGAGGAAGTGTAACCCAAACATTTATTGCACTGAGTTCAGAGGTTCTAGAGGGTATACTGTAATTTTCTATTTGTGTGTACTTTTTCCTATTAGACTTGTTCATCTTCCATCATTTTTCTGTAACTCCATAGTACAAAGAAGTGGATCAGGGTGACGTTTTCTAGGTACTGTGCAACTGCAAAGGAATGCTGAGCAATTTCTATAGTACTTTGGGTCTCTAGAGACACAAATGAGTAAGAAAAGTTGAGGTGAAAAGATGAGTGAGGATTTGTTTGTATATAACTTGTTAAAAAGTTCAGCAAGAATGGTAGATGCTTGAAAGTGAAGTAAGCATTTCTGAAGCAGGAGAGGGTGAGAGGAGAGAGGAAAGAAAGGCAAAGAGAAATTGGAAGCTCTGGATAGAAAGGCCTGAGAATTTCCTGGGCTGGGATTAGAGAGGCAGTCCCAACAGATGGAGATGTGCCAGGAACTTCCTTGGTGACCTTTTGATACTCCCATAGCCAGTATTTCAAACTATGGATCTGCTTATGCTCTGAGGCATAAATTCGGTTTCCAAAAGCATCTTAGAACATCTGCCTTGATTTTTAAACTTACTTGTGTAAATAGCAGTGTTTAATGAAGCACTTACATTTGTATTGCTGAGCAGATACGCATGTCTTTTAGAAGAAAAGGGGGAAAAACACCTCATCGTCCTTCCGCTTCATCTGTAAAGTAAGATAATAATTGTTTCATCAAGACTGCTGCTTAAATCCATGCTAGCAGCAAAACAGATCAGATGTCATATGATGTGCAATAAGACAATAAGAGGTGTAGGAAGAGAAATGTAGTCTGAGAAACAGTCAGAAATTGTCCTTATTTAGCATCAGTCATTCAGTAAGTATATTGCAATGGTTCTGGCCATACAGCAGCTATTTGCAGAACAAAGGCCACGTGTGCCTGTTTATGATATGGGAATAGTAACATGGGATTTGAACCATGTCACTGAACACTGTTGACTTCTGAGAGGATTTGAGCCAGGAAGTGAAATCTTCTCTTATTAGAAAATGATTCCACAGGGAGCTATGGTGAAGTAACGTATCCAAACACAACTCTTACATGCGAAGATGACTATTACATTTAGTTAGGTATTTGCAGTCCATTTCATGTATTTGTTGGAGGTCTTTTGTGGAGCTTTGAGTGTCATGCCAAATCTTGAAGACGTTTGCAGCTTTAATGATTTAATATTAAAGCAATAAATGAACTGTGACTGGAAATCTAAAATATGTATAAAAACAAAATCTTTTTCCTGTAGAAAAACTGTCACTGCTCTGCATTTCTCAGAAAATGGCTTAAGTGCACATAAAGTATATGTGCGTATATTAAATTTGTCAGAGGTCTATACTTCATGTTTCCATTTTTATTGCTTTTGATTGAATTCAAGAACTTTTCATGACTTAAGTTTTAATTTGTTTCAGTGGCTAAGTAGCAGTTCATTCTGCTTTAACAAGTCCTTACCATCTGCTGCAGTAACGGTGAACCAGCATTGCAGTCTTACTGTGTTGGCAGCTAACTTAGGACTATTTGGAAATTGGTGAATTGTTTAAATAAATATTCTGCTTCCTATGGGCGACCCATTGAAATTCTTTTCATCACTTGTAATTTATCGAGTGGTAAGGCTGGACTGAGTTGACGTTGCATGAATTAGCTGTGAAACCTCTGTCACAGTTGCACAGTGCTTCAGGGATGTGACGGCAGGGAGACGGTCAGGTGAATGGACTGCAGCCAGGTGGTAGTGCAGAAAAAGGAGGAAATACGTGTTTCTTTGTTGAGGTACTTATTGAAGGTATGCTGTGGGTGATCAGATATGAGATGACTGATTCCCAAATATTAATGTTTATCTTCAATGCTATTTGAGGATGGAAATGAACATGTAACATTTGTTCACTAAGAAAACTTCATTGTCTGCTCTGGAAGGGAAGGAATTATGAGGGCTGCTCTGAAAGGAAAGCCTCCTATTTTATTATGTTGGCCTATGATGTCAGAGGTAGATGCTGGTGAGATGACAGTAAAGGTTAAACCTTTCCACCAACATTCCTTCCACTCCGTTTTGTTGCTGTGTGACAGATGGCAGTGTCACACAGGAAGGAAGGAAGTGTGTGTGAGGTAAAGATGTTTCATTGGATTTTTCCATGCAAAATAAACAGCACCTGCCCTTAAACACTAGCTGAATATTTCTGGTGACCAAACAGGTGATGTGAGTACAGTGACTACAGTGCAAACAAAATCTGCGTAGGTAGGTCCCACAAATGCTCACATAGGATCAGAAGAAACACCGTATCAAGTTCCTCAGTGCTTATTGAACCAATGTGAGGTTGAAGGTGGCAGTTTCCTGGTTCACATCATTTCTGATGATGAGATGTGGTCGTAACAGTATGAGTCTGAGTCAAAACAGCCATCCATGGAGTAAAATGTGAATTCCCCATTGAAGAAAAGTTCAAGATATGGCCCTCAGCAGGTAAAGTGATGTGCACTGCCTTTTGGGATTGCGAAGGTGTGATTCTTCTGGATTTCCTTGAACCCAGACAAACCATTCCACTCTGACCACTGCCTCATGACACTGCCTAAGCCAATGGAATTATGTTTATCATATTTTGTCAAAGTATGTCTAACCTTCTAATTTAAGTAATGCTACAGTAAATGTAAATGAGACGAGATATTTGATGTAAAATTAACTGGGTAAGAATTAACTCCTGCTTCTTGCAGTATCTCACGTTGAAGTTAGCTAAACTTTTTCTTTGCTTTTACTGGGCTTAAATACACTAAGTCTTCCTGCTTTGTGTCAAACAAATTCATTGCCAACTTTTTATGTGCAAAGAGGAAAATGCATCTGGCACTTAAACTCAGCATCTTATTCAAAGTCTTGTGTCAAAATGGGGGCAAACCTAAGGTGCCACAGGGTCAATAGCTAGGTATGCTGGAGATGGAAACGTGTCTGCAACTCGGCTTTGGAATTGGGAAGATGCATTTCAAGCTACAAATGTAGACATGGAATGCTGACAAAGTAGGAGAATATTCACGATTGTTCAGATTTTAAAAATGAATTTGATTTGTTTGTGTGTGAGTAATGCACGTGGTACATACATATATGGTACACAGAACATAAGTACATAGTTTTATATTACAACAGATTTTTTGTGTGTGTGATTCTAGCTGTCCCATCCTCAGCTTTATAATGTTGTTTACCCACAGTTAAGAGTATGTTAGAATGTAATTATAACTATTTGCCATGACTGGCTGTTAGAATGAGAGACCAGGCAATTTGCATCTCATATATCCAGAAATTAAAAGTGAAGGACTGACCACTTGACACCATTGTAGTTTTTGAAATAAAGCCTGCTGAGCTCAATTTGTTGTGGCTGCTAAATGACTCTGCTCACCAGTATGAATACATGATGAAATTCCTGTTAGAAGATGGCATTGTAGTAATTGATGGCATAATGAAAGTGCCAGAGACTGAACAGAAATACTGTTCTGTTAACCTCTTATTTCAGAACACAGGTTCAAAGTAGACTTTTTGAATTACGTACACAATATTTTTTCCGCTCTTTTTTTTCTTTTTCTGATTCTGAGGGCTGATCAGAGCTGTGTTAATTTTGGTCTTTCAACACGTTGTTCAGAACCATACACTGCATTCTGTGGATAATTGTTTTTGCACTGTAGACAGTAACTGCTTTTTCATTTCACAGCTGTACAAAAAGGAGAATGAATATTGGTAGTAAGTGATTGCATTACAGGCAATTACAGGTGGGAAATGCAAAGTCTCCACCATCTTAGAAAATAGAAAACCCTCACCTCTGCTTCTGTGTGGAAGCTATGGAAACTATTTTGGGTTTTGGAATTCATGGAACAAATCCCAGCTGTGTCTAATTATTTATTATCAGTATCCTCTTAATTCTCACTCTAGGATAAATTTCCATTTATATACCTATACCAAACCTTGGATTTCTACCTGATTGCATCTTTCAAATAGCCACATTTAATATTCATTGAAATAGAACATAGTCAAAGGCACTATTTGATAATAAGTCAACAGACATACTATTGCAAAAGAAGATCTTTCTATTAACAGTTTCTTCTTTTTCTTCCTATTTCTCAGAGTGATGCTCAGTGCAGATATGTACAGTAAAAGCCAATCCCACTCTTAAATTCTTTTGTAAAGCCCTAGCTTTTTTCTTTCTGTATAACATTGAGTGTCCTATATCTTCTGTATGTCTAATACATTAAAAAGTATAGGATTTAATGCTGTAATTATAAAAGCATAAAGGAAGAAGCCCATTGTGTGTACTTTAGACAGATTATCATCTTTACCTTTCCAAATATGTTCTATTATAGTAGCTGATTTCCTGAAGAGTTTTTTCATAGGCTAATATCTGGCTGAGAGTGGCTCTTACACACTAGAATATGAATAAGTTATTTCCATAGCTCTAGCACATTTTTTTTTTCTATTTTTGTCTTAAGCATTCCTTTTTCCTAAAAGCATTAGTTTGCTGCTGAAGCAGAAAATATGAAAAGAGGCAATATTGAGTATTCCCATTTGAAAGAAGGCGTCTCATTCAGGTCAGAGAAGAGCTGCAGCAGCGTCTTGTCTCTTCTCTGAGCAATGGATATTGCAACTACTAATCAGCTTGAGTATCAACGTGTTTTTTTTGTTGTTGTTGTTGTTGTTGTTGTTGTTGTTGTTTTTCTCAGAGAAGTCTATTAAGCTGTTTTTAATGTTATCAAAAATTCATTTTCTGTATGGGGAGGCTTTAACTGTTTCAGGTCTTGCATATTTTTACATGGCTCTCTTTCGAGAGGTGGTATTTATATAATGACAATATTTTCTCATTCGTTAGTCAATTCTGGAAACCATTAGAGAGGCTCAGGAGGTGTTTTTCTTGTAGTGAGGGAAATATTTTTTTGATTTCACACAAAAAGCTGTTGGAATAAGATGTAATATAGAAACACCCAGAGAGAGCAAAAAGTGAGTAAGAAGAGAGAAGCTGGGGTTTTGCATTCCCCTTCACACGGTAAAGAATAAACCAAGGGAGCACAGGAGAGAATAATGATCAGGGAATATCTCAGTGGTAACCACCTTAAGATAAATGAATGCATCTTACTGAACAGTGGATTTTGGATTCGTGCTGTATTGATATCTGGAAGTAGTAAAACTATACTATGATTGGGGAAGGGGTTAACCTTGGTCAACAAACAAAGTGAATTGACTAGCTGCCAAGGCCATGTACTTCACCAAGGGATCTAACCCTACAAAGAGTGGCTGTCATGGGATTATGATTTTTACACTGTCTTCAATTTGTTGTATTGACTTTTTTTTTTTTTAAATTATTTTCCTTCGCAGAACACGTGAATAAATCTACCTAGAGAGAAAACTGAACATCCAGACTGGTCTTCTGCAGCAGCTGCCAAAGGTCAGCAGATACTTTTCAAACTGTAAGGAGAAAAAGAAATCTAATGTGTTCCTCAAAATATCAGACTACTTGGATCAAAGTAGTTACTTTGAGTAATGTTTTATATCTCTTTCTACTGAAGTTGATGAAAGATTTCTCACTGATGGGATTCTTAAGTGCAGCTTTTCAAAACGTTCAGGTATCTGATGCTCATAACATTGGAAGTATGTTAAGCATTCGGATGAATCTCCATGTGTTTGTGAATGAACAAGTTGTTGGAAATGAACAGCTTTAGGTGCAGTGGTTATTTATACCCAAAGACTGCATATGAGAAAGAGCATAGCTGAGAGAGTTTGTCTGAGGTCTTCCACCTGGAGATTTATCTCTGGGAAAAATGCCACACTCCTCAGTCATAGGCATGCCAGTGCTCAGGCTTGGCAGTGTGCTTTAAGAAGCTGTCTGAATTGTTCTATCTCACTGCTTGTTCAGTGTCCTTCAGCCACTGCAGTAACTGACATCTGAATCTTTTATTTATAACTGTAATTCAGTATCTATGGTGTTCCAGCAGCCCTGTAAAGCTCCTTTTTTACCAAGTTACAATTAATACAGAGTAAGAGTGGTGTAGGTTACTGCTAGCCTGCAAGCAAACTTTAGTCCTTGATATAGATTTTAAAAGGTTTTTCTAATTAGTTTTTTGAATGGTGTTCTGTTTAAAAGTGGATCTTAAGGTAGGCTTAACAGATCTAACTTGCACTGGGAAGGAAGGTGGAACCTAACTTTCAAGATTTTTGCTTGGGTGGTCAGATTCATGACTTATTTATCTTTCTGATCCTGTGAAGGCTGTAATTAAACGTGTCAGCATTTCTGAATGATTAAATGATAAACAAAATATTAGTATTAACAAAATAAGTATTAAGATAAATATTTTTTTATTACTTTGAGATTTTTGGATCCAGTATCTATATTTATATATATATATATATATGTATATATATATATATATATATATTATATATAAAAATATAGCTTTAAGTAGATTTTGTGGTGGTGTTTTTTCTTCACCTCCCTCTCCTATGCATAGAGCAGACAATAGTCTTTGTGCACATTAGAAAAGGCTTTTTATTCAGGACAAAGTTAATCTTGCTGTAGTTAAAAGTGGATTACCAGACACGGAGCCCTCCCCATTGCTGGCTGGGAGTCAGTGTTTGTCTGGCAAAACTCTCTCCATTTTTTTCCCTCCTCTTTCTACTGATCTCTTGGGGTCCTTTCCTAGCTGTGAGCAGCGGCGTGCCAATTTCAATTAACATTTCCTTTAAAACAAATGTTATCATCTGCTTAGTGCTTGTGACTTTCTATTTCTAACAAGAATAACAGCAGAGTGAAGGACTATGGCTTCTTTTTTTCTTCTAGTGTGATGTCACTTCACCTTGGTGAACATCATTAACTATTAACCCATCTGTAGCATTTCTCCCACTTCCTTCTGACTTAAAGGTCAAACCAAGGCCTGAAGACTGAATTCTCTGTCTGAAGCAAGGGTATTTCCTTTTCCATAACAAATTGAGAGCCAAAGCCCATTGCCATTAGGATGATGGACTGCTTTTCCATTATGACTAACAGGCCAAAGTTTGCTCTCCAGTTTTTTGAGACCTGCAAACCAGTGAACAGTATGGCAGTGATGCTGATTACATCTGTGTGATTAAATTATCTTGTGAGATTTCTGATTTTTATCAGAGAAGAAGACAGCAAGACAGTTCAGAGAAGAAGACAGCAAGACAGTTTTGTCAAGTTATCCTAAAGTGCAAATTTCTCTGCCACTGAAAAATTATTTTTAAAATCATTTTGGATTACTAGAAAAATACAGTTAACTGAAACATACCTCATTTCGCTCTTTTAGCCCCTTAAAAATGAAGAGATGTATGCTTAAATCTGAGTACTTTTGAATTTTTTTTTTTTTTTACTTTTAATGTTTTCCCCTCCTCTTACATTTGTTATTATAAGAAATTCATATCAAATATGGTCAACTCCCTGTTTTATTCTTCTTTTCCCACCCTTCTCTCCAAAGCTCTCCAATTTCACCTGAAATCGTTCCTCTCTTCTACTCCTGGCTCTTTTGTGAATATTTAGTCACATATCAAATACTGACTGACTTAAACAATTGTGACAGTCCAAGTAAGTGTGCATGCCCAAATGTTAAAGCCTGGAAAAAACAACCTAGACAAATAAACAGACCTTGGTCCATCACAAGTGCATACCAGGCTTTCTCCTGATTCTTTTTTGTCCAGTTCTTTTTTTCCAATTCTTTTTGTCCTTAGTCGAAAGTAAAATGAAGTCTTAAGAACTTTTAGGAAAATGGCAGGGGGAGGGGAAGAGGTTTTAGTTGTACCTTGTGGGCAATTTAATCACTTGTGGTTTTTGTCCATTCATACTTTTCTGTACTGAATTATGGTAATAAAGCTATCTGATACTGTAGCTCACATCCAGGCATATCCAAACTGCCGCATTATTAATGCTGAACCAGGTGTTTAAATTTACTACTGGGATTATTTCAGAAATAGAAATGGTGACTCTGCCAAACAGGAACCTGGGATCTGGTGCACGAGATACCAGAGTTGCACCCGGCCTTGGAACCTCTTCTTAACAGATGCGGTTTCCTGATGCTTTGGACAAGTTTGCCAAAGCACCAGCAATAAACAGATTAGAGAACATTTTCTGAAAATAAGACAAGTTAGCTTAGAATTGAGCCCATCTGAATTCACACCTGCCAGCATTCGAGGAGTGTGTTCTTTGTTGGCTGCTGAGAGCCATATAGGTCTCAGAAGCTTTGGAAGAAGTAACCTAAAAAACATGTTTACTGCAGCTATGGAAGTGTTTGTAAGAAAGCTCTACTCTTCAGTTAAATCTTTAGACACTTTTGAGGGTCTCACTCTATTTAATAAATCTTGACGTTTTGCCTAATATTCTTCACTTTTTTAAAAAAAAATTAGCATCTATCTCCATTGATGTATTCATAATTCTTTTATTCTAAATTCCTTTTAAGCTGCTCAAGGAAAGTTTTGTTTTATGTCACACTGGGAACAAGAATTATAGAGCAGTGAAGAGTGAAGGCTGTTATCTTATTCACATGACAAAGGCATATATTATTTATATTATAATACCAAACTGCAGGAATTGATAGATGAGACCTATACAGTCGACTCGCAAGCAATATAAAACATCTTTTAAAAATAAACTACTTTTTGAGTGGTTAATTCAAAGTCGGATGGATTACTGCAAGATACTCTATGTGATTATTTTTACTGTTGGGACTCAAACTACCTACATATATTTTCTCACTGAGACAGGAAAAGTCTTATTGAGTTTATTTTTCCTTCTGTTTGGATGATTTAAAATCTGAAAAAGAGACTGTTAGATCAATAATTTAGTGCAGTCAGATGAAAAGTGTCTTCACTTGTTGATTCAGTGGTAGGATATTATGGAATTTTGCACACTGAATGGCTGCATTTAGATTGTATAATCCATATTCAAAATAACTTCTAGTGGAGGGGAAATTGGCCATTGTGGATGAAATTAACATTTATGTCTGCTGCTTTTATGCTATATAGAAAGATTGGGTCAGCATGAAGAAATATTGCAGAATTATTCCTCATACAGATGAGTCGGTGAACTCTGCTTGTTGACATTATAGACACAATATTGGCAGTTTTTCTTTCAAGTAATTTATTTTCAACCACAGTAAAGAACATAAAAACAGTGTAAAATTATGTCTGTCACAGAGGAATTTGAGAACAATTTGCTATATTAGGCTTAGTCCCCTGAAATATTCTCAGTGGATGACCTTATTAATGATTTAGATGGAGATTAGAAAACATCAGTGGTTTCACTGCAGTGATATAGCAGTGAGGGTGTAAGTAATTTACTGTCTCTTGTGACCCTGAGAAGCAGCTAAACATCTTGCCTCATTCACAAATGATTTTTGACACCTTTGCTAGTAAGACTGTTTGTACCTTGGTAGGACTTCTGAAGCTGGGTGCTTGGGTGCTGCAGTTTTTCTTCATTGCTTGCTCTGATAAGATTCAGACAACTTATGCTTATCTTTTTCAGAGACCAGCTAGTGATCTCTATCTTTGCTCCATTCCAGATTATTCTTTTTCTCTTTGCAGTTACAAAATGGAGGAATAATAAACGAGTAATGTTTGTGCTTTCTGAAAACTACTGTTTCTCCTTTAATTATCAGAATACAGTACCTTTCTGATTCTCATTTTAAAGCTGTACTGCTTTGAAACTTTGTGTTCCCAAAGGAAGAGCTGTTGCCTTTAAAATTTAACTGCTGAATTTGATTTATTTATAAAAGGACAGTTGCACTGTCACTATCTGCCACTTGTCAGGGCCCCATGTTTGTGCATTTTTAGTAATCTGGCTTTATTACTAAAGGACAAAAGTGGTAAGAACAGTTCTGACTGAAAATTCTGTAAATCCTGTGTTTGAATAAATGATAGGAATTAACGTGTGGTCTAATACAAACAATAAATGTGCAAGATTCGTTATGCCATAATGACTGAAGAGATGACAAGGGTGTTGTTGAAGCTGTTGTTGAGCTACTCGGCACTTGCTTTCAACATACTGTGTGTTAACTTTGATTACAGCTGTTAAATTATTTTCCTCCTCCTCCCTTTAATCTCCTTTCTCTTAACTGGAGAAAATTTTTCTGAATACTTACAAAACTTCTGTCATGCCCCAAAGATGTAACTTGTAAAAAATCATAGCATATACTCTATTTTCTCAGCATTGAACTCAGAGATGAACATGACTGAAAAATCAATAATGTGCTTGGCCTGCGGCCTTGTCATTTATTGATTTACATGTCGTTTATCTCTATACAAAATGCAATTATTGCTTAAATACAATACAGTATTTTGCTAATAGGATACAAATGTCACCACTGAATAAAAAGGTCACACTTGCATGTAAATGATTGTAACCCAGTCTCAAGCTTGTTGCTGCTGTTATTTGAAGAAGTTGTTAAGGCACTGGAGACCCAGGTTTGTTTTTGTAGATATCAGTGGGTGCTCACCTTTTATTTGTGTCATCAGTGTTCCAATCTTTTGGCCTTGTATTTGTGTTTTGTGCTTGTGAAATGGTATGCATTGTATAAATGCAGATCACGGGTAGAGGATTTGCAAGATGTGATGCAGGAGCAGTGATGGTGCAAGCGTTCCATTATTGGTGCATGTCTGGGAGAATTTGTTGTGGCTTCCTCAAGACCTGTCCTGAATTCCCTGTGATCTGAGCAGTACTGACAAAACCCTTATCCTTGGGAGCTCCTGAGAGATAGAGAGTTTTCAGTGTTTGCACATTTCTTCTTTTTCTGTCATTGCTATGACTGCGATGGGTAGTCAGTGAGCATTTGCTCCTTGACTGATGAATCTAAGCAGAAGAGTCAAGTGTGCATGGACAAAAGAAGAAAAAAATAAAAATAAAAAAGGAGAAGATAGAATGACTTGGAATATGTATTCTTACCTGTGTAAGTGGAAAGTAGGCCCTTAAACAATTCTTCCAAATACACTTGGAAATCTATAGCAAATATGATTGTAGAAGAGATGCTGTCCTTCTAGCTTGCTTTGAATTTTTCATGGTGGTTGTTCTGTTGGAACACTGTCAAACTTTTAATAATTTATTGCACTAACTAACTTAGATAAGAAATCTCTCTGAAGTAGCACTGCAGTTTAAAATCTAGCAGATGAAAGCAAATGAAGTTAACGAAGTTGTTTTACAGTACTGTGCATCTACAGGTACAGCTAATTTCATATCATTCATATTGAGATCAAGTTTATGGCTGACAACCTTTGGTAAAGTTGAAAACAGTACGATCAGCACGTGAAGATATGCTATTTTTAACTGGCAACAGATATGTATGCTTTTTTTTTTTTTCCTTCTCTGTTTTTGGTTGCCATTGGAGGCATTTGGCTTGCATGGAGAAAAATGAGTTGATGTGCTAGAAGAGGGTCTGTTTTGTAGAACAATGACAGCAGCAATTCAAGGGATGAATCTCAGGTGGGTTTTTTTGGTTGTTTGTTTTTTTTTGTGTGTGTGTGTGTGTTGTTGTTGTTGTTGTTGTTTTTCTTCTTGTTAACAAACAATTAATTTGTTATGTTAAAAGCCTCATCTCATTTGTAACTCTTTGTAAAGATGGTTTGTTAAAGAGCACTTCCTGGACTACTCTATAGGTACTGTGATGTTGCTTAATTACTAAAACCTGAAAATGGTGACCAGATCTTAGCATGTGCTCATCAGAAGGCTAGAAAAGGTTACACAGGAAAGCGTGGCAAGAAAGGTTTTCCAGTAATTTGTAGTGGTGATTTACACCATTTTGGACAGCATCAACGCTGTCCAATGCTAGAGTAAAATTCTGTAGCCTCTTTCAGGCAACAAATCCACAGCATAAAGTTCAGCATACATTATTCCTTTACTACTTTTTCAATGCAGAATTTTGCTTCAGTTCAAATAATGGAATTACCTTAGGATATGAGTGCAGTAGAACAGAAAAGAATCAAACCAAGACACTTTATTTGACTAAAGCCAAACACAGACATTTTGCTGTCTCTTGGAGTGCTGTACAAGTTTTTGAGCAATACTTTAGTCATTGATTTAAAAAATACTAACCCACTGCTTTGTACAGATTTAATATACATGAGATATATATCAAGGAAAAAAAAAACTGTATTAGACAAGTACAACTCTCCAATTTCTCAACACTTAGCATAAATAATTGCTGCACTATGAAGATTTAAATGGGGATTGCCACTTCTATAATTAATTCTTTTTTGTTTCATCTTCCTTACTAATTGAAAATGGGCTTTCAATGCAGAATGCTTTGAAATTGTGTGAAGAGATAGAATTGGAAATGAACTTAATTAACTACAAACTGTCCAAATCAATCAGTGTTTTACAGTGCTTTTGTAATATACAGAGTTCATAATTTACTTGGGATTTGCCATAATACGTATGCCATAATTGCAAAGTAATCATGCTAAGAGAGTACAAAATTCAGTGTTGTGTTCTTGTGCTCTAATGGGATGAAATGTCTATACTTTCACACACCAAACTGGACTAGGGGCAAAAGGCTGTTTTTTTCCATTAACCAAACAGAGGACTTCTATAAATTAGGGCATTTCTCCAAGTCTGGCAGGGCTTTAATATGTTAATAGCTAGAGAGAAAAAATTCTTTGAATTCAATGTCCAGGCAATCTGGCATTTCAAATTGTAGTGTTTTTGCTACACCATCCATGATATTTGCAGCATGGAAACCATAAGCTTATAAGAAGATCAGGCAAAATAAATTCCCAAGCAAAGCTTTTCAAAATTTCTGTAGGTTTCCAGTGAGTTTTCATAGAGAAAAACAACAAAATCAAAGCTGTTAAACGGCCTGGCATATTATTTATTTCACTTGGTTGGGATTCTAGAAGCCCTCCAAAGTTGTGTGCCTGATCCACAAATCTCAGAGCTTTGATGCTTCGAAAGTTGTTATTCCAGATTCTCGAATGGAATAGAAAGTTTTCCAGTGTTCTAAAAAATAGAATAGTTTTCTATAGTTTTCTTCAAACCCTTCTGCAACACAGGTTATGATAACAGCCTTGTTCTCAATCACTCATAAATAAACATAATATTTCTCACTGAGTAATACTTGAATAAAAATGTAGAGAGTGACTCTTGCGGTCCTTTGAAGCTCTGCTTTCCTCTGTGAACAGACCAGATTCTTCCTTGACCCTTTTTGAGTTGCTGGCTTCGCCCATGAATGTTTTAGTTGCAGTGTCATGAGGAACTAACTTGTTTTTGCCACTTCTCTTGTTTCCTTTTACTTTTGTTTCTAGCAATGTTATATCCTTTCTTTTCAGTGGCAGTGTTTGGGCATCAATAAGTAGTCTCTGGTAAGAATTGTAACTGAATCTTTGGTGAAAAGGAAGTTAAAATAATAAATGTTAGCTGAAGAAACTTGAGAAATATGAGAACATTATGTGACTTGTCCTAACAAATACGGGATTTGCTGACAAAATCTGTCCCTCCTAAATACTGCAGGGGCCTTTGCTAAAGACTTATCCTCTGGAGAAGTCCTTTTAGCCATGACACAGCTGTTGATGATAATTGCCAGTTGCAGGACACGAGGCTAACAGGAATCCTATTCATTGCTGAGTTCTGGCCTTCGTCTCAGAAGACCTCAGAGATAATTTATTTCAACAACAGACTGTTTCCAGTTTATGTGTGACTTACTCTTTTATTCCTGTCACCAGCACAATAACTGCTCAGATTTGATTGGTAGGAAGACCTTTTTTTGCCTGTCTCAGAGAGTAAATGCTGAGAATATACCAGTAAACTGTAGCTGCACAATATGGCAGACAACACATGGTTGTCCATGTTGAACTGTAACCTCGGAGAGTTTTGAATCTGTAATCTTTTTTAAAATTGCAGTGCGATTTAGAGGAGAACATTTTAACATCTGAGGTAATGAATAGCAGAAGGTGTGTAAACACACAGGTGAAATCAGTGACACAGTATTTCAGAGCATTTAGCAACTGATGTACATATTTGTGTAAATACATTGACAATCCTCCAGCAGCCACATTAAGGCACCTATGCTTTATAGTTGGGAAAAAAGAGGGGGAAAAATAGCTAATGACTGGTTAAATCCCTCTGTACTTATCAGAGATCAATCACATCCTGGGAAAAAGGTGTTGTAACTTCAAATAAATTGGAGAGCTGTAGGGAAATTTCTTTTTTATCTTGTTTGTTTGTTTTGTTTTGTTTGTTTGTTTCCAGGATGCAGTTTTGGGGATGAGGTCTTTTTGTACCTCCTTTCAGGATCTGTAATTTTTCAGGGAGTCACAGTAAAGATGTCCTTTGCATCCAGTGTTCTAGAAAACTTCTTGCTTATTCCATGGAAGGATACACACTGTCCCTGGCATCTCACGAGTAGGCATGTCTCATTCTCTCTTTTCTTTTTTCCTTTCTGATAAAATACATTCTCTAATAATGTGTGTCAGGAAGATTTTGAAGCTCGAGGACTGGTGAGTATCACCCATTTAAAAGAAGGGGCATAAAGCTGGGCGCGAACAGAACTCCAGTTAGTGTCTTTTTGTGCCAGTGACAGCTCTTTGCAGTACTTGTGTTGCTCTAGGCACCGTAACCCGGCCTTGAAAATGCCCAGTTGAACAAGCTGGCTTCCAGTGATATAATAATGAGCTCTTCTCATTCTCCAGCCAAAGTCATTATGCTTGGGGTATTCCCTCCAGATGTTCACCGAGATGTGCTTCATGCTTCTTCTGCCAGCTAACCGTATGTCAGGAGCATATCCTTCGCCTGGCCCAGCAGGGATTTACTGGCAGGATGGAGTCTGAGAGAACTGGACTGGCTGGCTGGAGCAGTTATGCAAGGAAAATGAGAAGCTAAATATCCAATAAATGTGATATAAAATGCTGTCCAGAGATTGGAGGTCAGAAGAGCCAGCAGGCACAGACGGGGTTGTGGGACTGCCAAAGACAACTGACTGCGTTCAAGGTGTGTAATTCATACTTATGTACTAATCGCTTTGCAAGCTGTCTGGACTGAGAGGCCAGTGGCAGCTGAATGGACACATACCTGGGTCTGAGCCCAGCCTACGAGCTCAGAAAAGTTTCCTGGGAAGCAAGAACCAGCCACTTTCTGGATGGATGGTAAGGTGGCACTTGCTGTGATACGAGCAACAGACTGCTCGGTTATTAGAGACTGCCAGCTGTCCTCACTTTGAGTGTAGTGCTGCTGCCATCGCAAATAAACCAGGCCCTGCCCCTGACAGCAATAAGCCTGAAAACCTGAATATTTGGCATATTTAGAGTCATAAAGAACTAGGTCCCTATTCGCTACAGCATCGAGCAGAGTACTTAACTTGGACAGGTGAATGTTGCCACTGACAGTGCAGCTATTGAGCAGACATTTTGATGAACACACACCAAAGCACTGTTGTGCATGGAGAAGTTGCTATTGATTTAAGTAAGCTTACAACCATAAAGGATTTTTCATCACTTACTAAGAAACAAAGAGCAGTAGTTATAGATGCATTTCATCAGAAGAAGGTTATCGCTGGAAATCCTTTCGTCTAATGTATGAAAACAGACAAGACTGCCTAAGCAGAACAAAACAAAAAGGCAGCTAATGCCCATGAAGCTTCCAGACAGTGCTTTTTAGTCCTTAGAGCTTTAGAAACAGATGAAGGGCAATTCAATTGCTCTTAATGATACTCCACTGAATACATGCTTTATTTCAAAAAGCCAACTGCTCTAAATGCCATTGACAAATGCAATCATAATGTACAAGTGTCAGTGTCACTGTATAACTACACAGCATTTCATATATTTTGAAGCTTGTAAACATCAAATAGTTCATTTTTATTTACAAAAAACAAACAAACAAAAAAAAACCCCACAAACAAAAAAAAACCCACCAAACCAAAAACCAAAGAAATCAAAGCAGATGGAGCTCAGCAATGATTTGTAGTATAATTCTTAAATTTATTTTTAATTACAGATTTGTTAGTGCAATATAATTTCAAAGAGCTATAGTAGCTGGACTTTCTAATGGGTAAAGCTACACGGAAGTATGATACTTTGTGTTCAGAATAGATTGAAGTCTTGTATATTTTGCACTAAGCAGATGCCCTGAGGGGAGTTTTCACTTAAAAGAAATCTCTAGGATACAGCAATGTAGTTGTGAATGGTTTTGAATATGTTACTGTGTTGTATTCAGACATGGGGAAAAGCATGTGTATAGGTTTAAATATGAAGTTAATCTAAGTAATCTGCAGTCCATTCTAGATGAATCCATGTAATTTCAGAAACAAAATGAGAATTGTAGGTAGTATCCTCAGTAGCTGAGGTTTTAGGAAGAACATTCTGGGGATCAGCACAGATGTGGGTGCTGCGGAGGCTGTAAACATTGCAACTCTTAGCACTCCTGCTGCATCATAACCACAAAAGAAGCTACTTCTCCACTGTTTGCGTTAGTGGAATTGTTCCGTGATAAAACAGGTTTCACTGGGACTTGTTACCTTTCTGACTTTTCACATCAGAATGTTAGGACATGCCAAAGCTCATTTCTTTGCATCTTAGTAGCACGCAGGAGACTTTGGAGTGGGCATCTCACAAATGCAAGATGTACATTAAAAGTATATTTCAAGTAAATGTACATTTATGCTCTGCAGATCTCATAATAACATCCATAGAGTGTGTGTGCACTGTGAGCTTTTATGAAAGTAGTTGCAAACATTTAGATATTATTTAAAACAACAAAGATCAAAGCAAAGCCAGCAAGGATTACATTGATTGGAATAAACTTTTGGCTGCGACTATGGTAAGTATATAAGAAACAATGGGGCATAAGTAAGTGCTCTAAATCTCTCATAATCATTCACTCTAAATCTCAGACGTAAGTTGATATGCCCTATAGAAAGGCTAAGCCTGTGTGCAGCCTCTGTGAAGAACAGTCACCACGATAAACAGAAAGTGTTCAGGTAGTGTAAAAGATGTGGCAGATGAGGAAACAAGGCAGATGAAAAAAAACCAACAAAAAAAAAAGTAAGCAAGAGACAATTGTATCGTGTGATTCCCTACATCTCAACTAGAAGATTTTAAAGGATTTTAAAAGGGCTAAGGAGCAGATCAGCATCACAACCTGCAGACAAGAAAAGTATGGCAATGGTAAACAATGATTTAGTATGTTTCTTAAAATGCCAATGAAGTGTGTGACAACAGCCTCATCCAGAAGTGTGACTGATGGTACTGAAGAAGTACAATGCATTCAGTGATATGAAACAGAGCTGTGCTAGTCAGTACAGGGCAGTACTCTTTCTTATTATTGTAATTATGAGGTTCAGATATGTTTCTTGATCAGATTAAGGGTCCTATCAGTGTAAGTTATCTGGCCAAAAATCAGTATAAGAAGTTATTGGAAATGAATTGTGGAAATTAGAAAGGAACACTGTTTCTCTGAAGGATGTGCCAAAACTCCTGTAGCCTGCAGCAAAGCTAGGATTTCAGCTACAAGGTAAAGACAGGTGAAGCCGATGCACATCTCCAAATGTGTTGTGTTTACTGAATGCTCAGGGTAACATTTCAAAACCAGTGCTGTGCTGGCCTTGAGAAGCTGTAATGATTGTAAGGAGTCACTAGCTGGATGTTAGTGACTGTGCCCTTAGGCAGCTATGTTCAAACAAACAAAAAACTGCAGCACTGTGCAAAATTATATTGCTGACATGACAGCATCTGAGAATACAGACTACTAAAAGAAATGGCTACATGATTAGGAATTATTTCCCTCTGATCTGGGGGTCTGTTTTGTGGCTCAGGAATATGTGAAGGTAGAACTTGACCTTATGTAACGTGGAAGCCAAGAATTCAGTTAAGTAAATACTTGTGAAATGGATGAGTCATAGTTTTTCATGAGTCCGTGGCTGTACAGCAGTTTTATTGGCGACTTACTTGGAGGAATGTTAGGAGGTCAGCAGTCTCTCAGTACTGTGAGACTGAGGTGTGGTGTTTTCCTTCCAATGGCAGCACTGAGCAACCTGGCGGCAGGCAGCGAGGAATCAGGCTTTCTATTTGTGCTGTGTTCTTACCTGGAAATTGGTACTGACTCAGAACAGCAAAACTGAATTTTTTGCCAGGAGTGTACGTCAACATTGTAAGCCCAAAGAGTAATTCATTTTCTATGGTTCCTTCTGTATGGCATCCATAGTACTCAGAGAAGTACAGCTTCCTGTCAGCATGCAGCCATTAGCTGACAATGCAGTTGCCTGCTACAGCACTGTCATTTTTTTTTACATCTCATCCTTCAACAAATGAAAAGCACCAAGGAATGCCCCACTCCATTGTTTTGTGATAATGTATGTGTGAAAAGCAGCTTATTCTAAGACGAGGATAAGCCTGTCTCTCAAATTTACAATAAAGATTTGCTTTTGAAATCTTCAGATAGGAAAATACAGCTAGCAGCCATTCCATCTGTTTATTTGAATAAGCAAATCTTATGGTTGAGAAGTTCTGTAGTTGTTCTGGAAAAAGCTATAAACAGTGTATTGTTTAGTTTTGAAAGACATTCAGCTAATGTTAGATTAACATGGCTTTGGTTAAAAAAAAAAATTATGTTTTTTAGCATATTCAAACATTAATAATAGTTTTATTTTAAGAGTTCCCAGATTTTTAAATACCTCAGATGAATTGGAAGAGCATGTTCCACAGATTTAGATGCTACAACATGTGCAAGTTTATTTCACCACTCACCTTAACCTGTTGTAAAGCGTTAATCTGGAGGAATAAATCCATATGTCTCCCCTGGTACAGTTCAGTGTACAGCATGCTAGAATTATTCTGTTGTGGGTAAAAAGAGTACCAAGGTTTTTGCATATTTTCAGATTAATTTTCCATGTCAATTTAGTCTATAAATACAAGCAAAGGTTTGAAAAGCTTTTGTTACCCCTAATGGATCATTCTTGTTATTCTCAAAGGGACATACTTCTTTTAAAACAACAAGCTTTAGGATTTACTAATCAGCTCCATCTAAAATCCTTTCCTTCTAGTCAGGACAAAGCATGATCAGTGTGTTGAGCCATGGAAAATTTAAATGAATTTTGTATTTGCGATAGAATATAAGAAAAAGAAGTCTAAGCACGAAGTTGTCATTTGTATTTCACGGTGGGCTTATTGATCTCAGCAGCTCTTAACGCAGAATCTTTACTGAGATGAAAACACTGAGAAATTATATTTCTCTAGAAAGTCAAAGCAAACAGTCTGTTATGTAAACGTAGGTAATCTGTAGATTTTTCTAGTGTATGCGGTAACATTGTTTTGTCAGCCTACAGGGGAACTCACATGGCTCAGAAGGGGAAGTATGCCTATAGAGCATCAGGACAGTGTCAGTTCTATTGCTTTTGAGTAGAAGCAAGAGATAATGTTATCTTAATCAGTTAGAAAACCTAGGAAGGAATTTGTGTTCCTCTTCAATTGTCTACAGAAGCTGAATATCAGTGCATTTATGAATAAAGAATCAATATTTATGGTAAAAGCCTCAGGAATGATCACACTGAGCTCTTTGATTAAAATAATAAAACATTATTGTGCACAATTGGAAGTTCAGAGCTTTGACAAAGAGTGTGCATCTCAGGCGTTGCTACTTAAAAGCCCCATCAGCACAGAGAGTAAGGATGCTGTTGATTCACCGACCCTGGCGGTGTTCAAGGAATGTTTGGATTTTGTGTTGAGGGACATGGTTTAGTGAGTACTACTGGGGAGGGATGGATGGTTGGACTGGATGATCTTGAAGGTCTTTTCAACCTTGGTGATTCTGTGATTCTTAGTGTGGATGAAATGTGTATGTACACATGACTGTGACACATCTATAAAATGTAGTGGGTTTGACAGCACTAATTTTATAAATAGTATGTTTTTGTCATTTATTTGAGAATCCAACATTATTGTGCACACAATTGTGGATGTGAAAGTGTAGAAGACTTCTGAGTTCTCTGGAAGTAAATTTCAGTAATATTTACTTTAAACCAGTATATCCTACGCATATAACAGAACAGTTAAACTGCTGTTTCAGATTCTGAAGCGTGCTATTTCCATCTCTCTCTAATCTCATATTCTCCTTTAAATTATAAATTGCTCAAGTGGTATGGACTAAGCCAAGGGAACTTTTGGAACGTATTTAATATGGCTTTATTAGCTTTACTGCAGGCTCAGGATATGATTTGGTGTGTTGGAAACGTATCTGTATTCAATGATGTCTCCCTCAGGATTCATTCCCTTTTAATGAACAGTGAGAGATGATAGCGGTGTGTGTGATGTATGTTTTAGCATAGTTGATGGGTTTCTGCAGTTAAAAAGTACATGTCATTGTTATTTACTCTGTGTTATTTATACTGCAAGGCTTCTCTGAGGCCCTAGCCCCATTGCACTAAGCAATGTAAAAATATGGATATCATCTATATTTTTTAGCTGGTTTTCCTGAGAATAAGAGACAAAGACAGGCCTTGAGAACAGTGAGTCATACTGCTACTTTCTCCTCAAGTACAGTCAGTGTTCTGGGATAAGGCATTGCCTGGTAAATAGCTGATGATGGTCTGTTTAACCATTTCAGCTGTTCTTGGCACATGTAGAATTATAATGTTGGGCTTCTTGCTGTCTGTATTCATGATGCTATTTTACTGTTTGTCACAGAAAAGAAAAGTAAGAAGTGAATTCAAAATTCAGTACATCCACTAAATCACACCTCAGAAAGAGCCTACATAATGAAGGGACAGTGTCTAAAACAGAGGGGATCAGAACTCTGCACTATTTATTTTGTTTAGTAATAAGTTTAGATTTGAATGACGTTTTTGGAAGCTTGGCCCACTTAACGTAACATTCATGAGCAATGTGCTTTTTCTGTGTAGAAAGTATTTCTCATTTTAACAAATTCTAAGTCAAGCGTGTTTGTTTAAGCATGCATTTAAGTTTCTCCAGCAACAGTTTTTTATCCTGGAAATTATTAGGAAGGGCTTTTCATAACAGGTAGTTACTGACTGCGTATTTAGTTTTATAAAATCTCTGAATTTCCCTTTGGCTATGCTGGTGAGAGACACTGAAGGCAAAGAACTGTTGAAGCATCTTTACTTTGTTCCAGTGGTAAGCATCTTCTTTAAGAACACAATAGAATTAAGTGAACAGATACCTCAGAAAAATATGAATCAATCACTGCAGTGATTAGTTTTAAAAAGATCTGAGGTGGACTTGCATTTTGAGCACTAGGCAGAATAATTCTGTCTATTTAAGTAAAATACATACGTTTGATGACAGGTTATTTTAGGTTCTTGTAAGTAGTGATCCAAATCCATCAGCTGCTATGGCTCAGTATTCCTGAATACTGATTATCTTCAGGAGCTGTAATAAATAAATCCCACGTAAGACAGGGTTTCGTTAAAGCATTTTCTTATGTTTTCAGTTTTGTGATTTTCTTTCAATTGATTGTTTGTGAAGCAAAGTTTAGCTTGAAGTGAATTATTTCCAAGTCGTATTACCGAAGTAATACTTCAGTCATATTGAATGTTGAAGGAGAACGTATTTATAGTGCCTAGTTTTACTGCCTTGCAACAGTTGGAATCCACTAAGATAATCAGCTACGATAAAATTATGTTATTGAAGAGCCTGAGTCAGTGACTTATAAATTTTATGTAAAAAGCTTAACAACCATTATCTATTTCTTCTGAGTGGATGAAGATAGGACTTGGCTATCCAAAAGCTCATACAAACTGAGTCATTTCACATGTTTTCAAAGCAAAACTTGATTAACCAGCCAGAAAAAGGGGGAAGTGCTGTTAGCTACATCCACTCACAGTTCAGTGGAGGTCTGCCGTGCCGTAGAAATGCTAAAAGAGCTGCTAAATTACTGTGGTCTGTTGAGGACTTTTAATAGGGCCTCCTATCATGATGAGACATTGTAAAATTCCTTTTAAATAGGTCGTCTTTTATATTTTCTGTGCTTCATATTTAATGGTTTACTACTGACTTTTGTCAGATTATCCTGATATATTCTTAATAATCATCTTAATAACTAATTAAATGTTATCTGAATTGTAATCTTTGCCTACTCTGCTGTAAAAAAAAAAAAAAAAATTCTTCTAACTTGAGCAAATGTTATTTTTGTAGTTCTACACATAATAAAATGGGATCTCTGAAATTCTGAAGGAATTATGTGAGGTGTAGTTTAATACTCTAAATTATAATACTGTTAGAAGTTGGGTTTCTGCTGAACCTTATGACATTGGCTGCCCTTCAGGATATGATGATCCTTTAGGGATATAGTGAGATAAAATTACTGATTCAATGGAAATGGAGGAACTCCTTCTGGTGCATGGCTGAGGCAAAAAAAATCTAACCAAACAAACAACAACAACAACAACAACAGAGACAAAAGAAAACACCCCCAAAATTAATCAGAGCGACTAAGACTGCATATATAAATATATACATATGGATATCTATTCACACACACACACGCGCACAAACACGCACACACAGATAAAGTGATAGAAATGTACTTCAAGATGGTATTGACTACAGTTATTTAGTCTGCATCCACTTGATTATATTCTCAGCCTTTTGGTCTGTGTATATTAAAATTTACCTGTGCTGCACACAACCATGAGAGATTAATAGTCTCTTGATGATTTGCTTGTCCCACTGACCATTTTGGAGATGTCTCTTTTACTGCAAAGAATTAATTCTGGTAATCATAACCTTCCGGTTGGCATGTCAAAGATACAATCCGACCTGGTAGTTATGTTATTGCACTACCAGTACAACCTACTCATTGTCCTACAAAAGCAAAGCCATCGTTTTGATTATCAATACCATTATTTTTTCTTCAGTTAAGAGATTGATTCCTTTAACATTACAGAGTGGAAAAAATAAACTTCTTGCAGATCAATAACACAACACTTTTCTTCCCTCAGACAATCCTGATAAATGCAGCTTTAGATTGCTTATCTTACTGACTCTACAGCTGAGAGGGGAAAAAAACAATTTTTTTTCTTCTTGTATCTTTCAAATTTACACTGCCTACTTGCCGTTAAACTGCCTTAAAATTCTTCAGTAATCATCATTTTGGTCATTAAAGTCGTGCTGCTATAATTTTTGTATGTTATGTTGACGTTACATTCCAGTAGTTTAAAAAGCAGCTTCAGAACACCCTGGGTTCACAGGTCAAATTAATTTAAAAGTTAGATGGAACGCTGAATGCTATTAATGGAAAATTGATCCTGAGAGATAAACCTCATTACCTAGAAATGCATAACTGGAGTATTACCTCAACACAGGTCTCTCAGTGTCCTCTACCGTCCAAAGGGATTTTGATGTATGTTTTCCTTAGAAGGACATTAGAAGACACTGCAGTGTTTGTGGTTCCAAACTGTTAAAGATTTTTTTCAGTGTTTGAATGAGAAAAAGGAAATCCATCCTTTTATTATTAGTAGTAGTAAGTATGAGCTCATTGAATAAATTCTTGAGTATAAACATACCAAACAGTATGGAGCCCTGCCGCTCCCTAGTATAGCGGAGTCCTACTAGAAAGGACATCAGTGTGGCATTGAATAGGCTGTCTTGCTCTGAAATCTCAAAATAACTGCATAGTTCTAAGTCCCATGAGCAAGTTGCTTTTCTACTGCGCTTCTCTGTCAGCATTTCTGCTGTGTGTAATTCTGTGTGTGTATCTTAACCTCATCCTACATGCAATTGAAAAGTCCTTTTGTGTTTGGCCTGTCACTCAGAAGATGTGTCATTGAATGCTATTACCTCTACAGGTGTCCAATCATAGCCAGTGTCTGACTGGAGTTGCTTTGTCTGAAATACTCAGGCTAACAAAGGAGGAACCATTACAGCCTATTACATGTGAAAGGAACTTTTGCTGGACTCAGTAAGTGGCCCAATTTGTCCAAGAACTCCACCAAAGTATCCTAAGTGGATTCTTAGGGCTGCCCGGTAGACTCTGGATGGCTCCCCTGCTATGTCTCCTTTGTTTAATCCTCTTATTGGAAATTTCTCCTCAAGTATTCATTTCAGTTTGGTTATTAGCATCATTTCGGTCTCACCTCTGTTGCAATCCGTTATCCCTGATTTACTGGGAAAAGTGAAGCATCAACATACTGAAGATGGGTCTGTGAGGGATTATTTCATTTTATATTTATACTGAACTTTTTAAAGGGAACATTTTATACTTGGGAATTAAACTTACTGATGCTGGTAAAAATAATAGCACCTCTAGTGGTATTCTGTATGGCTAGTGTATGTACTGATAATTCCCTGATGTAAACTGATGTACAGGAATCGGTGTAACTTTCATCTCTCTGACACAAAAATCAGGCTGATAAAATTCGAAAGTAGAAAATGGGAACTACATCGAGGTGTTCACCAAAGGTTCAGTCTCTGCAAACAAGATGCCGTAGGCACTCATGAAAAATGTAGCCTCTCTGACTCTCTTTGCCCAGTAGGGTCATGTCCAGATCCTTTCACCTTTAAATCACATTGCTTCTTGCTTCACTGTTACATCTTGCCCTCGTTCCTAGTTTGTTGCTGCCTTACAGGCTTCTGTTGTTCTAGAGACAAGAGAGGAACGTTTATTAAGAGAGATTTATTTGGAAAGGTCAGACTGTACATTACCTCAGTATTAGGTTCAGTCTGCAGAATAATGATTTCATTTAGAACACAGGTTTTGCAGACATCGCTTATTTTAAAATATGGCTTTGAGGAATCAAACCTGTCAAAATCTGTTAAATGAGTGAATCTCCATTCTGCTGAGTGCTTCTGAAGCACTACAAGCTTTAGTAGCTTGATTTACACTAAATTTTCATTTTAAACAGTGGAAAACACTACATACTGTTAAGTTCAAGAAACAAACAAACAAAAATAATTTTCCAAATAATTTGGAACAGAAAGTTTAAAACACAGGTTGCTTCACCTCTCCAGTTTTATGAAGAGAGAGAAAGGTTTGTAAACATGTAAGAGACAAAAACAGGAAGAAAATTCTCTTCTCTTTTAGTAATGCTTTTTAGTGCAGTCACACGTGGATAATTTCAGCAGGTCAGTCTATGAATCAGTATCTGCTTTGTGTTACAGCTCTTTAGTACCACCCCATAAACTCACATATAGGTTTTTTGTTTTTGTTTTTGTTTTTTTGTTTTGTTTTGTTTTCTTTTGTTTTCTTTTTCAATACTTCCACAATCTGACAAAAAGAGAGTTGTTGTAAAAGTCCAGATAATGAAGTCCAAGATTTAAATCTTGGCTTCATTCACAAAGACTTCATTCTACATATTACAGGGCTTTATACCAGCAGGATTTAGTAAAGCACATACTGTATTTTTAACAACGAGGCACAGAGGGTCTGTAGCCATGCAGTATCATCTGCAAATTCATGTATGTATGCCAGGCACAGGATGAACACAGATTGAAAAGAAATTCTGCAGACATCTTGTATGTGACAGGATACAGTAGATTTAGTTGTACAGAAATGCACGAAACAGTTGTCTACAGCTTCATAAAACCACAGTGCCATATACTTTAAGACTTTTCTGAGCATTAGTGTGGTTTAGAAAGGTGTTTGGAAATGTGTAATGGAATAATTTGTGGATGTTTATGGGACCTCTTCCCAGTGTGAGAGCAGTAGGGGAAAAAGTGCTTGTTTAAAAAGTAACGAGATGAGGAAAGATGCTGAGGTCATGGGCTAACCTAAGGCAGGCAGACAGTGGCTTCCTTAATACCCAGCAAGAGCCAAACAGCATAGACACAGGGTAAGAAGGGCTTTGAACGTGAAAATAAGAAAAGCTTTGAACAGGAAAATAAGCAGCTCATTTGAAGCAACAGCAGAGAGAAAGTGCCTAGAGAAACAGCGTGTAGGAAAGACTGTCAGTTAGGAGAATGTTGTTGTCAGAATTTAGTAGGAAAGGTTACATAATGACATATTCTGCTTGTCATCTAGGCACGTTCTGTAAGGGTTTGGCATACTCTGCATACGAAAACCTAGAGAGAAATTGGGCACAGAAGGCGTGTCCAGGGCCCAAAGGAATGGACAGGACAGAAATAGTGAGATTATAGATAACTTCATGGTTTGCTTTATGAGAGAAATGAGGGAAGATGACAGGAAAAAGGGTGTTTAAGATCTCTCTTCTAATTAGGTAGGTAGTTCCATGGGAGTAGATTCTTATAGGTTTGCAAGGAGAGATCACAGGTGCAGCTCACTCTCTGTGAGCAAAGGTAGTTCTGGAGTATAGAAAAGAACAAGGAAGACATCATAGATGGTGCCTGAATTGCATTTGTGAATGTAAAATTTGAGAATTTGGGACAGAAAAAAGACAATGTTGAGAGACTCCTTCCAAATGTTGCAGAAGGGATATGGGTTCCAGGGATATAGAGAGTAAATAACACCGTAAGTCAGTCAGAAAACTCGAAGAGAAGATTTCAGAAGGAATTCATTAGTTGATTTGGTTTTACATTTCTTGGCTTATTTCATACAACTTTATCAGCTCTCTTTCTGTGCATTTGTTTCTTGCTTAAAAATGCAGCTGTTGCCTGTTTGGAATCTGTCACTTTATTCTAGCCATGTTTGTCCTTACATTTTCTTTATTCTCTGCAGCCCATGTCATTATGCATCCTTTCTTTAATACCTTCTTTTCTGAAGCCAAACCCGAGTTTCTTCACTTAGCAGCTCTTCAACATACTGCCTTCCTTAGTTTACCGTTATGTATTTTACCAATACTTTGTTTCCTTCCTCTTTAGTGATGCCTGTGTTTCATAAAGTGGTTGGAACGCTTCTTTCTTACCATGTCTTGAGCATGGAGCTCCTTCTTATGTGTAGCTTAAACCTCACCCACATATAGCCTGATCTCTTTTCCTTTTACTACTATTCCGTATAATCAGAACAGGATTTTCCAGATGAAAATACCTTTCTGCCTGTGTATTTGTAGCAATTATGGAATACTGGAGATGGGATATCTCCTAGCACCCCAACTCAGGATACTAAAATGAAAGCTAAATAACAGTTGCAGAACTCTTCACATTTCTGCATCAAAAGCTTACTTCTCCACTACCTTAAACCACATATTCTCATTTATGTCTGTTCAAAGTGAATGCAAAATCATAACGTGAAAGGACTATTTGAGACTGGAGTTAATAGAGAATCAATCATGAAACTAAAAGAAAAAGAAAAAAAAAGAAGTCAGCTGCCCTTACTATTAGCATTTAACAGAATCTGTCGCTTTGTCAGTAACCAAGGGAAGCATTTTAATGAAAAAAAAAATCTGGGAGATGCAAGTAGTATGCAAATTATAATTGAAATTACTTGTTTTGAGACTGACCCTTGAAACATAAATAAACACAGTATTGTGGTTTTGAGTCCAGGCGGGATTTTATATCTCTACCATCACAATAATACTTGGGCATCTGTTTTGCTTAAATACTGAAAAATAATTTAGAGTTTAAATATATTTCAGCACACCTACATTATTTACAATATTTTATGCTTAGATCAACTCTAACACAAAAAGCGACTTGCCAAAAGCAACACAGAGATCAATGGCTGAGCTTAAAAGTAAAATTCAGGAAGCCTCATTGCCAGCTTCCTCTCTACCCACTAGACACTAGTGCTCCATTAATATGTGATCAAAAGATTGCTCTGGTGCATGCCTCTACTGGGAAGGGGTGGGGGGACCTGAAAAAATCTGTCTCTTTGGACGTGTTTAATACCATTGTGCTGACAATTTTTTAATTGTAAGTCAAAATGAATGAGCCTGTTACTTGCGATCTGTGTCACATCTGTTTTTGTTTCTGAAACATGACCTGTCAGAAGTAAAATATTTAGTGGGCAATACAATGAAATCATTTGTTATTTGTGGGAACCTGTGAACTGATCAAGGAGGAGAACTGCTGTGCAAGCTGGAGCTGAAATGAACATGAAGCCTGAACGTGCCAGTTTCTTTTGTGTTGCCGCCTACCTCTTAACCATGACTTCTTTGCGCTGTCTGTGTTTAGTATCTCCATTTGCTTCCTCCTTTATATGAAGTCTCTCTGTAAGTGAGAAGGTCAACCTGGGATCAAAGAATAAGGGGCATGTGCTTATGAACAACTTTCTATCAGAAAATTCAATCAAGATTCTTTTAATCAAAACATTAATCTTTTGGACACGTATCACAGAGAAAACTCGGGGCAAAACCTTGCTGCTGCTGTATCTTTTTAGAGTCATTCTGTGATTGCAACCTATCAGCAAAAGGTACTTGGGAAGTGAAGCAACATAGGTATCAAGAAACGATTCTAAATATGATGAACTTGAGGTTTTTCACTTATCTCTCTTTCTGTGGTTTCAGTCCATTAGTGGGTGGCTGTGAAATAAGTTTGTGCAATGGCCAATGAGTAAAGAGAAAATCACCTTAAAAAGCATGCTATAAATACAGCAGTAAAAGATGAATCTCCTGCACCCAAAAATGAGATTGAGCTAGTTTTTATTTAAGAGGATTGCAAAACTCCAAAAGGGCAGTATTTAAAAAATGGTGCTATCTTCCCTTTTGCTTAGGTGACAGAACAATTTGTTGTAGATTGCAGTGATTTTTTTTCTTGTTCATCTTCAGCAATGAAACCATGCAGATTTCCATTTAGTTTTCAGCTTGAAATTCATACCAATGAATGCAAGAAAAGAAGACACTGGTATCTGCTCTTAGTATTTTGAGGCTTTGATTAGGGTTTTGATCAGTCAGTTCTGTTCATTCCAGCTCAATGCACTACTGCTCTCTAGGATGTCTCCAGCCATTTTTAACTGCATTGACCTTCAAAGTAGCGAGATCTAGTTTAAAACCAAATGAGAACCTTTCTTGCATCTCCTTTTTTCCTCTTGCATCATAATTTATGTGTGGGGTTTGGGGATGTAATTTGTCATTGAAAACTTCCATGATTTTTTCAAAGATTTTTCCAAACCTATTTTTTTCTCAGTTAAAAATGTGTTGGCATGACGAAATGATCACCCATCAGTGACTTTATCCAGGATACATCAGGATACATCTGCTTTCATCAATCCTGGACATGGTGTTAATTAGATTTCTCTGAAGCCTATCCTGCAGCAGATGTTTTAGGCTCACCCCTTACCATGTATCCAAGAGGTATCAGATGAACTTTCCTGGCAATGGGGTTGGTTGTGATGTCTTGGAGATGTTGTTTGTTATCGTTTTAAGCATTTTGTTTTTCACAGATCGATGAAACACTGTCCCCAATTTAATTGCAACATCAAGTCAATTGATCCTCATGTATTAATATTATACATTAATGTTATAGTGAGTGATGTCCTAAGGCTCCTTTCAGTGTTGAATGGAAAAGACATAGATTTTTTTTTTTCCCCATCAGAATAGCAATAAACATTTGGGTTCTATAAAGTATTGATTACAGCCAAGAAATATAATGTCTGGGCCACTGGGGCAGCTTTTTCACTGCTGCTTAAGTTATATTTCAAACTGCTAATATGTTCCCAGATTTTTGAAGCAGCACCGTTTTGGAGAGAATGTTTTATGCTGGGGCCCAGTGTTGAGACTTGTGCAGAGCTACGCTACTGCTGCAGTTTCTCATGTTACAGAGATGCCAGACCCACCCAACAACTACAATGTAGAAAACAGAAAACAGAAAACAGGCAAAAAAAAAAAAAAAAAAAAAAAAAGACACCAGTGATCTTAACCAAATTAAATAATCAGACGCCAATCAAATATTTACTCCTTCCATTCCTCAGCCTCCACATACATGGACATGGAACACCTCCCCTGCAAGGACAAGCTGCAGGGGCTGGGGCTGCTTAGCCTGGAGAAGAGAAGGCTCCAGGAGACCAGAAAGGAGGGCTGTAAAAAAGAAGGGGACAGACTCTTTAGCAGGGTCTTATGTGATAGAACAAGATGAAATGGTTTCAGTGGTTTCAAACTAAAAGAGGGAAGATTTAGATTGGATAAAAGGGAAATGTTTTTTATAATAAGGGTGGTGAGGCTCTGGCACAGGTTGCCCAGAGAGGTGGTGGGTGCCTCGTCCCTGCAGACGCTCAGGGTCAGGCTTTGAGGATCCCTTCCAACTCTGTCCGTGATTCTGTGATGCTCAGTGTGACTTGCAAGGTGTTTGTTATCAGAAGGTTGTGCTGGGCCGGCCTTTTCCTGGGCAGTGAGAGGCAGCTGCCAGCTGAGAGGAGGCGGCGGCAGTGCTTGTGGCGGGAATTGCCGTGTCCCTCAGCAGCTCCGGTACAGGAAGTTGTGGAAAATACTAATTTTACCTGTAAAATAATGGGCAGTAGACCTGTGAGTGCACGTAATGATTTGTTATAAAAGTAGTTGAGATACCAAAGATGGGTGTTGTAGCTGCTGTGACTCTCTGGGAGAAAGCAGGAGAGGAAGGAGAGCAGCAGCCCTCCTCAGTGTCAGGTGAGCTGTGCACAGGTGCCCATGGTTTGTTATTTATCACTGAGGTGATAGATTCTCTTGATGTGTTTACTGTTCTAATTGCTTTCATGTTTTTCAGTTTGATTATTGGGCCTTCCCAGTTTTTGTGCAAATGTATGTTCATACATGGGCAGCTATGAGTGACAGTGCAGGAATGTTACCCAAATGTTTTTTGATCTCAACTCTTCACAAAGAAACAGCACCACTATAATATGGTCAAAATAAGTAGGAGGAGCTGAATAACAAAGATTTGAAAACATAGGTCCAACAGCAGATATGAACAGAGAATATATACAGAAACTGCTACCTCCAACCTGACCTCCTTAATGACCAGACAGAAATGGGACATCTGCTTGAACACAGAACAGCAAAAGAAAGTATTTTGTCTGATAAAAATGAAAGTCAGGAAAATTGCCTAAGTTCACCGTGGGAATGCTTTATTATGGTCAGTTCTTGAGATATAAAAGATAATTAAACTTGGTCTACCTAATTTGTAAAATTGCCTCTTTCTTCTTTTCCAGAAGAAGCAGTTCTGAACGAACATCTTCAAGAGTGTACAAGACTTTCCTTTTGCTTCAGAGAAAAGGTAAGAAACCAGTTGTCTTACTTCTTCTGCCTAATTTTTATTTCTTTTCTAACGTAAACCTGTTGTCTTCTACTAGAAGCCTGGTATTTAGATTTAAAAAGCTGAATAGTGTGAGTTCTTATAGTTATAATTAATCTGCTCGTAATTTCAGTACAACAAAATCTGGGAGATTTCTGTAACATGTAACGCTAGTTCTCTATTGAGGAATTAATAAAGTTTGTTTGGGGCACTGATGGGAATGGCTGATATATGCATATTTGAGTTTCATTGCAGGAGAGTAGAGATCTGTTTGGTGGTATGGTCATAAGCTTCATGTTTTCTTGTACTGCACCCCCAGACATCAGAGGGTACTGCTAACAGAAGCGTAAAGAAAATGAAGTATTGGCAGCTAGACCTTCTGTTTTACTGCTACAGGGAAGATTTAGTTCCTTTCCATGTTTGTTAAAGCAATGCTGTGATAAAGTTACATGGTTAGGGATAGAGGATAGTCTTCTTTCAGAGGAGGGGTGATTAGCACTAGGCAAGATGCTGCTATTTGATTTTTTAGTATGTAAAAATAAGGAAATGTTAAATAGGTAACATTGCGATTATTTCACCATTTTCTGCCTTTCTTCATATAGTACCTGAAGAACAAAAAGAGGCTTTTATGTCTAGAGAAGGCAGTGATATTTTCAATAATGCCTCAAAAGCACTTCTTTCTGGTGCAGCATTTCTTCTTTATACTTTCTTTGCCGAAAGAAAACTGAGGAAAAAAAAGAAAGGGTTTGTCTTCAGGAGGAAGAAAAGAGACAGCAATAAACACTATTCTATTTAAACTTGACAGTGTCACAGAATTGCCAGTCTTAACATATTGCTGTGGTATTCTGCTACTACAGACATTTCTTCTTCTTTTCTTTCATGATAACGAAAATGAAAAACTACTTCACCTTGAAAGTTTTTCATCTCTAGTGGGATTTCAACCATAGTGAATTGGTCCAGAACACACCAAACTTTGAGATGAATAAAGGGCTTGACAGCTGTACAGTGATAAGCTGTAGTGCCTTATGTTCCCGTGTTCCTAACGGCCTTATGTTGTGTGAGTAGGCTATACCAAGAGTGTGACTATTGCTACATTTGTAATGTGGTCCACCCGGAATCGCAAATAATGGATTATAAGGAAAAACATTATTTTGAATGACTTAAAAATGCAATTTAAAATATAGGTCTAGCACCAGTCAACTCACTGGCCTACATGAACCATTTCAAATTAGCTCAAGAAATTATTTTTGAATGTTTCTCTCTGTCTTGGAAGAAGGGAAAAATTGATAAAATATACTTTCCTTCTCACCAACTCTAACAGCCCCTAAAGCAGAAAATGAAACTTTAAAGAAATGTAGTTTGCTGTATAATTTATTAGCTTACAGATTGCCTACAGTATATACTAAATCTTCTACATAATGTATTTATTAGTGATACAAATAGTTTTTTGAATTTTATGTGCTAGCATTTCTTTTGATTTGTTAAACTGTAAAATGTAGAAAGCTAATCTTATTGGTGTCATCTCACACACTGTAAAGTATAATAGTTATATTGTTAGATACAGTGTTAGAATTGCAAAGTCAAGCAGAAATCATGAAATGACAATACTAAAATGCTCTTAGTACACAATTATTGTGAAGTAGTCACTCTGAAATATACAGTTACTTCTAAAGCTTCTTAGGAGAAAAAGCTGCAGATTTGTTTTAACATCGATAGTGATATGCTTTTTCCATTCACTTCATACTTGAAAAAGCATGATTTCTACAAATATGATACTATTTTGACTGATACTAAGTAAACGAATAAACAAAAAGAAATCCAGGCAGGCATTCAGAATGGTCAGTTTCATTCATGTAGTTCAAACTTAGAAAAAACTGCGAGCAGCAGTCCAGTAATGGCATTAGATCAATCACAGAACTCATAGATAAGCTGTTAATTTCTGTAAGGCTGTAGGTTCCTCAGTGCTCAATTTAGTATTATACTTGTTTACCACAAATGGATGAAGAAAATCCCTTTCCCTGACAGTCTAAAGGAAACTGGTAGGGAGAACCTGATCTTTTTCTGTCAGAGATGACAAGGCTCCCGCTTGCAGGAGTAGTTTTTAAGCTCTGCAGGAACTTGTAAATTTTATTCATTTTGAGGAGAAGAAAAAAAAACCTATTTTGTTTGTTTTGTAAAAAACACTAATGGTGATTACTTCAGGAGCCATCATCAGTCACTTGCTAATGGCATAGGAAAGTGTACAACTACTTAGCATCTATTAGTAAAACAAAATTCACAATGAAAGAAGTTGAAATGCTATAGAGAGGTGCTATTGAAAACTAATTAAGAGCTGTTGAAGAAGTTCTTGTGACAGTTTGAAAAGCAGTTATGTCAAAAGCGGTTGTGTCTGTCTGAATTATGTGCAGAGGGAGAGTTGAAAGGAATGACAGTAGTTTTGCAACCACTTGTGCTGCTGTTAAGCTGAACCTAGAAGTTTTATTTTGGATATTAGGATGAAATCCTGGAATTGTTGCATTCAGCAGTCAATTCTTATCATAGCAGCTTGGTTGTACAAAGAAGTTCTCTAAGATGTTTGTTTCCTTAATTTTTTAATGAGGCAATTATCCTCTCTCCTTTCCGGTGTACAATTATAATGTAATGTCATGCAAATGACTGATGTCCACTGTGCTTAGAACTTCAAAACTTCAGTATGTTTATTTTTCACTCCTCACAATTTTGGAATTCAATGTAAATCTCATTTTAAATGTTATCTGACTTAACGCTAGTGAGACCATGGAAAGAAATGAAAAAGGAAAAAAGCCCCGGATATCGTCTAGACTTCATATTGTGAAGTCCGCATTTATTCTGTCTGCACTGTATGGTGGTTGTTGTTACCATGCTTCAAGTGAAATATTTATCTCCTGAACCAGAGAGAGCCTCCGAATGACCGTTCTCTTCTTCATAGTATTGGTAAATATCTGACTTAAGCTGTTTGGCAATGGTAGTGAGAGTTTCAGGAGAGAATTCTTTCTGGAGTAGATGTCACTTCATGTTTTAAAGTAGGTCAACAAAAGAATTCTGTTCTAAAAAAAAAAAAGTACAGCTTTCTGATTCCGAGCCATTCCTTATCCTAATATGTACTCACATGTGATGAAAAGATGTTCAGATACTCTGATCTGAAGATGTATTCATGTTCAGCTCTATTTCTTCCATGTATTCACATTACACAGCCACAGAATTGTGGGACCGTAGCTGAGCAAGGAATGAGGGATTGCTTTTAGAAGAGAATAACATCATTTACTATGATAGATCTGTGTTGCAAAATGTCTGGTGAAGAGTATGGCTTTAAGGTGGAGATGATTACTAGAAGTTAATTACTGTTAAGGTGTAGACATTGGGGTTTGCCATTATGTACCAGAGACTGAATGCTGAGGCAAGCGCAGATGTTTGACATATTTAGCTGAAGAAAGGACAGGATGTAGAAAATCATTCCAATTACTCAGGCCCCCAAAGTCTAGTGAGTTTCAAGGTGACTTTTGTGGTAAATATCTGAGAAGTCGTCTTTAACACACAAGAAAAGCTTTGGAGTCTCCAAATTGCAACATTGTGCATGTAAAATAGAGATATTTCCTGGAAAACTTCGTGTTTTGCTCTGCAGTCTGTATTAAAAGTGATTCAAGACTCTTCACACAAGGATGGTAGAAGCCACTGGGGGAACACTGGGATGATGATGCTACTGGAAGCTGTGGCTTCTTATCTTGCTTAGTACCTGGATTAAAATCAGCCCTCAGGTAATATAAGCATGTTACCTAATATGATTCAGAACAATACATTTTCATCTTAATGTCTTTCTTCTTGTATTATTGAAAGCACGATTCACCACTGTAGTGGGGGACCTCTCCTAAATTAAACTGGAATTGCTAACAGGTTGTTAAGAAAACAAAACTACTGTGCTGATGACATTCTTGTTGTGTTATGGATAATTTCTGCATTGTCAGATGTTGTACTGTATTAGCAAGAACTGAGCCATCCCACTGATGTTATGTTAAGGTTACTCAAGTAGTAGAACTTCTTCAGCATACTAGAAAAAAATTTCAGTGCTGCTTTTCAGTAGGGACGCTGTTGAAAGGACAAACAGAGGACTGGTATATTTACTGTGACTTTTATATAAGTGGAAATTTGAAATGTCAGTTCCTCTTTTTCTAGAATAGGGCTGTAATAGATAACAGCACTTTAGCTGTGGAGTTTCACATTTCAATCTCTTAAAGTTCTGTAGAATTTGAATTTTTGTGTCATTCAGCTCTTTCTTCAAAAATCCTAAAATATGTCATTTGCACAATGTCTTAGCTTTTTTTTTTTTTTTTGTCAATGAAAAAGAAAGAATTTAATTGCAGAATTTTTAATTGGAGAACTTTCTGTAATTTGGAGCTGCTGCTGATACAGCAATGGTTAAAAAAAAAGCTACAGTGAATACTGTATAAAACTGCATGAAATGTGAAGTTGGCCATAGTGGGAAAAACAAGGACTTGCAAAAAAAAAAAGAAAGACAAAGAAAGAACTGAAGAAAAGTGCATGTTTGCATGATAGGAAGTTTAAAAATAAGTGAAGCACTGCAATTTCAGAAATAAATGCCATCTTGTGAAAGTTATATTAAGAATATAAGGAACGTTACCTCAGTTGAATAATCTTCCAGATAAGTGTCTTCTCAATTATAGTAGCACTTGGTATTTTGTGATCTTCTGTTACGGTGTGCTTTTGTTTGGCTGAGAGGCTGCTGATCGATAGTGACTTCTCCAGAGAAGCAGCTTTCAGGGGAAGCACTGCGCTGTCTTTGAGACAGCAAATTGATACATTTTTGTTCAACTGAATATGGGTAACTGTAAACCCAGATTCACTAGTCCTATTTAACAGCTTTGGTGCCAGATCTTGGCTTGGCTTTGCCTTCAGTCAAGTTCATGTGGATTTTACGATAAACAGGATCTGTTCAAGGTTTCTTAGAATGTTAATGACTGATGTTTCAAATGGGCAAAAGTTGCAACTGAATTGTCAAGTTTGAAATAAGAAAATTAACCTGAGACATCAAGTATGAATGCAGTGGAATTTTGTTCAACTACTTTTTTGTTGAACTGGTTAATATGTCTCTTTGTAAGTGTCTCTACTAGATAGCATGAAGCCTTTGAAAACTGGAGTGCTCATTATTTCCAGACAAGTTGGGTTCTGATGGAGAGCTTCCCTGTGCGAATGAGCACAATTTTGTGAAACAATAGATCTGAAATAATAAATTGATACTGGGGAAAATCAAACTGTAAACTGGAGAGAAATGAAGAATGTTATGCAAAGTAGAATTGATTTAATGAGTAAGGTACACATAGAAGTGAAAAAGCTTTTATTTGGTTTAAGTATGTAGCCATTCTACATTTATAGCTTTATCTTAGGAGCTCATGCTGACCTATTTACTGCAAATACTAATGTTTTTTAACTGACTAGAGCAGATACTTTTGGGATAATATCTCAAAGGTCAGTTAGCAGGCTTTTCTCCTCCTCTCCTCTTGGCAACTCATTCATATAGAGCAAACTACTTTCGTGATTTTTCAGAGCACTCTTTGCAATAGAATTTAATATCATTACCAAATATAGAGACAGTTTTGGCTTATAAGGTGAACCTTGTTCACATCTTTCCGTGTGTTATTCCAGTTCTCTTTAATGTAGATACACTCAGATTTTCTTTCTAAGTGGAGAAGTGGATGAATTGTTCCATCACTAAACCCTCTGTTCCTTAACACTAGAAATTCAGTGTCTAAAAAAGATGTATCTGTCATATCTCCTCATATTATATGAGATTTACTTTGCTGATTGCTTATTTCATTTTGTACCTTAGTCTATACTGGAATTTCAAGGTCTCTTTTGAGCATGTATGCCCTCTGGACTAGGATATTTCATGAATAGATCTCCATTTAATGACAGTCCTTCAATTTTGTCTCATTGTGCAAACATGCAGTGCAATGAACTTGTTGAGTTAGTTTTTCAGTGGTGCTTTTTAAAACACTTCACTTACACTCTCAAAATAATGTGATTAAGAGCAACTCCAAGGAATTCTCCAATGTAGGCTGGAGAAAGCAACATGTTAGCAGCTATTTTTTCTGTGTACTTTGTTGTAACGAGGGTAGAGGACTAGTGGGTGCATGCTCTACCAAAATGTTCCTGTTATTAAAGTATCAATTAATATTTTGCTCTGTGTTTTCTTTAGAATTCGACAAGAATTAGGTACTTTTAGGCACCTCTGAAAATTCCACTATTAGATTTGGGGACCTTGCTGGGCGTAGGTGAACACTTCATCTTTGAGTGTCTAGCATATGGTGAGCTGCATGCTGGACTTATAAAACTGAATATATTATGCTAGATCCATCCTGAAGTGTTGCAAATAATTTCTTGGTTGGTGCAGTGAATGAGTTTTCTGTACACTATGCACACGGCTGTTTTTTTGAATCCTGGATAATGTTTTATTTTTGCAGTGTTATTGTGAAACCTTAGAAGTTAATTAGTTGGGATAGTTGGACTATTTTTCTTATCTTTATTCAGCAGGGATTACAAAGAATTTGAATGTAGCACCGAGGTACGAGTCTGCTTCAGATACAGTCAATTATATAAGTCTATCAACAGCTATTTTATTATGGGAACAACTGAGACAGAAGGCTTGTGTTCTGTGATGAATATAGATTAGAAAGAGGTCACCCTGACATACATAATTAGCTTCAGAATTTTAAATTAATAGGTAGTGTGCCCCTAAGGCATCCATACATTCAGGCTGAAGCTGCAGGATATCTGGTCCAGTTCCTGTCTGCTTTTGTCAGCAATGACATGGCTTAATGCACTGCTTGTATAATGGCATTAGATATTATGGCAGAACTAAATCACTATAAAAACAAAATTTGCATATTACTTTATTCATACTACATACATTTCCCTTTGGAAACATTTGCACTGTTAAATTATTATGCAGATTACCAGTAGATCATTGGCTCAACCTGATATGTCTTCAGGTAATTTATAAGAGCTAAGCAGATGCTTAAAAAAGTTTCTGAAAACAGTTAATTGAGAAGATCTAGAGGTTTATGAAGTTGCTAGCATGTCTTGTTAAATGAATGCTAATAATTCAGAACGACTGAACAAAAGGTGAACTGAAGGGTGTTACCTGCCAAGACCTGAATGGAATGCAGATTTCTGGCCCAAACTGGAATAACCCAAAGCATTTCCAAGGAATTTGATGCATAGCTCCATCTGTCATCTGTTTTATCAGCTCTGACCACTGCTAGAGAGAGGTCGTTATTGGCAGGACCATGTCTTCCTTTTCTTTCTGATCTACAAGCTTATGTGGGTTACCTGAGTTTCTTGAACCTTTTCAGATGCCTTGAGTTTGAGTTAAGTTACAAAACAGAGCAGAATTTTTATTTTTTTGAAGCATCCAAGTAGCACATGAAATCTGATAGCATTTGATAGTTTTCACTTATTTTAATATCACTGTTGTTTAGTTTATTCAGATGTGAAACTGGAAGAAAAAGAAGCAAAGTAGAATAATTCAACATTTCTCAAAAATGGTGAAAATATGTCCATACATTTCAACAACTGAAACTTGCTTTGCCATCACTAGTGAACTGGAACATAGGAGGACAGGATTTTCAGTGGTATGACTTTTCTTGTGTTTCTTGACATGAGTAATAAAACACTTCATCATTCATTCACACAAAAAGAAAATGACTTGACAGGCACCTTACTACACTACAGCAAGCTTGAGTTGTGATACAAAATATAAGCAGGTTATTTACTGTAAATTTTTAGATTCTTTTTTAAAGCATGTGGGCATTATGTAGCAGATGTCTTCACCTGTAGTTTTCTGGGCTTTTGATATTTTAGAATGACAAGTGTGTAATATTTATCTAATTGTCTTTTGATTCCTGATAAAATAATATTCTATGTAGACAATCAGTGGTTGTTACTTAATGAACTGGAATGTGTGCCAGACAAATACACGAACATTCAATCTGTTGGGCTGAAACAAGATGTCATCAAGTAATGCCATGTAAATGCCATGAAATCATTTATTTAATTTATAATTATCTGTTTTATCTATTATCTATTATCCGAATACTAGAGCAATCCTGAAATGTTGATTTCCAAAGTAGAAGACATTGCTCCTGTGCCAGTGTTCCATTATGATGTCCTTACTTCCATTATAATGCCAAATGATTGATGGGTTGCAAATTGAATTGCATTTTCCTTTGGGAACTGATACCGTTGAGTGATTTATATATATATATTTTTTACACAATAACCATTGTGTTGAGTTTCTGTCTGTCCTTCCTTGTGGTCAACTCAAACTACATCCCTTGTTTACAGAACGCATCAAAAATCACATAATTTCTTGTCTATCTATGACTGTTTATCTTAACATTTTGAAGATCTTGCTTTTATCCTTCTCTATGCCTTCACATAATTTGTTGGTGAGAAGACTGTTGAGTTTTCCCTTTGCTGTTACAACACCTTTCTTTGAAATTCTGTTTTTAAATCTTTCTATTTACTGGCAGTGTGCTGACAATGGTATTATACAGAGCTTCTGTAGAAAAATAATCTTCATCCCTAGTGGCTCTTTAATTCCATGAATAGGAGCACGTGGGAGGACCACAAAGATGATAGAAAAGCAAATATTTATTTATACTCCACATTAATGAAAAACCTTAAAAAAAAAAATCATCGAGACAAAGACAGAAGCACCTGGTAAACATTACTTTAAAATGTCTGGAACTGCAGAAATACATATCTTAATTTCAGTGTATGTGGCTTGGAAGGATGCATAGTAGCAAACTCTGAATGCATTATGTAAACTTATATAATTACTTTTTTGAAAATTTCTTAATGTGGTCCATAAACAGCACTTTTTTTTTTTTCTTTGTTACTAACCGATAGAGGCAACTATCAGTTGTGATAGAGTGAGAAAATAGATTATAGAACACACTTCAGATCTTCACCAGTTCAAATTTACCTTTTTGGAACTAGTTGTCTTCATTTAACTTATCCTTCCCTTTGCCCTGAATTCTCAGGTTTGATTCTACTTTTCTTTCATCCTTATTTAGGAAAGTCTAGAAGACTACCTGGATTTTAGCTTTTCCAAGTTTATATCCTTGTAAGTGAAGATAGCCATATCTAGTTGTTATGGGGGAAGCAAATGGTTCAAATCCAAAACATCACAAATTTTGAAGGACAAATAATATCTGTCATAGAATATCCCCGGTTGGGAGGGGCCCACAAGGATCCAACTGAGTCCAATTCCTGGCTCCACACAGGACTATCCCAAAATCAAATCCTGTATCTGAGAGCCTTGTCCACATGCCCCCTGAACTGTGGCAGTTTGGTACCATGACCCTGGCAGCCCGTTCCATGCCTGTCACCCTCTGGTGCTGAATATTTCCCTAACCCCTACTTGGTCCTCCTCTGACACAGCTCCGTGCTGCTATGCCAACATATCCCAACATTACTTTTCTATCTGTCAGAGACTAAGAATGAATTCTAAGAATTGTGTTTAAAAATAAATAAATAAATAAATCCTGGCATAGAAAATCTTTTTGTAAGGCAAAGAAAAATTCTAATGTGTAGTTGCTCTTAATATACCAACGATATTGCAGTAATAGGAAGAGAGGCTGCCTTTTTCATCATCGCTGTAGGTATGTGTTTTTAATTTCAGTCACAATTTCCTGCTGCTACAAACATGCCATATAATCTGCAGGGATCTGGGGAATTAATTAGGTACATTTCATTTCTCCTCTAACTAATCCCCTCAATTCTTAGTTTAAGGAGCTGAACACACCAATGACTGATAAGCCACAAGGGCCCTATTTACTTTACGGAAGGTTCTGCAAATCCCAGAGAGATGTTGGCTTGTGCTTAAATTTCCTCTACTTAGTCCTTGGGATGGTGGCATTTGAATGTGACCCTTGAAATCAAAAGTATGTTTATACTTAAAAGCAAATGGGAGTAAATTAATGAAAAGAACTAACATAGCAGTTTAACAATATACCTTTTCTGTAGTCAAGTACTTTTCTGCTTAAAGTACTTGAGAGAGGATACAAAACATCATTTAACATAAGCTGCATGAACTAAGCCCATTTTAATTCTATAAAAATAATTCTAAAGTAATATTGAAATATTCATGTGTACTGAATGCTGTCACAACTTACTTGTTTTCAGTCTTCTTAAGCAACAATTTAGTACCAGGTTATCCTTCATTCTCAGAAAATTCAAACACTGTACACGTATGATGGCCCTGAAAGTAATGCTCAGTGTTGGTGGGATGGCAGTAGGGATCAAACCTCCTCGTCGATATTCCAAAGCATGGAATAGATGGCAGTGAAGGTGCGGAATTGAATTCCTCCATGTGGAAAAAATGGCCCCCGCCGACATTCACAGACACGTGCTGAATGTTTCTGGAGACCAAGCAGTGGATGTGAGCACAGTGAGGCGGTTGGTGCTGTGTTTCAGCTGTGCTACAGTGACAGTGGATTGTCTCCATTGGTGTAGTTGTTTATGAGCCTGGTACACAGTCTTGTTCATTGCCAGTGCAAACGCGTAGTAACTGATGGTGACTGTGTTGAAAGACAGAGTTTTGTAGCTGAGAATTTGCTATATCAAATAGTGTTATTGCACTCTTTGTATCTCTTGTAGTTTCCGTGGAAAAAAAAAAGTAGGAGGCATTATTTTTGGTGGAACTGGCTAATAATGTTATTGATACTGTTGAGCCTGCATCTGGATGTGAGTTATACTGCACCATCTCTCTTTCATTTAAGCTACTTAAACAGCAGCATGCTCTCATTTGGTTCTGCTCAGTGAATCCATAAGGCCAGGGAAGAGTGTGTGAGATATTTTTGCATGGATACCAAGTTTGAGTCAGTGAAATTTATTTTGTCAAGTTCACCTGGGACAGTTGCTACATGGTCATAACTGAAACTATTTGAGAGTCAGCTGGATTCGTTGTTTTTGTTGATTTGTGGTGTATACACTTCAACTATTCCAGGACAGGAATTTTCAGGGATTGTGTGTACAGAACTTGTAAACCCCTACTGAGAGTTTTTTGATATTATGTTTACTTTTCTGGTTTTGAAAGGCTACAAAAAAAGAAAATGGGCAGAAGAATGTAATGATATGAACAAGCACATTGTGCACGCCAGCATTTCTTGATTGTTGTACAGTTGCAGTGACTATGGAGCTCAATACAAAAAAAGCCAATCTCCTTTGCAGTACCCAGCCTCATGTCTTACAGTTTTTGTATCCAATTAATGTCAACACAGCAGTGTCTTCCACGGTCATTTATTTATTTGATTTCTTCTGACATGAACTCTGTTATTCATTAGGGCAGAATCCCAACTATCTGCACTGATGGAAATGTATACTGGCTTAAGATACACACCTTGTATTGCCTGTTTTTCCCTAGACTTTGCTGCTACAATTGTGAAGTGCTGGGATACACTTGACAACTGTGAAGTATTAATATATTCACTTTCATCATTACAGTCAAAATGACATTTTTCCTAAGTGGAAACTTCACATTAGGCTGTTATAAAAGACAACTACTTAAAAAAAAAGATTAGTAAGTGTTGTCTCCTATTTTATAATTTCTGACATTGCATATCCAGAATAGTTTGCCTGAAAAATGTCCAATACCAATAATGTACTTGCAATGTTTATGACTGTTTGGAAGCTTTATGAGGATTTTGAGGCATAATTTTACCTTTCTTCTTCTTAAACCAATTCATTGGTTCTCCAGAAATGAAGCAAAGCACCCATATAGCATCTTTTCTCCATATTGATCTTTCCTTGGAACCCAGAGAAATGTTTTTGTCTCATGCCTCGTAGATGTGGCAAACACTTTGACGTTCATCTGAAGAGAGGAATTATGTCATTTGAAGTACTGTAAAATCACCTGTTTGATTCTCCACATTTGAAATAATTGATTTTCATTACCTTTTCTTGCCTCAAATAAGGCTAGAGCTAATTATTATGCCTTGTTAATTGTCTTATTATCTAAGTAGAATGCTTCAAGTGTACAATTTTTGTTAATGCTGTGCCTAGATATTAGGTAACCACAGAAGTGCTGAGATTGAGACCAGCTAGCATTGGTGGGCTAAGACCCAAAGAATCCTTGTATTTTGTAGTGCAGTTAGTGATGTTCTATAAAGTTCACTTGAATTCAAGTAAGCAACCAGACTTTTTTTGGAAAAGGTCTAATACTGAGCTTGAAAAGCTCAAATACTTTCTGATCTGCAGCGAACTACAAAATGCATACTTTTCTGAACCCGAGTTCAAATTGCCAGTTACCTTTGCAAATCTCTGCCAGTCACTCCAGTGTTAGTGCCTTTGCTCAGAAGCAGAAGCATGCACCTTGCACAAGGTGGCAAATGTATGTAAGGAATCAGTGAGAGATGAGAGCAGTGGCATGCCCACAGAGATGTAAATAACCACTTGTCTAATCTTGATGGAATTTTGTCACCAAGCTACCTAAATATCTAGAAAGCTTTTTTTTTTTTTTTCATTCCATGACTGTCAAGAGGTTGTGCCACACTATAATGTATGGAGATCTGAATAAGGGGACTTTTTTCCCCACATTGTAACCAAGTTTACTGTGTGTCCTAAGGTGCCTGATACAGGAACAATAGAAAGCAAAGTAAGTGTCAACAACCTGAGTATGGCTGTGACCATACTGATTTCAAGGAGCTTATCTTCCCTTTGCATTCTCTCGTGTGTAAAATAATATTTGTTTGAGAAAGAGGGTGATTTAGTAGTTACAGTGGAAGTGTGATATAAAATATCCTCCTTTTAGCTGTAATTATTTGGTACTTCAAGGACAAAACACACTTTCATAGAACGTCATTCTCCCTCTACTCTGCCCTGGTCAGGCCTGTATCCAGTGCTGGGCTCCCCAGTACAGAAAAGACAGGGATCTCCTGGGGGACGTCCAGCAGAGGGCCACCAAGATGATAAAGGGCCTGGAGCATCTCTCCTGTGAGGAAAGTGGTGACCTGGGTCTGTTCAGCATTGAGAAAAGAAGAATCAGAGGTGATCTTATTAATGTTTATATATATTTTAAGTGTAGGAGTAAGAGGGACAGGGCCAACCCCTTTTCAGTGGTCTGTGGGGACAGGATGAGAGAAAACAGCCCTAAGCAGGAGTATTGGGAGTTCTACACCAGTATGTGAAGGGTGACAATACTGGAACAAGCTGCCCAGAGAGGTGGTGGAGTCTCATTCTCTGCAGATTTTCAAAACCCATCTGGACGCCTACCTGTGCAGCTGCTGTAGGGAGCCTGCTTTGCTTGGGGGTTGGACTCGATCACCTTTAGAGGTCCCTTCCAACCTCTACAATACTGTGATTCTGTGATGTAATACCATATTAAAAAATCTACTTGCTTTTGGAGAAAGAGTCTAGTTAATTTCAGATAGCTAGCAGAGTTCATTCTCATCACTGGCATTTGTGTGCTTAGTTGTCAAAACAGGATTTTTAGATGAAGGTTTGATATTGTTGAAGTTATTGATAGTGCTGCTCAAAAATATTCAGTTTTGATATTGATAAAATGGATATATTCCTTAGAAATGTTTCTCTGTCAGTAAATCGACTTATACAGAGTATTCAGCCAACTTTTTTCCTTCCTAGAGTTCATCATTAAGGATGTTGTGTAGTCCAAAATTCCAGAACCCTGAGACTCACAGTGTGAGGCATTAGTTTACAATTTCAAGCTTTCAGGCTTCACAGCAAGATCTCATAATTAATGGTTTGAGAATAGAATTAGAAACTAAGTTTTTAAACTTTGAATTCTGTAACTAAGAACACTGAAGTAAGACTGTTGGCTTTCAAACTTTTACAATGTTCATATTAGTTCAATAAATGTTGAAGACATCGACATCATCTGAGTTGCTTAAAATTGGATTTTGGAATTTGTCTTCAGCGGGAATTTTAAGTGCTTACATCCAACACAGTGAAAGTGTTTTGTAAGTTCTAATTTCATCTTGGATTGGAAATTCTGGAACCTGATCATCAAAAGCTGGAATCAATACTTTTTTTCCAAACAGGGTTGATGTTCTGCTATTCATGTTCTTACTAGCTTCACTTGTGCAGGCAGATATATTCTGTAATGCTCATTATCTTCCAAATAAGATTGATGCTCAGAAATTAAGTGTAAATAAATTGACTGAGTGATCAAGGTGATATGATGCTGTTGGAAAAAATAGTTGATGTTACTAATCCTTATATTATGGTGAGGGTTAAGAATGAGAAGACTCCTTATATCCTCTGTCAGTTTTTTTATTCTGTACAGTACCAGACATAAATTATATCTCTGTCATTAGTAACCTTCTTTGCCCAAATACATGTCTGTATATACTTCTGTGGTGCATAAATAATCTGTCACTGCATATTTCTTGTTTTCATATTTTGAATACTTTTTTTTATCTTGATGTTTTTTCATTGTACAAATCTACACTTCTTATTTAAATTCCTAGATTACTAATAATACAATCTTGAAACACAATTTAAAGAGTAGTATGGATCATTAAATCCTCTAGAAGTGTCTGACGTTTGCCAAGGAACTTAAAATATCTCCCTATATAAGTCCTCAGTCTGTAATAGAAGTAACAATCTCATCATGAAGCATTTCCTAAAGATTAATGAACAAGTGAAGTAAATGGCCATAGGCTATATTTTGGGACATCAGCTTCTCCCGAGTGATCATTAATCCCCAGGAAGCCTCTGCCTGAGTCATCAGTGCTTCAACCATTAGAATGTTGCATTGTTGATTGCAGTATTGCAAAAGGGAGTTAATAAGTAAATGAGTAAAAGGATCAGCAGTGTAAGAGTGAGATGATTTCAATATATGTAATGGTATTAACCACAGCAGTTGTAAAATAATGCTCTAATTTGTACCTATATTACTTTGAGCAATGCTTGCAGGAAACAGTCTGAACAAAGCAAGGAATACAAAACTTAGTAGATTTCTGCATCATAACTCTAAATAATGTTGGGGTAATTAAAGTGTGTATTTGATTCCAACCGTAAAATAGGTTCTGTAATGATTTTTTGAGACGGTCTTGTAATTCCATTGTGACATTTTATCAGATTTATGTCCTGCATAATCAGATGTGATTTCAGAAGATTCATCTTGAAGTATTTTAGCTGCAGGAGACGTGAGTGGAGGAATGTGAGTGGAGCTTCACAGATGCTGAATGCTTTGGAAAGAGTGTCATCTGCATGAAAAGAGCAGAAAGCAGAGAATGAAATCTGGAATGTATTATTTCTTAAAAAATTAATACATGACCAAGGAAGTGCTTTCTTTTCACTCATACAGAATTATTTTCCTGAGCAAACAATCTAAATTTTACCAACTTCAGTTTTCATGCATCTGTATAAAATAGGCAGGCGCTCAGTGTTTCATTTTCTTGTTACCTGCATAGAAATGTCTTCCATCCCTAACTGTGTAGTTTTTTACTGAATGTCTTCTGGGAGTACAGGTGATTGAAGAGCTGAAAGGCGATAGCATGCCTTGCTTAGTTCATGACTAGAAGTATGTCTGTATCCAGTTTGTGTGTGGTGTAAGATAACTTTGGAAGGCGGCAGGTGCAGAGGTACTGTGTTGATCAAGATATTGCTTTATATTGCTTTAAGTTAATAAATCTTCAGCTCAGTTTCAAGTAAGGAGGCTCTATAAGCAGTTGTATAAAGGCAGTTGCTGGCAAAAGAATAATGAGTCTACGTATAAACTGTTAATCAGATTGCATGAAGACCAGGGTGCTTCTAAATGAAAGAAGTCTTGAAAAGTGGGCAGGGAAGACTGTGATCACATCTTAGCTTTAAAAAAAGAGCTTCTGGCTTATTCCATCTTCACTGTAACTTCTTAGCTCTCTAGGACTCTCAATACTTCCAGGATACTTTGAATTTGATCTGAATGTATCAAGAGATTTAGAAGGCTCCTTAGCTGTTATGTAAATTCTGCTTACTACCTTTGTAATAGAATTGTAAGAATAAGTAAAACTGTGTTTTGTGGAATCTAATACATGGCCAACAGAAACTAGAGCTTAACCCCTGAAACACTTTTTTTCCCACCTCACCAAATTTTTTTCCCCTTAATATTTGAAGTTATGCTTTCTTTTTCTTCAGATAAATGGTACACTATCAAGGATTTCCTAACCAAGAGTTGAGCAGGTTTTTTTTTTGTTTGTTTGTTTGTTTTTCAGTCTTACCATTTTTTTATTTGGAAGTTTGAATCATCACTTAGTTTGATGTGTTCAAACATAATTTTAGAGACATTGACATCAGGGTTTTACATTTCTTTTAAAATGTCTTGCCCAGCTCTGCTTCATTTATGATCAGCTTAACAGTATTTAATCTCTATTCTGTTGTTTGACCATCTGTTCATTTTGGAGAGTATTTCAAATTTATCTCACAGTGGTATTGTGAAATCTGCTTCATCCAGTTCTTTCAGTAGGTCCTTGGGGCCGATTAACCAGAATCAAGCAAGTATTGCTGCAACATTAGAAATGTTTTTCCTCTTTAGTGATAATGAAGTGATATTTACATATGGACTACTGTAGTATGGAATATCAGTGTGGTCAGTTCTACTGATCCAGTTTTGGGAGACAAAAAAAAAGGGATATTTGCATTGCTTGGCAGTATTTTTGTTTGTTTTTGAACTTATATACACAGTCTAGCGGTGATCTACCACTGCTATTAGCACTTTGGTGTGGCTCTCCATCATGTTAGGCAATTCCTATAAAATGTTCATTTGTTTTTTGTTTTCCATAGAAATTTCCTGTTTTATTAGTATAACATTTTGTTTCCTTAATCTAACTTGGTATCCAGTTTACCTGTAGGCCATCCTTTAAGGTGACTCATCTTTTTTTTCCCCTTCTTTTTTCTTTTTTCTTTTTTCTTTTTTTTTTCTCACAAGTAAATTACTTCAGATTCAAATTAAGATTCTTCTGAGAGGTAGCCTGTAATTCTGTTTTTCCAGGTGTGGTTCAAGGTAGCCCTGACACTTTAGGCTTCCCTGACTTTTCATGACATTGGAAATTCACATGAAGTAGAAAAGGTAACTGCAAGTATATGTACAACTAGTAACACAATAACTATGATCTACTGATCATAGGTCAGGTTCACATCACTACTGATGTGTTCAACTTAAATTTTCAGATTACAATAAGGCATACAAAGCTTTTGTAGCATATACTTTTTTATAAAAAGCTATATAAAGCTTTTTTTTCAGCATATACTATACGTGTTCTCAGTTATATACCAAAGTCTCAATCTTCTCTCAAAATGTCACTGCCACATGGATTTAGTTATGCATTAGTACTACTATTTAGAAATGAACTGGGTTTTGTCTAGAGGTTCATATCTTACAGCAATGTCAATACTAAATGGCCAATATAGCTACATGTACTTTAATTTGTTTTCCAAAGATTAAGGTGACAATTTATACATACTCTTAAAAGAAAATATTTTTTCCATTTAATTCTGAATTGGCAGCACTTCTCTTTTTTTTTTTTTTTTTTTTTTTTCTTTTCATAAGGGTTTGAAATTCTAGCACCACATTAAAAAAAAAAGTAGCAGAGGTCCAACAGAGGCTATCTAGTCCTTCAAAGCAGGGCCAGCTTCTCTAAGTGTGCAGAGCCTTTGTCAGCTGATTTTTTACACTCTCAACATTAGGGAATCTGGACAGTCTGTAGAAATGCTTAGCTAGCTTCATTATGTTTTTTCCCCTCATTATGTTTTTTTCCTGCTAATATTCAGTTTCACTTTTCAGAACTGAGGGAACTGAAGGAACGTGGCTCCATCAAATCACTGTCCTCTCTGAACTTCAGCTACTGAGTGTTCTCATAATGTACTGGGGGACCCAAACAGGGCACAGTAACCCAGCCTCCTGATGAGTAGAGAGAAACAGTCACTTCCTTCAAACCTCTAAAGTCCTCTGTTGTGATGAAGGAGGTTTTAACAGATGCTTCTTTTTTTTTTTTTTCCTCTCCCTTTTTTTTTTTTTGTTTTTTGCTTTTCTTTTTTTGCATTACTTCAGTACTTCTGCATTACTTCAATACTTCTGAGTCAAATAAATATAAGCAAACTTACAGACAATTGAATTTGAGCAATATATTGGATTTCTGGATAAAAATGTAATGTTATTAAAGAAAAAAACAAAAGAATTTCTTCATTATCAGTACAGTTTGTTTTCTGTCATCTAGATTTCTACTTCCCTAGACTTAAAAAATAGAGGAGGAGGATAATGGGAGAAACTAAAAAACTCTTAAATTTATTGAAAGTCATACATTTCTCGTTTTGATAGAAAGCATTTTTCTCAAACCAATTGTTGATTTCCTTGAAATGCTATACTTGAATTACCCTTCTGCAATAACATATTGGGAGAATCTTACAATTTATTAAATATCTCAGTAGATCTGTTTAGTGTAACAACATCAAATGCAGCCCATACACAGCCATATATTTCAGGCATTGATTGAAAAAAATAAAATAAAATAAAATAAACGCTACTCTGAATTTGTTTTGCATTTAAAAAATAGCTCAGATCTTTACAATGACACATATAATTGCTGTGCTTAAATTATTTTTGGCTTTACTGTATGTTTTTTTGTGACAAAGTGATTACCAAATGATTGGATTTAAAAATAATTGATGGAATACTTTGACAAAGTATAATGTTAAGTCTGAGGTTTGTAGGAGTTAAGAAATGAAAGTCATGATGTATTATTCTACGGTTACACATGGTAAATTCAAGTTAAGCAGTTACTGCCAGTAACACTGAAATTTCCCATGTTAGAATGTATGTTCCTTAACCCTGAATATCACAATGGAGATAAAAGCCAGGACCAGACAAATTGTTTTTGGAAGTTCCCTCAGCAGTCGTATCAATACTCTGAGGCATGAACTGTTTCTTTAAGTAGGATATTTTTTTCTTAGAATGGTTTCTGTAATAATTTTTAAATTACACACTGACGCTGTGTTGTTTTTTTGGTTAATTCTTTCCAATTTTTTCCTCGTAACAGTATAAATAACTTTTCTACAGTGGCATATTTTTCACATTTTCAGTACTGATAGAAGACAACAGCATGTTAAAAATAAATACATATATTCAAATTATGTGTACTTGTTGGTATAATACCTAGTAGCATGATGAAAATTTCATTTACTTATCATACAGTTATTCAGTAGAGAGTAGGGTTAAATTGTTAATTCAGAGAGCTAGCAAGTCAGCTGGGATAGGCTTCCTTAGAGCTGCTCTCACATGCGTTAGCTAGAAAACCAAATGTGAAGTGTGGCCTGTTTTTCTGATTCCCCAGTGACTTCTTTTAAGATATTTATTAAGGCAGTTTGGCCTCATTTCTTAATCAGTTCATTCTAGTATTTTACTTTTCTGACGTGCTTACATGTAAAGAACAATCTTGTTCAAGCATTTCTGTTGTATGTGGATGAAAGCAAGAAATAAGTAGATATTAGTACTCCTGTGGTCTGAAGCTTAATCTATTAGCACACACAAACTTACAGGCTATATGTAAAATGGTTCTAAGTGCATTGAAAAGATACTTCTAGAGTAAGTTGTTACATTCATTTCTTACCCTTACAGAATTAAGCCTGTTAGAAAGTTGAATGCAGTGATGAAATGAAGAAAGAGATTACGCCTGAAGTTATTTATTGAAGTAAATGTGAGGTCTACTTACAATGGAGGCAAGATCAAGTGAGCAGAGCTTTTCTTAGTTGATACTCCACTGACTTATGGCTCCCTGAGGAAACAAGATATTGCTCAAAATATGACCATGTTGGTAGTAAGGTAACCTTGGGTCCTGTGCACCACTTACATCCTAATAATCCTGATATAAATTTCTGTAGGCATATCAACAACTGCCTTTGTTATGCATAAGTACTTTTGGCTTTATCTGGATTTTTAAAAAAGTAAATTCAGGATCTGATATTAAATATCAGGAATTTTCAATTTCATTTTCTCAATGGACTTGATAAAGTTGAATGTCTACTTCCCATGAAGATAGTGAAGTTACATATATATAATTTTATTTTTTTACAAGTTGTGATGGGGAGAGTGTCATTAAATTCCTCTTCTTAGAAGTTATTTCCCTGATATTTTATCATTCTTAATACACAGCATACTCAACTAATGAGCTTCTAAAGTGTTCAGGAATCCTTTGACAATGAAATTGACAGAAAGTTCTTTTTTTTTCATAGAGTTGTCATAAATATGAGTCCTATATGTCCATGGGTGCCTTGTGGTGGAATTCATTTATGAGACAAAAGTCCTGCATATGAAGGTCCTTCACACACTGTGAGAGGGTCTTTGCTTGAGCACTGTGCTCATGTCTTGCAGATTCTGCTATAAGATGCCACGAGGTGTTTTGGCATATGATACTGCAAGGAAGAGCTTATGCTCTGTACATACATGCATTCATACTCGTGTATGTATTTGCATATGTACAAATGAATATACCTGTAGAATTCCTACATATGCTTTGTGTTGAAGTTGACATTGACATTAGGATCTATAAACTTATGGCATCTGGGACTTATTTTCTCTCTTTCTATTTTTGCCAGACTCTGAATTCTAGGTATGGTATGTTTATCCCTGTCACAAGGAATTTGTAGGCTGCTTTGCAAATAAAAACACGTTGAGTGTAGGCCATTGATCTGCATACAAATGGATGTAGAGAGGAATTCTGAGGCATATATCATGCTAAACCCTGCCTGCTAACACTCTATCTTATTTAAGATCAGGAATTCTGAATATACGATTTCTATTTGTTTTCCAACAATATACAATTTTAGTTAAAAGAAGAGTTACACACTTGAGAATGAAACAAACAAACAATGTGAATTAGCAAGAAACCTGAGTCACTGCATGAATCCACACAATTTGTGCCTGTGATGTTTATATTTGTTTTTAAGTACTGGCTGATGCTAATCTCTGTATAGCGGATTATTTGTGTTATATAGTGAGTTAGAATTCTGTGAGATAAAATAGATAACTTGCTAAAAGACTGTTGTGACTGGAAAGTATGCATTTCCATTCCTTCTTCTGTAACTTGTTTTTGTTGAGCAAACAAAAGTGTATGTGTGATCATCTTCTTCATATCAACTCATAAGCACTGTAATATGGTTCTTTATTTCCTTGATTTTTAATGTAATGAAGAGCTACTAATGAATAGTCCAGAGATTATTTCTGTAGCACAGTGGCCCTATGCCACTATGGGCATAGCTGTCATAAAATCTCCCAGCCAGCATTCTTAGTTTGAGTGACTTGCAGTTGCCATAAAATGCTATTTCTAACTATTGGAATACAGCGGTGTTTACTTTAATCTCAGTGCTAGAAATGAACTCAGAATAACTTGTACTTTCGCATATTTGTATGCTTGCTCATCCATCTGTTTTTAATGGGTTAATCTCTGCCAAATGAGAGTTATTTTTAGGGCAGAGGGACAAAATATTTTAGAGAGATAGGGCAGACAAAGTGTAGATGAATAGTGCATGAGCACTTCTGTGCTGGTGAATTTCAGCTTTGGTCAGAATAGCACCTAGCAGAGCAAAGCAGTTTTCCAATATCCAGCTTTATCCTGGATATTATTATGCTTCACACTCCTTCAGAGCTGGAAGCTGCATGGTCTACATTGGAACAGTTCTGTGTTGAATGGGAGATAAGGTCTAATGTCTGCCAGGAGATGAACCAGAGCCATTTAACTTAGAACATTTCAAAAGCATCTAATGATTTCCTTTTACTGCACACAAACCTGTTCTCCAGTTTAGACCGCAGCCAGCTCAGCCTTTAAAATTTAAAGTTTTTTTTTTAGTAGTTTTTTTTTTCTACATCTTTCACATGCAGGTGAGAGAACAGAGACTTTATTCATTAAGTTGCACTGGCAGTTTTTAGACTTCCGGCAAGACAAGCAAAAAAAATTTGATTGAATAAATGAGTATTTGGGACAGTGTAGAGAACATATAGAGAAAACAATAAAAATCCTTCCTGCTCTTCATCTCTCTCCTTATATAGACCATGAATAGCTGTAACAGATCTCCTGGAATTCCATCAGTGTAAGGAAAAAGATAATCAGTTTATATGAGCTGGCTGAATGCAGGATATAGTCTACCTGTAATCTTGAGGACTGATGCAAATTAGTGTCCAGCAACTATCAGCTGATGTTATCTATAGGAATTTTTTTTTAAAAAAACAAACATTCTTTTTTCTCCTTTTTCTGTTAGTGCTTTCTGGCCTATAATGTGAGGGTAAACTTCTCTCTATTGAGATTGTGTCTAATTCGTTCTTTACTTCATGTCATGCTTGTTATTTTCTACTGTTATCCTTCAGCATAGGAGAAAGGAAGTTGCTCATTTTCATTAATTACACATTTTGCCATTTTTATCCTTTCTTCTTTTATCAACACATCAATTCCTTGCCTTTTAAGAATAAAAATTAATTCTTTTTTCTTGTCTAGTTTGTTACAAGTCCTAAGGCTTCAGATTTTGTTTTGACAAACAAAACACAAGCTCCAAAACACCCACAGTGTTCTAATTAAAGACTGCTGTGGGGAGGTAAAGGATTACTGTTAAGTTCCAATTGATTTAATCTTGAACAGTCCACAGATATGAATACTTGAAATCTTGCATAAACAGATGCACATACAGGCAATCAGCTTGGCAGTAACACAGAGAATGTACTGAGTAAAATGAAGAGAACACGTTTAGCATTTTTTGTTATGTCCTTCCATAGGATATCATTTCTTTTCATTTTCCTGTTGAGGAAAGAACCATATTATACATATAGATGCTTTTCTAACCTGGCCATATGTCTGTGTATGGATGAGGACGCTGGCAGATCTTCTATTACCAGTACTTAATGACTTGCATGATAGAGGTTTGGTGCGAGGTGGAAAGATAGTACTCAAAGTAAAAAGAGCAACTTATTATGTGTTTGTTTTTTTGTTTTTTGTTTTTTGTAAAATTCGGATTGTAGCTGCATTGTGTTGACAGAAGAATCCTGTAAGGATTGCCAGAAGTTAATTTAAGGCTAGCATTTATTTGGATTTTCATACTCCTTGTATTTTCAGCCCAAAGATGTGTAGAAATTAGAACTGACCCTAGTTTTCACTGTTCCACTTTATCATAATTTCTGTTATAAAGGTAACGTTACTTCCGTGATGCATACTATGCTTAGGTGTGATCAAATGCCTCTCTGATATCCAGATCTTTAAATCCCCAAACTCGAAGGTTATAGTCCAGGGCAGCCTTGATCTGCTGCCTGCTGCTCTGTCTTTCCCCACTATGGTGTGATCCTAATGGAAGAATTGGTTCTGTAAACTAGAGGCCTTGCAGGGAGAGGGAGAATAGACTACATGATAAAGAAGATTAAAGATTTTCACTGGAAGATTGGTGCTTGAAAAACAGATCTGAATGTATTAGTTTGCTTTAATTAAGCACTGAACTGTGGTAATTAGAGTTACAGGGAAAGAGCATTAGTATTTTAAAAGACTGAATTGCTGACTCTGCTCTTCCTTCTGCCTATGCACCACTGAGTTCCATCCTTGATACAGCAATGTGCCTGATCTCATTCAGTGATTATCTGCTTGTGTAATTTCAAGGCAAATAGCAATGAAGCAGACGATAGGTGAAGGCCCTCCAGTTTGCATACTGTCTTCCAGGAAAAGAACTTTATAAAACATAACACAATGGTGTCAACCCCTGCATGAAATACCTACACTAACAACAAAGCAGTGGATGAGGTGGTTGGTGGTATACTCATGCAGTGTCCTGAACTTTATGTTGCATCCCAGCTTAGTGCAGGGATTGAATTGGGGTGGGAGCTTCTGCTCTCTTTCCTCAGCTTTTTCCCTAACAGTCCTTTTCATTTGGCTGGGATATTTGTTTTTAATACTGCTTATCTCTGTTTAAAAGAACAACTAATTGTCACCCAACCCACATAGCTTCTTCCTAGGAATTTCTTTGAGTTGCTTCTGTCTGAGAACTGACCCTTTGGGCCTGGTAGCTACTCTGGCAGACCATAATTATGGCTTAGAATGTGCAAGGTTTCTCCTAAAAATGCCAGACACAGATGTGCTCCCTAAGTAAGTCAGTATTTAATATCATTTACTATTCCCTATCCTCCTTCATAGCTGTGATGGGAGGGAGCACGCAGCATTCCAGAGCCCAGCCTTGTAGGAAAAGAGCAGGCTCTCTTTGTTTCCAAAGCAGAACATCAGGACATGATTTGCACCCAGAGCCTGAGGAGAAGATAGCAGTTAATACAGGTCAAGCTCTAATGTCAGAGAGGGAAAATATCTTGCTAAAAGATAATATTCCCCACATACCTAGATGAAAAATATTTGCTAAATCTCAAACTATGGAGGCATGCTCAGGCCTAATTAATCTGAGCTGTGGAAATGTTTAATTTTGATCTATCTTGCAGGACAGGAATTTTGATTAATATACATGATTTATGCTTCTGTGAAGAAAATCACCTGTCGATGGAACTTCAGATAGTAAAAGGGAGTGTTATTCTGTCTGTGGGATTTCAAAGGAATGGGAGGAGTGAACACTTTTGTTTTATTTTGTAGGATTTTCTATATCCTACTTCTAAATATTTTCTCATCCTACATGAAGTCCTGCACTTAAAAAAACGTGTTTATGTACATACAGCAGGTTATGGAGGGCTGGAGTATTGCCTGTGCGTGTAGCAATTTGACTGTGGGTGACTGAAGTGGGAACTGAAGTTCATCAAAGCTTCTGAATTTGTAGGAGGGACTCTGTATGTCTTCACTTGGGATCTAGAAATGACTTATTTTTCCTTTGCTTATTTTTCTCTAATCCCTGAACTCCTTGTGACTGAGAAAGAGACGATGACAAAATAAAAAGAGATTCCTGTTAATATTAAAGTGAATAGTACAGATTATTAGGAGGCAAGAGCTGATGAGCACTGGGCAAGTACAGGTGTTTAATACAGAGGTTGCCCACTTATCACCAGTTCACTGCTTAGGCACCTCTCAGAACATTCGTGCTCCGAAACTAGAAGTTAGGATATAAGGATAAGAGCGTAAGAAGGCGAAGAAATAATGGCTCATTAGTGATGTGTGAAAAGGGCAGCAGCAGTTTGCTGCAGGAAGTTCTTGCCCCCTCCTGGCTGAGAAGCTCTTTGGACCTTGTAATAGTGCGGGGTGTTCTGCTATGTTCTTTCATGTGTTCAGTGTGTCGTCACGGAGGATGTGGTCAGGCCGTATCTGCAGATGAAACAGCTTGATGTGTAGAGAGCTTGTTAGGCTTCGGTTTCTGTGTGGAGACAAGCAGTGTAGTGCACTGCAGTTGTACAATCTATGTCCTGTCAAGATTTGTTCTGCACAAGGAAATGTCTTACAGAAAAAGTTATTTTTTATTACATTCATAACATTTTTTTGTGTCAAAAACTTCTAATGTTTTCTCCGAGTTTTTCTTGAAAAAACGTAGAGGAGAAAAGATGCTTTAAATAATTATTTAAATTACAGTAATTTAAACCCTTTATCGTGTAAGAAGTATCTCTGAGAAATCACACTGGATTGCTGTTAATGAACAACAGTGCATAAGCAGGATTAAAGAATTTGGCATGTCACAGAGCTCAGAATTTGGTCCTCTTAGACCAACATCTTAAACGCGTGGCTTTCTCTTGGTGGTTCTTTTCAGACTGCATGAGAGACTGGTGCTTTTGTCTCAGCCTTGCTAATCCTTCCAAAACCACATTATACTGCATTGTATCATTTTGCTGCTGTACTTGATAAAGCTTTGTGCATTTTACTCGGATGTGAAACAGCACAATAGGTATAATGCCTTTAGAGAATGGTGGCTCTGCCAGAACCCCTGTCCAATTATGTGGAAGAGTTTTTAAGTAAGATAAGAAAATGCACAAAGCCAACCTTTTTTACTGTATAGATTTCGCGGGGATTATCTTGACAGATTGCTAGGTGGAATTCTTTCGGTATGAAAATGTTAAAGACAACTTTTCTAATTTGACATGGCATACAAAACAATGAAAGGCAATTGCTTCTGAAATTCATAAACATTACATTTCCCTTGGTGATGCATTTTATGAGGAAGGGCACCTATTTTACCTATTTTTAAAGTATTAATTGTGTTACATTGCTTCAGCTGTGCGGCTGGTGATGTCACAGTACTAGAAAATAGAGAACTTCATCCAGTTTCAGCAAAGTTACTCATGTGGCCAGCACTATCCTGAACGGAGATAAAGTGCTTGTCTCCTGAAAGCAAGAGATATTGTGTCTAGAGAGACAATGTGGTGGCTACTCCATCAATTTGTCTGTGGACACATGTTAATTTTCAGTGTTACTAAACTGACTAGAGTGTGAGGACAGCTGTGGACTAAAGATATAGAGGGCTGCTCTGAAAGTAATGCCTCCTATTTTATTACGCTGGCCCAAGACGTCAGAGGCAGCTGTTGATGGGATGGCAGTAGAGGCTGAACCTGCACATCAGTATTCTGTTACATTGTGTTGCCGTGTGACAGATGGCAGCAGAGGGGCAGTCTGACACAGTGGCATCTGCCATGGAAGTGTGTATGAAGCATAGGTGTGTCAGCGCATTCCTCCATGCAGAAAAGAGGGCACCCAGTGACAATCACTGACACTCCTGTTCATCGCTGGTGAAAATGCGCAGTTACTGGTGGTGACTATGCTGGAAAATAGTGTTTTGTAGCTGAGAATTAGCTTGATCAATTAGTGTTATTGTGATCTTTGTTGTAGTTTCCATGGAAATAAACACGAAGCATTACTTTTGGAGCAAAGTATTTGGACTAATTGTATTATACTTCATATACTTTTGAAGTTTATATTTAAAAAAAATGAAGTTCAGGGATGAGTGAGAAGTTTCTGCATGAAATTTTCTGTTGACTCTGATAATCAGTGTTCACAAGACAAGCTGATATTAGATAGCAAATAGTAACCTTACTAAAGTGTGAGATGAAGCACACAGGCTTTTTGTTGTCTCATCAGGCAGGAGGATTGGATTAAATTGTTTTCCTCATTTTAGAATGGATGGCTTTAAATATGGCATGTTTAGGTGTAAAATAACAAATATCCTATTTGTCCTTTATTGGCTACATTTATTTGGGTAAATTTTGAAGTGGCTCATCACTTGCCCTGGACAACCACAACCTGAATCACCGAGATGTCTGATAGGTAGGCAAGTGCCTATGGAGGAAAGACGAAACAATTGAAGAACTCTCAACTCATCTTCCTTTGTGAGAAGGGAAATGTTTATTTCAGAAAATAAGAAGTAACTGTATTTTTTTTTTTTTTGTACTGAAATCCCTGAAATTTCATGCTTAAGTGAGGCAAGATTATTCCCTTTTATAATTAAAGAATGCAGACAGTAATATGGTGTGTCCTTCCAGGTGACAGACGGTGGCTATGATAAGAAGTTAGCAGTGGGCTGCATGTAAAATGAATGCAGGTAATCTTGAGGGTTTTTTCTTCCTTGCCTACTTCTTAGAAATACCTCAAATTGACACTAATTTGGTAGTTTCAACTCCCAAAGCCCCTTTGGATAGTGAGGGTAGAATGTAAAGAAATTTTCCTCAGAGTCAGTCAGTAACTTTCTCCTTTCTTCAGGTTACAAAAGGTAACTGATGCGAATAGCAGGACTGTTCAATGCTATCATTGAGTCTGAACTGAAAACTAGATTGATGAGCAATGGAGACTTTCTTTGGCATTTTAACAATTAAAAACAATGACAATGAGCAGGATGTGAAGAGTTCATGACAGATCTGCTGAATGATGAATTTCTGTCTGATAAAAAAAAAAAAAAAGATGATGGTGTAAGCTCAGAATGTTAAAGTAATCTGCTAAACCACTTTCCTCTTCCCTTGTGCATGCATGTGTAATCTCTCCTGTGAACTGAAGAAAAAGGCTGGACTTAGTACCTGCAGGTGCAACATCTGTGTTGCACTGCTTGCCCTCTGCAGTGGTTAATGCAATAGAAGGGATTGCACTCCATTCATCCTTATTTCTGTACAGTGCAGCCTGCATTAATATGCAGCTGACTGGGAATGCTGCATATGAGGAAGGAGAACAAGTTTTCTCTAAAGAGAGTTTTTAAAGCAGATTTAAGGTGGAGCCACTTATGAATAAGTGCTTTGCTTTTGAGACTGTGATTGTGCCCCTTTTGGTAGAGCTTAACAGCAGCAATGATAAAATACAGAACATTGTGTTGAAGAAAAGTACATTGGGTTGTCAGCAAGAATTTAGTTGAGTTCCACTAAGTGTTTGGGAGGCTGTGAACAATAGACTGTCTGCTCACTTCCATTTTAGTCATCTGTCTCTATTTTAAATGTAGATGATCATATTACTGAAAATATTCCACCCCCTCACCATCATTCAAGATGTGTGTGACTAAGATATGTAATAGTTTCATCTATGATCAGGGACACTGTCCTCAGCCAAGAAAAAACAACAGGATGTCTCACCTGTGTCATATCAGTGGGTCATGCAATAGAGATCAGTCTTTTGCTGGGTTTCAGGGATTCAGTGTCTTTGTTGCACTTGATCTCTGCAGTGTTAAATGCACTAGAGGAGGGAATTTTTGAGATGACAGAGCGCAGCTGGTGATGAGTAAAGATTTGGTTCTTTGATATTTCAAAACAATATCTTGGGCTGATTTGTCAGTTATCTGTGAGGACACTACTTTGCCTTGAAGATTTTCTGGCACATTTTGAATTTCTTATGAAGTTGTTATTTGAATGATGCAATACTATAATTCAGCAGGGATTTATGTAGTTGTTCTTTCTGTTATGTTTGTACTCATGTGAGAGCTGAAGCTCATTGAAGAGTTTACTGTTGAGCAAATGACAAGCTGATAGTACTCACAAACAGTGTGTTCAATTCCAGTCCTGTTTCTTGAAGAGGAATCTTGGCACTGTACTGAAATAGTATTCCCAGTTTCACCTGCTGGATGTGCTGCTTTTTCTGTAGCTATTATTTAAGTACTTCTTTTTTCCTTTCTTACACTGTCCTTGCAGCTGGTGCTCTATTTGGCAAGTGGGAAGCTTTGCTATGTTCCTATATATTGTTGCTTATATTGTCATTGTATATATAACATATTCTTATATATTATTACTGGCATATTATATCAGCTTATGGTAAAGTGAAGCTCTCTGAACAGTCCCCTCATGCTAAGGTGATTACAGCGCTCCATTTCATGTAGGGTCAGACCAATCTTAAAGAATTAAAATACAGGTCTTCATTAGCCTGGGTTGTGAGCTGAGCTGTTGAATAAAAGTGAGGTTGTAACATGTCTTGTTAAAGGTGTTTCATTGTCTGTTTATTGTTTGTCTTTATTTATTTAGGTTGATAAAAAATTCTGTCAAATTCTCTACTTCATAAACCGTCTCTCCATGTCCTTGTGAAATCTGAGTGCACCCCACAGGCTTTAGAAGGAAAGAGCCAGCTGAAATCCAGTGAAAGTTTTCTGTGTTTAATGAGTCAGACTCTAATATTTATCCTGAAGAAATTAGTGTAAGATTGCATTCATCTTTCTGCACTTGTAAACTGAACATTACTATTAGAAGAAAGGGTGTAGGGTTTTACTCTGTGTGGTGTTTATGCAAAATAATGTTCAGGGGACATCAGTGCCATTTTTTCATCAATCTTTCAAAAATCCTTGTGTGTCTGAACTACTGTGGCATGTCTTTTATTGGGCACTTTTAAATTGCTTAGTAGCACAAGGTTGCTGTTACAGAATCCTGGAAGATGAACATTTTTTGCTGTTTGTTTTTTTCCTTCTTGAAGCTCAATTTATGCCTCATGCTATGTGTAGTTCATCTCCACTGTTCAAATCCAGTTTCAACATTAGTGTTCTTAATTTGCTCATGGGCTTTTATATCATATTTATCATATTTTTCACTAAAGTATCTGACTGCTTCAAAACCAATGAACACATTCGGAACCAATGACCATATTCACAAAATAGCTTTGAGATGAATGATGTTATTATCTGTCATTTCAGTTGGGCATGGATGTACAGAGAGATTAAGGTCAGTTGTGACTATGGGTGTTTTATTTTAAACATTTACAACTTTTATCCTATCTGCCCAAACTATGTAGCATTACATGGATTTTTGTACATTTAGAACTCAGCTTCCATCATCTTTTGCATACCTGCAAGTGTACAGAACTGCTGAACTACTTCCCTGATGGGCAGAAACCCTTCAGATTAATTGTGCATTCTCTGAACTGTTTGAAGAAATCACTTCCACCCACACAGCTTACAGACTGTCAAAAAATCTAGAAGATTTCAGTTCCTCAGGGAATTTCCCTCTTTCTTGGGGATGAGACCATCCTCTGCTACTTGAAATCTCCAGTTTTTTATTCTGCACTTCTGAGCTGCAAGTAATAAAGAAGGAACTTGGAAATAGTCGTTAAGAAAGCCTTCTGTACTGTAAGATTGTAATAAGGGACAGGATTAGTAGTAATGGAAAGGAATCCATATATATTTATGGAGGAAATCATTCCTTATAAAGCCACTAGAGTTTTTTAACATGGTGAAAAAACGTAGTTAGGACTGGCTTGGCTGGTGGCCCATAGGCAGATTTCTTCAAAGTTTATGATCATTTTACTTTTTATGTAGTTTAAATGTAAAAAAAGTTGTAGCTTCTAGAGATTAATGTCTGGTTAAAGACAGAATAGAAAGTCTTGGAATATAGCTTGGACTTGAGAGGAAGTCTTGTAAAATTCATTGTAGGGATCTGTTCTGAATATTCATGGAACAAATAGCAAGGTCATAAAGCTCAAAAATTATGAAAATAACTGTCATTAACTAGAGTTCACTCATTAAGTCACCATGGAAAGAAATGGTAGGTAAACTTCACACTGAGTCTGAGTTACATAGTACCTGTGTGCAGTTTTAGAAATACTATAACTATTTAGAGATCTGGGGTCACTATGGATTACTAGGCAAAAAAATGCCTACCTGATTCCTCTGATGACTGAAAAAAGCAGGCACGTTTTTAGAAGATGCTGGCTCTCTTCAGTTTTGGCAAAGATACTTCAGACCTGGAAAAGATTTGGAGAAGAATAATGAGATGACAAAAATGTTGGAATGAATTCCCTGTGTGGAAAAGTTAAATGGAGTAGAACTCTGAAAGGAAACAACTGAAGCAGGCACACAATAAAGGTCTCTAAATGAATGCAAATAAGAAATGATTATTCATCACCTCTTATAATAGAAGAGCCAATGGGCAACCACTGAAACTCTCATAAAACAAATTTAAACCAAAATGCTGTATTTCACATGCCATGCATAATTCAAGTGTGAAACTCACAGTTTTTAGGATATCAAAAGTATAAAAAGAGCAATAAGCAATTAGTGAAAATCATGGACCCATCAAGGGTTATTAAACACAATGATGCAGATGCAAACTCTAGTTCAGGAAGCTGGGACATTATTCTGGCAGAAGTATCATCTGTATTTGCTGTTTTTACACTTTTTCCACACATAAACTGCTCTCCATGCTGAGACAGGATACCAGATTACACTTTTCATCTGACCTGATTAATCTGTTCTTATTTTCTAACAGCCTTCCCAACTGAACCCCAAAGCAGTTTTTTTCAGTACACTTAGTAAGGGAAAAAACTTTGAAGAATGTAACATGCAGTTATGCATTTGCACAACAAACCAGTTTTGTCATCTTTTCAAGGCAAGTGAATTGGAGCAATGGGTTTCACAGGTACTTTCTAACGGTGAGGGATAGATCTTTTGCAGGACTATTGATTTCTTTTCTGATCCTCAAAGTCTATCTGATCATGTTCTTCTATCTTATTTTTGCCAAAGTTGAATGAATTTTGTCTATCTGTATCCCATCAATTTTGTTGCCATCTCATAGAGCATGAAAAAAGGCTGGAATTATTTCTGATGTATTTTTTGTAGCTGACTGGGGGCTTGAGTCTGCCTTACTCCTGACACCTCTCTCATCTGGTAAGGAAATATCCGGAAGAGTCAGGCTCTTCTCTGACTGTGGTTCCTCCTCTCCTGAATAGAACTAGAGCTATGCTTTTTGATAGGGTAGCACAAAGAAGTCTAAAGAACTAAAAGAAGAGAGAGAATAGACTTGAGTTTTCCTCCCTGCATCCTGTCACCTCTGTCATTCAGAGATAAAACCAGAGAGGATGGTAAGAACTGCACTCTGATGCCATCAGACCATCTTACATCAAAGTAAAGCAAGAAAACAAAGTAAGATTAAACACAAACCACAAAGATGTCATGCTGCCCATGCTGTGCTGCCTGAGCTTTTTATTTCAATCCCTGTATTTTTCAGAACCATCTGTGCAAGGAATGTTTTGTCAGTTCTTCCCCACCCACTCTATCCTTTATGCACCTTAGGCCTGTGCAGTTATTGGCTCTGTCTTACCCCAGATTCTCAGGGGCTTCCTCTTCAGTCATCCAATATGTCAGTGGCTCTTGCTGCACACAGCGCATTTCAGGAAAGCCTACAGAAGTTGAGACATTTAGCCCTCCTGCTGCTATGTTCTTCCCTTAGATGAATGTATTGCCACACACCCACCATAATCTGCTTTAAAACATTTCATTTGCAATGAAGAAAAAAAAAATTTCACATGGTTATTGCTTTCTGGAGCCAAGTCATTTTGCATTCTTAGATTGAGTATGCTTCACATATAGCTGCTTCTCCTGTATTTATTGTGAGAAAGAATCATGAACAGGCTATAAGGGTAATGTTTTTTTTTTTAGCTGTGTTCTTTGACTGCTACTAGCCTCTTCTTGGGGAACTCAAAAATAAATAAGGAGAGAAAAGAGCATTCCTCCTTTCTTTACATGTTGTTTTAGGGTGTATTCAAGTCTTTGTGCAAGTTTAGTGCATTTATCAAATCATCTGTAGCCATAAAAATTGAGCTCAAACCTTTTTATTGAAGAAAAGACTCAAGAGTATGGATTCTTCTTTTTAGAAGGTCTGTGGCTAAAAGTGCTGTGGTTTTCCTCAGTCTGTGCAGAATTAATAACTCATTGCATCAAGACAAAGCTGTAATCTATCCTTCTATATATCTTATTGTTGATCCTCATCACCTGGATGTTAAATAACAGAGGGAGTTAGAACATGGAAAATAGGTTAAATTGTGCCTGATGCTTTCTAAACAATATCAGAGACTTGACAATTAAACACTCAAAATACTCAAAGCTTTCACTGTAATCACAAAGAAAATTCCTGACTGGATATCCTAAGTCAATAATTTCATATAAAAAAAAACCTGTAGTATGGATTTTTCTAGATGATTAAAAAGTGAGCATCTGAAATGTAGTTTAGTAAAATAATGTTCCTCTTGATGCTTCGTGATTCTGATTCAAAATTCAGCACAAAGGTGTCCAAGAGTAGTGTCTAGTGAATAAGAAACTTTCTGTAACAAACTGAAACAGAAACAGGTTATCTTGTTATCTTGGAGCAAGGGTTCTCAGTGAGGATATTTTGGTGAGCTACGCAAATGAATGGGGACTGGTAACTCAATGGGAATCACTTCTAAGTGCGACTGAACTCCTTTGGATGGGACTGAACCACATCCCAGAACATTCTTGGGACACGTGGATCCAAATTCTTCTCACAGATACCTGACCTCCTGGCTTGCTTTCTGCAGGGCAGGAATTGCATGCAAAGCTGTGGAGAGCATCATAGCTGATGCTGAGTGAAACCCATGCTGGGAAATCCCCCAAACATTGTCTTATGATAAGAACAAGGAAGGTAGCAGAACATTTCATATTCTGTAAATGCCACATTTGTAGTCACAATACTAATGGACTAAAGGTTGGGAATTATCGACTAGAAGTTTGCAGTGATCTTTCAGACAATGTGAGAGATATAGTTACATTTCTGAAGCCCATAAGGGAATTTTTGGCAATATGCTGTTTAGCAGCTGAACTCACTGCTGCAAGGCATTGAAGGAAGGCAATAGCCAATAATTTATTTCAATATCAAAATGAAATACACATTCCTACGCATTACAAAAACATCAGGAGTGTAACAGCAAATACAGAAAAAAAAAAACAACACCCAAATATTATTCTCATTCCCAGACAGAAAGCAGCCTGTTATTTCTGCACTGGGGTGGGTGTTCTCCCACATGATCATTCCCAACAAGAGCACTTAATTGGGCACAGTTTGTAGCTGGCCATCAAATGAAGCAGGCAGCCAATCCGGTCAATTATGGTTGACCAATAGTTGCATTCTCACCACTTAATTTATGTCCTGATGAACAAAAGCCTTGGGTGATACAGGGAAACGATGGAGAATCTCAGCTTCAGGAAACAGAAGAACCTGTCCCTCTCTGGTTAACCACTCTGACATCTTTGAAGAGCTGAAGCCATATCTGAACACCACATTATGCCTTTCTGTTTGAACAGAGGCTGTGTGTGTCCCTTCCCTCAGGTCTCAGTCCTCAATCTGATGACTGTCCCAGCTCTTTCCATCTTGACAAGGGGCAGCTTTCCTCAGTCACTGTCCCTAGCAGTTGTTGAAAAGCCTCAGAGATCAAAGTTTTAAAAAGTCATCAGATTCTAAATAACTATTGTGAAAAATAGCCTTTCACTGTTAGAAAGAGTAAGGCTGTAGTGGTGGCTCTAGAACCCTCAGGTTGGTCATTAGGAGCAATTTCACCCTCAAAAGAGTGATCAGGCACTTAGGAGTGTGCTGCCCGCGGAGGTGATTGAGTCACCGTCCTTAGAGATGTTCAATAAATGTTTACATGTTGTACTAAGGGACACAGTTTAGTGGGGAAACATTGGTGGTAGGTGGACACTTGGACTAGATATCCTTGGAAGTCTTTTCCAACCTTGGTGATTCAGTGATTCTGTGATCTAAACTGAAGTTGAATTATACTATGATACTGAATGAAATTCAGGTGTGTTCAGTGTTCAATCCATACATCTTTCCTGCTAGAAAGAGGAGTATGGGGTAACTCCCCTGCTTTTATACATTGTCTTCTTACTGAATGTGGAAGTTGTCTGAAGGTTTTGTAGCCACAGGTGGCATTTTGGTGTAAAGCTGTGAGCTCCCTCCCAGGTCCTGAGGAATGGAGAAAGCATGGCAGAGGGCATGGAGTCTGACATTCTCTGTCAGCTCCAAACAAAAATTTTTACAGATCTACTACAACTAATATCTCTAGCCATGACCTAGTCAGTAATGAAACATCCACTTAGCATCTGGCTCACTCTCCTCTCCTGTGAGACAGGGAGAAAATGGAAGGGAGGCAGGAAGACTCATGGCTTGAGATAATGACAATTTAATAGGGAAAGCAGAAGCCTATGCACCAGTTGAGGAAAAAGGAATTCATTGACTACTTTCCATTGGGAGACAGATGTTTGGCTACTTTCTGGAAAGCAGGGCCACAGCATGCAGTTACTTGGGAACACCATAAAGGTATTCTGCATTTCTTCTCCTTTTCCTGAGCTTTTATTGCTGAGAATGGTGCTGTATGAAATGGAACAGAATGAATGCCTCTGATAAGTTGGGGTCAGCTGCAGTGGTTGTGTCCCCTCCCAGCCACCTGCCCATCTCCTTGTCAACTTGCTGAATGGCATGGAAGAAGAGAGAGAAATCTGTGACACTGTGTCAACACTGCTCAGCAGTAGCCAATGTTGGTGAGTTATCAGTTGTTTCAGCTAAGTCTCCTTTTGAGTCAGTACATGTAAGCAACACCTTTTTGATTAATTTAACATATTGCAGACATGAAGAATAAATAATTTCTTTCATTGCTCCTTGTTATATAAAGCAGTTATAACTGGGTGCAACACTGGGAAACAGACTTCTTGAAATCTTACTTTTCTTTTGGCTGCTTGGTAATCCATCTTTCTGGCAACAGTTTTGAGTTAACAGCCTATTAGAGAAAATGTGCAAATAAAGACGAAAAGGTTTAGAGACTTAAAACACAATTAGGGGACATTCACCCATGGAAAATAAATGAATAAATAAATATAAAGAGAATAGCAACTGATGATCTAAAAGCTACTGAAGCCTGATGTTCAGCAATTTTCCATCAAACTTCTTAGGAAAACAACACAGGATAAGAGTTAGTAAAACAAGGTATGCTGGAAAAATACCACAGCCTTCTGCTAACGTGTGCATAGTAACAATTGCATGCTTTTATTTCAGAAGCTTGAATTAAGCCTGAGACACCGGAAGAATTTTGAGAAACTGTTTACTAGCTAGCCTGGGCGTGACAAATTGTTTGCTAGAGACCCAAGATTAGTTACTTTGATACCACCCTCTACTAAACCAAGGGACAGATTTCAGTATATTCTTCTGGTGATAAAATTGGGAAGCTGTATTGAAGGTACTGAAAACTAATCAAAGGCTGGGATCAGAGATGGACCATCTAAGTGACTGGATTCATCTCCTGGGTAATGGCTGGAGCTGACAGGCTGATTGGACACAAGTAGTAGTGAAAGCCAGGTAGGAAAGCCAGGTTAACCTGCTATCATTAGCTTTCCATTAACGTGGCATGGTTTGATTTATTACATCACCTAAAGAGCAGAGCTATTCTGAAGTGGATAACTCTAAAGTTTAATGGCCAGATTAACTAATGCTGATGCACAGAGGTTTAAATTAAACCTCCCTGAGCCATCTTGGGCCTCTGCAGGATTCCACAGGAAGGATGTCTTTCAGACCCATTACGCTATGTGTTTAGCTTATGGTCAGGCACCTTTGAATTTCAGTTTTTAATCTTTTAAGGCAGATGTGCTGAACTGCCCTGGATGAGGTCACATATTACTCTTTTGAAATGTTTACTTTTCTTTTGGTCCATGAAGTTCCATGAAGATGCTGAATATCTGGCCTGTGTTTTTATTTTCTGTAGGATTGCACATTTTTCCAATAGATAGGATTCTTTGGCTGATTTTCCTCCTGCTTCAATATGCACACTTCTTATTCTGAATTGTCCTTCATTTTAGATATCCAAAGTCACTTCAACTCCAGAGATGGTAATCTCAATCCATGCTTTACAAACAAAGGAAAATGTTTTATTTTTATTTTCAGACTGAACGCAATGCTTACCTCAGCTCCTGTTTTCTCTTTATCTTCACAGATATTTGATAACTGATCTCTCGCTTTTCTTCACTATTTTTTATTTCCATTATGAAATGACGGAAGTCCCTAAAAGCTACAGCACTCCCTTGGGGGCACACTTATCTGAGCTAATACACAAATGATTTAGATAGTAATAAAACAGTGATGCATAATGAGTGCATTTAGCATTTAATGCCTGTGAAGGATCCCGGTAGCTCAAAGGCAGAATTGTTCTTGATTTTCTGGGTCTTTTACACTCTAGGAATAACCAGGCTATTAAAAAGTTACCCGACAACTTAATAATTGTAAAAATTTACTCTCAAAGTGTTTCTCACCTGACACGTTGTCTTTTCTGTCAAATACATTGTTCTTTAATAAAAGGGAATGTCTTGAAAGCAAATGACAAATTTCTGTCTTTTCTGTTAAGATACGCTTTGTTAGGCTTAATGTATTTGCTTTACTTTGTGCTGAAAAACTAGTATCCTATGTGGAGAGAATTGGTGACAGCTTTCTCTAGACTAAACTCCACAAATTCGATCCCTGGTGATTTTGAAGCTATTATTCAAATTTGGGACTCTAATATGTGAAGTGCACCAAGTGTGTTATGCTCGGGACTATTGAAACACATGAGGATAGCAGTTCAAAAGTTCTCCTTTGTAGTGCAATTCTGAAAGGCCAGATATAATTAATTGAATGGATCATAAAATGCACAAAAGAGAGTACTTATTATTTGTTCTTTATCTGCCCATGTAACCGCTTGTGTCCCTGAATATTGTACATACAAGAAGTATACGGGTTTTGGCCCAGAATTTTTGTTCTTCTGTGTCTGCAGAAAAGAAATCATTCCTAAACTGACAATTTAAAACACTGCCATCCAACTATTATTTCAATATCCATTCTAAATCTTGCATACGTAGTATCTGACAAAAATTTATGGACTGGTTGTTTTTTCTATTTTGTTGAAGAAGGTCCTTTGTGCTTATGAAAAGAAATATCTATGGAAGAAAAACAGAGAAATAGACTATGTGGAAAGAGGAAATTAAAGCTGCTCCTGAGCATCCTATGATTAAATCCAGTGTGTACTCTGACTAAATGCACCAATAGCACTGACAGCTACAAAACACCCATAGTGCTGACTGAGTGCATCACCAGCAGCTGACATGTTAAAATCCAGAATAGCAGGTGTCTTGAATATATAATTTTATTACATTTTCTTTATCTTATTTTTGATGGTGACCTCTGGGAAAAAGTGGTGGCGATGGTTTAATTTGGTCCTTGAAAGTGTTAGCAGTATTTTTCAGGTAACAGCTGCCTTTGTTACTGAGGAACCTTGTGTCATAAGTAACATTTACAATGCTGGAACGGTGCTAGCAGCGCTACTGGTTTGTGTCATTTAACTTGGGAGCACTGTCTGTGGCACTGCTTCCAGTAAATAAGCTCAACAGAGTTAGGAAGGTAACTTTCAATTCTTTTGCCTTTTGTTTGACTTTTTAGTGAGCTTCCAGCTCTGGAAGTTTAGAGTACTGTTAAACTTTTTTTTTCTATCAACACGTGAATCAGTAAAGTACTCATACCTGTCGGAAATCACATGGAGTCAGTTAGTCAGCTCCTAAATTACTGCAGAAGCAATACAGATCAAAGTATAGCAAAGCAGCTGATGTTACCTGAGCAAGCAGTAAATAGGAGTCTCTCTTTCCTACTCTTTCTCACTCTGTCTCTTCATGCTCCTTGAATATGATGGTGACGTGCAAGCCAAAGAATATTAAACTGTAAAGAAATATTCCACATTTATAAATGCAAGAATGCTGAAGATCTGATAGGGGCCATGGTGCTGTAGTAGATGAAGGTGATGACCTAATGGAATACACAATTAAAATATAAGGCATCATTCTTTCATGTGAGTGTTTGATTAGAAAGAACGGATACATCCAGCATGGCAATCCAGACCTGATTGTTGTCACACTTGCTGCTCAGCACAGGCAAACTTCAAAAGGTGAAAGATTTTATTTAGTTATTATGCCAGAAATTACTATTATGGATGGTGAGGAAAGATTTTTCCAGTGGCTGGCAAAAATATTTAAATTGTGAAATACTTCTAATACTGGTGATTGTTGATTGGCATGAAAATTTTTGTAGTCATTTCATGGCTGTGAATATTCATGAATAAGGCCTTCATGCTGCTCAGGGCTGGCCATTAATTTGCTCTTTACTACTGACTGGGTTTATTCCCACTAGCACATCATAAAGAGTGAGAAATTCTAGAAAGACTTTGAATTTTTTTGTAGTCCTGTGCCAGTGCATTTGATACATTCTATTTTTAAACACCACTTGAAATATGAACATTAAAAGCCAGAAACATTTATATAGAATAATGAAGGCTTAGATTAAATTCTAAAGTAGTGGTTACATTTTAATAATCTCCTGCTTATCCTTCCTTGCAGTTTTATCAATAACCCTTGGGATGTTGACTATATAAGCAGAGGATTAATCGTGTTTTATGACTTAGGTCACATTTCTACACTGTATGTTATTCTGTAGTTGCTCAGCAAGGCTCCAAGGAGCAGAGCTCCTCTGAAAGCCAGTGGGAACCAACACCTTCCTCTGGGAAAACTGGGAGCTGCTGTGCTCAATGCAGCATTTGGTGCACTGTGAGGTGTTTGAGTGAATTTATCTTTTGTATGTGTGTGTCTCTTTGCAGCAAAATTTACTACCATGTTGCATCATAACAGCTATGTACTATTCAGTAATGGAAAAGCAAGGGATCTCTGATCCAGGGTTCAAGTTTTCAGTGTATAGGAAGGAGGAGGCAAAATGATTTGAGTACCAGTGGTGGTTCTCAAGCCATCCCAAAGTATTTCTAAACACAAAGCTGAATGCTAACTGCTTAATATTTCCCTTGGGAACAGCAATTTTCATCTTCAAATCCCGTTACCAAATAGCAGATGCAACTTACTTGGGAAGATCGTCTCTGGGGAAATAAATCACTATTTTAAATGTTTCTTGTCCTTAAAGTTCTCTTTTCTGTATATGCACTCATGAAACTGGCACAGGCTGCTGGGTGCTCAATCTCTTTGTTTCCTTATTACTGAAATTCACTAAAACAATTGCAGTGTGATTGACAGCTGGATCAGTTTCAGTGGAAATACCAGCCTGAGACAAATTGCATTTTTTGGTGTTTAATGCTTGCTATCTATTTTATGCTTGTTATCTTTTCAAACCATACAAAATTGCATGTGTGTGTTCAAATTTCACAATAATTTCTTTTATTCCAACACAATTCCTGTAGTGACCAAAGAGACTTTTATTAAGAATAGAAGATCCACAGGGTTTGTTGCATGTGTGTTACATAGTATGTTGATGATTCTATGCAAACCTGAGCTAAGTGGCTTCATTCCTTGTAGCTCCTGGTGCTACAGAGATCGGATGCCTTATAACTGACTTCACAAGTCAGAATTTTGGCCCATTTCCAGGTTTCCATGTGATACTTCGTGGCTCCATAAGCACCTGGTCGTCCAATCTGCCTTTGCAGGACAACGGAGATGCTTTTACGGATCATTTCTACAGCCTTCCCATTTCTAACACAGCCTTTGGTGCTGAGAGGCTTTGGGATTTCTGCATTTCAGAGCTGAGGTTTAAATGTTTAGAGCAACATTTGGTGACGAGCTTCTTGTCATTTGTGAGCAGGAATGAGGTTCTTTCCAGGTAGTTTAGAATGTGCTTAGGGAAGGAAAACAAATTTTCTTTTTTTCCCTCAATGCCCCCCTCTTCCCCGTTTTTCTTTTTCCCCCGGAGGTTTTTTGCCTTGGTTACTGGGGAATAAAATAGTACAGTTTCATGCTAGGTGCTAAAGAATAAGTTTGCATGTAACCATGTTTAGGTATCCATATACATGTCCAAAAAAATGAAGAATTAAAAATGGTTATGTTTTTAGAGCAACTTATATATATATATAAGATATAACTATATAACTATATAACTATATAACTATATATATATATATATATATAACCTGGCACTGGTCAGCGTCTGTAGATATGAGCACAGAAAACAATGCTTATCCTTTTAAAATTGCTCTGAGTCCATCTTTGGTAAACTTGAAACATTGTGTATTTCCTATGTATTCTGCATGGCTTTTAAAATCGCTGTTTCTAAACAGTCATCTTCACTGCTGTTGAAAAAAAAACAACAAAGAATGGGGAGTGGGGAACAGAGGGGAGAGCACAGTTTTACATGTGCAAAAAACTTCAGCAAGTATCCTGCAGGCCTAACTTCATTACAAGCCCTAAAACTGAAGTCACAGCGTGGATCTTACATGAATTAACTATATGAAAAAGTGTCAGTTTATCTATCCCATTACCCATGAGGCAGAAGGAAAGACTAGAATTAAATTGCTTTTTATGATTTAAAAAAACAACAAAACCATATAGACAGACAGTTCCAGAAGGCAAAGCAGAACTCCTGCCAGCCGCAGGGACGGAGCTGCCCTCACAGGAGAGATGTGGTACCCAACTGAAGTTACTGCAGTAAGTCCTCGGTGAGGAAAGCATGATGAGTTTGTCCGGCTGCGCTTAAGGCTTGTCTGCATGCTGAAGAACAGCACAGCACATCCTTGCAGCTCTTATCTACAGAGTGATGTGGTGCACTGGTAGAGGGCTTTGTCTTTATTCACAACACATTCAGTGTGTCTCTGCAGGGGAGGAAGCAACACTTGCCTGTCAGCCTGTCCTCTACCACCGTCTGCAGAATAAACTGAACTCTAAGTCACCATTAAAGAGAAGGAGTGAAAGGTAAAGCGAAAACGGGAGAGAAAGGGAATTGCTCTCTGGCTTATTCATACATTTGCTCTCTGCAAAGGCACAAAGCAGAAGGAGCAGCATCAGCAACCTTGAAAGCAGTGACTTCAACTATTTCTAATTAATACAATCTGAGCTACTTTGAGAAGCCAATTTATTACTTACGCATACAAGCTTGAGCTTTGCTGAAAACTGGATGTGCCACGCACACCTTTGCTTCTGATTTATACGTAAAGACTTGCATCTTTCACAGAATAAACCTTACCAGGAGAGATTCAACCAAGGCAGGTAAGAGATTTCTGTGTGTGTCACCTTCTACAGTGTTAATCTAAGTTAGCAAATATTACTTCTGACTACAATACCTGGCTGTTTTTGAGAAGCTAGAGCTACTGCATTTGTCCTTATGTTATCTTACCTTTCAGCAAGTTTACTCCTGAGAACATCTGCAGTATACTTTAAAAATGCACTGTATATTTTTTAAGACATAAAATATCAATGTGAATTGTTCAGTTAAAAGTTAAATTAAAAGTGAATATGTTCATAGAATGTGTTTTGAGATCTCTTGATGTTTTCATATCATGTAATTAATTTGTAACATTTTAAAAATAATTTCCTTAGCTGTTCTGTTCAGATGCACAAGATTAGTATACCAGTTTGATTAACTTTTCTAGTCATATTTCTAGTCGTCTGTATATGATCAAACTGAATAGTTTTAAGAGTTTAGTCATGCTTATCCCATTTGCAGAAATGCAGTTATGAGCTTTTGCACATGGCATAAGTGATTTTTTACAGTTAAGTTGGTATTTTTGTTGACATGTAATACAGTAAAAGTAAGAAAAGTAATATGGCAGTAATAAAAATATAATCAATAGCCAAATATGTTAAATTAAACACAATTTGTTCATAACTCAGCATTGTGAGATAACACTGCTGATATTTATCAGGTCAAATAATATCAAAGAACTTTCTTGGCATAAAGTCAGAACCAGTCTTCTCTGAAATCATGAGTCTGTCTTATACCTGGAGACTAAGAGCAACTCAGAAAAATATATTGCCAAAAGTTTCATCTGTATGAAGTTCATAAGATAATTTTTTAGACACTGGCTGGATGTAGTCTTGCATGTCATATATCATTTTGGAACTCTTTGTGCTTAAGATAAAAAATAGCTGAAATGAATCATTGCTATAGAATGAGAGGAGAGAGCTGAGAAAACTGGAAAAGGATGTGTAATAAATTGTGCTTTAGTGACACTGAACATTAAATTTTTTTCACTGACTCTCATAAGTGCGTAAATAAGCTTGTTCTCAAACACTTGCTGCTGATTTGTAACTTTATTATTTTCCATTTCACCTGTTAGTAGTCTTTTACTACAGAGTTGTTTCTACTTAATTTACATACACAGGAGTTTCTGTGCTTTTGGAAAAAAAAAATGAAATAAAATTAAAGGAGTTTTCTGTAGTTTCTAATGTAAGTTTTCCACTTTACTACTAGCCAAAGTTAAATTCACACCAGCTTTCAATGCCTGTGGGCTGGGGTTTCATCACATGAGGTCTTCTTGACAGAATGTGAGGAATTCAAAATGGATGAGTCTCCCTGCTGACTGGACTTTTGCGACTTTTGTTCAATAGGATTATTTTAGTTCTGAGAAGATGTAGACACACTGTGCAATAAATTACAAGCTTTTGCATCATCTGTAAGAAACTAAAGACCTTTTGTGGAACTAGTCACATGATTTTCAAAGTGTAGTGTTGTTCTGTAGGGAAATAATCTGCAATACCACAGGTACTTAACTATTCTGAGATAAAGATAAACTCTGAGTAACAGTATTGACTCAAAAGAAGAAAATCCCGCTTCGGTGCCCTACTTAGTGCTTACAATCTACAGAATTTGGACCAAAGCAATAAATAAAAGAGTAGTACAAGAACAGGAAGTTTGAAGGTGCCTGGTAGTTCTTTCTTACAATTTCAGATCTCTGAGCAAGAGACAATTTTGGGATGGAGCCAACAAGTCCTTGACTTAGATCCCTTAACTAATCCAAACTAGTGTAGCTGCAGTGACATGAGAGGAGAAACACTTATTGAGGATCTGTCTGTTTCTGAGCAAACAATGTACCTAGTGGGATGCTAGTGCTGTCTGTGCTGCTGTGCACCACAGGGCTGGGTGAGCTGTGATGAGGGTACTTGTGCTTGAAAGGAGTCAGGCTTAAATGAGGATCATAGGATGGCAACCAGTAAGTGCATTAACAACGAATTTTCTAAGGCTTTTGAGTCCTAATATCAGCAATTCCCTTTCCTTAGGAAGTAGATAGAAGAGAAACAGAGGATGCTTTAAGATGATATATACCCTTAACGGTCTTGGGACTTCATAAGCTCCCAGAACGTGATCCCAGCATGAACTCAGCAATACAGGAAGCCTGACGCCATCACATCTAAACCATGTCTTAGAAGGGAAACAAGGCAGTCTGCTGGAAAAAGAAGTTTGCTATGTAACTGCACCTACAAGAGCAGCTTTGGTATTTGGTTAGCCCAGGAGCATATTTCCTTGGCACCCTGTTGGAAAGAGTTAGGCCAGTAGAATTCCTCGTGAACACAAGACATGAATCACATTTGCAGTATCTGAGGGAAATACTAATCTAGTACAAAGTTCTTCTCTAATTAGAAAGCACTGGTAGAATGACAGATTATGGCAAATTCATACTTGGCCCAACATCTTATAGAACCATCCAAGGGAATGTTGCTTGTACCAAATCTTTATAAATTTGCATGTTTATCATGGCCCTCTGTAGTTCATCAGAAGAAAAAAATGAGCACAGTACACAGCACTGTGTCTTTAATGAGTCTTCAGGTCATTTTTTGCGCCTAGAGTGGGGAGTGGAGCTGTGCAAAGCACCTCATCAGCCCCAGCCAAGAAGGCACCTTCATATAACTGAGAAGTGGAGAATCATCTTAAAGTGAGGGATTAGATCAGGATTAAGCATAAAATACTTGATACAAATTCAGCACACCTAGATCCTTCTCTTTTCCTTATCAGCTCTCTAAACCATTTCTTACCTGAAGCAGTCTAAATGCTGGAGTCAGGTTAAAATTGTAGTTTTGGATGCCTTCTAGAATGGTGAGGTAGGTAAGAAGAGAGATGAGACATTGTGGAGGAGGTGGAAATAGTTTCTTTACCAAGATAAGGTTGTAGTGAGAATAGCATGTCTAACTATACCCATAATGAAAAGCATGCATTGAAATAGATGGAAAATATGTAGTTTTCCAGCTAACTCAAAGCCATTTGTGCATTCAGCATGGAAAACTATGTTGAATAAAAACTTCAAAATGGAAACAAGGTACATTTCCATATTAGTAGCTAGGGTCTTTTTAATATTAGAGAGAAACAGAAGAGAGTTTTTCTTGGATGTGTTTAAGCAGATGTTTGAGCTGCTTCTGAAGTGACTGATCCTTGCCTCCTCACTACTGCTGCTTTCCAGTATGTTCCCTCCACATTCTCTATGTCAGCATCAGATATAGTATGACTGTGTGGGAACTTGGACCAGCTGAGAGATCTGGCTGAAAATTAATCCTATAGGCATAAACATATCTGGCTCCTTATGTGTCTGCAGATGTGTTGTGCTGATGGATGGGCAACAAGAATAGGGCTACTGGCTCAGGAGCTCAAAAAGCTTTGAGTCCATGCAAGCTGCAACATGGCTTGGATGCAGAAATTACATCTTAAGTAGTCTCTGGAAATTATATCCAGAAGTAGGATACTCAGTACCTATATTTCAATTACTGCCCGTATTTAAATTCTCAATCAGAAGATGATTATGTCACTTGATGATCAAAATTTTTGTCCTAGTTCTTTCTCCATAACATTATGGAAGAAATCTTGGCATTCAAACAGTTCACTGAACAAGAGCTGAAATGTGTTGGCTGTGACTGCATTCACTGATATTCTAATTGACTTTTATTATGCAGTCAATAATATGGATCCATAGTGCATGATGCATACCCTTGTTAAGCATTCATTCCACACCCTCTGATCGCACTAAAGATGTAGGTACAGTGAGTGTTGTGATGTGCATTAGATATGATCAGTGTGAGGATATAAAAAAGACATTACTCTGGCACAAGAAAATGAGGCTTTTGGCTTGCTACCCAGAAGATTTTTATTTCAAAATAATGAATTTGGAATGGTTCTCCATGTCTTTTGTGTCCTCTTCTTGTTTTTTTTTAATACAAACTCAACTTGCATTTTCGAGTGTTTTACCTTAACTGCTTCAACTAGGAATATTTTTCTATTTGTTAGCTTGTTTTTCATTTACAAAAACGAGTCTTTTCATGCAATCGTAGGCTTCAACAAGTTGTGGCTTTTTGGAGCACTCCACTGCTTAATGTAATGCTATGAACTTTCCATTTTGAACTTTACATAATATTTAAACCAGTTTTACAGTCGTGGTTCATAATAAGTTTAACAGTGAGGCCTTAATCCTTTTGCACCAATGCAAACTTTGAAACTTTTCTTGCAGAATTTTAGTTCTGGACTTTGCATAGTGGCTAAATCTGTCACCAAAAAGAAATAATTGGTTGTAAATGTGATAGCAGTATGGTTAAAAAATAAAATAAAATAAAATAAAATAAAATAAAATAAAATAAAATAAAATAAAATAAAATAAAATATTAACAGAAAACTCATTGCTAAGGTGATAAGAAAACTTCAGTTTGGGAATGCAGAAATGGAGAGAAGTATGCAGGCTTTTTGAGCCCTTCCTGTCACGAGCTTCCATAACTTGGTTTAAAGTCTCCTGATATTTCAGCAAAAGGATTTTCAGATTAACTGTTTCTGTTTTCCTTTCGTCTTTGAAGGGAAGTATCAGTAAGTTGCTTTGATACTGACAGACTGACAATTAGTTGCTGCTGCCAGATACGTATACTGTAAAAAAAAAAAGCCAGAGGTTCTTACAGGAAGGTTGATTGCCTAATGAAAACAAATGACTCCTGTGTATTTCAGGTCTGAATGCTCAGGTGACTTATAACTTGAGCAACGGATTTCTTTAGCACCTGTTTCCAGTCTATGGTACTGAAATGGTATTTCAGGGAGGCATGTGAGGACAAAATATTGGAGCCCCTCACTAATTGAAGGAAGGCTGAAGGCTCTCTTGTGATCACAAGTACTCATTAAAGGCAGGCCCACCAGGTCTTTAGTCTATAGAAGAAAAATCACCAAGAGGGTCCATAGCCAGATATGTATCACATCCTTTTTTTTTTTTTTTTTTTTTTTTAAATTAAAGTATTTAGTATTAATTAAATATCAATTATATACAGATGGTGCTGTAATTTTTTTTCAAACTTCTAATCCATGCAGAATCAGTGGAACTATGAAATTATAATTTACTTTTCTGCAGCAGAGATAAGCATCTCATTTTCAATTTATTCCATAAACTTCTGAAACACAACTTTGATATAATCTTTTCTCACAATGTGGTAAATATATGCAACCCCATCTTTTTTGCCCCCTTTTTAATACTCAGAACTCATAAATGATGATTTATTTTCAATGAAAAGCATGTGGTTGGGCCAGATGCTTGACCAAAATGACTCCCAGCAGGCTGGCTATACAGGTTAACTCAAGAATAGATGGGTCTAAATTTGCACAGGAAAAAAAAAAAAAAAGCCATAATTCAAGATGAGTCTGATATGTCTGAAGGGCAGTAAAGTATGAAAAAGCAGGAAACTGATCATTTTGGTGGTGTAGCTTTTAAGTATGAGGAACACATTATGTGCCTTCTCTGTATTGTGGAGTTATTAAAATGTGTATAATTTATTTAGTAAAGGCGAAAATGTAATCAAATAATAGTATTTTTAATAACTGCATTAAACTTGTTTTTTTTTTGCATCTTTCTGGAAGGAAAATCCATATTTTCCTATGCCCTTTCTATTCAACACATTCTATTTAATTTCTTGTCTTAAAACATAGCAGTGACTAGCACTAACATCAGGACGTTTAATCTAACATTTTTAATGATTATTTAAAAGCCTATTGCATAATCCCTCTACCTCACTGCTATAGCCTGGGGGTAGGTTGCAGGTAAAATGTTTCCCTGCTGAAAAGTTTGATCTGCACATTTGTTTTAAGCTTTTAGAAATGTCTAGATAAGACTGTAGAAAAGGTAGATTTGTTTCTGTTTTTGTAGTTGGCTTTTCATGCTTGCTGATTAGCTATAATGTATGTATTTATTGAGTCGAGATGTTTTTGCACCCAACATTTGCTTCTGGCTGCTATGGGCTGCAGCATTATCTTGTATCCGTCCCATGAAAGAATGAATCTTCATTTTTGTGTAGTCGTATTTACAGTTCACAAATTGACCTCACAAAATGTTACTGGTAATTAACAAATTCTCTTCTATTCTCTGACACCAATCTGCTAATGTAGAAGATATTGTCCACTTCGAGTGAAGAGCTTCCTGGTACCATTAACGTAAGGAAGCATTTTTGTGCTCAGTCTCTTTCAGGAATAGGCATACATAAAGGAAATGCCTTAATTATTTACAAACATGAGAAGATGCAATAAAAAATGAGCTCAGGTGCCCTTTGCATTTATAGTTTCCTTGTTCTTTTGCTCAAAGTGGTGACTAGTAGCTCAAATACAATATTGGTGTTATTTTCTATAGTAAGACAAAGCATTTGAACCAAACATTTTTGTCAGGATGCCTTGTGGAAGTCTTTTGTTTTCTATACTCCCATGTGAGATATTTGAAGGAATTCTTCTAGTGATAGATTAGGTATCTCCAGAGTGCTAGTGTCTTTATAGTTTGTATAACCTAGTATCGACCTTGTTTGTTTTCACAAGACTGTATTACCGATGAAGGTCCACTCCTTCATTACTGGGAGATTTGTAATAAAGTTGTCAAAGTTTCTCTTGGTCTCAGCAAGCGGACAAATTGACGAAGACAAGGTAATTGTCTTAAGCCCTAAACCAAACCAGATCTATTGCTTCAGGTCCAGCGTAGCTGTGCCAGTTACAAGGCAGAATCACTGTGAGACTGCAGAGAGCACAGTGCTCTGACAGGGTGGCTTATATAATTGGACAAAGGTGGTTGTCCAGTTTAATCCTCTCTCCTAGATTTATCCTCTATTACCCTTAATTCATATCCTTCATACTAAGGATTCTTTTCTCCTTCATACTAAGATTCTAGCCAGCTGCCACTAATTTTTATCCTATGTACTATCTGGAGACATCTGTTAAAAAAATTGTCACATCAAGTGTCACATCCACATTGGTAATGATTTCTTTTATTTTGGAAATTTAATTAAATTGAAAAGGAGAGATAGTGTAAGTCTTGAATGAGTATTATAAATACACAAAAAAAGTTATATGAATTGTTTTTAGTATTAGTTTCCTTTTCACTACAATCCTTTTTAAGCAGATGTAGCAGTAGAGTCCTCCAACAGTCTACAAATGCTAAAGGTCAGTGCAGAAAGTCAAGCCATTTTCAACAGCTGGTGATCTTATAAGAACTGCTGATGACATTTTACAGTTGAGGAGTAGTAAGGGATTCAATAATTCATTTTCATTATTCCTCTAAAAGGGAAGTCTTCCATATTGCAGAGTAGTCCCAAAGTATTCTCTTGCAGTATAATTGAAAAGGAAGAAAAAATACAAAGAATGTGATAAATGTTGAGTATTTAAGTGAATGAGAAAAATTTTAATTTTTTGAATTTTTAATGAGAGTCTGGAGCGTCAGGGTGGGTTATGTAAGAAAGGAAGCCAAGGAAATAAAATCTAACTGAAAAAACTTTGCTGGTAGGCTAATTGGGACATAAATCATTAAACCATTAGCAGATTCAAATAAGACTGGCTACCCTTGTACACTGGAAAAACCAAATGAACAACTTCGTAAAGATTATATTTCTATTTCATAGAGGACATATACCTGCTATTTGCAACTAAGACTCATCTTCAGATTTCTGGGAATCTTGAGGAGTTCTTAGAAGATAAAGTACTGGCTGTATTTATATATAATAATTTTGTCTCATTTGGGCCAGAGAAATACATAAATTGGGGTGCAGTAAGATTTACAGACAATAATCATTATAGAATACCTGTGCCAACTTCTTCATTGTGCCATTCACATAAACACTGCTAAGAAGTTGAGGTATTGTTCCACTTTATGTCTCGCAGAGTAGATATGTTGGACAGACGGCTAAAGAAATACTGTAATTTGTTAGAGACTCTTTTACAGATAACTTCAGGAGCAGGTTGAAGAACATAAAAGGTAACACTGCTTTATATGAAGTTTATGCCATGCTGAAGAGCTGTGGTTTAAATGTACCGTAGTTTGATGATGGAATGTTTTTTAAAACCACTTAAGTACTCTGAACACAGCTTTTCCTATTGTGTACAGTTTGAATACAATTGTAGTCTACAGTACAAATTAATTAATGCATTCATTTCTTGGTTCAGCTGAATGTTTGGGATGATGAAGTGATGCTTTTCTCAGAATAACCTCTCAGTAAAGCTATATAAACACACAGTATTTACAGTACATGCTCCCTATGAATTTTGCAGCTCAAATGTATTCAGAGGCAACTGTCAAATCTCAGTTCCACCTTCCCTTGCTTGACTCCTTGGTTACTGCAGGGTGGATTACACCAGTAATCTCTGCGTGACTACCTGCTGTATGTATCTGGTTACAGACAGTAACTTATCTGACCCCAAAATTCAAAGAGGAAAACAGCAACCTTTTTGGATGGTAGCCAATGTTGTATACAAGCTTGTAGTAACAACTAGAAAAGCATAAGTAGTGTAAATTGTACTTACAGTATTACAATCAAAAGGGTTGAAGTATTTTCAATTCAGAAAGAAATATTTCTAAGGCACTGGAAAAAGGAGCTGCCAGCAGGTGCTGGGAAGAATGGGTTTGTCTGTGGCCGTCTGGAAATGTGCCCCACCTTGCCTTTTGGGTGGTGTAGCTGGACCTGTCTTGTCCTTGCATATCTATTGGATCTATGGAGGGCATTTCATTTGAACTGTTGTCTACATAGTCCTATGTGTCCTCCACTCCAAAAACTAACTTTGAGTGTATTTGGCTGAAGAGTACTTCAATGCATATTCATGTTCAATGCAATATTCAGTGGCTTCTTAAAGGAATTAAGGGGCTGCAGAGCCCAAGGGAGATACATAAAAATGCCTTTTATCTGTGAAGCACACTATCACTGTGTCTGTCGATAATACAAAATTTAGGCAACTTTGATTTGAAGACAATTTCCAGCTTTTCTTCAGGGGTGGTAAGAGTGATGGCAGCCTAGAGGAAGGCATGCAAACCACAAGATAGGTTTTTCATTTAACAGCCTACTTATAGCAACTTTATGATTTTCTTCATAATTAAAATCTCATCTCTGAAGAACAAGTAACTTCTGAAAAGCAGCAATATTGTACCTTGCTAGATTTTGTCATTCAGAAAAAAAGTGTTTATATGTCTAACATGAATTATGATTTGTTTAGGAGAGTGTTACTCCTGGCTTCTATGATTTAATGTGATTAGCCTTTCAGAAAATGAAAGCTATATTTTAACAGCTCAAAAACATGATATGTAGTGTGTGGGACATATACAGTGTAATTATGAAACTAATGAGGGGTGGCTTACCAATGTGATTGGTGAAGATCTGCTCCAGTAGCTCCTGTTAATGAACTGTCTGTCTATGCCAGTGCTCTGCTTGGAAGAGTTTATGTACTGGGCAATTGGTTAAAGCAGAGTGAGAATCTCCTCATGATGCTATAAACGCACTGGTTTTTATGGTAGTTATACTTGCCTTCAAAACTAGCTTGACAGAAAATGATCTCTCCTCTAATTCATCCTTGAGAATTCAAACACATCTAGCATTAACTAGTGGCAGCTGCAGTATTAAGAGGAGTAAAGAAAGGTGCAGTGTTGTCACAGAAGCAACAGAACCTTATTCGTGATCCAGCCTATGACTGCAGCAAGATAATATGTGGTGACAGTGCAAAAACTGGCGTGCTTGTGGGTGATAGAACACAAACACAGCATACCAGTGATCCATCTGTACCATCTCTGACAAACAAAAGGTACTTAAGGGAGCACAAGATAAAGACTGTGATGAATCATTATGGAGTTAGTTGGCTGTAATTTCTTCCTAGCTCCAGCAGTTCATGGTTCTGCCTTCTTGCTTGCACACTAATGCAGCCCTATTGATCTCACTCACTCCAGTTTAGCTATTAGCAGCTGTTTGGCAGCAGAAGTGTTTGATTGCACTTCAGTTATAGGCCACTGGTTTTGATTTAGAGATTTAAATATCATAAGTGATTATCAAATCTGATGTGTGCCACTGTAAACTTGACCCTAGTTTTACAGTAAAAACAACATACCTGGCTGCAAATTGTATGGCAGCTTTAGGAGGATTAAAAGAAACAGATTTTATGCAGAAATTAATATGGAGTTAAACTACCATCTGTAAGTAGTCTGAAAGCCATTATGTTGTTCTTGAATCCATATGCATCATTCTGTCCTGAAAATTTATCCTCTGAAGGTGCTAGAAATTTCGGTATTAATGATTTTAGAAGGTTTAGAAGGGAAAATACTCATCTCAAGATTCTTCTGCCTTTTGGACATGGTGGGTATTCGTCCATGTTAAATGACCGTAATGAGAAACTTAAATAGGCAGATTAGATAGGCAGGATGAATCCATGGATTTCTTAACCATCAGCTGTAACTGATGCTAAAGCACTTGAATCATCAATTTCAGGTTATGTACTTTTCTTCATAACTGTTTTTTAAGGGGGTTGTATTTTTGTTGTAGTTGTTAAATGAAAGCCTAAATAATAGCATTTATTTCTTTTGCTAAATTTCAGTTCCATGGCAAATTTGTATACATTTGAATTAAATGCTAAATTAATGACAGAATTTGGCATTCTCATCTGAGGATATACTGCTTGGAACCAAAATTAAAAGGAAATTGGATTGCACAAACCATTTCAATTATTGAGTAATGGAACTTGCAGTATTCTTTTTCCCTACTGAAAAAAAGATGTATGTTACCCATTAAATAAAAAGCAGCAAGAACCTTCCTTATCATTGAGGAGAATAGTATCCACTAGAAGTTAAAGACTGGTTAATGCACTTATCTTAAATAGATTTCAGCTAAAGTCATTTTTACTTCTGGATTTGTTATCTGTCAAAAATTGCTGATATATTCAGTTGTTCTGAGGACCAAACTGAAGAATGTGTCAGGCCACTGGAAATAATCCAATACCAACATTACAAGAAAGCATCAAAATTGAAAATTAATACATTGTATTGAATTGTTCTATAGGGAAAAAGAATCGGGGTAGTTGAATGATTTTCTCACATTATGGATGCTCCATTCCAAGCCAGAGCTGAGAAGTGTTGGCAAAGTATGGGTGCTTCCACTGCCAGTAATGCTTCTAGTGTTGGAGTATGTTACATTTCAGTCTTTATGGGTCCACATTCTGTTATCTTATAAAGGCAAAGCTGCCCCCAGCACTGATGTGTTAGTGTCTGCAGAGCTGATAGGTTCTTTCATGCAAGCTGCCAGAACACAGCTTAATCCTTTGAATTTCACTGAGTTAGTAAGAAACATCTTATATAAGAAGGACTCTTTATGGTCTTATTTTTAAAGGTTTTAAATAATAATGGACTTGAATTCTTCGGAAGTTTTCAAAGAAGAAAATATTACTGAAAAATGTTTTTAATGCAGTTTTCTCTTTTTGATTTCATTCAAAAGTGAGAATTTTAAAGGATTTTTTTCTTCAGGACAAAACAATTTATTACTAGGGTGAATATATTCCTTCCCTGTCCTCTGTTTCTGCCCTGTGCCTGGGATGCTGTCTCCAGCCTGAGCCTGTCTACTCCCTGTTGCTTCCCTTGTGCTTCCTTACCACAAGCCCTGCTGTTCTGGTGGTTTGCAATTACCCATGCAAAGCATTAAATGGCAAACATCTGTCTTTATGGGGACCCTCTGCCACAGGCATCCTCCTGAGGTGTCCTTTCTTCTCCTCTTCCGTGTTTTCCAGTTCCAATGAGGCTGCCCACCTTCATGAGCCTGGCTATCTCCAAAGGCCCGGGCTGTCTGGGGAGAGGCTAAACGAAATAGTAGCTTTTGCCTACTTACATTCACTTATATTTAAAAAAAACAGATCACAAAAGAAATGCGAAGCTGATTGTATCTGTTCTCAGAGGCAGCAGTTAACATTGATGGAAGTGAAGGACTTAAGCAATTACTCATCATTGGAAGCTGTAGAGGTTTTGTACAGAACCATCATCATGCTTGGTCCTGCTAGGAAGAAAAATGATCATAAAAATAAAAAATAAACATGAAAAATAAAGAATGGGAAGTTTATGGGGTGTCTGTAAGTTGTGTACACATGTGCCGTGAGCAGAATTAAGACTGCATTACAGAGAGTAGCGGTGACTATCTGTCACAATAGAATTAATTACTTAGCTTTAATTAAGGCTTCTGACACTTTAGAGACTGAATTTTTTGATGGTCTAGTTGGTTTCTTTATAAGGCCTAAATATTTTCCCCTGTATAAATCTAACTTCTCGACATGGACACTGCTTGGCCTGAGCCCCGCAGGGGGACGTGCCCCCAGCGCAGCTCTCTGCCAGGCCCTCTCCTCCTTTCAGGGCTCCTGCTTGCCTTCACGGAGCTGCGCCCTGTGGTGCTGCAGCAGTGCTGTTCTCACTGCCTTTCTGGGCTCTTAATGCCCTGCTCCCCCTTTTACACCAGCTTTTGTCAGTTTCTGTTTTGCAGAGTTTTACCAGCAGCAATTGCAGTAGCAAAAGCAGAATGTGAAACTGAGTTCATTTACACAGATATTAATCTAGAGTTTCTGTGTTTAAATGAGAGCCCTGGAATTGTATCTAGGCAAATGAAATCAGGTTCTGCTGCATTAAACTGAGTGGTGCAGGCAGTTTGATAATAGCTTTCCTTTACTTCCTACAACAGAGAATGAGGAAGCTGGGAAGCCTAATTGCACAATAGTAGAAAATATGGTGTGTATGAATTGCCATGCAGAGTTCACTCTAAGTTGTTTACTTATGTAACTTGGAATCCAAAACTAACGTTTCCTTCTTTTGTATCTTTGCTTTGTCCTCTGGATGAGATAATGCTGTTTTAAGTACATGAGCTAACCTCTTGTCTTTCTAACAAAAGGGTAAAAAGATTTATCATTAAAAAAAAGAGTGTAAACGAATATTGCTCATCATTTTAATCATAGGTCAGGTCATCAGATCTGCCGTATTTTGGCACAGCCATATGCCACTTAAAACTAAGTGCTTCTTTTATGAATTAATAAGTGCACTTGCTAATTCTGTTCTTCTTTGTGAGGGCAAAAGTACATTAAACGTTTCAATCAAATCAAATGAATTTATATTTTGAATTATTGCTAGACTTTTGACAAGGACTGTTTTGATTACTCTGGTTTCACAAGTCACCTGAAGAGTTAGATATTTTGGAGGGTTTACTTTAATGAATATGTATCTTTAGTTTATAATCTTCTGCTTATTGGTAAATTGTCTTTCCATTCCTCTCGCTGTTGTGTCACTGAAAATGAAAGCATTGATGTAACAGCAAACAAATGCAAAAGGTGGAAAATGTGGTTTTCTCAGAGATCATTTATTGGCAGAGTTGGATTTGGTAGCACAGTTGTTACAGGTCCTGATGTTGCCTTTGATCCTAACTTGGCCTTCTTGGAGCTTGTGATATGATTACAAAAGAAGTAACACCAGCGTCTGCAATTCAGCTTAATTTATGCTTCTGGTCAGGCTGTGACAGCCATCAGAACAACAGCCCTAAGTGATTTTACCCTGCTTGACATGTTCTGCAAAATCTCACTATGGGTCTCCAAGCAAATAATAAGGAATCTGCCAAACTCACAGTCAAGTGACTTGAAATAAAAACAAGTGTTTAAATTAGTAGTTCAGAAATGTGTCTTAGAAAGATGAGAGATCGTACTGATGCAGGGTAGTAGCTTTCAGGCCACAGCTTCTTCTCAATAGCAGAAACAAATCTGTGATCCATTCCAGGTTAACACTTTATTCCAACCAATCTGTCTCAAAAGCCAGAGAATCCAAAATTAATAATCTCAGATATATGCAGACTTGGAACTAAAACTGTTTTCTCTTGGCTGCAAGGCTCCCATGTTCTAACCCTACAGCTTGTCTTTCTGCATAGGAAATTGCTGAATAGGTATTTTTTGTTTGTTTTGTTTTGTTTTTTTCTCTCCTCCCTGTGGAAGAAAGTTTTCCTTGGAGACTAAATTAGCTATGCAAAATGAGGTGTTTCAAAAATGACACCATATCAGGAATTTGAAATTTTTCTTTTCATTTCTGATGCAATAAGTATTCATGTGACCACCTACCACAACGCTACACTATTTTGAAAAATGTGCCAAGATTTTGAACTCAATTTTCCAAAAGGTTGGAGAATTTTTACTCTGTTATTACAGTTTCCCTGAATGAGGCCTAAATAACCACTGTCAATTTTCCTTATGTGGACTTCTATCAGGAGCTTCAGCCCCCTGTTTTTACCCCTGCTTTTGTGATGGCCTGGGGATCTGTCTGCATTCACACACCTGACTGGAGAGTCCTTAGTTGCCCTGTGTTGCTGTCTGTTAAAATAGTCTTTTTGAGAAGCTGGGCTGGCACGGATCCAGAACGAAAGAGCAAAAAGCTGCTGAATATCATCTCTTTTTGTTTACTGCACTGCTGAAATGGCACCTAAGCTTTTCTGTTCTTTTTAGAATCTGGTGTACTATTGTCCTCAAGAATTCCCTTAGGAATTCTTGCTCTATTGATATTTTATTATGGAAAGCAATACGCCAGATATCCCATCAGTGAGCACAAGTACTCCTTTTACTATCGTGATCATTTGTCTTGACTCTTCAGTGGGATTTTAGCTGTAGTGATTTGCCTGACTTAAAAATTGATGACTTAACTGAAAACAAAAGTTGTATAACATAGATGACTATTTTGTTGCGATTCAATTTAAACTGTTAATGGTACATGGAGTCCAATTCAACGTAATGTTTAGGACTAATTTCACATATGCTTAGCCTTGGCATAAAATCAGGCACATGCTCAAATGATTTCCTTAATTAAAGCTTTATAGTGGGACTTCAAAAATACTTTAAGTACCTTTCTTGAATTTTATGAGCTTTTTTTCCCTTCAGTTTGGCACAGAGTAAAGTTGAAATATTGCAAATGAAGTAGGATTGGTGGAGATGGGGACACCAAGTTGGCCAGCATGCATTCATTAAAAACAGATTAGCTAAAAACAGACTCTGATAATTCCGTAATCAAGACTCACTACACAGAACCTTGGAAATGTTAAACGTGCTGTAAATAAATAGATGATTAATTTCCTTTATTACGGTATTTATGCCTTACTGAGAAACTGCATTTCTCCTCAAGGATCGTTTTCTTATTATTTTAATACTGCACCTCCTTTGTGGCTTCATGATGTGCAAGAAATAAAGAGATAATTAATAGTATGAAGGCAGTTAGCCCTCTGAGGGAGAGAACTTGAAAACACAGCCGCATGCTTGCAAGTAAATACTGCAGCAAATTCCAGATGCTGCAGGTGAGGGCAAAGCATTCCTTCAGCCCACTTTATGCCTAAAATCTTGCTGGTGGAACAGGGGGTGAATGGAAATCTGCATACAGCGAAGATTGATACTTTATACCACAAAGGGGCTTTTTAGCTTCCTTCCTAATAAATTTGATTAAGTTTCTCGAGAAACATGTGAGGTGGAATGAAAAGGAGGGAGGAGTGTTTTGTATGAGAGATTTGAAAAGATTCATTACTAGAGATTACGCTTAATGAAATGCATCCTGAGTGTGAAGCTGTGTGGTTGGTGTGCTTGATACATACAAATTAAATACTCTCCTGGAAATATACTAATAAAAAACAATGAATTAAACATCAGGGCCAAGAGATTTTGGCTTATTAATACATTGTAACCCTATTTAGAGGATTCCAATGTACTGAATGTGCATGTTGCCAGTAAAATAATTAGAGTGGAAATTTTGCATCCAGCAGAATATCAAGTATATTAAATATCAAAGTTTAATAAAGATTTAAAACTCTATTAAAAGTTAGGTAAAAGGATTAGTGGTGGGAAATGTTAGACAGTTTTATGGTGTTTAATGTAGCTAACCTCTGGAAAATGAAACTTAATGTTCAAAATCAGCGTTCTGAAAAACACATATCAAGGAACACAAAGCTGTTCCTCTTTAGCTGTGACGTATGTATGTATTAGATTTTTTTTTTAATAATGAGTAATATTCTCAGTGGGAACTCAGGAAAGCCATAGTACCACAGGCAGCCTTTCCCCATGTTCACAGTTACACAGCCCACGTCACATGGCAGGCCAGACAAGAGTAAGTTTAAGAGCCACTAATGCTGCAGAATTCTCTAGGCAATTCTAGGCTACATTTTTCCAGCTTTTGCAAATTTCTACTCCTACAGCAAAGTACTCATGTGGCTGACCTCTGCGTGGACCTCAGAATCTGTATTTTGGCCGGTACACATTTTTGCTGGCATGGAAGACCCAAGTGCATTGAGCTGGCTGTGAGTTTCTTTTTGCAGTTATTTGTAGCTGTATGTGCTGGTTGTTAGATCGCTTTGAAGGCGCTGCATCATGTTTTTGTTCCTCTAACTTCTTCCACTAACTGGATTACAGCTGGCAGTTGTCACTCCTACACTTGTTGTCTTTGCAACTTCTCTTTGCTGCACAGACATTGCCTGTTAGAGTCTCAATCCTGACTGACCTCTGGCTCCTGACCATGCGGTGAAGTGATGTTCAGAACGTTTTCTGCTGACACATCTCACTGATCAGACAGCCTGTCTCATGGAGAAGACCCTTGTAATCAGTTCTGGTAACTGCTGTTGCCTGTATTTAGGGCAATTCTAAATAGCAATTCCTATGCATTCTTAAAAGTGTGGGCAGTTGGAGGATGGACCTTTTACTACAACTCTTTGGAATGATGCACCATTTTACTTTTTTTTTTCTTAGATTTTTGGCAGATTTGAAAACTGAAGTTGTGTGTTTTAGCAAGTTTTCCTTGTGACTGAATGCAGAAATTGGGCAGAAATTGTCACTGAGGAATATAGCCTCTCTGAGCAAAGTATTGCTGGTCTGGAGATGTTACAGAAATGAAAACAGAATGAAAACATGAAGGAGGCATTGCAAGGAAGGATGGGATTGCAATTCTTGACAGAAAATTGCAGAAATGGAGATGAAACAGATGTAGGGAAGAGGATTCTGAGAACAAAGTACGAATGTTAAATGTAATAAGAGCAGGGCGATGGAAGGAAAGTACTTGCAGAAAAGTTTAAAAATAAGGAGAATTTTATAGCGCAGAAATCTAAGAACTCTGTATTTATTAAGATAGTGCAACAAAGAGTCTTTTAAGCAGCATTCCTTCTACTTTCAAAATTATCAATTCTCTAATTTTTAGAATCTTACTGTTTTTTAAATTGTTATTACTTTTAATTCCTTTTTTTGGAGGCCTAATGAACATTCTAACTTAGAGTTACTCTAGCTCATAATAATGGATGTTCATGATTCTAAATGGACCTAAAATGAACTTATAATTGTGACCCTCCTAACTTTTCAGAAGCTTTAATCAGCATTTATGAGGAAGTAAAGCTATTTTTGTCCCTGTAATAGAATGCATGATATAATAAAGTTCCTTGGGGACACAGTTACTAAAATTTGAGGTTGTAGCAGCAAAACTCAAGTAGAGGGAATTAATTTAGACCCGGTCAGGACATAATCATAGCATGAACTGTGCATCTTGGCAAGGCTATGTGGATGGGAATAGGTAGCAATGACTGCAAGAAATTGGCCCTAAAACAGCACCGTCAGCTCTGAGAAATCCCCAGGCAGAGGTTTAGGGAAATGAAAATGTGTTGCTGGCAGGAATACTCATCAAATTGGAATTAAGGTGCATTGTTATAAGAATAGAAAATGAGCTTTTGAAAGAAGCACCGCTGGAGTTCCAGCAGCACCGTGCTGTTTACTGAAACAAGAAAGCCTCAAATGAAGTTCTAGAAGTTGTCTGGGTGCCAACTCTATTATTTTCTAACTATGTTTGACATAGTAGCATTTTGATTAAACCTCCCCTATCAGTTTCCAAATACTTGCCTTTAAACCTTTGTTTCCATTCCTATTTCCCAGACACATCTCCAAATTCTTCACTTTGGAAACATGAGATTTTCAGCAGATAATGATGAAATCAGGAAAAGTAATTAGAGAGTCTTCATTTAAGAACAGTCAAAATTTTCCAGTCTCACACTAGAGAACAAGAGTTTAAATTGCAAACTTATGTTAATGTTATTTTCTAGTGCATACTATTAGCAAATTTGTACCGACAGATAAACATCACTCATCAGCACTTGGTATGTTATTAAGATTATTTATGTATTTAAAGGTGAAAAAAATGTATTTGTTTCCTCATTATTTTCGTAATTGATAGCATTTACATTATAAACAGAAATTTTAACACCGAAAGAAGATAGAACTCTGAAAATGTATTAAGAAGACTGACTGACTCAGGAGATTCCTTGTGTTCATTAACATTCTTGATTTAACTGTGTTGGGAGATCTAAATATATGGACTGCATAAATAAATAAATACATGAGTTATAGAAATGATACCTCATCAGTTTGCACTTGTGTCTGTATCTGGGCTTAACGCAGCAAACTGAAGTTGTCAGAAGGAATTAATAATTTCCGTACCTCAGCTAGGTAACCCAATTTTCTTAAAATTGTTTGAAAAGTATCCCATTTGCTCTCCCTTTTCTGAAATGAGTCTTCTGCATTGTAATGAAAGGAACACAAAGTGTTCAGAAAGACAGGTTTCTGATCTCAAGTTGGTTCACTGACTGCAGTAAGAGACTCCAAATGCCCACCAGCTTTTTCACTGATGGGGATACTACATGATTTAGCACAACACTTTCTGTTTCCTTTGGTGTACAGAGGATGGCAGCTCAAAATAGAAAGAATTAGCTTTGAATCTGCTGGGTTGCTCCCAGTATGATCCTATTGCAGAGGATGAAGCTGCTGAAACTGCTTTGTTTCACTCTTCCCCCTTTCTCTAGAGTGTCTTCAGCCTCTGGCAACAGAGAAAGCTGAGAGTACACAAAGCTAATTTTCTCACCATTAGAATGCAGTTCTTTTTGCTTCATTTTCTTTGCCAAAGTTAGGAAGAAATTGTGCGTATCAGCCTGAAGTTTCCCCCTATCTGCAAGGAGCAATGAATTCTGTGTATTTTTATGTGTATGTGTATGTAAGCACTGTATATATTTCTCTCCTTCCGTATACAGGATCTGTAGCAAAAACTAAGAAATCTGGCTATTTTTAAAGGGTGACAAAGATTGCTCAGAGTCATATTTAAGCTGAAAATGTTAAGGTTTCATTTACAGTGATTTCCCCACTCATCCCTGAAGTTACAATTCATGACTTTCCTAACATACTGTTTGTACTGTAATACTCCTAGCATACCTCTGTAGTCTTTCATGGTACTTTTGGCTGAAACAGATAAACTCAGTCCTGTGCTGTGATTGACTTTTTTTTTTTTTAATTGTTACATCACATTAATACACTTAATTTCAGTTGGAGTTTTCCCTTTTTTGCAGCCTTCCACAAAAGATTTTTGCAGTATTCACTCTTGCTTTGAACACCTCTGTAAGAGTTGATTTGTCAGTCCTAATACTATCAGATGGACTAATAAGCTGGGTTTTCTAGATGTCTGTGCAAAATGAATGGGAGGTCTGATTATCAAGGGAAGATGCAGAAGCTTCAAAGTGAAGTGATCATTACCATACTCACTTTGAAACTGTGTTTAAAGCTGAAGCCAGATTAAAACAACCTAAAACACTCCTAGATCAGTTGCAGTTATTGTGCTTCATAGAATCATTGTGTTTCTGTGATATATCTTCTTCAAATTACCTTAAAGGTTAGCGGGGACTTGTATCCACCTTTCTCATAGATGAAGATGCAGATCTACTGAAAGTATTCATTACCCTTTGTGGAAGATGCAGCTCTAGTGGAAATATTCATTAACCTTTGAAAAAACAGATTTGTGCCATCTTGTTAATACTTTTTTTTAGTGCGTTCTGCCTCTGTTCTGGTTTTATTGCGATGTCTGATCAGATGCTTGCCACAGTTTTGTATAAAAGTGAATGTCAAAGCTAGTCAGTAGCCTGTTCGGTATTTGCTGGCTCTGAATTTCCATGAAATAAAATTAGGCTGTCTGATGGCTGGTGACTGAAGTGTACATGCTTTTCTAACTAGCTTTTTTTTTTTTTTTAACAAGAATTTGTCATAGTTCTGCTGCACAGAATCACTTAAAGCCATTGGAAATAAAAGCAGAGCATTCCACAGTGAAAGAGTCTGTATCTCAGCTCCTTTCTTCTTCCCCATCTCTAGGAATACAGTTGGTGAATGAGCCATCTGTCTTTGTCAGAAAAGCTGAGTAACATCAACTCGCTGAATTCAACAGAGTAGATTCGAGTCTTCCTAGCTAGACTAACTTTCAGGATTAGAGATGTAATTAGGAGGTATTACTAAATGGTGTGATGGAAATATGAATTACAAACTATAAGGTACTTGTGCTTTGTATGGCATGTGGGAAGATGGTCAAACGCCATTTTTCAGAGTGTGATGACAGCTTTGGAGCTAGAGGACATCATTTCATAGTAGTAAGAGAAATACCAATTTAGGGGCTTCTCAGCCTTTTTTTTTTTTTTCTTTAAATGAAGACAGATGTTTCTTAAAGGAAGAATTGAACCAGTTGTCAGTAGGGATTTACCAAGTACTTAAAAAAATGGAATCATACTCTCATCAGGCATTCTCCATGTATTGAGCTTTAAAAAAATGGCAAAGAAGGATGACATTCCTTTTAAAATTGCTGCTTCAGCTCTAGTGAGACATTATATTTTAGCTGATAAGTGCTAGGAATAGTATTTTGCATAAATATTCCACAATATTGAGCAGATTTTGTGTCTATAATTAGAGCTTTGATTTACTCACAGACAGAATTAATTAGGGAGTAATAGTTGTACTGTAATTCCTCTGTTATAATCCAAGTACATTTTGTTTTTCTCTTGCTAAAATCAAAGATATACAAATATTTATTTAACCTTCCTTAAAAACTGTAAAGATAATCTGTTTAGAAGATAAATGTCCTGGTAGTAAATATAAGAACATGTGTTCGGCTGTCCATACATAATTTTATACGTAATTTAAACTTCATAGGGTCGATTCCAAGACTACTCCAACTCTTGGATGAGGAAAGATGTGACAAAAATGCTTGCCCATATTGAAGTGCCTTTAAAAGAAATTTCTAACAAGTAAATCCCATGTTTTTGCTCTGCCTCTTTGTGACATCAGGGCACTGGTACAAGGCCTCCTCTCTGCCTTAATGCTTACTCTGGTCTCTCTTGCGATCTGTTGATCTGTTGCGATCAAGTGGAACTTTAGAGCTTAGCTGGGGTCCTCAGTACTTTGTGTCTTCTGCATACCCACAAGACAAGTGTGACACTTTTAACTATAGGAAAAGAGAAGTTGTTTGAGTGACCTGCCCTGAACTGGCCGTGGTTAAAGCCAGATTGCAGCGGAGGATCTTCTCAAGGTTTTTTCTTCAGCTGATAGATCTTTTCTCCAAGCAGTTCAGGAGGCAGAATTGCTGTCTGGTTCAGGAGCAAGGGCAAAGGGAAGGCAACTCCATTGTGGAAGAGGGAAAGAAGGGAAGTGAGCTGCTGAAGCAAAAATGGGATGTGGATTTGAACCATCTGTTAGCTCCAGAGATTCATTTTATCAAGCTATTATATGCTACAATAAAACCGAGCAGCTGGAGGAATGAAAGGCAGGAAAACAGCTTGTACGATAGCCCATCCATTATATTACCACCTTGATGTAAGCACAGCCTAACAGGAGCTGAGACACATTCCCTGCTCTTCTGTGCGAGGAACCAAGAGCTCCTCTTTGTGCTTTGACTCCAGCTGTAATAGTGGAGGTTGGGATCCAAACAGGAACTGCCCCCGCCACTGGGACAGCTTCTGCCTGTGGACCTGGGAAGGTCTGAGAGCAGCCCAGGATTAACAGTCCACCTGGGGGAATGCACCTTTTGCTTTCTTCTGCAGCTTGTATTCAATGCACTTTTACAAGTCATTGATATCGAATGGGCTTACAATTAGTTCATCATTTAAATTATTTTAGTCACATATGCAGAAGTGTTGACTTCTATTTCAGCAACTTTGGGGGATTTTTATTTCCTTCTCCTCTTGAATCTATTTAACTTGTTTACACTTTGAAGTAATTGTTTTCAGCTGTCTTTGTTAGATTGTTCTCTAGCAGAAAAAAATCATTTTGTAGTTCACTTCTTTACTCCCAGCACCAATAAACTTAGCCTGTAGTCTCTTCACCAGCTCCTAAAACTGACTGTTCAAGTTGCTGTACAGTTTTTGCCTTCCCTGTATGACTAGCTCTCAGAAAGGAGAATTTAAGAGGATAATTGTATTTGGGAAATCAAGTTCCTATTCGGCTGACCAACGAGATTTCTTAGAGATGAACAATGGGGTGCATTTTAATATGGTGGTAAGTTGATATATTGGTAGATACTCTATATTCATGTCAAGAGCAGACTGTTCAGCAGATGTCTTATTTTCAAAAGCTGATACTTAATGGAAGTACACACCAAATGTGCACAGACATCCCATCTGACATAATGGGTTGCCTTGTGAGAAATATTCTTCTATTCAATCTTTCTACATGTAACACATATGCAGTTTTTGCAAGGTGTGCACACACTTCTGGAAAGCTACCCTGGCTGGCCAACCTCTCTATCTGCTCTTTTGTCATCACATATTCTGAATGTTTTTTATTCTGTAGATCCACAAATACAAGGGCAGCAAATACAATGGAGCTGAATTACCATTTTAATATTACACACTGATTTTTTCAAGTTTCCTTGGGCAGTAGCATGCTGAGGCAAGTAATACTCAGTGCTAAGAAGTCAGAGGCAAATGACTGGTGACCCTTTTGTTTTTTTATCCTGCTTTCCCTATTTAACTGGAGTAAGGCCTGAGCCGCGCAGACCAAGAGCAAGGCATGCTGAGCTGTGCTCAGTGCTCAGCCCAGGCCTCGTGCATGGGGAGCAGTCGGGGCTTGCATCTCGTGCCAGTGCCTGCTCTTCTGTGCCTCCTGTAAGGCTGCTGTTGCAGCCCACAACCTCACTGCTCCGGGAAGCCCCACTGAGGAAAACCATGCTGGGAGAGGTCTGATGAGGATACGTATCAGCCTTTTAGTTAGAAAAACCACACATGCTGATGAGAAGCGCTTCCATTTGATTAAATATCCATTAACTGATAGGTTGGAAGGAAGCATCCTCATTTGCTGGTGGTGGATCCCAAGGCCCACTCCCCCAGTGGGAATGGCTAGAAGCACCATATCAGAAAATTGCTTTGATGAGTCAGAAGTTTGCCAGTTTGATTTTAATAGAAAAAATGGAAGAAAGTATTTGAGTTATGATTGTGCTGGGCTTTTAAGAATGCATGAGTGCAGTTTCTATTCTTCACATTTAATTCAGGTTTCAAGAACAGAGAATGGTGTGAGAAATATGGGCATGATTTACTAGTTGCTTCAGAGCAGTGATGAAAATGCAAGTGGTGTACCGGTGATGTATGAGCAGAAGAGATTCGGTCATAAATAATAAAGAACACCTCTGAAGGTGACACAGATTCCAGTTGTAGCTCAAATATTTGATGATCTTATGAAAACTGTTTATGTTTAGATTTAAGAATGGTTATAAAATTACACTCCTAAAGTGTAATTAGCAATATTTCCTTATGGGATTCCAATTCATCTCCTAAATGAGAGTATATTGCTGAAGGAATACAACAGACTGACAATAGAGTTATCACTAAAGCCTCCTGGCACAGTCCTAATGCATTTTTCTTGGGATTATTGGAGAAGCCTAAAAGTCCTTGGCTGCTCTGTTATTACTGTTCCTTGGGAAACCTTTGGATGTCTTGGCAGTAAGATCAGGTTTTGTGACAATCTCTGTAGGGTCTTCTGGCACCTTTATTTTTGTAGATTTTTGCATCCTTAGAGAAATTGAGTGGGGTTTGTAGATTGCATTTGTCAATCCAGAATTTCAAATCTGCAAATTAAAGATATATCTCCTAGGCTTGTTCACACACTCTGTCCCATGTGCCCTTGGCTAGGACATATAGGAGATGTCATGAAGGTAGGTGGGTCTGGCAGTGTCACTGAGCACTGGTTACTCAGTGCAGGCTGCCTGGCAAGGCTGGAATTTGTGCTTACACGTTGCCTGCATAGGTTTGCATTTCTTGGTCACAAAGAAAGTTTGTCATAAAAGATCTCAAATAGGAAATCTGGACTATGTTTCAAGCCTAAGGTTTGAAATGTATTGTCCACAATTGAAGGACGAGTCACATAATAGGGGTTAAACTTTGTCATTGACCGATAGTTAAAGGATCAGGATTCAGTATATTTACAGAAGTGTAGAAATGAGAATATAAGATGAATCTAATAATCATATGCTCAGTGAAAGCTGGATGCCTAAGAATTTTTGGAATTCATGCAGTTTGCTCATGTGGAGCTTTGAGTGTCCAAATGTTGGTTCATTTTGATTACTTAAAGTGATCTCACAACACTAAGAGTCTTAGCTGAAGTTTTATGCTGATAAAGGAGAATCAGGTAAGTTGTTTCAGTGAGGCATTTTTCCTTAAGCTAAGGACAGACATCTGTTTTATTATGTGTGCCAACAATTTAGAATTCTGATCATTTTTTTTCTAAGTAGTAAATCTGCAAAAGAAATGTTCGTGAAGGTCACAAATATATCAGGTAGCAAGTTCTCATCTCTGCTGAGTCCAGTGGCTTGGAAGAAGTCAGAAAAGTCAAAGTTCTCATTTCCCATTTGTCACATTTTTCTATTTTTAGATGATTTGACTTGCATGTCTCAACACTGAAAGACCAGTACTTAATTTATTACCTTTCAGAATTCTGACCATTTCAGAGGCAGAGAGCTCGTTTCATTTCTCGCTTCTTTTCTGTACAAAAGGAGCTCAATTAAACCATAAAAGAATCAAATTTTACTGATTAATTAAAAAAGGTTGCTATGATGTGAAGTCTATTTTAGGATGTAACACAGTATGTAGAAGATTGGTAGGTATGTAATAACCTTGCTGGTAAGGAAAATATGGTAGAGTAAGAACTTATTGGTAACAAAACCATTAGCATGGCAGCTAAAATGGGCCAGAAAATTAAGCCTGTTTCTGAATTTACAAAAAAACTGTGCTTCAGCACTTGGATACCAGCTCCCTATACTAGTAAGCCATGTGAAGTCTCTGAATTTTAAAACTTTTGCTGTCCGTCATAATGTTGTGGAGCTAAAGACATAGTATGGTAGTTACTTACAAACTTACCTGAAAGGCAAAATTCTTTTTTTCTTGTTGCCTTTGTGTAAATCTGTGCAGAGCAAATTCTGCAGTTGTCTTGCACGTTAAGCAACCAGATCAGAGATTCTGCTGCTGAGGATTGATGAGGATTTTCACTATCAGTGACACTACCCAAGACCAGTACCAAAGAATGACATGAAGGGAAGAGACTCTGCACGTATTTCTTAGACTTGCTTTCATGTTTTCATGCCAAGCAGCTTACAGAAGTCTTTAGCTATTCATGTGGGAATTTTGTTTGAATGTTGATAAGAGAGCATGATATCCTCAATGTAATGAGTGCTCATGCAAAAACTGGTTTATACCAAACATGTAACACAACTCATTCATCATCTCTTAGAGATGATACAAACTATATTTATGTGTCAAATAAAGGCTCCTTTGTTTGATGGGTTTATGATAAACCATGTTCTTTACATCCTCCAAGAAAATAAGAGCATGTGCCAAAATTTTTGCTGTAGCGTGCAACAAAAACACGGAACTAGTGGGATAAATGCCCTTGTTTTTGTGAAACTAACACGTCAGACGGGTTCAATGGCAGTGGCTGCAGTTCTCAGTGAGTTCTCAAGAACAACCTCAGTCAGATTTTTGATGAAATTTTACTCCTGCTGTACTTTATCCTTGAGAACAGTAGTTCACAAATGTATGTAACCCCAAAAGTGGTGGCAGGAATAAGGTGTGGCTCTGAAGAGAGGAATGCTTTTCTCTGCTGAGATGGGGCTTAGAAAAGTAAAGAGATGTGATCTGTAACTCCTGAACAGTCAGATTCACTATAAGCTTACTAAACAAACATTTATAATCCAATTGTTTCTGACAGAAACGTTACATTATCCATGGCTCCTGTGATAGATGGAATTGGATCTGGGAAGAAACCTGCTGAGCCTCCTTTTGATATGTGAAGGCATCATAGAAGACAATATAAGACTACTGATGCTCAGAAAAACAAAAGCTTTTCTCAGCTAAAATCACAGTGAGGTATTTGGCATAAAAAACAGTTTTTCATGACTTACTGCAATAATGAAGACACTTACTTCATAGGTTTATTCTAATCACAATTCTCTGCAGGACTTGATAGAGCCTGATAAGTTTGTGAGTTTTCCTGGAGCACAGCTTGCATGCGTTCAGATTGAAGTACTGCAGGATTGGATTATAATATTGCAAAGAGGTCTATTTGGCATCTGTTTTTGATGAAGGTTGATAATTATGTTTTTGCAGTATGAAATTCATACACATGTTCTGCTACTGGATTTGAGGCCACAGTTTTAATTGAAGTTACGTACTTACTAAAATTTTGCCTCAAGACCTGAAGTGAATATTTTGGGGGACAGTGGTTTCTGAGACATTGATTTATGAAGTCAAAATGTACCAGAATTTTTAAATGCAACTGTTTTTACACCTTTTAAGGTTTTGAAGCTTTTTGTGCGTGTGCATTTGGTTTCAAAGATGAGTGCTCCCAGTGTTTTTTCCTGCAGTGTATTTGGAACACGTGTGATAATTTGTGTACTGGAGAGACTGTAATAGTTCTGCCGACTATGTCACAATGAACAATTCAGGTAGAAAGAGTGAGGAGGACCATGCTGGGCCTCAATATGTGTTCCATTCCTCAAGTTTGTGAACTTTAATGGTAAAGAGCACATATGTGAGAAAGTAGATAGTACTGTCATAATATATTGCAGAAATTCACGCTATAAATCTTATCCTGATTGAGGGTGTACGGAAGTTTCTTCAAATCCATTTGTTGCAGCCAGACTTTTATGCTACTGCTATGGTTATGAGATCTGCAGCCTCCACTTTTCCATGGATTAATCACCATGCAGTTAAAATCCCTCATCAAGATTACATGCCAAAAATGGCAATAAAAAAAAAATAACTCCAGCAACAAACAAACAAACCTGGGAGGTTGCAGGAAACTGTTAGAACTGAGATGACTCAAAATAAATCTTTTAGCTTTCCAGTACCAGTCAGAATGAAGAAACCTTGTTTTCTTTCCAGCAATTTATATGGTTTATTCACAATGGCTTACTAATGTCAGTTCTTTGCCTTCCCAGTTTGCCTCCCTGATTGCCAGCAAGGTGTGCAGCATCCTGGCAGACAAGACCCTAGCAGTGTAACAAACTGAGCGTGTCATTTGCTGGGTAATCTTACCATACTGGCAGCAGAATAAGCAGAATACAGAAGGTACTTGCTACTTGCTACTTCTAATAGGAGTTCAGCAATGCGAGACATATTTATTGAATGGCCACCTTTTGTTTCTCTCATTTAAATTTACATGGCATTGTTACATTTGTGAAGGATAGTTTAAGTGCTGGAACACAACTGTGGTGCCACCTTAAATCTCAAGTCTGATCTGCTGAGACCCCCAGCAGGGCCCGCTGCACAGGGCTGGCTTGACCCAAGGCTCCTGGGGTGGTAGGTGGGATACAAAAGGTATCCGATGTGGCACTGGCTGTGCGTATTCAGGCAGTGGAATTCTATCCTAAATGTCATTAAATTGAGAGTCTTGATCAAATCAGAGTTCCGCTGGATACGAGAAGTGTCAGAATTACCAGGCAGAGTGTTCTGGGCTGAATTGAGTACGGCTGCATCTGGGCAGTGCTGTTCTGTTAAAAATCCTTCTGGAGGACTGCATGTGTACATTGTGTAGGGGTCTCTGCAGGGATGTGCTTGTGTGCTGCCTAAGGCTTCTGTTCACAAATGAATTCACAGCTCTAGGATTTTAATTTGACACATAGTCACAGGCTTGAGATATTGCCTTTAAAAGGGGTCTCTCTGGAGGAACTTGTTTTCGTTTCCGTTTACAGAATCAGAATTAATGAACTGAAAGTGTTGGTAGGCATTAATGATAGGTGCTTCCGTTAAAGTGGGGAAAAAGTTGTATAACTCCCATGCAGGAGGATAATTCTTCAATTATAACTTTCTAGAGGAATTTACAAAGCTCTTACTCTGTTATTAGTATGGAATGCTTTCATTGGGATTCTTTATATACAAATAAGAAAATGAGGTCCCTGTGTAAATAAAAAGTAAGCAACATGTAAATAAAAAACAGAGGAAAGTTGCAGCAATGAGCAAACTAGAATCTAACAGGTGTGTTCCAAGTCACACTCTTTGTCCTCCTTAGTCTGTTGAACACTTCTGAGCGGGATTTATGGGCTTTCTTGAGGAAAGATATTCTATGAAGTAACTTAATGCAGTGTTGAGACACAGATTTGGATGGGAATTTTGGACCCAGGTGACTCAGCAGGAGAAAACTTGGCAGCTCAGAATTTCAATGAGATAATGGCCGTCTGCAGGGTGTCTTTAGCATTTAAGTATTCAGCTCCTCTCAGTTTACAGAGACAACAGATGGAAGAAGGAAAGAAGAAAAACCTAAGTTATTTAGCAGCCCGAAGGTGGAGAGAATGCTGAACCAAAAACATGTGAAAATCATATGAAAGAAAGGAGGTCTGGGAAGTAGGAATTGCTGACTAGAGAAATGTAGTAGTTACAGTAACCTTCAAAATGCTCTTTGATTACCGGAAGTTTCTGTTTGCAAATTGAAAAATGTTTTTCTGAAGGAAATATGATGCTAGTCTTGAAATGCTTTATAAAATGATATCTTACATGGAAAATACAACACCTATTCACGTGTGTGCTTTTGGAAATGGATCACTGTGGATGCACTGCTGTGTGCTGCAAACACACAGAACGTTTTGAAGCTGATCATTTTTTCTGCAGTAGAGCTCTTAGTTACCTGAGCACATAAAAATGACTCTGTGAACCTAAACAATCACCATAGGAAGTTCTTTGGGTTAGTCCATCAAAGATGAATACCCACATTATACAAAAATGAGTGAAACCCTTTGTATTGTGATATGGCTTCTTTTAGCTTGTATTCAAAATTTCTTTGTTTCATTGTAAAATTAACATGCTAGGAAACAGTCAGGAGGTTGCAGAAATAACTAAACATGGTAATTATTATTGTTATTATTTTTAAATCAACAAAAAGTTACTGAGGGATTGACATCCAGTAAAGGATTGGCTGTCTGTTTTTTCTATTGCCTGAAGCAGGAAGTCCTTGAGATCTGTGCTCATGGTCCATCTCTGTAAACACTCTGGAACCGAAGGCTGAACATCAGCACTGCCCAGCCACAGCAGATTAAGAGTCCCTAAAATGACTGGTATCTCCCACTTACATGGGTTAGTGCTGGATTTATTTTGTCCTTTGGCACACAGTATGTGTCAAAATCATGAGGAAGACATTGGGCTTGATGCTTGTCACATGAAATGTGTACAGTTCTGATACTGTGCTGGGATCTTACGTAGATCGTATTGATATTAGCAGTATAATAATATAATAGTTTAACAATGTAATGTGATAGTATTCATATTATACCACCAGATTTCATGGATGGCCTCCTAGCAATTCATTTGGGACTATTATTCTTAAAATCTTCTAGGTTGTTTGGGCATTGAAATATGAAAGCAAACATTTTTGTTGTTTTGCTTACCAAAGCAGGAAGTATTTTCTCTGCATGTATTTATCTTGTCTGGTTTACTACAGCATTTCTGTCCAGAGTTAGCTGCCAGGAAAGGCCAACATTAATTTGTTTGTAGGTAGAGGTAAGCTTATTACGATATGCCTACAGTTCAGCATAGATCAAAATATTACAGCTTTCGTCTGTAAATACAAGTGAATAAACAAAGCAATGGCATTGCATCTTCCTACTCTTCTCATGGTTTGATGCTGAGTACAGGCTGCATTAGGGAGGCTTACGCTTTCTTCACACCTTTGAAGGAAATAAAAAGTAGAGAAGTGGGTACTGAACACCAAACCTCTATATTCCTGACAGCAAGAGTTTTCACTCTGTGTTGTTATCTGCAATTGTATTTATAAAATACCAACATGTAAGGGTTACAGTCAGGGTATTTATAGGTATCCTTATGTTTATAGGAATATAAAATTAGGAATGTATTTCAAGAAAAATAAATAAAAGGGGAATTGTAGGTAAAAGGCAGCTAATGCCTTCTAATAATAAAGTCTTGGAATAAAAGAATAAATAGGTTTTTATACATAATATACCTACTATAAATCTGAGGCATATCAAGAGGGAAGATCCACATATGTGTTGGAAGCATTTTGATGCTGGAGAAAGAACAACCGTAAGGCAGAATCAGTTCTTCCAATACTTTATGATTTTTAATGGCCCTTCTTTCCACTTACTTGTGAATCACTTCTGATTTAAAACTCAGAATACAAACAACTCCTACATAACAGAAAAGAAATAGCTCGCTCTCTGCAGAGGTGGACAACTTCCCAAGCAAACAAAAAAGAATGGTTGAAAAGGCATTTACAGGACTTCAGTAATGATTTGGAAAGTAGATAAGGTCCTAGGCTGTGCCTATTCAGGACAGCTGTTTTAAGTAGAATTATATTGCTAAACCAGAGTATTTGTGCAGTAAATAAGCAGCTGAGGCTACAAGTAAAACCTTCAGTGCTAATTTCTGCTTAAACTGTCTTGATGTGGATCTTGCTCATTCGTTCTCAACAGAAAAATATTTTCATGCTTCATTTTCCTGATCAGCGTGGCTACATCTAGTTATAACACGCAAAAGATGCATTAGCTTTCAGGAAGTATCTGTGCAGATGTCCATCAGTAAAATGCATTGGGTTGCTTCAGTGTCTGTGCAGGCCATTTCTCAACTCTTAGCAGAGTGCTTGCACAGTCATTTTTCTGCCAGTGAGCTTTGTCCAACTGTTTTCACTCTCACTGTCCCTAATGTGTAAAGAGAAGTCTGATGCAAGTCAAGTTGTAGTCTCTCTCAGTCTGGACAACACAGAAGTCCTGTTTATGCCTTCTCAGTTCTTTCCTCTGAAGCACAATTCTTTCCTTCAAAGATCATCTTTGTTTATTGGAAGAGGCAGAAACAACACCAATAAAAGAGCTGCCTGTGAATTAAAAATAGGAAAAGCAGAGAAATCTTTACTGTATACATGTTTGCCAAGTAAATTTTCCACAAGCTTGAGTCACACATTTTCTGCATTAGGGTAGAAAGATAAGCAGGATATTGTGGTGAATTTATTTTAAGTATAGCTGCTATCTCTACTTGAATGCTGATAATGGACAGTTTACTTGTTGCTAATATTAGCATGGTTGAAGGTCAGCTGAAATGTATTCTCATTGTGCAAATTTTCTTGTTATGGAGAAAAAAAAATGGTCTCACTCTTAGCACTGGCATTTTTCTGACAAGAAAATAAATATTTTGAACCAATATTAATTGGCTTTTGAAGTTTAGTGCTGCTCTTTTGGGAGCTAATGACCTACATCACAAGTGTGATTCTTTTCTTCCTTTTTTTTTTCTTTTTGGTAAAATTGTGGCAATTTCTAAGGAGTGTTCTTTTCATTTTTTCCCCCCATTTGTCCTCATTACAAAGCAAGAAAGTGGAAATGGTAGAGACATTCTATTAGCTGAAAGATTGGAGAATTTTATACTAATATTTCACGTTTGCAGAGTTCTCCATGTACTGTCATTGATTGAAATTGTTGCACCAGCATTGCAGAGATACACTGCAGGCAGTGCGGGGTTTTTTTGTTTTGTTGTTGATGTTTTTTGGTTTGCTTTTTTCTTTTTGGTGATAAAAGCTTTAATGTATGAACATTTTAATCTGTGTAGACAGTCTACAATACTTCCCAGACTTTATGATCTGGCAACTTCCATAAAAAGCAATGCTTCTTCTGGCTTAAATTTTAATGTGAACATTATTTTTCAAAACTGTTTGATGTAATTTGAGGTTATCAATATCACAATTCTGGAAATACTTGAGCACCATTATCTTTGCTTGTAAAAACATGCCCTTTACTTTGAAGAAAAAATAAAGGGAGTCCATATTCAATGTTTTGTTGGTTTTTTTTCCTCTGCAAAATTGAAAAACAAAACAAAGCAAAAAACTGCTGGGTTTTAAAGGAAAAGCAGTTTAAATATTGAGTTACAATATTATTAATAGTATTAAACTTCTTTTCCTTGTTCAAAAACTAAATAAAGCATTTGCAAATCAAACTTCTATACTGTAGAAGCATATTATGCATTATATTTAATTACAAGGCTTTATTAAACCTTTTCATTGTTTGATCAGTAAAATTGGACTTCATAATATTGAAAATTTAATATTTAAAATTTTGAATGTAGGAGGAAACGAGTGTATGAGTGGAAGTGAGATAGTAGAACTTGTTTTTTTGTGTGTTTGCAAAGGCAATCTTATTCTTCAGAGCAGCAGAGCTGAAGCAAAATTTCTCAGCACTTGTTCCTGAAGAATACTCTTGTCAGCATATTTGTATTCCTGTGTTTGCAGGCTGGAAGGTTAGGGCAGAACACTTTGTTGAATGCTGTGCTAATTGTATGAAGTGATCTTCCACTTGGACTTGGTTGTAAGCCCATGGAACAACAGGGAAACATCCTCATTTCGTTCCAACTTTAGATCAGAGTGTATCGAAGTCCTATCAAAGACAGCTCAGTTGGGTGGTAGATGAAGCCAGACCAGGATCTATTGGCAAATGCTTCTGCATCCAGATATCTGAAATCCTTAGCAATCCTCCACCTGTTGGCATTACTGACTTTTCACTCATTACCAGTTTCTCTGAATTCAGTCATGCAAATAGATTTTCAGGCTGAGCTTCCACCAATTGAGCAATCAGCCCTCTGCTTTTCTCCATTGATTTTGAACGAGGAAGAAAAGGGGAATGTGTAGTTTAATACAGTGCTCCCTGCTGTGTTAAGAACTTTCATGGACTTCATGGACTAAACCAAACCCATGGTTAAAGTTTAAAACCATTAAGAATCTCTTCATTGAGATCCATTCAGATTTCTATAAATCATTTTTCTAGATTCTACCATGTAGAGTTCTTCTCATGGTAGTGATTTTGAGATCTTAAAACAACAGCAGTGCACTGAAGCTCCAAACAAAATACCTCACTGAAACAAAAGTCTTGGGGACAAAAAACATTCAGTGAAAACTCTGAAGTTTCACATAGCCTGAACAGAAAAAAAAAACACACAAAAAAGACAACATTAAATAGTCAAATTTTTTTTCAGAAATGAGTTGATGTTTCTTTATGTTTCTTTTAAGGTTCTTCATTCTTTGTGAAGTTTGGAGCAAAGATTTACAGTAGAAGACACAGTGGAATTAGTTCTGTACGTTTTGTTTCTTTCCCTTTGTGCCTCATATGTTCGCAGTTTATCGTAAAAACACAAGATTTCTCAGAGGAGTAAAACATTTTCTAAAAATGGAATAGTAGAGAGAGGTGGGTAAGCAAGCAAGTCAAGATGACAACACAATTTTTATCAGGAAACCTTTGGATTACTGGAAGAAGAAAAGCTGTTTAAGTCGATTTAACTTTTTCAATTTCTTGTACATTTCTTGTGCAAGTTTTGTTTATCTGGCAAAAAAACATTAATTATTGAAAGGATCACCTTCTGTTGTGCTGCTGATACTGCTGCTAGTCAAAGAAAATTGAATGCCACAGAAGATGAAAGTGGATAGTAACTCCTCTTGCTGGGGAAGTGTAACGGCACGAGTGAGAACTTGTCTTTTAAAGTTACTTTGTTCGTCACTTCTCTTCTCTGTTTTGTTTTGTTTTTTTTTCCTGCTTTGATTTCTCCTCTTCTGCTAATCATCTGCAGGCTAACAAAATCTTTTATTTGTAAAAAGTAGTCACCCGTTGCATAACTCATTAGCTGATACCTTTATAAACTTTGGTGTACAGTAGAATATGTAATGCAGCTGGAGTAAGGAGGCAGTGTTAAAGGAAAAGGAAAAATAAGAGACTTTTTGTTATGCATGTATTGCAGAGGCAGTGTGGGATATATTCACTTCTCTTACAGAGAAGTGAATCCTCTTCTTCATGAGCACAGTTATCTGAGGAGCGAGGAGTTGGCACTAGCCTGGTCAGTGTGGTACCTGTGTACTGGCAAACTGAAAAAGCCATTGAGAAGCTCAGAGAGCTTGCGTTGTCAGCACCTGCTCTCCTAACATGTTGACTGGCCTAGGCATGACTTCTGAATATGGCCAATGACAGGTAGTATACATCCACATATCAAGCCAAGGACAGTTTCCAATAAAGGGCTCAACTGATTCTGTGTCATTTTAATGAGAAGTGAATTATCTTGTGTAATTTGGACTACCTGCTGACCTCTAGATCAGAAGAAGCACCATTCCACTGCTGGCACAGCTGCAGTCCATGCCCTGTGAGCGAGCAGTTTGGAAAATAACCACCAGGACCCATTGTTTAGTTGAGGACAAGATTTTCAGTAAACTTTGGTAGACTGTTGTGTTTTAAAAAGTCCTTTTCAGTATCAGTGCCAGTGCTGATGATGAATATGAGATAAGCTTTGTCCTTTTCTTTGAATAAAAGAAATCCTAGGTATTGTTTTCCCCTGCTTCGTTCCTAGACATCGGGAAGACTTGCACAAATAAAAAGAAGGGAAGATTACTGGCATGTCGTTAGTAGCAATGTGTATTTAAGGCCTTAGGAGATGGCCAACGAGGGTTTTGGAAATCCCTGTACGTATACAGTAACTTTTGACAGCTTCATTAATAGGAAACCACTGTAGTCTAGGTTATCAAAGTACCTGCAACTGTATTTCCCGTGCTGTGCAGATGGTTGATCACTGCTTCTTGGTTCCAAGAAGGCTTGAAATTCACTGTGCTTCCCTTTTCTGCTGATAGCCTTATATTTTGCTTTTTAAGGCAGTGCTCCTGGGTTTGAATGGAGAGGCTGTAGAATAGTTAGAAGGAAGAATCTGCAATTCAGCAGGTTGTATTTGGGGGAAGAGGCAAGACTATGATTACTGTTTATTACTTATTTTCCTGTCAAGGAAATGTAAATACTGGCAAAGAAAGAAGAAAGGCTTGGTGAATTACATGTGTTTTGGAGTTATGTAATGAGAGTTTACCTGTTAAGCTTGAAATATGTGTTTCTGGGAAGGATGCTTGGAATTGTTCTGCCTCCGAGCCAAGCTTTAAATGAAGATACTTGGCCTAGGTTGCTTCATTATCTTTAGCGAAGAAAAGTGAGGATTAAGAAATTCTGAGGTGTCTTAATGTTTAGATAGTAGTGGTTCAGAAGTGTAGCAAGCAGTATTTTTGTTTATATTGAAATTAATCTGTGTCTGTTTTGGAATTTAAAACTGTCAAAAACATGTGCATCAAAGAGATGAATGTTACATTATATCAGTGGAATGGTTGGCCCTGATTTTATCTGTTAGATTTATTATGGAATCAAGTTCTATTACCAGTATTTTGTGCTCCTATTTATTCATGGTCACAGCATTATGTTAGTGGACATTTAACTGTTAAATTATTAACCTCCTGCAGGCACTAATAGACTGAAGAATTATTTGAAGTAGTTGCAGCAGTAGCTGTGTTTTTTAAGCTCGTGTTACCACATAGTTGCTCTCCAACCAGTGGGACAGGTCATATGGCACTTCAGCCAGAAATGCTGTGTGACCCACCAGTAAAATCTGTTTCCCATCTTTCCCTGTATAATTTCCTGTCTCAAAACACATTGCAAAGCTTGAGATACTGTAATTATAGATATATAGCTAAAATTACATAGAAATGGAAGTTACATCCTATATTTTCTAGGCCAGCAGTAATACGTTATGGTCATTCTCTTAACAACCTAAAATGCTGATGATTTCAATACAATTAACTTCAGTGAATATGAACCAATAACCTTGCTTTCTTTTTTTCCTTTGTCCTTACATTTTGAAATGGCATTTTCCTCCCTCGCAATCAGTCTGTACAGCAGTCATTTAGGAGTGTTTTTACAGTGCAGAGTCCAGGCTAGACTGTATATTGTTGCTATAGAGCATGTGTCATATGTATCACTACTCTCTACTGAATATCTGCTATTATAGCTTGTCTTTAATTAGAATTAATACTGATAGAAATATATAGTAGCAATCAGCCACCCCTGTGACTAGGTTTTAAATAAATCATGTAGAATTAGGTCTGAATAGTTCAACCTTAAGAGAATTATCATTTGGAAAACACACATCTTTTTCTTTTCTGAAAATTGAAGAAGTGCAACAATAATTACAGCAGTCACACAGTCATAAGTTTCTCTATTGTCATCTGTTGTTTTGGCTTCTGTAAGATATACTGCGCATTCCTAAGAGGATATTCTGGTAGATGGCACAGCCATTTTGAGGGCTGAAGTAATTTTAATTTCCTACAGCACTTCTTGTTCTCTTTCTTCTCTTTTAGTCTAAAAATGGTTATTCTGGCCTCATTTATGTGTGGAGAATAGAGTAAGATCTCAAAAGACTAGAAATTCTCAATGTATCTGGGACTAATGGAGGAACAATTGAAATTTAAATAAGAATGAGCACTGAAATCAACATACATCTTCTCAAATAAAAAATAAAACAAAAAGGAGTAGCAACACTTATCAAATGAAGAGCTTCTGGAATGTTTCAGGCAAGATGTTTTTAGTAACATCTTTTTGAAATTTTATCATTCCCTGAACAGTATTTCCTGCCTTTTTAATTCCCTTTTGTTCTGAGCCTAAAAATAACACAAAAGTGTTGTTTTTTTTTTATAATACTTGTAGAACTTCATATATCACTTCTTGATAGCAGATAACTAATGCATAGATATCACTGAATTTAGCAAGATATTCTGTCAGAATTGTATGCTCTGTTACAGTAACTTTGACGTCTTAGAATCCAGTGTTACGATGAAATGATAAAGTAAATAGAAAAAGGATATAATCTGAAGTCTTTTCTCACTTAAGGCACATCCTCCCTTGGCTTCAGCATGCCCTCATTTTGCTGTATGCTTCAAGAAAAGTTTATTGGTGAGCAGGTAATCTTTTGCTTCAATTAGAGAAATAAAGGTAGTTCTGCATAATATGCCAATGAAAAAAATGAAGTTCTTAGCGAGTCTCAATTGTACCAGTATCCCTACTATTCAATACATGGTGCAGTAACAAACAGCAGTAAATATAATTATGCTATTCCTTATGGTAGTGATTTTCTAAAACACGCACATCTGCTACTATGGAGTGATCTGCCAGCTCTGGGGAAATATCACTTAGCAAAACATGCAATGCACACAAAGCAATTTCCAGCAAAGTTGTTTGCTAAACTAAATCCAACATGTTGGAAATGAGAAAGCTGTAGATGAGAAAATCCTAGCAGAAGTAAGAGCTGATGTATCTTGAGAGATGGCTGATGATGTTTTATGTTACAATATGGACATTTCCAGCGGTGAGAAGCTGTGAAAAAACACCAAGAGATTTTGAGCAGGATGGAAGCAGGTGAGCAGCTACCGGAGTGCCTCAAGTGTACACAGAACTGTGTATTGCTAGGTTGTCATGGTAAAATACCAGTGGTGCTTATGTTGTGTATGAAGGACTTCTATTAGTTGTGGAAGGAGCATGGAAAAAGTTAATGTTCCTTACATTTCTTATTTGAGAAGAATAAATTTTCCAGTGTCTGATTATGTATTTGAAAGAACTCTAACCCACTTCTCATGTGATAATATCACCAAGGCTGAGCAAATCCCTTATGTTCTGTGTTTGGCTTCTTAATTCATCTAACTTAACTTGTGTGCGATCTGTAATGTGGTATCCTTAGATCCAACAGATGCCTGAAGTTAGGCAGAGGCTGCAGTACTTGAGCTTTGCAATGCCAGGCACTCGCAGTGCATCAAGCTGCATGCACAGTGCTGCAGCAGGGCTGTCACCTTGTCAGCTTCTCCCGGTAGGATTTAACCCTCCTGAGAGTCCCTGGGCTTTTTAAATGGATGCTGATGGGAAAATGTGTGCTTTTGTGTTACACTGAGAGCACTGTAACAAGACTTTCAATAAGCATTGTGTCCATACTTAAGGTTGGAGCCTGCTTAAACTGTGTGGAATGTTTGATCAGGATAACCAGTTTAACCTGGTACTGTCCACATTTGTTATGCAGTCATGGATATTTCCACAAACCCCAGACTGTGTGTGAAAGGCAATTGAATGTACCCTAGTGCGACGTGATTAAGTTTTCATGGCTTTTCTGTGCAAACCAGTGCTGCATGGAGCATTGTAAGCAGTAATTAGCTATTTGCACTAGCTGGTATATCTGTCATGCGGACTGAAGAGGCATAGGAAAAGGCATATTAAGATTTACATGTATGTTATCTCCTGACTGTAGTTAATGGCCATGCTCCGAGCCCTGAGCTCAGTGCTGTGAGGGCTGGACCCGCACTGAGGTGCCACGTCATGCAGTGAACAGAAAGCACCTTGGTCTCCATCTGTCTACTTGCCTCCATGCTGCCTCATGCCCTCTGGTAGAAAACTGCCTTAAGAGATGAAGTGACGTTGTTCACACTATTTTTGTGTGAATTTTATGACAAAACACTCCTGACACACATTATTACTTATGACTGAGCCTAAATCCTACAGACAACCTGAGACTTTTTGCTCTTTATCAAATGAATATAAGGCTTCAGGTATCTCTGTAAGATAGTGGCTGAAGAAGTAGCATTTTCTCTAATCTGTGTGCTACACTGGGGCATATCCTCAATTGAAAATAAGAAGCCAAGCAGGATTTAGGCAGAGTTACTCTGTTTACATCAGAGATGCAGTCCTGAAAATTTCTTGTCAGCAATCACCTAATGCTGAAGGCAACTTAACTCTATAGACTATTCATTATTTTCCTTGAAATTCCCCTGAACACGTCATGTTTTCTCTGCACATGTGCCCTTGTGTGCTCCCGTTCCTCCAGGGCTGAAGAGCCCAGAGCTGCTCCCTGCTGCACCATCCTCGCCTCCTGGTTCCTGCAGGTGGCAGAACCTGCTGTCCTACTCAAAGCTTCACTGCCCAATGGTTTCTTACACAGCATGGCTGGTGCCCCCTGGTTATATCATAGGATTGTAAATCAGACATTTTCTGGGAAATTTCTGTTTGAACTCGCTCCAGTGGAAGTAGGAATCAAACCTCTGCCTCACACTTGCTGCCCAAGAACTTTGTTCATGGGGATATTGTATGATACACGTGATGCATCATATTCACCAAAAAGATTATGTGCCAACCATTCAAACTGTTTTAAGGAGATGAACTCCATACCCAGAGCATCCTTCTTTGCAATCTAGAGTAAGATAAGAAGATCCATTGCTCCTGGTCTATGTAGTACCCATGAACTGCATCATTATGATGCATATTTGGACTGATCTGGGTCCCATATCGAGGTGCTAAGTTTTGTGTACATGTTGTATGGGGAGCCCAGGTGTTATGTTGATAATAATGGATGCCAGTCTTGTGGCTGAAACTTAAAGAATTAGGTGCTAAAGTGTTAGGGTTAGAGTTAGAAATAGAACATCTGATGAAGTGAATGCAGAGAGAAATAAATTCATTACAGAAAGTTGAATTTCTAGTGGTTATAACATTGACATAATTGTACTCTTGTGTGATGGTGACATTTGCATATCCTCTAAAGGAAATCTGTTCGGTGCTAAACATCTTTGAGAATGCCTGCTGCATTAAAAACAGTGAATGAAATACTGAAGCTACATGGAGCAAGATCTTCTACTGTTACACAGTGGAGACAAAAACTGTAGTTATAGATTTAAGGTGTCCTTTCTGTCCACTTGCTTTCTTCTAGGCTTTTTAGAGAGTAAGAGTAGAACGAAGGACAGTACAAGAAAGGGAGACTTGCAGACTTGGCAGAAATGGATGAAGAAGCAATGTGAAGTTTATCACACCCAAACACCAGAAGATTAAGGCTGACTAACCATTTTCCCTTTAGTTTGCAGTAAATTCTATTGTCACTTCTTTCTCTAGTATGTTCTGTTTTTCTACTATGAAAGAGAATTATGAGATTAAAATATCATAAAATTTTGATGAATGTTATGCGTAAAGTGCGAATTGCGAGGTGAATATTATGCTGCAGTATAATTTGAATCAGCTGTGCCATACGCAGGGTGTTTCCTCACTTCACATTCCAGTTCATGCTTTTGGCTTTTCCATGTGGATTGAAAATCAGAGTGAGGTGCTGCTTTTTGACACTGAGGTATAACCAGGATAAAGAGCTATGACAGTCATGTTTTTCATGTGAAATACCTGATTGCAGCAGGTGCATTATGTGACAGGGAATATGCCAAAGCCACATGGACTTGCTCATATGCATTAGATTTCATGGCTGCCATGGAACTACTTCTTTTATCCGCACCATATGGCAGTTCAAGACACATTAAATAGCCTTTTTCTTCTGCCAGGATTGGCAAAAACCCTAATCCAACAGCAAATTTCTATACAAAATCAGCAGGCTCTAACAAAATGACACAGTCACAATTCGGCATGGTATCAAGTGATGGCATTATAGCTATCCATCTGTTGTACCTCAGGAAAAAAGTCTTAAAGCAATAGCCACCATTCTAAATGACTCCCATTCTGTTTCCTGTAAAACATGGCTACGTGTATAAACAGAGTGTATTTCAACACAAGTAAACTGCCATGAATATATATGTATATGAACACATGTGTGCAAGTTCAGTAAGTGAAGCTGAACATACCTGCGAACTTCTGACCCTGTGTGAATTCCAGCACGAGTAAATCCAGAGTCAGAAGGGTTGCAGGGAGCATAATCTGTGAGGAGCTGACTCAAAATGCTCAGCACATGGCAGTATCATAGCAATATCATTGGATGCTAATGAGCATCAAGAGTGACTGTTGACCTCTTCAGCCAAAATCACATAAAAGGATCTCAAAGTAATGTTATATAAGGGATGTTACACAGGTTTAATCAATGGAATCACTTATTCTCCTAAACTGGCTGCATCTAATCAGGCATTTTTGTTATTTGTATCATTTCATCAATAGGAGACTCTAAAATGTATTTTCTGCACTATGTAGGATGATGAGGCTGTGTAAAACCCTGTTCAACTGTTGATGCTAGGAAAGTATTAATACAAATTCACTTGAAAAACGATGAAGCTTTTCAAGATGACTCATCCCAAAGTCCTAAACTGTATTTCAGCTGCTGCCCTGATTTTGGTGGTCTGGAGATTTTGACTAAAGTAAGCAGAGAAATTAAGGTTACAATAGTACCTGAAATAACATCGGTCATTAGCAGACATTTTCTTTGATGTGACACATTTTTTGTAAATCAAATCACTTGAACAAAAGCTATGTGTCCATTTTTTCTTTCTTTACAAAGGAGCAATGTGATAGCAAGAGCTACGTTTCTGCAAGAACAGATTTATGTGACATTGTTGCTAAATGTCCACATACATTCTAAATATGTGGTGTTTGCAGTCATGGTTTTTTTGCATTTTTATAATGCCACAGGGCTCTAAATAATTTGATATTTGCTCTTTTAAGAGTTTTTTAGGCCCAAGATGCATGATGGAGTACAAGATTTCATGTTATGTTGTCCCATAAATATTTCTAAATAAAACAAAACAAAAAAAAAGCAATGCAGAATGCTTTCATGCCATTTGGCTTCCTGTCATATATATATGCTAAAATTTAATAAGAATTTATGAAAGGCAGGCATGAGCTTAAATGTGCTATTTTCTGAAGAAATATGGAAAAGCCCCTGACATTTATAATCTGAAGTCTTGATTCATCAAAGAAAAATTTAACAGAAAGAAAGGCTAAGTACTGCTTGCTCGATGCATTTATTCCCGGGAAGGAGATTTCTGACTGTAGCAAACTCCTTAACGTTGCATTCAATAGTGTAAAATGATCCAAAATACAAAAGACCACAGCAGAAAAATAGACTTAAAAACTCTAAAAGTGAATTAAGCATTGATTTTTATTTTTTTTTTCTCTTAACATAATGAAGTTTATTAGTTGAAGTCGTTACTGTAAAATGCTTTTGAAAAGATATGGAACTGGAGTATGAGTTACTTTATGTAATAACATGACTCGTTTTAATGGGAGATCGGGCAAGATGAGTTTCTTGTTTCTGACTTTAAAGACTAACAATGAATTTTTCTTCATTGAAAAAAGCAAACAAAAAAAATAGAACAAAAAAGATGAAAAAGAAATTTGTTGCAGATTTGGAGGCATAGATGCAGTGTTAAAATCAGGATTAATACAACTAACTGATAGCTGAATAAGCTGGATAGTAGTGAGCGGTGGACAATCCTTTACAAACACACTAAGAAACACTTACTTACTTCCTAAATGGCTGTGCAGCCAAATTCTCTCTCCTACAGAAAGCTGCTTCCAAATTCATCCACATAGAAAAAGCATTTTAAAAAATCTGTACCAAGAATAATGTGCATTCTGGTAAGATAAAACTATGGCTTTATGTATGTGCTCATCTGGAATATGAGGAATACTTATTATTAATATTTACACTCATTTCAATAACAACAAAAAGAAAATAATGGTCTTGTGTTTCTTTTTCGAAACTACCATAGCATTTAATGTCTGGAGGACTTGTCTCTGTGTTCAGTACTGAAATGCTACAAAAACAAAAACAATATCCAAAAAAGGTATCCTTTAGTGAAGATCCTAGATAAGGCAAAAGGTCAGGAAAAGTGCAATGCATTTATTTCAAGTATGGTTAGCTTAGTTTCTAGGGCCAGGAAAACTATTTCAAGTTTCTTCCTTCTCAGTAAAAAAGTTGGAGGCTAGCAAGCGAGGGAACTGCATCCAGCAAAATGTTTGCAGTGAACTGGTTTTTGGAAAGTGATTTAGTTTTCACATTTTGAAGCAGGAGAAATTGCTTTCTCATTGCTTTCTGCTCTAAATTCAGATGATAGCTGTGAAATATAATCTATAGAGGTAGAAGTAACCTCAACTCTAATATTGCAAATGCTCAGGATTGCCTGTCAGCTGAGTTGTCTGTGAACTCAATGACTCTTTCATGTTCTATATGTAAAAGTTTCAGTGATTTCAGTATCACTATTCACATAAAGGAGGATATGTTTGCAGAATTAAGGAATTCATGAATTATTTTTCAGATAAAAATGAAGCAATGCTTTGAAAAAACCTAGGGCCCTTCTCATCAAACTTTAAACAGCAATGTTTCTAGATTGTATATTGCTATCTTTCTCATTAAAATCAACATTGTGATTGAACTGGAGTCTTGAAATAAAGTATCTGTGAAAATGTAACTAATGATTGAATTCATTCATTCATCATTCGTAGTTCAGATAGTATTGATTATCAAGCTTTTAATGTATCTTAAATACTATCAATGCAATCTTAATGCTATTGAAAGGAAATATTCATGCAGAATAACTGTGCAGATTTTTTATCCATGTTGAAAGTTTTACTTGTATATATTCTGGTTTTAAACACTGTGGGGAGTCTCTCGAGGTGGGTCTGCTAAGCTGCATCCCTGGCTGGCTTGTCAGATTTATATTATCTATTAAGTCCTTAAGTTTTACTGCTGAATTATGACATTTCCTTGAAAAATAATAATTAAAAAAAAAAAAAAGTCTCATTTTTTTTTCCTTGTCTTTCTCTTCCTTATTATTATTTTTATCTTTCAGGAAGACAACGTTATTCTGAAATGCCCTTTAAGCCCATAGCTGAGGTTAGCCAAAGAGAGCTCAATATGACTTACATAATGTATGGGGCAGTGACCTCCTGAGGGCTTTGTTTCAAGCATATAATTTTTCAAGAACTCCAGAACACTACTTATTGATATTTTAGAGGTGCACAAAAGCTTGAAACTCTGACTATTTTGTAGCTAATTTATTCCCTTGCTGCATGCTAGCCTAGCAACCATACTCACTGAACTGGTGATATTTTTCACCATGGGTGAAACTCAGCTTTAGGGAAGGCCCCGTTTTGAAAGGCCTGCTCCAAAATGCACTGTGAAAAAATTAAACTGCAGTTCATGGGAGCAAGTCTTCTTTCTGAAAGTCTGCAGTGGGTTTATGCTTTAACAGACAAAATAACAAATGCACATTTTGGGGGGGAGTAGGGAAAGTACAAGAGGTTGAGAGGTATTTGTAGCTGCTGAACCACTGCTGTAAAAAGAAAATCTCTCTCTCTCAGACCCCTTTCCGTGTAGAACCTAAAGGCATTTTCCTCCTTTTTAGTGAGGCAACACAGTTATGCATTATTCAAAAACGGAGGCTTTGGTAGAAAACAGAGAAGCTCTGAGAACACTCTTAGGTTACACTTTTAGCAAGAATATAGGCAGTCTTCTTCTCAAGACTTAAGTTACAATTTGTCTCCTAGTTTTAAGCAATGTGGAATGATGAGTACAGTGCATTCTTTGACACTGCAAATACTATTAAGAGCAACATTACTAGTGCTCATTATTTTCTAAATTATTTTCATAAAGGTCTTCACCTTTTACCAATCCTACACAAAATACGTATAAAGTTCATTCCAGTGCCCATTTTGCCAGTAAGCATATCAGAACAATTTTTTCTAGCGTTTCAGGCAAAACTAACCTTACTGGATTACAGCAGAGACAAACCATCATCCTCTGTTTTGAGGGTTTACTCTTTTTCTGGGCATCTTTGATACTTTTTTTCCTGCAACAAAGGTACGCAGGGAGAGTGTAGCAGACATGTCCAGTCATGTCCTGAAGCACTGATTGAGCACCTGATGGGAAGGCAGGGCAGACCCAGGGGAACTCAGTGCATGCAATGCGGCCAGGTGACTGGAAGGAATAGATTCTGGCCCCACCCCTTCCCAGACCTCATTTAAGGGTTGGCTGTGGAGGTGAGGTGTTTTGCTGGAGATGCCTGTGTACCTGAGGACTTCTGAAGGTAAGTAGCTTCTTTCCTTTATTTCTGTGCCTTTGGCTGTTGTGTTTGAGCAACTCGCACTTGCTGTGGCCTAGGACTTTGCTTCTCTGCTGTCATTGCTGTGCTTTCTATCACATAATAGGGATAAACATACCTGAAGCTGATGTGTGGATTTGCATTATTTGATAATAAATAACATCTAGTTTTTTAGAGTACTGCTCATCTTTTCTTCTAATTGAAGGCATCTCTACAGGGGTGTCCAATTAGCTGCCTCTTTTTGGCTGCTCTTAGGCAGAGCTGCTAATTCGCAGGTCTCCACGTGTGTTTGAGAGCAAGTGCATATTATTTTTCATTTACGATGGATATGTGGGGGGATGAAGTGATGAAGAGCTAGCATGAGCAAATGAGAGCTTCATGCAGACTTGATTTATGTAGTCTACCATATTCCTGCTGTAAATCCAGTAGTGGTTGCATAGGACGTAATGGAGATGTCAGTGAATTACGGCTCTATTGTTACTCTTGCCTGTTTTCTCACCAATTGTTTCATTTGCCTCCTGAGACACAGATTGCATTCAGCTTTTGTGTCTTATGGTCCTCAGTGGGCACAATCACCACAGGTTTGACTGAGTAGTGGAAAGTGAATAACTTTTAATTCACAGTATCCTGCGATTTGGAGTTCCAACATTCAACTTCTGTTTTCTTAAAAAAAAAAAAAAAAAAAAAAAAAAAAAAAAAAAAAAAAAACAAATTTTTTTTTATTTTTTTTTTTTTTTTTTGTAAGTTCTAGCCTGAGAAGTTCATAGGCCACCTTATGGTTGTTTTGTATGCAGAACTGTGAGTAATCACTCTCTATTCATGTGCTTCTCATTATATGGCTGTGGGTGAGATTTCCCTTCCCTTTCACTAGGTCTTTCCTAAAGTGATTCCTATTACATGACTTTATCTTCTATTGTGTGAAATATATTCAGTTTTCCATTCACTTTTCTAATTCTGTGCTTTTTTTTTTTTCCTAAAGAATTATATTGTATGATTTTAAAAAAAAATGAGCAGAAGTTCTCTTCAGCTAAGAGATTTTTCAGAACCCTGAAATGATCTCTTTTACGTGAAGTATTCCTATATGGGGAAGGCCTTCATGTAAAATATAAACTTAGAAATGTAACAGCTGTAAATGGAGGCCTGGTGTGTTTGGCATGATACTCTTTTGAGGTAGTGTCTTATTACTTATCTTGGAAACCTAGCCATTGGGATCAAAAGTGCACTGTGTGCTCTTTCCTTAAGTGGAATTAGACCATTTACAGTGTGCAAAATGTAGGGTGACTGTATATGGGCACCAGGGCTTTCAAAAAAAAAACAACCAAAAACAAACAAACAAAAAAAAAAACAAGCATAAAACCCAGAGGGAGCAGCATTACCAACACAAATTTTAAGGTGAAGCATGAATTATAGGTTACATTTTATGCCACAGGAATGGTGTGTAGTGTCAGGTACGAGCACTGGGGCGTCTTTCATCTTCGTATTCCTGTTCCTATTGGAGTTAACTGCAAGTGATTTGAAAGATCTTTGGTTGTTCTTTGTCAGTTTATTACTCTTTCTGATATTTTATCAGTGATTTTTCTTCTTTACTTGAAAAGATGTTCTAATAATAAGGAGAAGAATTTGGAAGCAGAAGAAACTTCTGTTACTATTATACTGGGCTTTGTGGTTTTGTACCAGTTGAGTTTATTCACGCTTAGCACACTTTCCACAGCTCTATGCCTCTGCAATTTGAAATGTAAAGATGTTGCTGATATGGGAACACTATTACTGCTTCTATGTTGCTTTTATTTTAGAGTTTTAGACTTCTTCCGTGGTATTTTTCATCATGCAGGGATCACTGCTTGATTGCTTATGTCTGTAGTGTAACAATCTGTAGATTGTTATGTCTGTCAAGTGAAACATAGGGCCAGGAGCAGCTGCAGCACCCATCCCTGTCTTCTGCTCCATCTCGGCAGCACAGCTCAACCAGGGTAGTTCTCTAATGCTGCTAAAGTACCTTTCTCTAATGTATTTGTTCTAACAAAACACAGGGAGAAGATTCTTAAGAAAAACTGATAACAGCAAGTTGTCCTGTGTGCTTTTGTGATTAGCAGCTAGTTGAGTTAGATCAGTCCAATTGAGAGACTTTGAGACACAAAAGGTAGCTAAATACCAATGAGGTCTGATAGCAGTTAGGCTTTGATACCTTTTCATAACTTAAAAACTGCCCTCTGCAGTCAATTTCTAGGGGGGGAGGTGGGGGGAAGGGTGGGGAAGGTTGTTCTAGGTCTCTGCATAGTTACTTTTGTTTGTTCTCACATGTGTTGCAGCATTTTGGGGCTATGAATTATGCCTCAAAGACTTGAGAGGCTTGAGATTATCTCTGGCTCTGCGTTATTACACACCATCCTGCTTCACTTCAGGACACACTTATTGTTTCCTGTTGAAAGCTGGATGGTTACTAATCATCGTGCATAGACTCCAGATACAGTATCTTCCTCTGATAAAACAATGTCATTCAGAGAAAGATGAAATGGTAATTACAATCAGAGTTCAAGCTGGCAGGAGATGGAGCAAAAATTAAAAGTGCTAAATCTGTAGCATTTTGATTATCTGAGAAGTCCCCAAATTTTGTGGCAGAGCTGCATTTAAATATGTAGCAAAGTGGCTCCTTGTAAATCAAGTCATAATTGTTCAGCTCTAGGTTGCAGGAGCTGATTTCAATTTTCTGGTTCTCTACAGAATTCTTATCTTTGATTAAAAGCAGAGGTATGAATAATGGGCTTCACTCCTATTAAAAACACAGACAGGAGAAAAAAGAAACAACAATCTCTGAGATGCATTGTGCAGAGTTGGAAGAGACATAACATTTCTTTTAAAACTGAGATTAACTTGGGGAACTATGGTTTCACTTCTGTAAGTGAAAAATTAGAAGCATGATGACCTTCTGTAGTATGGATACCTACCTCAGGTAGTTTCTGGGTCATACATTGTAACGATCACTATAGAAGGTATTTGGCAATGATTTAGGCTGTTTCAGAATATATTGATGTTTGCTAGCAAAAGAGACGGATGGAAGTCATTTGATTGGAAAAAAAAAAAAAAAGCCCATTAGATGGCCTGTAAATTGCATGGTTTGCTAGAGAATTTTGCTAATATATTTTTTTTACAAATAGAAACTTGTGTTGTCTTAGCACAGGCAAGTATATTTTCTGCATGTGCAGACATGAATGTTGAGAAACTCCAGTGACCCCACTCACCTTAATATTGTTCTGCTTCTGTATTAAGCATGACTTATTCTCGTACATACCAAGAATATATCTCCATAGCTTCTAGTGGTTCCACAACTGCTTAAAACTACAATGATATTGCCATAGAAGATTATATCTGCTTTGGATAAATTTCAGAAGAATGTTGTCTTACAAAATAAGAGACAGTGTTGCAGTAATGGGTAGAGAACTTGAGAAAGTCTATTTTGCTTAGCTATTGTACCTTAAACACATCTACAGACATGTGAATGTGCTTGTTTACTCAATGGGAAGATGTTTAAGTCACAGAATCATAGATTTGTATGGTTCTAACTCCAAGATCATCCAGTCCAACTGTCCACCTACCACCAATATTTCTCTTCTAAATCACGTCCTTTAGCATCACATCTCAATGTTTCTTGAACACTTCCAGGGATGGTGACACAACCACTTCCCTGGGCAGCCTGTTGCAGCAAGTAACTGCTTTTGGAGAATAAATTTTTCCTAATATCCATGCTGAACCTCACCTGGTGCAACTTTAGGCCATTACCTCTTTTTCTATTGTTGTTACCCAGGATAAGAGGCAGACTCCCACCTCACTACAACCTCCTTTCAGAGAGCTGTAGAGAGCCTTAAGACCTTCTCTGAGCCTTCTCCTCTTCTCCTACTCTCCTCCTCTTTAATCTGGGTCAATCTGCTTAGACAAGCTGTACATTTGTATCTAGTGGAAGACTCCAGAAGTGAGGGAAGAAGGACATGAGAGATCTTGAGCTTGCGAGTATTTCAAATTTTCATATATGTGCTAATACAGAAGAGCAGCACATCAGGAATCATGCTGGAAATGCAGCTTAATTTTAGTAACAGTTTTTACAGTGTGGTAGCAGCTGTGTGAATTAACGATTGCTTCATCTTGTCTCATGTATCAGCAAGTGAATTGTTCACCTGGAGGACTGGGGCAGAGGAGGGGGATTGTCCTCTTATGTATAATATATTGTTTAGCCACAGATAACATAAGAAGCTTTTACCTCTGGACAGAATACACTTGAGTAGGTGGAACAATAGTATGGCAAATCCTGTGATCCAGTGAAATGTTCCAAATAATTGATTTTCTTTATTTTTAAGCAAAGTGGAGAGCGGGGAATTTAGCTGCTTGATTCCTATTAAAGCCAACCAAGAATGTTTCGCTAATCATAACGTTACAGGGATTTGTAATTGATTTGATTGAGTTTAATTGATTTACTTCATCTAGGGGAAGACTTTAAATGGAGTACCTGAGTATGCCTTGGGTGCAAAAGAAATAACGAGAGGCTTTGTCTACATTGATGGGTATTTTGCTTAAAGCTAGATATGGCTTTCTTTAAGAAAAAAAAGGATTAGCTTTTATTTCTATTAAGGAAATTTTACTTAAGAAGATGTCATAATTAAAAAATATTAAGGGATTTTTGTTATTTATTTCTATATAGTTCTAATTAACATTCTTGCAGATATATTTCCAGTATAAGAGTTTCTTCAGTGTTGAAGCAGTGCAAACAAAGCCCTAAATTTTAGTTATGTTTTTGTAACTTTGAGCAACATTAACTGTTTGTTACCTTTTAAATATTCTCCCCTGTTTCCTACATTCCAGCACATGCCATTTCAGAATCAATTTAATCACTTTAAGCTCTTTTAAGTGGCTAGCTGTAGAAAGACTACAATATTATGCCAGATAAGAAGTTCTTTGAAAGAAAATAACACAAAGTGGGGACAAAAAAAAAACTGCAACAAAAAATAAATCTTTGTGTACTGTCCTGTACAACATTTGGAAGCTCTCTGAATGCAGTATGGAAAACTACAAATGTTGCAAAAGAAAATATTTAATTTATACTTAATCTCTCTGCCTGCTTATTTTATGAAGTAATTCCTGAAAGAAGGTTAAATCTATGAACCTTTTAATTTCAATAAATCTACTCATTAAAGCAGTTTGTAACATGACCACAGAGATCCTCACTGGAAAGTCTTCTCATCAAAAGGAGGCTTTCCTGCTGTGCCCATGGCCAGAGCTTGTATCACCTGTTTTGCCTGCTGTCACAGCCAAACGTGCTCTGTACTTTTGGATAAAAGAATGGCTATCCATTTTGCAACTTTTAGCTATGCCAATGTGCAGCAGGGGAGGTGGAACAAAGCAGCACCCACTGTGCTGCTTGAGCTGTGTGCTGGCTCAGTAGTTTCCATGCTCATCTAAGATACACGTGAACCTCAGTAAGGTCATGCCTTCAGAAACTGTTCATACTGTTCAGATTTTTTTAATTAAATAAATGCACAGAAAGTATTCAAGTTAATAGCATCAGACTTGAGGGCAACACGTTTTTGGTACACACCTCACCCCACTTGTTTTTCCCATTTACTGGATTTGTCTGGAATTGCTAACCTTATGGTATATCTTCTTGTGAAGAGTACTGAAGTACAGAACAAAATAGTTCTGTTGGATTTCCATGCTTGTGAACAGGAAGTCTCTTCTGCGTGTAAGTAGCATATCAGGCAGTGGTCTATTAACTGTCTCATGAGAATAGGCACTTCTTTTTGACATAATTGCACAATTCTTGTTAATTTACATTCCAATCAATCTAAGTTGGCCAAAACTGCAATTATAATCAATGCTCTTATCAACAGAGCAGAGTGATAATAAGGAACTGGAGATCAGTAACATGCTCGTTACAAGAATGTTTTGTTGTTCCTTTTAACAGCTTGCAGTAAAAGAGGCGAATTCTACAGACAAACCTGTAAACTAAATCCTAAGTTTGGGGATATCAAATGGAAGGAGAACAAGTTTTGCCACCTCTGAACAGAGTTTTGAAGCTGGCTGGGATAGGTAGACTGTCCTATAAACTTTCTATAGGCTACTTGATCTAATCCTGACAGTTTCTGTAGTATCAAGTCTGCTCGCTTTTAATGTGCGTGATATTAATTGTTAGGTTTTCAGCATAGCTGAAAATTCAGAGAGTGGTTTGCTTACAAGATACAGAGATTGAAAACCAAATCTGTTCTTTGCCCTTTGACCTCCACATTAATTGAAATGTTGCCAGGCCCTGAAGTGGAGAGTTGGGAGCTTCACTTCTGCCTCAGTATGTGTCCCTCTGGGGTTGCTTATTAGACTACCTGTAAGGGAACCATAGAATTCCCTTCCTTCCCCCCCACCCCCCCATGCTCTCTGTTGTCAAATTGGATACCCAAAGAACACCCAAGTAACTAAGAAAAGCTTGGTTCTTGCCATGTCAGGCTCATGGAGTGTCGCGTCTGCTGGCTGGTTGTGTCACTTTAGTGAGTGCTCTGCTCACTGAGTAATGATGGAGGAGGACACTGCTCCCTCTGCCACTTATGTTCTACAAAATGTGCGACACGCTCATTTATGCTGGGCGATTGCTCTGAAGGTCTACAAGGAAGTATTTGCCTACATGCAGCTTTGATTCAGTCACCCAAACTCCAAGAATGAGCTTGATATCAAATGGAAGGTACAAGCATATGACAGCTATAAACAATATTATGGGACATTGCCCTGCTGATTGGCTGTTGGTGATCCATGCTCAGTGTCAGGATTTTTGGTCTGTTATTGCATTTACATGTCTGTGTTTGACAGTACTTTGACTGTGGTGCTCTGAACCTTTTAGAGAAGTGCTGACATTTCTCTTTGGAGATCTGTGACAGCTAACCTGGTGACACCATGTGCCTTGGTGCCATAGCTTGGCTCTAGCTATGAAGTGCATGGAGGGTTGAAACAAAGTCAAGCAGAAACCCTGCAGCTCTTTGAGAAAGAGAAGCACCTCCTCCTTGTGGGGTGCCTTAAAGCACCCTCAAAGCCTGGAATTCAAAATCTTGGTCTAAATACGTTTCAGTTTAAATGTTATCGTTGTTAAGTTAGAGGTATTCTGCTCAGGATTTCTTCAAAATATGTTTCTAGTGCAACAGAGCTGATGCATTTTGTGATATTTTTGAGCCAGTAGGAGACATATTGGAATCAGATGGTGAGTTTGATTTACTACAGGAGAGATCTGTTTTGATAGATGATACATCTTATTCTGTGTTCAAAAAGCAGTGATTCAACAGGGATGCAACTGATTTGGTGAATGAAATATTGTATGTGATATTGATCGATTTATGTTGAAATACACATGTTTATTTTAATAGTTGATGCATTTATTTCAGCGTGGAGAGTATCAAATACTTTGTGCTCATCTTTTTTTTGATGTGATATATGGATTTTACAAGCAACAGATGTATATTTTAATTAAAAGTAAAACATTCATTGCTGTCTGCCATGTTCCAGTGTTCCAGAATGTCTCAAATACAGCCCTGCAGGTTTTTGCAGTGGTCGGATGTTAAAGTAAGGCATTTGTAGTGTATAAACAAAAGCATTACTTTGGGAAAAATAATAGCACAATATTATCTGAGATGACATACTTCTGAGTAGAAATAGTTTCCTTTATGCCTTCCCTAAGATTCTAACTATGTTGTAGATACTTAGAAATGTTAACAGTACGTGGTACTCCAAAATCATCAGCAACTGGAGTTCAGTTGAATAAGATTTTTCCCATTTGTGTAAATAGGTGCAGGACTTGGGGCAAAAGAGAGGCAAAAGATATTCACCTGGTAGGGTATTACTACTCTGATTTTTGTAGTATCTTGGTTCCTTTCTTATCCAGGAACACAGTGATTTATAGAGCTTGTGATGACCTGTAATCTCTTCCTGATCAAGCCACCACACAATGCAATTTGGTGCATCTTTTCAATAAAAGGCCAAGTAAAATAGGTTTTGGCTGGCACCAAATTACCCTTGCTTTAAGTGTTTGAATTTTACAGGACTAAAGGTCATTTCCCTGGATGTGTTTTATAACGTTTAGTATCATGCTATGAAAGCAATCACATTAAGTTCAACCCTGCTTGACCTTTTATATGTTGCTACTTTTATTTAATAGAAAACAATTGCAACAAGAAGAAAACTGAGATAAAAAGATTAAATTTATTAACCCATGTTCAGGCTGATACTGGATTCATATACGTGCATAGGAAATAGAAATACAAAGCTGGAACAGGATTGAGAGAGAGAATCTGGAAGTCTAACTAGTATTGAGGGCTGGCACTGCCCAGCTTAAGCACCCCTGTGCTTGGGGCTGTGCAGCTCAGCCTTCCTCTCATTCCTGGTACTCGCTCAGGAGGTGAACAAGTACCCTGGGATTCAGGGGATCTGAGTTCTGCTTGTCCTTCTCACATTGTGCTGAATGAGAGTGTATAGCCAAGGTGCCTTAGGTCCCGGCTTTGGTAAGCATGGCAGATGATGCTGAGCTCTTTTACAAAAGTATTTCTGGAACTTCTGATGTCAGGCTGAACTGCTTTAATGTTAAAAATTAGTTCTAATTATGGAGAAATAACATGAAGAGATCAGATGTGTTAATGCTAACTAATTCTGATGTATATGTATGTATTTGACTTAAGTTTTTAACGTGATTAGTATTAGACCTGTTCAACTTTTCATGTGAGATACTCTCTAATGCCTCAGACTGTGAGATCAGGCAGCTGCCCTCACCTCAGCTGTGCCTGGCAGGAAATGTAGAACAGTGATGGGACAGCTCACCTCCTACCTGGTGTGGGTGTAGCGTCATGATGAGCCAACATTCCCTTCTAGGAACTACATCTGGATTCCCCCAGGAGCATCTGTATCTGACATCAGCTCTCTGCTGAGAAAGCTGCCAGCTTTGAAAGAGGGAAAAACTAAGTGATATACAGCAGACAGTGTGACTTTCATCTGGGAAAAGTAATACCACCTTATTGTTTACTTTTCCTTCTGTTGTATGTTTCTTCAGCACATACAGGATAGACACGAAGTGTGGGAGTCAACCCTGATGCCTGTAAGCCCTGAAAAAGGCATGTGGTTGAAGGAAGTCCCACACTTCACTGCAATCCTCAGCAGGGTTTCTCCCTAGTTGGCGTTTTCTCCTTACAGTGAGTGGATTCCAGCTCTCCTGGGGAAAATGCTCTGGGCAATGTTCTCCAGGCTCTGAGCACTCCTAGGTTAAGTATGTGTGTGTAATATACAGAATGTTATGTGGTAGCTGTTTACTTGCCTTTTTTTTTTTTTTTTTTTTGTTGCAAAGGTGACTTTTGGTATTTAGTTACTTATAATTTGATAGATAGTTATTTTGATGGGAGCAGTAAATTTTGAAGTTTTGTAGTGTTTGTATCCGCAGCCAATTTTGCTTAACTTCCAGTTTTCAAGCGCATCAATAGTTGTGACAGTGGATATTGCACCAAACTTTGTAAGATTTTACATTATATTTTATTAAAATGCCTTAAAAATATAAACATGAGTTTCCATAAAAGGCAAATACGGAATAGAATGTTTTTAGAAATGTCTGCATGCAGAATGAAATCCATAGATAAGTAGCACTACAGCAAGTACCTAAGCTTGTAAGAAGTTTTACTTCTTGAGCAGTCAGACTATTAAATTACCTGGGTTGTTTAATGGACAATACACAGGCTGTTGGGAATTAAGTATAAAAACAAACATGTAGCCTTCTAAATTTTCTCTGACTGGTTACACTGCGGAACACTGCATTATGCCATATCACATTGGTGTGATAGGCAAGTGAAACAAGACAGTTCATGCTAATGAACAGAAAAACACAGCAGTTTGCTTGTTACCAAATTCACTTAGAGTATTTCAGGGCATTTGGAAATATTATGGGAGAGACAGTTATTGCTGAGAAGAGCTGAACTATAATGAAATTAGGAAAGTGAAAACCATATGTTTGCCTCTGTTTCTACCAAAGCATGAAATGTGCTCTTACTGTAGATCTGTATCTTCTGCCTGCTTTAAAACAAATGGAGTGCTGCAGCATCGTTTGACTGGGGTACAGGAAGCAGATCCAAATATTATTTGAAAAGATATTCTCAGTATATTTTGATTCAGACAAGTAACTGGCTTTGTGGCTTTTATAGCCAAGGCATGCTTGTGTATTTTATATGAATATAATGAGAGAAAACTAACTGTACGTTCTGTTCCCATCACAAGAAGATTACTTTAGAGACCACTATGAAAAACAAGTTCTCAATGTGAAATTTCTCCTGCCTGCTGCTAGCAGAACTTCAGTTCACTGAACTGGCCAAGCATACAGTGTATAATTTGAATGTGAGCTATATATTTACACTTCTTGTCATTTCTCAATTGTTTCTCCTTACTTTTCAGATACATCCCAATTATGTAAGCCAGAGAGTGTTTACTGTTTTTCATAAAATTGATCTTTGTTGTCTTAAAGAAAAAGCTGTTTTCAAAACTTTTAATATAACAAGGACAGCTGGAAGTGCCCTGAGGTCATACCTGTCTTTGCTGTGATCTGCCCCTTGCCCATTAGCTCCTTGAAGTGGAACCGTTTTCACTGTACAGTTGTTGAGCTGGTCAATTCAGAAGAGGGAAGGCAGTCAGCACCATACAGAAACCAATTTTTACCTCCTATTAAACTCTGAACACAAAAGGCAAGAAGTACAGACAATCTTGTCATCTTCCTGTCTCTTTTGCTTTCTACCTACCTGGCTACCAACAGTGGAGCTTAGGACTCCCTTCAAACTATTTATTACCCTGCTGTGCTTTTTTTATTGTTGAACTTTATGAAGGCTAGGAACACTGCAGTGTATGGGTGAGGGAATTTAATCAGAATCAGAAGTTGTCAGCAACTGCAGGGGAGTCAGTTGGACAGACTTCCTCTGAAAAGATGGTGGGCAAAAAGCAGAGTGTCTAAGAACTCCCTAAGAGTGATGCCACTGAACTATTTTGTTGGTAGATGAAGACTCAGAAATATTATTTAAGAATAATAAATAAAGATGTAAACCTCATTCTGAATGAAAATGAATTTCAGAATTCTGTGAGGTGCTTGAGATGCATACTGTATTTTTTTTATGGAGTTCACAATTAACCTTATACATAGCGTAAGCGCAAGGTCTTGTACCTGGGTAGTGGCAAGCCCTGCTATTAGTACAAGCTGGGGGATGTAAGGATAGAGCATAGCCAAAATGACATAGTCCATGACAAAAAGAACCTGGGAGTACTGGTGGATGGCAAGCAGGACACAAGCCAGTAACGTGCCCTCATAGCCCAGAGAGCCAACCGTATTCTGGGCTGCATAAAGAGCACTGTGGTCAGCAGGGTAAGGGAGGTGATCCTGCCCTTCTGTTTTGTGCTGGTGAGACCTGACTTGGCGTACCATGCCCTGACATGGAGTCCTCAGCACAGGAGAGATGAGGACATCTTAGAGTGCATCCAGAGAAGGGTCACAGAAATGATATAGGAGATGGAACATCTCCCCAGTGAGGACAGGCTGAGGAAGCTGGGGCTGTGCAGCCTGGAAAAGAGAAGGGACTGGGGACACCTGAGAGCAGGTTTTTTTGTTTTGTTTTTTTTTTTTTGTCTAGAAGGGGGCTGTAAGAAAGAAGGGACAGACTCTTTAACAGGATCATCTGTGATAGGACAAGGGGAAATAGTTTCAAACTGTAAGAGTATAAACCCAAGTTAATTATAAGCCTAAGTTGTTGTGATCTGCTCCGTTATCTGCCATGATCCTTCTGCTTTTTATATATTAAATACACAATCTGCTTTGTTTCTTGTCCTTGTTTAGTTATTAATACCGTGGACTGGAGAGCATTTTGTCTCTTCGTTGGCATAAATGAGATTAGACCTTAAATACGTTTTCATTACGAGGAAACAATTTGTAGTTTCTAATACTACATTTTGAGTTGGATCCAAAATGAGAGACTTGTAGTACACCCTGAGCTCGTCCGTTCCAAGCACAGTTATCAGTTTCGAAGCCTGCCAGCTCCACCTGGACTCCAGCTTCCTAAGGTGGATTTTTACCACTGCCAGAACCTACTGTCAATACTTTACGTAAAGGTCTCTCCTTGTAGAGTTTTTCATGATAAAAAGTACACGCTCATTATTAAGGGCATTTTCTAACCAAAGAAAATAAGGTGAGAGCTTGAATTTGAAAACCATATTCTTAAAGCACTGATTGTACTGCGTGGTTTCTGTAGTCACACACATACTGTATTTTCTGGAAACCAATTACATATATTAGATTCCATTTCCATGTACATTTGGACATCCGATACAGGTATTTATAGACTGTAAAAGCAGTTGGGCACAGCTGGGCAGAAATAGTCCCCAGTGAGACCTACAAGGTCAGATAGCAAAAGAATATCGAAACTGAGCCTAGATACCCTGTTCCTTAGCTGCTGTATATCTTTTATTAAGTAGAAAATACACTGTTATAAGAAAGTTTCTCTGAAGTGATATTGCTTGTTGAGTTTAAAGAGGTTTTCCAATCTCTTAGTGCCACTTATCCTATTGTTCTGCTATGTAGAATCTCACTATGAACTCTGTAGCAATGCCATTTCTAAAAGATGGGTATGTACAGCAGTAGCAACATACTTTAATAGTAGAAGACTTATTACTGCAACAGAAATGTTGTTTCAGCTCTTTTTGCTATGCAGCAGAACAGTGGCACCCAGTGGCCATTCATGCTAAAATCCTAGCAAGTAATATCTGCAAACTTGAATATCAGTGCCAAGAAAAATGAAACAATAAATAAATTAGCACTGTTATTAGTTGTTCTTGTATACCCCAAAATATTGTTTAAAAAGCCTCCTGGCTATTTTGAAGGAAATTTTGTATTCTTAGCAAATAAATCTTGGTTAACTTTAGAATATATGTATGTATAGTTACATATACGTTTATAAGATTTCTATTTGTTACTAATTTTTTTCAAATATAGAATCTTGTTGTAATTGATTTTTTTCCATTGTGAGGAGAAACAGCATCCCTATCATCATGATTTCAGTGTAGTATTGTTGTGTATTTCTGTGTGTGTGCAATTGTTACAGAGATTCTGAAGAAAACAAGAGGATTTTTTCCCAAGAGGAATTGGACCATATCTTTTCCCTGTATTTAACACACATTGGTTTTTAACATGAATAAAGACCTTTTAAGTATATGATTTATCTCCAATAATACCATTCTGAAAACGTTGTATGTTAAATACATATACTCATGAGATAACAATTTAGAAATGCATTCTTCCTAAATGCACAGCCATAACAAACTATCAAAACAAACTAAACATAGAAAAGACTTCATGATGTAAGAATTTGGTCTAATACATGATAATGTGTCTTCAGAGAATTATTGAAAACCAGTTAAAATTTCCTTCTGTACAGTTTCGTATGAGGCATCTGTTTCCCTTTTATCAAGGTGGGTACTTTCCCCATCACAACACCATTATGTTTGCATGCATGAGGTTATAATGTGCTGTAATGTAAATGGGATTGTTCAGTTCGTGTGCTTCTTAGTGAATCAGTGCTGCAGGTTTGAACTGCAGTGTGTTACTGTGAACGGGACAGTCTGTAATCTCAATTCTAGAACGTGTTAATGTTTAACAGGCTGCTAAAAGCGTGCCCTAATCTAAGCTATTTATCCTGTTAAGTGAGTTTGAGCTGTTTGTATGTTATTTCAGAAAAACACACCCAACTGCCTCATTAAGAGAAATGCTAAATAGCTGTGATAGCCATACTCACCTGTTTCCTGCAAAAATGAGGGCCACTGCCATAGATGGTAAGTGTGAAAAATTTCAATGTTCAGGTATGTCTAGGAAGAGCGTACTTGATGGCAAAATGGAAGAAGGGATTATAAGGTTAAAGGAGATAATTAGCAAGCCATAAGTCTTTTTTGGCTGAATGGTCTCAAATAAATACATCATTCCCCCCACCTCTGCTATAGCTGTCAATGTTATGATTCTGAGAAAAGTATCAAAAGATGTGGTTTTGTAGTTTCCATGAAGAAAGCACCTCCAGGTGAAATTCAGGATGGTGTAGCTCTAGTTCTTCAGCTCTTCAGCACTGTGTTAGAATGAGCCTGGTACTTGGCAGACTGCTGGATAGAGGGAGGTGCAGGGTTTGTGATTAAAGACTAGACTGCTGTGAGATTGGACTCTTTGACGTGCAAGTTTTCATTTGTGTTTTCTCTCTGACTGCAGTTCCTTTTAGACCAAGAAAATGTTTTCTGCCAAGAAGTCATTTGCATTTTCCTATGAACAATCTAACTTTTAACTCAACTCCACCAACATCTCTAGTAATTTATTTCCCAGAGAATAACTAACCATTTCAACATATAATCTCTTCTAGTTCATGCCTGTTGCATGCCATCAGTGTGACTAAAAAACATCACTTTTATGTCTACCTGAAGTTACTGTGCAGTTAACCTATTTCAGATAAGGTGTAGGCATGCATTTGGTCAGTATTTATGGTCACAAAATATAAATCTGCCTATTCCATGATCTGAGCCTCAAAAACATTGTAAGTAAAAAATCTAAGCTTTGCAGCAGTAAAAGGATTTTGTGTATTAAAGTCAAAGCTATTCTCCCTAGGTTAGAAAACATTTCTATTTTAAAGGAAGTTTAACAAGCTAAGTTCACTTTCTTTTGTACTGGAAGCCAAGTTAATTTGATGTTTGAATTGGTAATGGCTTCTTGGCTGAAAAACTCAGGTCTTACATGGAGTTATTCTAAGTCAGACAATAAAAATGATTTGAAGGGGAACTCAGAAATAAAAATACATAGGCTTTAAATAAGGCATGTTTCATGTCAACAAAATTAGTTTCTGATTTAGACTGATTTTATATTACTAATAGGACTGTGTGACGATTTCCTACAAAGCCATCATTCCATTGGTAGTATCTTTTTCCTGATATAAACATAGGAAATATCTGTATAGCAGAATATGATGATAATTGTGATATTAAGATGTAAAAATTGATAAAAACTCAGAGTACTCAGTTTGATTGGAATGTTCAACTCCTGTGTGAGTAATTGCAGTCTGACATGCCTTCTCCATGCAGTTCATTCTGGACTCTAGATTCTTAAAACTAAAGAGTAATGCATGTCTAAGGGGTAATGTAATGATCAGCTTGTAATGAACAGTGCCACAAGATGGACAAAAAGAAATGCCACTGATGATGCTTCTGCAGATTGGTAGGAAGCAAGTGTAGATTTTCCCCCTTTTGTTGGAAGTAGTGCTCTGAGTGCATGTGCCTGAAGTCTTTCTTGGGTGATTCAAACAAAGGCTGTCACCTTTGAATCACCATCTGAGGAAGTTTTCTGGAACACTTGCAGATGCAAGTGCTCCAAGTGTGCTTGATATTGAAGGCTTATGAAATGATTTCAAGACTTTGGATGGTCAGTAATAGGAAATCAAGAAGTGATGTAGGGGAGATTGACATACTGTGCCACACACAGCAGGTTTTGTGTTAGTAGAAATAGCAAGAAGTTTGTTCTTGCCCTTTTAGGAATGCTGAAGGTGCCATGACGTTTGTTCCTGCAGCAGCCAAGACCCCACCAGTGGCAGATTTGCAGTGTGGAGGGACAGATGAGATGTACATTTCAAAATAAGGAGTTGAATGTTCCTAGTGAAGTAAGACTGGAAAACCTTTTGGACTGAGGACTTTGGGAAGGGTACTTAAAAGAATTTGCTCTGTTATTTAAGACACTAAACAAATCAAAATTCAGGAAGGTGAACTTCAGTTTATATGAAGATATACTAATGAATGTGACACGGACATACTAGAGTGTGGGCAGGAGTATGAGGGTTAAAAGAAAGGGGAATAGTTGAAAGCTATAGATGAGATCTTTAGCACGTTGACAGAAAAGAGAAGCTATGAAGTCCCTCAAGACTCAAGAATTCTCCTTAGAAGGGGAAGATTGACAGACCTTTAAGAAACCACCTCAAAGAAGGGCTTGAACTTGTGCTTTGTTTTCTTGGAGACTGGCTACCTGTGAAGAGGATGGAGTCTTCAGTGTGTCTGGAGAACTGAACTAATTAATGAGGTGAGGCAAAGGTTCACACATACTGGGTGTACTGAGGAAGAAAGAAAAGCACGAACTCTGGAGGAAACCTAGTCATGCCATCTGTAAGGCATAAGTTCTCTTTAGCTGTTACGTGACTCTGAGATACGTTGAATTTTGTAAGTACAATTTGATTTGTAAGCCTGCAAATGAAAAGCTTTAGGAACAATAAAAAAATAAAGTGCAAAAAACTTTACATGCTCTAAAGCAAATACTGCTTGTGCTACCAGGAACCACTAAAGAAGATGCATGTTTCTAAATGACTTTGTCCTAGACGTTGTACCCACCTTTTCATTAGCAGCTCATGGATGCATTGCACACCCCTATGGATACTCCTGTGGATGATCTAGCAGATTAAGTATCACTGGTCCTTCATTTTTGTAAGCCTTCATCCTTCTAACCCCACAGAAGAATCAAGTAAATTAATCTATAATGATGAAGCTGTTAACATTTCTGAAGCTTGTATTACAAACTTTAAGAGCCTTGAAGAACTTCAAGCAGAAGCTGTGTGCTTAGGGTTGGGCTTTATTTGAAGTATTCTTTGTTTGGTGCTTTTTTAAATTGGCAGTAGTACAGTGATCATACTCTGTCTGCTGGCTGGTCTGCTGTAACAGCAAGGGAGTGAGAAACGCTGGAGAGGGCAGCAGCAGGAGATTACTTTTGGAGAGTTTATGATTACTCCCAATACCTGTGTTTAAAAATACTGCCTCGTGTTACCAAGGTCACTAAAGTGAATTGCTTTCTTTTTTCTTTTCTTTTTTTTTCTAAGTAAGGCTTGTTCTTGGTTAAGAAAAGGACAGGAAAAAAAAAAAACATAGAAACAGAAGTCCCCACATTTGTCTGTTGGTTGCCATCAGAGATGATAGATCTGGCTATGGCTGACCACAAGAACTGACCTTGGACCCACTGCTTGGTTTCCTGCCCTGCACTACTGCTGTAGTGATGCCTGCAGGTACTCTCCTTATGCCTAGCAGGGCAGCTCCCTGCCCCCAGCAAGGCAGAGGACAAGCTGCCCCTGTTCTTTGTGAGGGGCTTCCCACATCCCGGTCACGCACGGGAGAATTGGAGCAGCCCTGTGCTGAGCTAGCTCCTCTTGTTCTGCTAGGCTCTGAACTTCCTTGGGTTGTCAGGGAGAATCAATATATGTCGATACAGGTTTTCCTCTAAATCCTAAAGGTCGACCCTGAGCAGCATAGCATGTTATCTTAAGGAAATAACTAGTGAAAAATCTTCAGCTGGAGTTGATTACTGACTATACAGCTATCCAGCAGGTGCAGGGCTTGTATTTTCTTTTGTAATTCAATGCTGAGGAAGATCCTTATTTACATTTTGGCAAATTAAGAGCATAGTGCTTTGCAATATATGTTTTTTCCCAGATGATTCGGACGACAGTGTCTACAGTGACTAAATCTCACTACTAAGCCACTCTTATCATTCATGGCATGTCCAATAAAAGTGATTTCTTGCCTGGCTGCGAGTCAACTTGATCACTATCATCTTTTTTTTTTTTTTCCCCCACATGAACCTTTTCCTATTTTATGCAAGTCCAAGCTAATTGAGGTAAGGTCAAGATCTAGGCCACTCCTTAAAAGTTTTAACGTGACTTTTCCTTCAGGTCCTTCCACCTAATTCTTAAAACTTCTTTTGTAGTATCCCCAAGGCAGAGCTGGAAGAGAAGGTTAGTGGATAATTCAGTAGTTAAGCTATGCTCCAATATTTGATATTCCTCCAAGGCATTATATTTTCACCTGTATCTGTTAAATTGCTGGGAACTTTCTTCTGTGGTTAATTTTCTTTATGAAATGTATGCAGTTTGCAGTGATGCAGAAATGAATAATTCTCGTAGCTTTGTCTTTGTAAAGGTGGACAAACAGATGTTAGTGGCTTATCTCATAATGTTTTGAATGTGTGTTGTGGGGTGTGCATGTGTGTGTACAGATACGTGTCTGTATATATGCATACAAATATGTTTTCCAAAAGAGTGAGAAACAAAACACTTGAAAAGATGATTTAACCATTCTAATGGGTGTGATATGAAGTCAAATCATCCCTTCCCCCACCTAGCTATCTATCCAGGAAACCTCTCTGAATATTTCTTTTTGTGTTTAGCGCAAAAAGCAAAGCAGGAACAAGGTTTTTAAAGGATTTTTTCCTTAAACCATCCCCACAGACGTTTTCTGAAAAGGATAATCCATCTTAAAACATGTTGACTTGCAAATTCTTCATGCCTCTGGCAGATCTAAAGAATGCTGCAGCAACTAAAGAGCCACCTGATATAGTTCTTTCCTCCAGCAATATCCTGGGGAATTTTATAGCATTGGTAGTGGGCTTTGTGGATTGCTTTGACTGACCGGTTAAGTGCAAAGAACAGTGCAAACATAGTGCAAGAGATGGAGACAGCCACCCCCTCTTTATGGAATGCTGAGGAAGGGAAGAATTACTATGAATATATTTTCTCTAAATCGCAGCCTGCAGCGATAAGTGTTCTTTATACGTATTCCTATCCCAAGTGCACTGAGACATCCCAGCTTTTTATAGGGCTCAGTAGAAGATTATTTCTGTGCATTTATTGGGTTAAATTCTTTCAAAATATATTAGTCAAACTTTTGAAAAAACATGCGTTTCACCAGAGTGATTCAAATATTTTGCTGCACTTTCTGATGGTATCTTACAGAAAATGAAAGTAGCTCATTCACATAGCCACTTAGCATTTTCTATTCCGTTATAAGAACGCTAGCATTATTTATACTGGCGCTGTGATACAGAATATAATCAATATGATTTTAATTACTAGTGGCCTGTGTTCTGTTACCTAAAGCTGCCATTGCACATATGTGGACCTGAGGCAAATCTAGGTGTTGCTGGTGTTGAGTTTGTAAGGAAGGCAAGCTGTACTGCATTCTGTAGAGCTGTTTAGAAGATGTTGTACAGAGAAATGATGTGATTGATGGTTCCTTGAAATGCATCTGTACTGAAAGACTACATTGTAATGTAATCAAAGAAGGACCCAAACAGATAAAGGCAATATGTGTATGCCAGAATCTGAGACAACTGTGATCAGTTTCTCCAGAAGCGTGTTGCTTTGTATTATCTATAATCAGCTTTACCCGTGCACTTTTTTCTCTTCTCTGATTCCTTAATTATCGTAGTAGAGCTGGGCTGGGCTGCCAAGACCACCTTTCTGAGGAGACAGAAACCATGAGGGTCAGCATTTACAACTAAACACTTCTCAGATTAGTGTATACAAGGCAAAGATAAGGCACTAATAAAGGGACACTGTTAAGCTTTCTGTTACTGTAACTTCAGTCCTGTAAAGTGCAAATCTGAACAATGACTGGGCAAGCCAGTGTATCTTTACTTTAGAATGCTGGATGATGAGCACATAGATATTTTACTCAGCACATTTGAGAAATGAGAATTGCTGAATACCTGTTCTTTACCTTTCTGTAGATCTGAAAAGTCATACCCTAAACCCAGACTTTGCAAATACTTTTCTTTTTAGTTCAAAGAACTACACTGAGTTAATTTGCTCTTCTCATGCCCCTCCTGTTCGTGATCATTCACGTGGTACTGTTCTGCTGGTAAGTTCCTCAGGGGGGAGAAGGGAAAGGAATACACTTCAAAGTTTTATGAGGGTACGCTCACAGCAGCTTAATATTAAATTTGGACTTGAAGTTGTGCACATCAGAATTGCAGTCCTTCCTTTCTAATCAGAGGAAAGGAGAATTAATATTCAGCTTTCTGACTTGGGAGTATTGATCGTATCAAGAAAATTCAGAATCTGTCTAAATTTTGAGGGTAAACTTTTTAAAAAGGGAATATACCTGAGATCACAACAAACCACTCAAGGATATTCTGTGAGCAAACAGAAGATACATCAGATGAATTATTCATTGTGAATTGTTTGACTTTGCTTAAACAACAACAAAAATGCTTCCAAATTTAATGAAAAATATGGTGAACTTTTTCTTATTTTAATTTCAGTGTTTGTCTTATAAACTGCTAAGTGCTTCTGTGAGCAAATTTGTGGATTCAGCTCCCAAATATTACCTCCACAGTGAAAATTATTGAACATTTAAGTGATAATGCTACTTACTGGAAGGAAAGACCATTGTTACTTTCATCCTGAGGCTGAAAGTGTCTCTCTAGCAACTGGAAATAGTGAGAGTTAGGCTTGCCAAGAGTTCCTTTTGAAGCAGATGGAGAGGCAACTGGCAATCTTGCTGAAATCTTGTTGGCTAAGCCTTCTGAGTATCCGTAAAGCCCCCAGAGTTACCTCTCAAATTAACTTGATCACTGCAGTATATGAAAATATTCTTCAATCTTGTCAATGGCTGTTGTAATTTTGCACCCTTCTTGCTCCTCAAATAGACAGCTAAACTCTCAATTATCTCTCTATGTGCTTAAGAGTGATTACAGTCCTGGAGAACTTAAGACAGGAATGTAATGGCTGTGTACATCTTCTTCTCTTACAAACTTTTAAAATCTTTTCAGTGACATTCAACAGATTAAGAAAAAAAAAGTGATAATTATATGCCTGCAAACTTTTAACTGCTGCTTAAAATACTATTTATGTATGGCTGCATGCACTAAAGGATAGAAAGGCAAATGTTTGATTGCTGAAAAAGACTTGTTTGCAGAATGCAGAGAAAGAAACAGCTATGGACTCTGCTGGCATTCTCAGATGCACAACATGATCCAAAATCTGATTGTAAGACGATGCTATCAGTCTTTCTTTTTCTTGCTGCCTGTGGGTTCAGAATATAAATCACAAGCTGCGTGTGCTTCAGCTGATCCTGTTTGTTCCCACTGTGACCTTATAGTAAATGTATTGTTTTTTCATTTATATTTAAGAACAGATCAAAGTATGTTGGGACTCAGTTCCCTCTCCACACAAACTAAATCAATATTTCAGACACATTCTATGGTACCAATTAAGTGTTGCCTATCAGAAGTAATGGTGTTTGTTTTAGAAGTTACCACACCATCCATTCTATTTGTTACTTATTCTCTCAAGTATGTAACCAATGAAAGCGGAGTTAAAAGTTTGTTTAATTGATGTTTCTTCCTTTTGAGTTGCAAGAGAACTGTGTATATACAGAAAGCACACTGTGAACTGGGTAGTTAAGTAGGTACAAAGTCATTGATGTTCTTCCTCTGCTTCCACTACATGGTACTAAGTATTCAGACTTGTGTCTGTATGTCAGTTTAATTATTAAGAGCCTCTCACTCCACAAAGCCAGAGTATGCTCTTTGATATGCATGGAACCCCTCTCTCAACCAAGAGAAACCACCACGGTGAGCCAGTTGTGTGCAACCTGGCCGCCAAGGACTGCAGCGCTCACAGGCGACTCGGGGCGAAGGCAGCCGCGCTGCCAGTCAGCAGGCTGTGGCAGTCACACAGCCGTGTGCTGCAGCAGGAGGTAAGCAGGGAACCTCAAACCTGTCTGGAGAGCATCAGTGGCCGGACCGTGCAGGCAGCATTGAGAGGACAGCCCCAGGCTCTGCACATTGAGAGATGCATCGCTCCCTTTTTGTTGTAAACTCGGGGCTGGGATAGAGTGAGTTGCAGGATCAAGATGGTGCAAGGAGCCCCTTTTCTCTTATGGTACCTAGGGAAGAGTAAGCCAGGAATTGTTTGCACCACAGAGAAAATGCAGCTGGCATTTTTTGCAGATCTCTTTTTTTGATGTTTATATTCTTCTGTGGTACTTACATAAGACTCAGTGGAGGAAAAAAAGCAAGGTGATATATTCCCAAAGAAGTCCATGTGCTAGATATAAGAATATGGGCAATATATGTAGACACGCAGGGAGGGATCAGAACTTGCAAAGTCATTCTTAGTTAATATAATCTTCCAGACTTTTCTTGAAATATTTAGCAATTTTGTACTAAATTAAAATTGGTTTAAAACAATTGATAGAAAACACTTGTAACAGGAAATGGGCTTTTGACCCAAGGTCAAAAAGGCAAAGGTGTAGTATGTGGACCATGGGATTTCAGTTCTGTATGGAAAAGGGACAATGTTCATGGAAAGGAGTAGCATTCATTCCATGAAAGGAAGTGAGAAATATCTTTAGATAAAAAGGGAGCTGAGCAAACCTGGCAGGGTAAAAAAGTTCTTTTTCTTAAAAGACAAAAATAAAAAATAAAATGCATTTAGCATGAAAATACTGGTTAGTGCAAGTTGAATGTATTGAATAGTTTCAGATTAATTAAAAATGAGCTTTTTCAATGAATGTGATGAAATTATTAAGGATGTTAATTAATTCCCTTTGTAGATGTTTAATTGTCAATAAAATACTAGGTAATTCTTAACATTTGTTGAAAACTTGCCCCCCCAAAACTGATTTTTAGATTGACTAAATGCAAAGATTTTAGGTTTTTGTAGTATATAACAAATCACTTTGTATATGGTAAGTCATTTTGTATGTTTGTATGTAAATCTGTCTGCCTGTGTATCTACAGATAGGCATATAGGTGAATATACCTAGAATAAGCCTTTCTCCACTCTATACCTTTAAAATAAACCTGAAGCAGTTGTGTGATAGATTGCATAGGTACGCTCCTATCCTTTCTCCTTGTTTGCGTGTTAGTTTTCTATACACCTTCACATTTCAAGTACTGTCGCTGGCTTTGAGCTACTGTGCCAGCCTGGTTTCACCACAAACGGTGCTGTAAGTCCTGCTGGAATTTCTCAATAGGAATGCTAGAGTAACAGAAAGAGAGTAGAGCAAATCAGTTCTGACAGTGTCAATGCTAATTTATTGCAAAAGAGCTGCAGACAGGAATAACATGATGTTATGCAGGGCGGCTCCATCGCAGTCGTGCAGCCTGTGTCAATTCTTTAGAGGCAGTCTGTAATGGCATTCCTCTGGTCAGGACTTGCTATATGTCTCTATCCCACACAGTGCAGCAGCAGTTCTGCTTTGATCCTATCTGGCTGACACCAAATGCTTAAGGTGTGTGCACATAGTGACTTCTGTTTGAATGCTGTGTTCTATGTAGGTTTGTTGGCAAAATAAAAACTTTTCTCATCTCATGTTTAATCCTACAACTGTGATCACAGAGATGCATCATGCTGTACTCAGGCAAATTGATCTCAGAATGGAGATAATTTCATGTTTTCAAGAACCCGTAATGAGGTTAAGAAAAAGAAAATAGCAACCCACATGATTTCTGTAAATTTGCTAAGGAGGTTATTGAAAACAAGCCCAACAAGCTTAACAGTGTATTTCCTCTTTGTTGCACATTATAACTTCCCAGTGTTAATTTGCTGGGGCTCACCTGGTGGAAGTTTTTATGCACAGTGCACTTGGTTCTTCCCTTAAGACAGGAAATACAAATATTGACAAATGGAAATTTATATACAAATATACATGCATGTCAAATGTTTATTTTTCTCGAGGAGAAAACAAATGTGTATGGTGAAGTTATGCTGGTTTCAGTAAGCATTATACATTATTCTAAATTTGACCAAGTTCTGTGGATTTATGCTGTTAAATAGCAACAGTGGCTTTGACTCTGGGAGATGAGCTTTCCATTAAAGCCTGAAGCTGCCTGTGATACTGCCCTAAGAGTGTAACTGTGTGGCCTGAATATCAGTTCTGAAAGGCTTCAGGGTTGTGATAGAAACAAGTTGTCACCTCCTTCACAGTTTGGAGAGACACATGCTTTCTTATGTACAAGTACTTCCTTTGTAGGCAATGCTTTAAAAATGGCTTCTTCAAGATATCTAGATTCTCTGTTACCAAGGCTGGGAGCATACGAAGCAGCAGTTGTTTTCAAAATTTCAGTTTGGAATAGCTAGTTGAATACCTAAAAATGCTTGATATGCAAACTGTTTTGATGTGAAGATGAAATATGTTATTCACGTTCATTTTTCACAAAGTAAAACTGAGGAAATATACCGTATTGTACATGCAATTTTTCTCCTAAAATATACGTCCTTTGGGCATAAATCACACTTAAAATTGTGCGTTAGTCTTTTCCCCAGTCCCAGATCTGCCTGCACCTGTTGGTGTATGTGAATCTATTCTGATGCTGATACTTGGATAACATACCAGGCAATTTATTACCTGACATGGATCAGGGAGTTCACCTGACACTTAGCCTTACAATCTGCACTTGCTGTGTTTCAGTTTCTCAGGAAAGTTGGAAGCATTGCTTCTAATAGTGAACGCTGAGAGGGCTTGGACCTCTCTACCTGAGATGACCTTACAGTAGCTATGGCCTACAGAAATGCTAAATTCTCTTGAGATAAAAGAAGGCTTTTCATAAATGTATCTCTCTTCCAGGTTTGTGCTTAGCTTCAACTTTCTTTTCTGAAGTATCAGTAAGGCTTTTTGCATTTGTGGAGGCTTTATGCTGTCTTGCTGGCAGGAAAACAGCAGGTTCTTCTAGCGTAGGCTTTTCATCTTATGATGATCTCTGTGCTGCTCTGGTCCTGAGTTAGCTAGCTTAAGCCTAGTTTATAGCTACGTGTATACTATGGAAATAGATTATAAATGCACTGCATACCTTCCAGAAATTTCTGTTAATTGCAACATACTGCAAATGGGACGAGGCCGGAGCCTAAGTGGATGGGAGCGTTTCTTTCTGGCGAGCAGTTTTCTCTCCGATAGTATGTGAAGGTTCTCCTGTTATGTTGGATTGCTTTTAACTTTATAGATAATGTTAACTCTAAGAATTTGTCTTGGGATGTCTTCATTTTTTAAGAAATTTACTTGGGAATAAGGGATGTGGTACTTCTATTCTGCAGACCTGGACTTTCCTGTTATCTCACAGCTTTCATTTCCAACTTTTGGTTTGCTAGACCAAAGCCATGGTGATTAAACTTTTGTCTTGAAAAGGTCTGAAGCTATTTAAGAAATAACTAATACATTTCTTCTAATACCAAATGTTTTGGGATGTTAAAAGCTCCTTGGTATTAGGGAAAATTCCTTGTATAACAGTGTTTCCTTAAAGACTGCTAGGTAATTTGGTGGTAAGCCTTGGCTATTGATAGGTCACTGCCACACCGCACCGATTCATCCCTCACAAATATCGAGGAACCTGTGATGGATCAGAAAGCTTAATGTTATCTTCAGATTTCACTGACAGGTGGGTAGTAGAGTTTGAGGGAAATATTTTTTTGCTGAGCAGTCTGAGGACAGAAGACTATTTGGATTTTGTTTACTCAGAATCACAGGAAGTTTGCTTTGTCAAGCCCCCCTAAAGACATAGCTTGTGAGCTTACCTCGTAGCTTCTGTCTGTCACACGGCCACCAGTGAGTTTGTTAGGCTTGTTTCAAAGAAAGAGTACTAAATGCAGGCAGAAATACACGCTACTGGATTTATTCAGTGTAAAAGTTGGCTGTGCTCTTTGGTACTAGCTACCAATTTCACTGCTGAAATAGCATTACTTCAAGATTTTTCTTTTCAAGATTTTTTTTTAGTGGTAATTTTTAGCGGTTGTTAATGCTGTAGCTGTCCTCCCTGGGAGTGTTAAGCAGTGGGAAAATGCACGCTGAAAAATGTTGGAATTTAAATGAAAGGTATAGCAATCAGAAAACAATTTAATCAGGAAAGTTTTTTTTTTTTTTTTTTTTTTTTTTTTTTTTTTACATCAACGTCCTTTCATGGTTGAAGGATGCTGAGTGCTATTGGTATTCCAAAGTTCGGGTTAAATTCAGCTCATGATGTCTGAAGAATGCAGTACATCAGTAAGGAAAGGTGAGTTGCAGCTCAAATGGTAATCGTGCCAAATTTTCAGGCAATGTATTGAAGGTTGCTTATTTAATTTTTTTAGTTATTTATAGCTGACCTTTATCATTAAGGGAAAATCTGAATGGATTTAAGTCTGTCATGATATACTGTACATTGGTACTTTCCTATTCATTATAAAGGATCTTGCAACACTGATAGCATTAATGACTGCTCTGTTCATGGGAAGCATGAGAAACTGTCCCACTTGGAGAGACGACTGACTAAAAAGGGATTAGAAGTGGTGCAGTGCTACCTGTCCGTTTATTAGCAAATACATGCAGAAATGCTCCATTTAATTCACTGTTCTCTAAGGAGGAGTTTGAAATACTGATATAAAACCTTTTAGAAGCTGCTCAGTCACAGCTGGGGATGGATGGGGGCAGCCTCCCCTGCTTATGAGGAGTAGAGACCTGCTAAACTCCTGCCTGGCTGCAGAAAGTGCTGACCTCCACACTCATCCAGAGAGGGGAAATGTGAAACTCTCAGTTACTCAGCACTGTGAAGGATTAAAGGCTATGGCTTCAGTCTATTTAAATGCACACTCAAACTTTCTTTGGTACCTTGAATTAGATTATCAAAATGGAATTATATTTGAGAAGACCAAAATTTGATATGAAGTAGAACTCATTTTCTTGCCCATCTCAATTATGACAAAAAAGATCACAGTGCTTTTTGTACTTCTATGCCAAGTGCCCAATGCGAAGAAAAAAGACTATAACAAAAATTAAGAGCTTTCCTTTGCTGGACTCCCTAGTAGTGCTCTAGCTTTGAACAAATTGGTATCCACAGCTCCAGCTTCAAACCCTAAAAGAAAGTAGCTTTGTTTGATAGTTTTATTATATGTTTTTAAACTACATGCAATGAGAGAAGTGGTGATTTAGTGTTTCTGTACTACTTTACTGACTCTGGTTCAGATTATAACAGACTGCTAACCCCTATTTCTCACCTGTAACTCCAGCCTATAAATTATAAACATGCTGGCACAATCATTATATTATTATTTTTCTTTTTTTTATAGCTTTCAATTTACAACTCTGGCTGTCCTTGAGCTGGTGCTTTGTATCTGTTACAGTCTCCTGAGGGAGGATTCATTGACTGGTGACTCAACATTTTAACTCACAGAAAATTCATTCTCATTCTGGTGTCTTCAATTTTTCAGAAGACCTTACTGTTCTTCATTGATTATGGACTGAGGATTAATTATGCTGTCACTTAGTGTATTTACATGCTTGAGCAATATATTGACTCACTTATTTTAGTATGGTCAGCATTATTCCTTGGTATGGGGCATGTTTATTTTATTAATGGTTGCAGAGCAACATGTTGCCATTAGAATGAATGGAAGAGATCAGATAGCGAAGCTGTATTTATTCCCTCAATAAATCTCTAAAGATAATTTTCTTACTACTCTGAGAACTGGAATGCCTACGTCTTTTGCCTTGAAAGCGCCCAAAAAAAAATTGGTCTCTTATGAGCGAAGATTACTCTCTTGTGCGTTGTTTCACACAGATCAGTGCACTGTCCAATTAAGTGTGGTATTATCTGGATCTGTTTTTTCAAATACTTGAGAATAGAAGTGTGGTGAAATGTGAGAAATGTATGGTATGGATTCTTATTTCTAGGAGTTGGGTATTTCTGTCCATCTTGGAGAACTTTAGAAATAGAAAGATTGGTGGATGTTAAATGTTTAATTTGAAATACTTCTCAAAGAAGTTTAAAAAGAGAAAGTAAATTTTAAAATACTTGAGGTTTAGACATTTTGATATACTGAAACTACTGCTAGTTCTGAGCCTAACCACCCACTGCTCCAGGAAACCCACATACAAGCTAAAAGAGGGGATGTCCCAGGACATTTTCTAACGTAGTACCTTTGAGGGTGACAGCATTGTTACCATCCTTCTTCCTTCCATCTGCTTTTCCATAGAATGTTTGGTGTTGGCTCTGAGTCATTAGGAGACTGCTTGAAAGCCTATGCCATTTACAGAAAAGACTTTCCCAGTACAGCACTGCATCTCCATACTCAGATGCATATATATCTTACAATGTATGCAGTGTACCCCTGTGAAAAAGAGATTCCTCTTCATGATGTGTACTGCAGGGAAGTGTAGAGGTGCAATATCACTGAGGTATTGATTGACATTGTGACGTATTGCCACTTCAAATTGCACGGAGGCTACTGAGAGCTGCACAGCCTCCAGGCTGAATTGGCAACGCGAAGTCCAAAAATGTCACCTGCAGTTCTTCCTGATAGGCTCCCTTTCGGAACTCTGGACTTTAGAGGTCTCATGTAAAGGGAATTCTGCTACAGAAGTATGGAAATATGAGCATATACTGCAAAAATGTCCTCTGAAGATCATCTTTACTTGGCAACAAATGAATGTTGTGTAGAGATAGGGGTAAGTTAGAGGTCAGGAGGTGGCACATCTTTGCTTCCATTGCAGGGAGCAGACAATGCACCACAAAAGTTTCTTTTTTTTTTTTTTTTTTTTCCCCCTGAAATGGATATGTCATAGTTCCTTGAGCACTCTGGCAGATGTTTTGTTCGGTTTAAATCCATTGTAGCCATAAATCCCAGACTACTGGGATCCTTAATCCTTCTCCTTCATCTCACTTGTAAAGGATGAAATTGTTACTATGAGTGAAGGAAGCACTCCAAATTGACAAAATAATCCTATAAATTTTTGAGTCTGTGTTGTATAGAAAGAATTTGAAGGTTGTTCTTTCACTTGTTTATACAGGAATAAGGAAGAATTTTTAGCTGACTGTACTGTTTGTTTTCTCAGTTTGACATTAGTTTTATTGGTTTCTATTTGTGTTAGATGTTTGAAAGATTCTGGTGTAATGTTTTACACAGAAACCCTGTCAGTAAGAGAGAGTAAGAGTTCAGTACCTTCTTTAAACATATTTGAATTATGGAAATGAAGCATTTCCATCAGGAGATGGAAAATAACTAGCTTGTGAAGATAGTGTATATACTTATTGGCTGTCCTTAGAATTACCTGGTGTAGTCATTCCTACACTTAATCTCATTATAATTGTAACTGATATTTCTTATCCTGACTGCATTTCACAATTAGAAATTACAATTGATGAGCAGTGATGTACGTCACTTGATTTTTCTCCCTCGGGGGCAGATACGTGGTGGGAGACTTCAAGCTGTGTCTGTGAGTGACAGTATGAGTTGCACTGGCTGTTTTACCTCCACTGTGGAGCTCTAGCATACAAACACAGGTCTTTCAAGCTCATCAACTTCTTCGTTGTTCTGAATAGGTTTCTCTTTCTCTCTGTGGACTGAGTCTTTCTAGAATCTAAAATGATATCAAGGCCACACTTGAGCAGTAATTAATAGTAGTATTAATTTAGTGTTCTTAGTTTAAGGTGCACATCTGTTAACAACTCAGTAGCTCTTCTCTGAAGGTGGCGCATCAGAGACCTTCATAATGTGTTCGATACTCAGCTTGATTAGCTCCTTCACTTTGTTAGTGGATGGACTTGAGGCAGAGCAACTGTGAGCTGCAGGGCTCAGCACTCCAGTCATACCTGTTTCTGTAACATAGTCTTAGACTCTTCTGTTGTCATCGATTTCATAGCTACACAGCAATATCTGGTGATGCTGCATAGGAAACGTCTCCTGCTTGACAATGTTATGCCAGTAAGTACATTTCAGGTCAATTTTCAGAATCATTAATTTGCTGACCTGATACAGAAGAATTTTTGTGATGCTGTTGTCAATATGAAGTAGGTCCAATTTGCTTTGCTGGTATTAGGGTACAGGCTTTTTTGCATCACCAAATTAGAAATTGTAGTACTGTGGGTTTAGGTGAAGCCACAGACCTTCCTGGGATGACTATCTCTTCGCATGACTTTCTCTGAGAGCTTCTGATATCTTTGACTTAAGAAGTCTATCATGCTAAATTGGAATCAAGGTGCAAGCCACTTCTAAATGTCATTTCCATAGTAACTTTAGGATGCTGGCATAATATCCAAGCAAGGGTTTAAATGCAAGTTACTGCTCTGTCCTTCCAGTTGCTGTGCAAATGAGAAGGCAGAAAACTGTCTCATCTTCGGTGAGGTGAGCTGATGTGAGGGCGAGTGCTGCTTGAGTCTGTGGTCATCACAACCTGCCCGACTTCGGTGCACAGCAGTGTGAGGTTAGAGTTAGTGTTTCAGAAAAAATGAAATATTTGATGCTGCTGGTTTTATGTAACTTCTAGGTTAGCCCTAATCTGTGATCACAGTGATCAGTGAAAGGAGAAATTACTGGTGAGCTTTGCATGAACAGCCAGAAAACTTCTCTTTCCAGTGATAGCACTATCATTGGATGTGGAGGAATTCTAGTGTGTGCAGTGTTTCCCTGGAGCTATCACCTTACCAGAAATGATTAAATGTATCTAGAGTAGCTCAGAACAGTTTGATATCTTAAGTATCACTTGACAAAATGTTCAAGAAATAATGATTGACCCCAAAATACAAAATAGAAAAATCTCATTTCATCAAGAGACCTGAGGGGAAAAAAGGAGGTGCAGTCTTTGTGTGTGTGGGGGGGGGGGGTGGGGGGGGGGGGGTGGGGGGGGGGGGGAAAGAGGGAAACCCAGCTGTAGTAAGTGCCTTAGAAAATGGGGAGAAAGGTGAGGAAAGGGAAGAAGATACAGATCTCTGTGTAGGAAAAGCAAGGGAGAACCACAGGAAGACAACTGTACCATTCTGAAAGCGTATTCCACACAGTAGGATTAGCTCCATGCAGCTCACTGAACAAGAGCTGTGCATTGACTGCATGACAAAAGCAGTCTGTGGTTATTCGCTGTCTCATGTTTTTCACTTGTTCACTCTTTTAAAAAATGTTCTTAGTACTTTTCTGCCTTTACCAGCTCACATTATTTTACTTATCATGTGTGTCCTGGGGGATTTTTAAGGAGGATTGAGAACTGTTTTTGTCAGATGGAGCCTGAATGCTAATTACCATCCTGACAGGGTATAATAACACTGTAAGAGCATCAGTGAAGGAAAAAAATGAGCAGAATATACAATTATTTTATAAAAGTTTCTTTCCTTGAGGGAAAAATCTGTACATTTATGATCTGTGACAAAGGAGATGTTGAACTATGTAAGTGAATTACCCATAGCTCCATACGTGTGTGTGGAAGAGGATGAACTTGAAATGACATTAAGCAATTTTGTTATTGCAAGGAAGGACTAGAAAAGGTAGTGAACTGCAAAGCTGCATCTTCTCTTTTCAAAGCCTAATTCAGGCTGATAAATGAAACTTGATGTAAAGCAGAAATACATTATAGACTTATATGGAAATATTTATTATACTGTGCAAAGCTTTCATTTTTCTTCATGCTATGTTCTAGGAAGAAACTTTCAGTATGTTGAAAGAAAACTGTAGAGGACCTAAGCTGTGTCGGTATTAAAGATGTGTTTAGAAGGAGTTTATTCAAGTACAACAAAGGATAACCTAGCAATGATGAGGGATGTCTCTTAGCAACAAAACACCCTTACTCTAAAAATAAGTGTATTAGTTAAAATTTCTCTCAACCAATTTGATAGTATGTCCCAATATCTGCTTTTCAGTTTTCCCTTTAGTAGCATTAGAAAATTAGGTAATGTGACTTTCTGCAACCTAAATTCTGAATTTCCTTAGAATTTCAAACTAAATTCTGGATGTCCTTGGTTTCAAGCAAAAGGAAGCTTTTTATTCTGTGTATGTTGATCAGAAGCGATCTTTTTCAGAACTCTTAGCTTAAGTCCTGTGTTACCAAACAACAGCTGAAGAACCTTGAACCTGTGATGTTCTTCAGCTTACAAAAGTAAGGTGATATGATGTATCAGGTATCTAAATTGGATGCCAGGAATCAGAGCACAGAAATACCTGGCACAGGCTAAAGAAAGCAGTTAAGGTTAGGCTCTACATGCATGAAAAAAAGAGATTTTCTCAGGAGGCTTCCTATGGGGGACATCACTTACATCTATTTCTATCATCTTTCACCTCAGGCCATATGTAAGAGCAGAATCACGAGTACTGTCATTTGTAGTCACAGTAGATGAAGCAGACGAAAAGGAATCTAATTTAGAAGAAACCTGGAACACAGAGAAATGAATGTTTGAAGTTGAAGAGGGAGCCTGTTGTGTAAGGAGCTGTAGCCAGGTGGTCTGACTACTAGAGCTGTGAGTAAACCATTTAAAAACAAATTGAGAGGGTTGTAGATAACCATATGTATACAAGGAGTAACAGAGGAAATTTTTACATAACACAGGAGGAGTAAATGTACACTGTAGACTCAGTACATTAATATGCACTTTTCATGTAGTCTGTAGGGATAGAAATATTTAAAATAGCGCACATGCATTTACTTGAGTTATTGTGTTATTTTCTCTTCTTCAAGAAGGACAAAAATATTTTCCTCTTCCTTTGAGTAGTTTGGGAAGGTGGCACACTTAACAAGATCCTTGATCGTTATGCACTGGCACAGGTTGCCCAAGGAGGTTGTGGATGCCCCATCCCTGGAGGCAGGCCAGGCTGGATGTGGCTCTGGGCAGCCTGGTCTGCTGGTTGGCAACCCTGCACATAGCAGAGGGGCTGAAACTAGATGAGGCAAACTGATTTCTTTTTCAACCCAGGCTGTTCTATGATTCTATGATAGGAAAGTGCTGTAGTCATCAATTCAGCACACAGTGGTGTCCATGTAAAAATAGTTTGATTCTGGCTACAAGGGGCATAGAATCACTTACAGTGTGCTTAGCAGTAAAAAGCTTCTATTTGGCCTATGGTTTATCTTCCTATTCTCATGTAAGTGTTTTTAAGAAAATTTTGTGTATGTTACTACACAGTTACTATGCCAGTCTGAATTTTATGGAGTCAAAGACTAACAACCAGAAAAGGCCAATCTTTGTAACATGGTGGAAATAGATGGAGATAATATTTGTCTTGATATTAAATTGCTGTACAGTCACTGCAAGAATGAAGGAGTTTTATACGGTAACACCAGAAAGATCAGTTAATAGAAGCCACTCATGTCAGAAATCAGTCGTTACTAAATCAAGTAGTTTAGTAGTGTCAAATATTTTAATGATATAGTTTAATTTCTAGTAAAACTTTTCTTGCAGTTTGTCAGGTAGAACAGAAGGTAAATTATTTGCCTCCCTGCATTTCATTTTGCAGTCAATGTTTGACAGCAACAGTACTTGCACAATTGAAATGACGAAAAAAAGTAAATAATATATGTGCTTACTACATCTGTGGCAGATATGTGACAAGCTGGCTTACCATGAATAGAAGTACTTCAAATATTTTTGCTTAGAAAGGGTGATCGTTACATAGGCTGCAGTTTCTACTTGTAGAGGAAGCTGGTGGAATGTTGATTTTTTTTTTTTTTTTTTTTTTTTTTTTTTTTTTTTTAGTTGATGGAAAACCTTGGTTACTCCAAATGCAGATTTTACCCAATTATTTGAGAAATACAAATAGCCAGACACGTTTTTTATCATGGAACAAATGAAATTATGCATTGTATCATCTAGCTTCAGTAATAAAATCCATCTCAATGGAACTTTTTCTTTCCCTTGTATTTTGACAAAAGATGTCCCCTTTAAATTATAACTTCAGCTTAGTGCTTTCTTTCTCTTTCAAGGGGAACTATTTTGAACATTGTTTAACAAATAGAGAACTCTTCAATTAGGTGGACTCACATAATTAGAAATCTACTTTGTTTTAGGTTTACTAGACAATTCTGTGTTCTAAAAAAAAATGTGCATTTCCTGCAGGTCATGATACATATGAGTATAGCTATTTGCAAGAATTTCAGATAGCTGTATTGACCAAGTTGGAGCTCAGTGTCGCGCTTCACGCCCAAAGTCATTCGCATCCAATGTCATGAAACTTTGGTGCCACAAACAACATTGTCTATCAGTATCACATACAAACCACTTAGGCAATATTCAGAGAAGACAGAATTGTGCCTTGATTCATATGGTTGCTCTCTGGTACTTAAAAATCAGGCTGTATATAATACAAGTGAGATAAGCAAACCATTAATCTTAATCAGTAGCCATAAAGCCACCCATATCAGTTTGAAATATATGGACCTCTGTTCTGAGAAATGACAATTTCTGTCTACATCCAAGAGCACCGCAACAGATTTTACAGACGTGTACGCTATTAAAAATATTACTTTATTTTCTATCAGTCTGTGATTGTATTGAAATTAGCATTATTTTCAGAAATTGAAGAGTAGATTGGGAATTCTGCCACATTTCTTCAGAGCAAACAAAGCAGTGCCATGACAAAGAAAACACCTTCTTTAGATGAAATTGCAGAATTGCCGAGCAAGCCAAGTTCTCCATGTGAGCTTCCAAACTGAATGGCTGGTTTTCCCAGTTAAGATGCTCATGTAAAAATTGGAGGGCCTGGGCTGTCAAAATTTGTGCCTTATCTTGAATGTACAAGGTTAACAGTTGGCTGGCCGCACTTTTTACAAGCAAATGCTTGGGCTTCAGCTTTTGAGTTACTCAATTTTTTTCTATTACAAATGACCTTGGGCTTTCCTGCCAAAAAAAAAAAAAAAAAAGCCCTTGCACAAAGATGCTTGCTTTTGGTGGAGAAAAATCTTTTAATAGTGTTCTCTGTTTGAAAATGTGATCATCACTGAGCACATAACTGGTTGCAGTAGATGTTGTAAGAGTCCTTTATGTTACGATTGAACATGACAGGTGAAGCAAATCCAGTGGTCTCCACTAACTGGCAGTGACAATTGGTGTAACTTCTACTCAGAGCTGTAACACACCAGGAGCATTTGTTGCAAAACCACACTGAGAAACTCAGCAATTATTCTCTTTATCTTCTCTTCCTCATTTTTTCATACAGCTCTAAACCAAAGTAGGGAAAATTCTGGTTATGGTTCATGTTCTATTAATTTTTCTCTAGTGTGTCAGCATTTTATGAATCCTACTGTTTTGTTTATAGAGAGAAAAATACTCAAATGCAAGTAGCAGTATTAGCAATAGATGTAGTATTCCAGTAGCAAATTAAAAGAAATGCTTCCATAATTAAAAGAAAAACATCTTTTCATCATTAGCACATAACCTCTTATACTTGCTTATTGTATTACATTTTACATGCACAAAAATAAAATTGAGATAGTATTATTTGGCTTACAAAATCGTGCAATATGTTAGAAAATAGATGTCATTCATGCAAGTTAAGTTAATCTGTCACATACTTCAATGTTCATACAACTTTTAATTGCATTAAAAGCAGGACCGTAGTGTATTAATATATCAGAATTAAATAACTGCATCCAGTTTCCACTTGATGCTCCTTTTTCCATGCATTCTGAGAGTATGCTTGGAACACAGGGCACAACTAAAATAATAATTACATGCAGCACTGTAGATTGTCAGTAAAAACACTTTACTCTTCAGTGTCTAAAATATCTACATTCCAGCTTAAGATAATAATTAGATAAATATGCTGTGTATCCTTCCTGAAGTCTTCAGCTGGTCTCAGTCTCTTTATGTGGTACAAGTGCTCCTCTGACAGCCGTTTTTGACTTTTGCTCCAGTCAGCTGTTAGGATTTGACTTCAATTTTATTTTTTCCAAAAACAGCAACATATAAAAAGACTTCATGCCTCTATTGCTTTGTGTCTGAACAAGACCATAATGGTTCCAGTCCTCGTGTGACAGAACTCGTGCTCTACTGTAATTGAATTGCTTGGTTTGAGAGTGTAGCAGTGGTTGTGTGTGAGAGTGGTTTGACTCATTCTCGGATAATCTGCCTGGTCTGTGGGTAAAAGATCTTGTGACACATTTACAGGAGTAGTGCTTAGCTGTGCTCCATATTGGCTGGCGTGGTCACAGACTCCTCAGGGTGCTGTTGGAGTCTAATATTAGTTAAATGCTTCAAAACCTCTCAAGCAGAACCCCCTCGAGAGCTATGGGGAGTTCTTCATGCCCAGCACTTTGCAGGATCATGCCCATGAATGTAAACTCTTCTAGGGTTCCCTGGGAAGAAACCATAAGCCTCAGAAGTGTTTCTGTACTGTGCACAGTAATATGACAACAGCATACATACAGCTACAGTTTGCAAAACATTACAGGGGAAATATAAATGGAAAGCTCTTTTTCTTTCTCTATATTCAAATTGGGTGTAAAATAGCAGTAAACTATTTTCTGATCCTGGACAGATCCTGTCAGCTTGGTGCATCAGTGGGCAGAATGCCCAAGGTGATGCTGTGATGCTGAGGCATGTCCCCAGGTGCAGGCTGGTGGTATTGGCAGAGTGTGCAAGCTCATCACTCTCCTCCTTCCTAGCAGAACAGCAGATACTTGGCAGCATGGAACCTTCTGAGCCAAATGCTGATTCATAGCCAAGGAATAATAAGGCTTTTAAATCAGGCAGGCATATATAATATAAAAATCTTCAGCCCCTTCTTCATCCTAAACTTTCCAAGTTCTTACAGTCCATTGGCAGAGCATCCTATGCAGAGTTCTGTGTGCAGTATGAAAACTAATACAAGAAGTAGGATCATTTTGAGTGTTTGTATGATGTACCACTTCCCTGCAGGTAGGGGTACTACAATATTATTTATCTCATTAGATAACGTAAGCTTTTTCTCATTCTCATTTCTAAACTCTCTCCTCCTGCCTTTTTCAGATGTCTGTGTGAATTCCAAGTGGCTCAAATATTTGTGCAGCAATTTAGAAACCATTGCTCAGAGTTTTGCTCAGAGTAATTGCAACATCTTCAGTTTCCATGCTATGGTAGGATCCATTGGCTTTGAAACAAATACATCATTTTGAGAACGTCTTCCTAAGATGGCCAGGGATATGTATCATCCCTTCTTTGCTGACTTTTTGGTGTTTTAGTTAACAGATTTTTTTCTTATTCGTTAAGAATGAATTATTTACCTGAAGATTTGTGTGCTCTCTTCTTGCACTATCAAGCAGCACATTATGCTACTGGAGATAAGTTTGCCTTTTGGTACAACAGCAGCCTCAGCTGTAAAATGTTTTGATATTTACCCTCTCCACAAGGGTGTTGTGGAAGTTAATCAGTACTTCTAAGAAGCACTTTGAGAGTCTGAGATTACTGCCAGCAGTTTCAATATTCCACTAAATAATATAGCTATGGAAACTCGTTTGGAACTTTTTCCTCATTTGTAGTTGATGGCCATTTGTTTTTTCGATTGATAAATTACTTCCAAACTTGCTAACATAAACACCTAAAAATGTGTGCCATTTATGGTCTGAAATACATGCATAGCTTTGTCATCACAAAGATAAATGCTACATTTGAAAAAGGAGCATCCCAGTCGCATTTGACCTGTTACATGAAGTCAATAGTGTCTGCAATTACTCTGCGATCCAGCAATTCAAACCAATCTGTTTTTAAAGACAAATCATGCATAAATTCAAGCTAAGTAGCGATATCCTATGATTCTGATTCATGCTGTGCTGACAAACGCTCATAAAAGCAGATAAGCTGTATCAAGAACTAATTAAGAACAGTGTTTTATGTCTCCTTTGCATAAAATTAAATAGCAGCATTCTGGAAAAAAACTAAAGCAAGTAAATCCAGTGCATTTTTTGTATTTGTATCTTAAACTTTAAATTATACCCCAGTGTTGTTTTGTTTTTTTTTTTTGAGGGTTCAATTATTGTATGTAACTCTAGGTTTGAATGCCAGAAATGGGCTATAGGCAGCAGGAAATGAGGATTTCTTATTTCACCAACTTATATTGATCTGATTAATTGAGAGGTGTGGTCATTAAGAATAAAAAGCCTTCGCTGTTCCTTTTGCAGTTAAGAGTAAAATGATCAATTTCCCTTAGTCATGTGCTTCTTTCAAGAAATATCTAGTTTAATTTTTAGGGAGGAACATATTATCTGTTTGCTCAAGTAACCTTGATCACGGCAAACCTGTTAAAAGCAAAAACGAAAAAGCCTGAAAAATAACGGTACTGATGTTTCTACTTGATGCATCCAATTTCATATCTTTGTCCCACCTAGATACGGCCTGTCATTCCTCCAAGTCATTTGCTGGTGAAGTACTTCACAAACACAGAATGATACCTAGAACTAACGTTTGCATAGTTCCAGTAATTATACTGATTTAAATCAGTTGCAATATATAAGAACTTTATTCTCCACACTTTCTTATCAACATAAGAATAGTCTCCTTATAAATTCATAGGAATATTGTCATACGCGTTAGAAGTAAGTTGTCAGAAGATGTTGGAAGAGTGCATGAAAGGCTGTGGTTAAAATTAGCTTTGATCAGAATCAAGTCTCCATCTAATTAATGTAATGATCTGTATTACATGGTAATGCATGTTAATCTCTTGTAAAGACAAGTTAATGTAATAACAGTGTTTTTTCAGTTTCTGGAACTCTCAATCTGAATATCAAAAAACACTTTACAGAACTTAGCCATAGCAATACCCTCACACTAATGTCAGGACTATTTACAGAAATGAAAGAGGCATGTGAACTGACTCTTGCTAGGATGCTTTGCATTCAAAGTAAGGCTTTAAGAGAATAGCTAAATGTTCTTATCTTAGAAATAATCTTTTTTTTCCCTGGCTTCCACTGTAGTAATATGTTTTTCATATGATTCATTATGTTTTACTTTTTATGCTGAGTTTTAAAAAGAAATATTTTCATATTTACTTACACTTGAAGTATTTTTTCTTTGTTGTAGAAAATTGTTTTCTGTAAAGAAATATTGCTGTCTTCTTCCTGCTTTTGTCTTCTGTCTCTTCTTGACATTTATCTAAAATGACTCCAGTGTGTCCTACAGATTTAAGTCTGACTGTACATGTGGAAGACAAAGGTCTCAGAGTAGTTTGGCTTCACTCCCAGTGGAGAAACAGAAAGTGGTAGCAGTTCTAAAACAGCACATTTTGAGTGCAGACACCCATAACCTCAGCCTGCTGAGAACAAGAGAACAGGGGAGCTACCTGGAGAAGGATAATTTTCTATGAAACTCGTTGTGGTAATGCATGAATTGCCTACAGTATTTTGGTGAGGTTCATTAGACTAGAAGATCAAATCCTCTGAACCATTCCAACCTGAAGAATATTCATGGAACACACATTTCCCATGATTTCTATTTGCAATTTTCATTCATTAAGATTTGAATCTCTGCTTTTTATAGGAAAGTCACCAAAGAATGTGTTGAATTGTCACTAGAGCACAATATTAAGGACAGTTCTTCCTAAATACATTTTTCATTTTTTTTTTAATAATATGTTTTGAGCAAGTCATGTGAATACTGGTTTTCTTTTGCTGTTACTGTAGCTCCTATGAACTTGCAGTCCTCTTCTTTGAATGTTCCTTAAAGCTCTGAGAAACATTTTTTTTTTTTTCAGATTGGCATCTGAAATTTGAACACATATCTATACAAATCTTAAAAATTATTAGTCATATAACTTGATAGGTGTTTTTCTTATTCCCTGACTGGTGTGAATGTCCACAAAAGGATGAATTTAAATTATCTCTTCCTGAGATGAAAATGTATTTTCTCTGAACATCTGTGCTTGTAAACTGAATGCTCACGAGAAGTGATTATAAATGAACTGTTCAGATATTGAATTCAAATGCAGCAAAGTCTAATTCATTTGAAGTTTTAAAGTAAAATTCAATTTTTGTTTCTTATGGCTATATTCGATTTTGATAGGTCCTGATAATAACTAGCGTGCCAAACTGTCTTTTTCTGAAGCCTCGTGTATGTCTAGTGCATATGGAAAGCCAGTGGGAACATTACAGAGCAGCTGAAGGAAGCCAATGGGAAGAAAGTAATATAGGCAGTAGCAGGCACTGACAACGAATAACAGCTGAAGCAACAGCTAATGATGTTGAATTTAAATTATCACAAAAAAACTGTGGATTACGTGTGACTGTGTAAACATCTAATTAGATAAAATATATGGCTCCTAAACCTACAGAATATGTGACACAGTAATGTCATATAAATTTCCATGTAATTGAGGGGTAATCTTCCATTGTAGAGAAAAGAAGTTACTCCTTTTTTGGCAAATCCGGAGAAGTTGCCAGTCTTCAAAACGCAAAATGACTTTAAGAACTCAAGGTCTGATTTATGTTAGGCGTACAGATGGAAATGTGTGGAATGTTTCTTAATAAATATCAATAGCAGAAAGTTGTTGAGGTAGAAATTAGCTTTCATGAAACAGTTTTTGCTGTGTAAGATGTCTGTCTTGCTATAATTACTTTGCAATCTCTATTGTGGTCATCACCAAATGAAATTGGAACATGTTGATAAGGAAGAAGGGGAATGCTGTACCATGTTTAAGGTTTTTTCACAAAGAATTGTGTAGTAATAGAAACATAGTAAACAATTTTCTACTATAATATTGTCTTATTTCTTTCAAAATTCAGTGCTTCATTTCAGCTTTCTGGCTTAATGGCTAAGTCTTGTGGAAGCCAAGTCCCATAAACTTGGTGTCTAAAGTAACGTTACTGTTCCTGCATTGCAGGTGCTCATGTTGAAATTAGTGGTGCCATTTTTATTATTGTACATATATTGTCTTTTATTACACATTCTTTATCCTATGCAACTTTTCACACATGCACAGATCAATCTAACATATGTAGTATAATATGAAAAAGCACAGCACAGTTTAATTGGTAAGATCAGGTTCAATTTTCAGTGCCTTTTCCAAGATGTATTAGTGGTTCTTCTATTGAACAAGGAGATCTGGAAGTGTCCTGAGTCACTGCTAGGGAAAAATATGGCTTTGTTCCAATTTTTCAGCAAATATAACAACAACTTGGAGTTGTAAAAATGTCTTACGTGCTTTTCCATGCTTTATTGATATGCAGAATGTGTTTGTAATGCAAACTTACAGGCAGTAACAGAAGTCTGTTCTTTATTTTTGTTCATTATAATCTGTTCTTAGGGTTGACCTTTATCTTTCAGTTTGGGGCCTAGGTCAGCTGTTACTAAATACAACTTAACTTTAATACTGGTATACTTACATTTTATCCAAAAATTTACCTGATTTATGATAGCTGTGTTTAAGTGTAGTTTTCAGATTAGTCCAAATTTATTGAATGGTTTCATTTTTTTCTATCATCAAGGTAATGTTTTGATCCCCTGGGAAGCTATTTTCTTGAATCAGAGCATTTCCTGAAATTCCTCAAATGTCCTTAATCTTTCCATCTTTTTGGTGACAGAACAAATGTTAATATTCAACACTGGAAGATTAAGCCATTTATAATTACATGCTTATTTTTCTTCATGTGTTTCAAAGGTTTTATGTTCTTCTGATGGAAAGTATTTTAGAAGGATTTCTTGAATACATTAGCCAACTGTCATTTTATTAAGATTCAACATATTGACCTGTTTAACTAGCTGCAGAGTGCTCCTTCTATTGCAAAGGTTTTGTGGTTGTTTCCAGTCAGATGCAATGCTCAGTGTTATCACTCTTTTAACGATAAGATAGCAGGCATAATTTACTTTCTGAAGTCCATCAGTATCTCTGAAAATGTTCCTTAGGCTTGGCTGTTGGATAAAATAGTTGGTGAATTCTAGCTCTCCTAGGCAGACAGGCATTTTAGACACTAACAAGTTGTAAGCATCATGGATGCTGGAAGAGGCAGAAAAGGAATGCGATGTTTTGTCTCCGTCTCTAACAGTGTATTTTTTTTTCTTTAGTTTTTTGCTTTGCTTTTATCTGAATTTTTCTTTCATTTTGGGTGGACTTCATTCTCAGCATCTTCTGAAATGTGGATGTTCTGGAAATATTCACAGATATTACATAAATTGCCAAACAGCAATATTAAAGAAAACTACCGTGATGGTAAAAGTAGTCCATGGATTTGGAAGTAGTGATCTGTTCAAGAGATGCTGCATATTATATGTATTTCAGATCTGTCTGCATGTTTATTTTATGTTTGGTATGCTATATGCTCTCTACCACTACAAATAGAGGTGCTATTTTGGATAGTGAAAATCAAAATCTACAGAGTGCACGTCTGGCACTGCTGGGTGGGAAAGGAGATGCTGCCTTTAAAATGCTAGAATTCTTAATTCCCCTTGGCATCATCCATAGCTTGCTGCTTGAGCCACTGGTGCTTCGGTTCTGTGTGCATGTCTGTGTGATAATGTGAGTAAATATAGGTTGCAATAGATGCAGAACTGGATATGTTTTTTATGTGCATATATGCACATGTAAAATACAGTCCTATTGCATGCATTGTTCTTAAGATCCAAATATCAGGCACTGAGCTTGGAGCACAGATGCTGTTTTCAGTAAGACAGTTCTTGTCTGTTTGAATGTCGTGGCAGATGTTTTACCTCGAGGTTAATATCTGACTTGCTTTAAATTCATGTGGGAAATCTGAAAGTTCCATTTCCTATCTCAAAAATCAATAGAAACTTAATCAGAGCTGCTAAAAACAAGTCCCAGTTCTTTTGTAACAGAGAAAGTAAACAAGATACAAAATTAAAAGTGACAGAATATTTTACATGAAGGACATGAAGTACACCACCAACTAAGCTTCAGCTGTACGCAGTGTGTGTCTTTCAAGTTGAGGTTTGACTAGAGGAAGCTCCATCTGCTTTTTTTTTTTTTCTTACTGAAGAGCTGTAGTACATTTAAGGTATTCTTCACATTTTAGAATAATGTAAACACATTCTACAGACATGAGCTTTTTCATCAAACAGCTTGTATGGTCACCTGGAGGATTTTTTTTTTGTCAGTCTAGGTGTTTAATGCAGTTTCTTCACGAGCAGTTGTAATTCATAAGCATATGAATCCAGATCTTGAATGTTTTATTTTGTCTTTTTGCCCTTCCCCCCCCTTTTTTTTTTTGTGGACTTTATATGGTAAAGTCCTGTCTTCCATTCCAGCCTAACTGATTATCTCCCTGTTGTTCCTTCCATTTTCTTTTGTCTGGACGTGTCATATGAGAAGTAAATGTCTGATGTTATTCTGAATCTGAGGGGATGCTGGTGATACAGTTTAATTTCAAAGGCTAAGGGAAGGTAAAATTACAGTGTTCAGTTTGTATCTGCCTAAATGACCAAACATTAAGCCTTTCTGGTTACTACAGGAAGCAGCTGGATTAGCTTGGGAAACAGGGAGTTAGAATCATCTTCTGTTAGCAAAGTGGACTATTCTGCCTGTCAAATAAGAATTTTAAAAATTGCATTAAAGAAAACAGCTTGAACTACTGAAGACCAGAAACAGGAAAAATAAGAATATGCCCACCATTCTTTGTCACTGTTTTTAGATTTTCAGCATGTGCAGATACATTTGGATAGACACTGTTGTGGTTTCCAAAGCAGCCAAGCAATTGTAAAAATGCAAATGGGTATCCCTGAGTAGCTGAGCCTATGAAAGCCTAGTACATGTTTATTGGTCCAGGTGGTCTCTACCACTGGAAGATAATATGGTGGTTGGCAGCCAACAGATGGAAAATAAGGTTGGGCAGGGCATAGCTAAGCAGCAAGAAAGAAGAAATTCATGAGAAAGATGGTCAACACAGATAGCTATAAAATGGATAAGGTCTGGAACGTTCACAGGGCAGGACACCACTTTAGAACAGTGGACTTCTCAATTTTCTCTGCTGTCTCGAAGCCTTATTTATTTTTCTATCGCATTTCTTCACCTGACCAATCTACTCTTAGTTTGTGGATTGTGCAAATGACAAAACCAAGGGGAAGAAACATGAGCACCGCACCAGGCTTTCTCTATTTGATTCACTGATTCTTTGCTGATGACTTTAAGTCATTTCAGTGGCTGTACTTTTGTCTGAATTTTTTGAGAGGTCTCCATATTCTTGGTAGAAATGACGCTCTGAAAATCATTGTGGCTTTGAATATGGGTTAACAAACATTACTGCAGGATCCTCATTCATCATGTACCTTCATCACTGATAGAGCTTTCCTTACTTTGACATCATTGTGTTGATGTACACTATGTAGAGGTAGTACGGGTCTGTGCTTGAACAATTTAGCAGTGAAGGTTTTCCCATGTAAATCCATCTTTAACCAGTTCTACATGTGGTTGGTAAACCCAGATTGCATGTCAACATTTGAAATCACTGTGACTGTAGAAATTTAGAGAGAATTTTTCTGTGGGCACTGTAAGCACATGGTGGTGGAAATACTTCTCTGATTAGTCTTTTATCCTGTTGCATGCATTAAAAAAAAGGGGATTTTTTTTTTTTTTTTTTTTTTTTTTTTACTTTTTCACTTTGACATTTTGAAATTCCTCTTTTCTCCTTAAAAGCAAAGATATAACAAAATCTAGAACATAAGGTGAGCATATAATGAACCTATTATTGCTGTCTCATCTCAGAAAGGCATCTTAGTTTTACTTATCTAGTGATAGTTAGGAAAAGGACAAGCCTATTAGACATCACCCCCCCCAAAAAAAAAAAAAGAAACAAGGAAAGAAAAAAATGCTTTTGTGTATTGGAGAAGTGTAGTGCAATCTGTGTAGGGGAGTTGGATTGTGTCTGAAAACCAATTCTGAAAACCAATGTGACAAGCAGAGTAAGATTTGTTGTCTTAACTGCAGCAAAGAAATGACATGTTGAATGACTATCTTGAGCAGAGCTGAAAGAATGTCCATCAAAAGGGAAGAATCTATGAAATTCCATGCTAACATAAAGTAAAATTGTGTTTCTGAAGATGCAGAGCTTTGGACTGCTCCACAGGGCCGTTAATTCTTTTTGAAGAAGCCAAATGTTTGTGCAAGCAAGAAGGAAGAACTTAAAGGAGAGAGTAGTATTCAGATGGGTGTACAAGTGAATGCTCCTTTCTCATTCCATGGAACCTGCAGTATCATGGCTAACCCTTCCCCATGTGGTGACTGAACAGATAGATGGAATTCACAAAGGAAATGCGTTTTGAAGTGTCTGTTATAGCTTAACAGCTTTTTCACCATTTTAACAACACTAACTGGCAATCACTATTGGAAAAATAAGAAGGGATGGTGAACACAGCTATAAAGCCTTACCAAATCCATATTTTTTTTTTTTCAGGCTAGACAAGTTTTCTAGCAACACAAACTAATTACTTTTAAATAGGAAAAGAAATAGAGTTTTCAGCATGCTAAACATTTAAATAATTCTTGATAGAAATTGGTCACATCATCAGCGTGATTTTTCTTAAAAAATAATCAAGTGAACATCTAGTGAAGTTATCTTACCAAATACACATGGCTTTTATTTTTCAGTTGTATGTTCCGGAAGAGACATTAATTATCTGTACCTGTCTTTTTCTGTAAGAACATTCTGTGAGAGTTGCATTCTAAACTTGCTCTTGTTTTCTCTACTGGTTTTGAAATAGCCGCAATTCTGACATCTTCTCCACTTGTTCAGGTTGAGGTCATTCTCACATAAGATGCTCCTTTTTCCTTTTGACCTTTTTCAATAAAATCTTCAAATTGCAGCTCTTAAGTTTTGACTGCACTTTTGTTTGAATGGCTGTTTTGTTTCTTCTGCCACACCAAACATGCCACCTTTTCCAAATGGGGCTCTAGAGGTATCTGCAGGCATCCACACACTGTGCTACTGGTTGCTGGTGGGTCCTAGTGGCCACGAGCCATCCTAGCCCTGAAGCTAAAAGTGCTTCTGGTGTGAGAAGAGATGAACGTTTGACCCTTTTATTAATTGATATGTGAGGAAATATGATTTACTTTTTGTGTCTCCTAATGCTTTAAATTCACCAGTTGTTTGCTAATTAGCAGCCTTTTCTTGGCCATCTTTAACAGGTATTACTCCTCTTGATTCTGCTGAAGAAGATAACTGTAATAGAAAAGAGATGAAGCAGCCACAGTTCCAGTCAGGAAAAACTGGGAAATGAGAGGAATAAAAAAAAAATAAAAAAATCAAAGGTTAGCCAGTTCACTCTGACACAAAGCATCTGTTCACACAACAACTGTGTGTGCCAGATTCAGGAAAGTCTGTAGTAAGATGCACACATCATCTTATCCTGTAATAAGCAGGTGAAACATCAGATGTCACCCTCTTTGTGCTCTTTGCCTATTCATCAAAAGACAAGCAGTGCTTGATTGGTTTATTAGTTGATGTCTGCATGGGCTGCATCTGCTTTAGCAGACAAGAGCTGATAGGCTTTGATTTGTAGAAGCACAATATTTGATAATGATAACCTACTGTTCAACTTGTATGTATTTTTGAGTTAGTTTATTTGTTTTAACTTTGGACTACCTGTGCTCTGCTCCCGTGTATAGAGAACACATCTGTAGCTGGAGCGTGTGTTTCAGTTTGTGCTCTGGGACCAGGCTGTGGCACAACCACAGTCCAGTCAGTGGGGAGAATTGGAAAGCTGTCTTGATAAATCCACTCAGTAACACACCAGTGTTGGTGCTTCCTCTGTAGATTGACTTCCTTGAGAAATCTCCAGGCACTGTTTCGGTGAGATTTTAGTTGCTGTGTTTTAACCCGGCAGGTAGCTAATCATTACAGAGTCATTCCTGCCCAGAGCAGTGGAAGAGAGGGATGTGAACTCCCCCCCCTTCAAAATTCTTTCCACATGCTGTCAGATGGTATAGAATATCTCTATGGCCAGTTCAAGTCATCTGTCCTGATTCTGTTTCGTCTTAGTTCCTTGGGCCCTTTGCTGTGAATGACCTTGGCTCTGTACAACACAGCTTTGTAGCAACTGTAAATTGCTACAGTGTGTTACCAACACTGCTTTTCTCCTACAACCAAAACATAGCATCCTACCAGACACTTGAAGAAATCCATTCCATCTCAGCTGGAAGCTAAGACAGTAGTCAAACAGATTCATGCATGAAGGTTGTGAGGGGAAAATGAGGCATGGAGAATAGAAACAGAGTGCTTCCCAAGGGGTCTGGTGGCACAAGTAAATGCCAGCGGGCACCTTCAGGATCTGCTGTAGCTTCCAAAAAAAAAAAAAAAAAGACACATGGATCCAAAACAATAAAGCTGTACTTGTTTGAATGTAGGCTTGATACCATTTGTATGATTAAAACAAAAAGTTTTACTTAATTTGCACTGAGGAAAAAATCCAAAGGAGCCAGCAGTTTGTCAAGTGGATTTGTTTTAAAAATAGAAATATTGTCATTGCTATCTTTCTTCTTAAAAACCTCAGAAATTTTAATGAGTATGCGAGTAAGTAGAGTGAAAAAAGCTGTTAGCATTCTTGTTTCATGACTTAATTTAAAAAGTTCCTTTGCTTTCATTAAAGTTAAATTTAAGAAAACAGAGCATTAATATGTTAATTAATAAGAAATTCAATAGAGATCTAGAAAGTAAGCAGTTAAGAGTATGTTTTTTCCTTTAGTAACTCTGAAGTTCATTAAATGTTCCTTGAAATGTATATGCATAGGAAAGAAGTACAGAGAAATCTTCTTACAATGAGCTTGTCTTCACAAATGTCCTGTCTTAAGAGACATTGGTATTCTCAAATGTATTGAGTCTCTTGGAAAATCACATAAATTAAAGAAGTGATTTTGTTTAGTCTTTTGAGTTAATACTTGAGACGGTTCTCTTTAGGTCCTAGAGCTGAGTGGAATATTGACTTTTAGATCAATGGTTGAACTAAGAATGCTTAAACAAATACATATTAGTCTGAGACTTATTTTTTTTCTTTTACATCAAAATAAATTGCTCAAAAATGTACCTGAAATTGCTCATATGGAGATAATTTTATTGATTAAGTAGAACTCCCATTTTCTTCTTTTTTTAAAAACTAAATAGACTTAATCTTGTACAAAGTTTCAGACTTGATCGTTGAAGCATTATTCATTTTGAAATATATTTCCAAAAGCGTCTCTTTCATTTCCTGTACCCTCTCCAAAACGGAAATATTTCTGGATTTCAGTACAAGCTTTAAAGTGGATATCAAAATGAAGCTCAATTTTGTGTGTGACAAACTCTCAACCAGAAAATCAGCTTCATTGATTCAATGCCAAAGAAGAGCTGTGTTCTTGTTCAAAGTGTCACAGTTTTCTGTCTTCCTGAGTTCCCAGTGATGCCTTTAAATATGTGGATTGGTGGTAGGGCATAATATGGCTTTGATAAGATAATGATGGTATCATTCTTGTTCTTGTCTGCCTTTATGATTCTTTGTGATCAAATCTGGCTGTACACATTCAGTCTGTGAAAAGAACTGTCCTTCCCAGATCCCGGTCTCAACACGTGACAACACGTGGATTCCTGCAGGGCCCCAAAACTGAGAGTGACTTCTGTTTACTTCATCCTCTGTGGAACTGTTCTGAATAGCATTTTAGTCTGTATCAGATGCTGAAATGAGTCTGTAATCACAGGCACAGTCAGAACTTGGGTTACAGTGCTATTTCCAGCCCATGTCCATGTTGTATGAGCAGGAGCAGCCAGTCTCCCTGTAACTGGTTCTGTTGCCTGTGGTATTTACTGGAAAATCCAGTCTTTAGAAAACACATCTTTGTAGTGAAAGTAAGTACAAGGCCAGCCCTTGACACCAATCATGACAGTGGAGGCTTTCAGAAAGGGCTCAGGCATTGTTAGATCCTCTTCCACTACCAATTACTGGTAGCATGAATTATTTTTACTGCAGTTACGAATGTATAACTTTAGGAAGAATCTGATGCTAAAAGCACCTTTAGGTCATTACAGTCACTCCGGGCACACTGAAATCACAGTTATGTAAGGACACACAAAAGCAGAATGGGCTCCTGAGGCACTCGTCGTCCTTGTCTGCTGTCTGTCAAGTGTGTGAAAGGTTTGCCTGGTTTACAAAGAGAGGCTGAGCAAGCTGTCCTTACCTAAGAGCCTGAAGTTATTGTGTGCTTATGGGAAAATATATTAGAAACATTAACACTATATTAGCTGCCTTCTCTTCTTCCACTCAGAACCTAGACAAGATTGGCTGTGTTTGTACAGTATCTCTCAGGTATTTATTGACAATACAAAATGTTTAAATGAAATGTTTTGGTGCAGGCTGACAGTGTTTCAATTTATGAAGACCACAAGGAGATGGCCTGCTCTTCAGTGTTTACCCAAACCTGCTATTTGGGTATAAAAACTCTCTCTTAAGGGGGCGAATAGAGCTGAGATCAAGTTTGAATCTTGTTTGGCTCACTAGTGGTAACTGAGAAAAATGGAACAATTTGGGAGCAACCTGCTTGCTACTGCATAGGGTTCCAAAATTAGACTGTGCACAGAACAGGAGAAAAAGAGGTAAAAAATGGGGATTCAGTGAGAAAATAAACCGGCTCTTCACACCCAGTGGGTGATAAACCAAGCAAATACTGAGATCAGGGTCAGTGATTGGAAAAGATTCTCTTAGTAAACAGGAGAAAATAGCAGTAAAAGAGTGCTATTTCTAACCATCCTCTTGTAATTCCCAGCCACATTCCTGTAGATAGCTGTTTTTACTTTTAAAGGAGACATTTTTAAAAATTGTAAGTGAAATAAGATTCTCATGTATGACATAATATCGAGACCTATTAGGCTGAGTTTTGACTATTCAGCTGAGTTAGGAACTTAAGACTAGGCAGTGTTAGTCTTTTTATTTTAAATGGAAGAAATTTCTTCTTAAAATTCCTGTTTGTTTGTTTGTTTGTTTATGAAACAACAAAAGCCTGGTTGTTTTCAAACCTTATTCTTCAGTGGTTTGAATCCACTTCCTAGTCAGGAGACCATGTGTATTAGGTTTAATAGGCTTTTTGGTTATTTGCCCAGTTTGTGTTCACACACTTCAGTATTGCTTGTAAGTTACGATCCTCTCTGTTGTATTTCTAATTGTCTCTTCATTGAGTTTTACCTTTTCCTCCTTCACCTTTATTGTACCATGCAGTTTCTGTTCCCTTGTTATTGTGGTAATAATAGCCAAGTTTATTTAAGATTGAATTCTTCCTGCTGGGGTATTGATGGTCAGAGCTGTGCAGAGTATTCCATATGAAATCACAAGTATCTTGCTCAATCCCTATTGCAAGTAGCTTTTCAAATTAAGTATCTTTTCACAACCACCTTGTTTGCAGTTACTGTGTGAATAACTAAAACGCTCTTATGTGTAACTTTTTTTTATAAATGAAAAATCTGCACAGAATTTTTGTTTAAATGAATATTTAGAAAGCATCTTTTACTTTTGTCAGCTTTGTCACACTGGAACAGATATCTTATTGTCTGTGTAAGATTGTCAGGGCATTTTACTTAAATTATTTGCTATTCATCTCTGTTTGTTTCCCGCTCTGCACATTCACAGTTATGTCAAGCATTGTGTCACAGTCAGTCTAAGTTCCTTGACTTTCAATATTGACAATTTCTGCAGTCATGTACAATTCACACAAACTGCTCACTATCGAGAATGTAATTAGCCATCACTATTGCCTGGGATACTGCATGACATGCAGGCGATTAACAAATGGTGAATGATGAATTGTTGAAGCAAAAATTGAAAACAATGTGGCAGGAAAAATGAATGCTTCATTGGGTGTGACCTGTGCTGAATGCCTGTCTTTCTAGGACAGTCGTAAGAGAAATAACATTGTGTTTTGTGAGCTTGGGTGAATCATTTCAGGAGGTGAGGCTGTTTCAACTTCACCGTAAAAGCTTAAAATTTGATTTATGTCACAATTCCATCAGTCATATTTTTGCTGTAACCTCATGGGTTTCAGCAGAGCTATTTTGGGCTTATTCTATTGTAAATGATACCACTGTCATGTCTGAAACGGAGCGTTTTTATGAACTTCGCAGGTTAGTGTTTCTGGCCTGGAATAAAACTAGATGTAGCTTGCAAATACTAGTGTCTGACAAATCAAGATCTCTAAAGTAAATGAGTTTTGCTGGCAGAGAGCTTTTTGTCTTCCATTCTCCCAAAGGGGTGATTAGTGTAACATGCAAAATGTTTCCAATTAAACTCACAAAAAAGAAAAATGCCAGCTTTTCATAGATTTTAGCTCCTGAAGACTCAGACCAAATCTAAGAGTTAGTAAAGTTTAGAAATACCGCAGGTGTGTCTGATGGCTTGATAAATTCACACTGAAACCACCTATGAGTGCAAATCTTGTATCTAAAGAACTTTAGAAGCTACATATGAACACAGCCTATCTGAGCTTGGGTACAGCTTGCTATGTGCCTGCCTTGGTCACGTGTGCTGTTTTATGTGTCTGCCAACTGCACATTGATGGTACAAGGCAAAGCAAAAATCCAAACCCCATCATTTGAGGTGGCTGTTTCATCTTGAAGACTGATGGAGAAGGAGAGAAACCTGATCCTTGTGTTTGTGTTTGGATCTTAGGGAGATGGTCTGGACTTGTCATTGCCTATCTCTAAAGCAAATCCAGACATTTTGCTCTTCCTGTTGTCTTCTGTGTTGGGACATAAGTTTTATTCATATTGGCAACATCTGCTGGAGGGGATAAACTGTGTAAAATTTGAAAGGTAAGGAAGTTGTTTATATGAAAATCCTCTAAATGAAATCTGATATTTCATACATAAGCACTAGAAACATTCTGTGCTGTCATCATTTGACTGTTAACTGGCATATATTTTTCCTTTTTTTTCTTTTTTTTTTTTTTTTTTTCAAATATTAGAACTTGTAAGACATAAAGAAAATAGCACAAGGGATGAAGAAAACCTAAAAACCCATGTAATCACAACATGCCTAAGCGACTTACCTATAAATTCACTTTCTTTCATAGTACATTACAAAAGTACAGAATACTTTCTGCCTTATCTGGCTTATATCAAAAGACTGTGCTATATAGGTTAAATCTTTCTTGTGTGACCTTATACTTTTACAAAAAACATTTTAAATAGTGCTATTAGGTAAAGATAATGTGGTGCACCAGCTGTGTTTAAGTAGTTGATTTTGACAATAGGTGAAGAAAAACTAATGCAAAATAACCTGGAGGTCTTAAATGCACTACAAATACAACCCCTCTACAGATCTTCAGCTGTATGAAAAAGTATCCCTTTCTTCAAATTCACTTCTACCTGGTGCTGTGTTGTGTTCTGTAAAGAACAGATTGTTACGGTTACTGATCCAAAGCCATAGGATAAATGTTCCATATCCTGTATTTGGGCAGAAAACTTTGCAGTATTCAGTAGCACCTTTTCGACCTATAAATATATCGCGATAAACATTTCTGCCTGCATTTCAAGTTGTGTGCATACATCTAGGAGCACAAAGGCACATGAAGATTCAAACCAGGGGTTTAAGCTCCTCTAGTCTTATCTTTGTACTGTTGTCATAGTCAAAACAACAAAAAGCCTTAGAAAAAAATCTCTGGTAAATTCTCTGGTCTGTTTGTAACATGATAGTTGACTTTAAACGTTTCCCTTTAGCTCTGAAGACTTACAGAAATAACAGATAGCCCTAGTTTTCTGAAGACTGATTTTTTTTTTTTTTCTTTTTTGTATTTACAAACAACTGAGAATAAGCAAGTTGCATGGGGAAGACTGTAAAATAGAAAAACAGACAGAACTTTCAGGCATTCTGTGTTTAATCAGTTTCCAGAAGAGTCAGGAGCTGCTGCCTGGGGAAAGTTGCAGGCATTGTGCTGTTTGTATGGAGTGCTCAAAATGGATGCAAGGCAGTGGCCCTGAGGGCATAGGGACAGTGTGAGGGACAGGGTTCTGTGATTCCCAGTTGCCCAAGAGGTACTCTCAAAGTGCAGAAACAATTCAAGGAAAAAAAAAATCTTAAAAACAAAATTCAAAAAGATGGAAACCATAACCAAGTAGCTGAGGGCAGCTCTTTCTTGGGCCCAGCAAGAGCTCTCTTTCTCCATTTAACTCCAGGTAACTTGCCATAACTTTGGTCTGCATTATAAATTCAAAAGTTGTAAAATAGTCATTTTAACCGTTTTCCATTTGTTTTCATTCCCACTTTCTTTCCTATGGTCTTGTTCTGCAAAGTGTAGAGCACTGTTGGGGTTATTGACGTCAGCTGTGAGCTGTGCCCTGATCAGGTGCCTTGCCAGTCTCTGGCTGTAAGACAAGCCTCCTGTAGCTCAATCTTTTGTTAGTCATACTTAAATGCTGATTTTTTTCTTCTAGTATGTACTGCAAACTCCTTCTGACAATAACAGATTATTTTTGTTACTCAGTACTGAAAATCAGCTCTTTGTACTAAATATTGTCACTTGGAGCTCATGTAATAGCATAACAATTAGAAGTGATAAAGCTAACGTGAAAACTGAAAATTCTGCTTTATTAACATAGAACCAAGGACAAAATTTTGTATTGAAAACGCCATTTGTCTTATTTGACTTCCATTTGAACACTGGACATTTGGACAGCTAGTCCAAATAAAGCTTGACATCTTTTGATTAGAGAAAAGGACACATTTTTTTCAGTCTCTTTATAAATCGATGCCACTTTTCTAAAGAACTGCTGTCCTGTATTCCGTCAAATCTAATGAAAAAATACCTCTCTAGAGGAGTGGGGGAAAAAAAAGCAAAATCCCTGTCTTCTGCTATGGAGATTATAAGGTGATGGAGTTATTTTGTTCCTAGATAACAGCAGTGAGGACAATTAGGTACTTGTCCCTTCCTTGAGCTTTCAGGGGACTGTTATAGCACAAATAATAATAGATCAAAATACAGTTTATATTAAAAAGCAAAACAAAAATGAGCAGTCTCACAATAGGTGCATATCAGATTGTTATACCTCTGATACAGAATTAACTTTGACAGGATATGGAAGAGGAAGTAAAATTGAAAAGAAGGTGAACTCTTTCCTGCTGAACAGAGGCTGTCACAGTGAACATGCCTGAAATCAAAATGACAGGCAGATGAAGGTCGTTTCTCCCAGATGGCCATAATTTGGAACAAAATCCATCTGAGAAGTGACACAAAAAGCACAAAGCCCAGAACTGGCTCTCTAAAGAAAGGGAAAGCTTCGGTTGGAAGTCCAAGTGCAGCATTGGTGTTAGGTGATGGTTTTGTGCAAGAGAATGTATCTGTAGTAAAAGCCACCATTACCTATCGATGTATTTGGATATTCTGTGCTTCAGACAGCATCAGTCTTGTAAGAGAAGAGATTGCAATCCATCTATTACACCTCAGATAACAATTACAGGGAGGGTCTAAAAAGTACTGTAATGTGTGTGTGTACCAAGTCTAAATTAGTCTAATTAGTACCAAGTCTGAATTCATTCTATCCACTACTGGCACTAACAGGCTTAAGGTCTTGACTTTGCACAGTAACAAGATTAGAGAAATGCCTGAAGGACAGTTCTGGTATAAAACCAAATGTCCCCAGGTGATTTGAAGTTGAAACAAAAAAAAAAAAAAATCGTTTCATCTCATTATTAATTGTATAATTAATGCATCCTGTGTACTGATAACAATAATGCCTTGTAATTAATTTTTAAGAATTAAAACCTTGCCTTTATCCGGTCTCATGGTCCACTTTCATGTTTATAGCTGTGAATATAAATCCTCTTATCTAATTATAACATGACTGGTTTCATTGTTCAAAAGGAACTGTTCTTTATTCTTTTTTATTTCATTATGTTATATTTTACTTTATTATATTAATTATATGCTTTTCTATACTCTTAGAAATGACCAATGAAGGTAGAATTTTAAGACTTCTGAAGCTCATCAGAGAATTTTGTGCTGGTTTGGATTAGGTGTGATATTTCATTTGTTTTCTGTATCTGTTTTTGTCTTCCATGATTACCCATTCTGTTTACAAAAAGGCTCAATTAGCATTTGAATAGTAAGCCAGAGAGCAGACAGGTTGAGAATTCTTATGGAACTAATTTGGCAGGCCTTCTCCGTACCCCCCACCTCTCCCTCTCTCGCAGAGCTTTTTCTTTCTCTCTAATCAAGCTGCAGTTATTAAAGCCAGAATAAAAGAACTGATTTTCCATTACAATGATGCATGCTGAACAGTGCTTTGCTTTGCTTTGCTTTTTCTTTCAGCTATGCTAATTGGACTCAAAGGAAATATTTAGTTTATAATAGCAAATGAAGAATTCATTAAGTTCTAGCAAGGAAAAAAGTCAAGCAATGAAACTGGACATTATTTTTTGAACACATTCTCCCTTTCAAGGTACTTATCTTAATATTTACTTAGAAACAGCAACAATATTATTTAATTTTCAAACTGAATTACTTTGAGAAAATAAAATTTATAATCTGGGGAAGCAGGGAGAGATTTCTTTAGAGAAGCAGATCTGCAAAACCAAAAATTAGAGTGAGCAGCAGTTACACAGAAGGTCCTAAAGAAAAAACTGTACTACTGTGTCTCCATTTTGTGTCTTACTGCCCCAGGGGTAAATCAGGAGTGGCTGCATTGGAATCAAAAGAGTTACACTGACAAAAAATTCTGCAAAGCCTGAAGCCGCACATGAACGATGTTTTACTCTAGATTCCCAGAGTTTTTGCCTCTGGTCATAGCTGTATGTCTCATAAGAATTGTCGAGTTCTGATTCCTTACACACGCAGACACGGTAAATGGCAGAAACCCATTCAGTTTCTTGTGATTTTCATCTTGCGATTTGAAAGCAGAAATAAAGCATTTAGGTATGAAATACTGATTAGACATGAGATTCTCACACTGAACAAAATAAAGTTTCCTTGATGATGAAAAAGCACTGTCTAAAGCATTTGGCCTGAAAGGCCAAAAAAGGCCTGTGTGAAAGGATTTGTGGCCTGAAGAAAACTATTTAATGCTAATTTTGTAAAATCTAGAAGAACGGGAGTGCTCAATCTGGGTAGTGGTGATTATCTGTATTTAACAGCATCTTTGGAACTCAATCCAAAGAAGTCTGGGTATGTAAGTAACCACTGACTTAGTTTAAGACTCAAACTGGTGAATAGGTTAAGATTAAACCTATGCCTAAATTATTTGCTGGGGTGGGGTTTTCGTTTTCACTGTGACTTCTAGGAATTGGCAGAGAATTTTTTCTGGATTTTTTTCTTCCAAATGCCATTTAGATGGGATAATTTCTAGGAAAATGGGATGCTGAGACTGCTTTATCAGGTAATACTTTTATGCTGCTGTGTCTTGACTGCCTTCATTAGAGACAGAACTGAAGTACTTGTGGGTCAGAGTAGTCAGAACTGGATTCACGATCTGAAATGTTTGGTTGTTTCCATGACTGCAGACCTAAGCAGAACATTGTCACTGATCTTTTCATTCATTGGTGTTTTATGGAAAGTACAAAATGAAGTGCTTTTATAGACAATGTATTATCCGAATCATGCCTGGATAAACCAGAGAACTCCTGCAGTTCTCCCAGACCTCCTCCCAGGACTGCTTTGATTTTGTGAAAACCTGAGGTTTGCTGACTAAGCTTTCCATTTGCAGGAACATTGCTAGGTTGCAGGAGCACAGGGAGGCTGTTTGCATTGCTCATAGTAATGCATTTACTCTTAAGTAGTGGAAAGACTGAAGCGAACCAATTTTCAGCAAAGTAGTGCCTTTTTCTTGCATACCATAGATGCATATTCCTGGCATGAAATTTACCTGTTCACTTGAAATATGAAAGTGGTTTGGTACAAGGCTCTGGTTTGTATGCTGAGAAATATCACCCACCCAGGCATTACTGTTTTTGTTCTTTTGTGCCGGAAGCACCATGCATGGGTAGATAGGACTAAACTGCAAAACTAAATGACATGTACACTGCATTCTTTTGAAACGTTCTCATGGTTCTTATTATTGTTATTGTTATTATTATTATCATCATCATTTTGAATCAGCGGAAGTTTCTTCTCTTAATACACTCATTTTATATTCTATCCACACGCAGGAGAGAAGTGCTGAGGTTCTTAGCACTCATCAAATATGGTTTGTGCCATTCATGCAACCAAACAGTAAATTGTCTCAGAAGATTTGTGTTTTTCTCATGGAAGCACAGCTCTGATGATAACAGTTTGCCTTGTGATGTATGAGTGCCTCACAGAGGCTGAAGACCCATATTCCCCTGTTTACAGAGGATGCTTTTTTCTATGTACTGAAATTTGAGACAGACAGATTTTAAAGCACCTTGCTGGAAGTCTGTTGGTTTGTGGTATGGCTCAGAATCAAAGATCTCTGCAGTCCTGAGCAGAAGAGTGGTTGTTAGCATGCCAGTATCAGTGCTTGACAGCTGAAATCAATAAAGTCTGAGTACTCTCACGTTGCTGCTGTGTGCAGCATAAGCCAAGGACTGAAAGGTCTCTCTGTGCTTGTGATACAATATTTCTGTACATGAGGAGTCAGTTGCTCCCTCTGATTGGCAAGTGTCTATGTCATCTCTGCAGCCATCATCTATGAGGTTATTGCAGCAGAATTATGACAGTACAATGGTTAAACTGTTAAAATTGAATTTGTGTAAGCTCTTTAACAACCAGTACCTTGCTGTTCTCAGCATGTACATCATGACAACGTAACAACCAAATAAGATGGAAGGGGTTTGTTAGTAACTGGCCTAAGCTCCTGATATCTGCCAAATATTAAAAATGCTGCTGATAGTTGAGGAGTTTGTGAACCTGGGTACTTGCTAGGACTTCTGTTTCTAACCTCTGATTTGAAGTCAGCTGCTTATGGTCCTTTTCAGCAAAGTAAGTTATTTCAGATATCCATTGCCAGCCTGGCACCAGTTTCAGAAAGGTGGATTCGAAGGGGCTGGGCGTATATCCCAGGCTCTATGGCACCTGCCTCCATTCCTGTACTCTGTGCTGCCTGGAGCTGCTGGTGACCCACAATATGCTGATGCAATTTCCACATTTCACTTCACAAGAAGAGTGAAGAAAATGCCTTTTTCTGCCTGCCAGTTGTTTTAAGTGATGGTTTGTCCTTTGTCAGTGATGTTCCATTGCTCCTTTTAAAACTTGAATCTTTAGATTTGCTGCCCTTTATTAACTAGCCCTAAAAAAGATTTAATCGTTGTCTAAAAGAATGCATGCAAATCCTAATCTGCCTCCTGCTTCCCTCTGTTGCACCCACTCGGCTTTCCCTTTGCACCTATGCTCTGACATCCCAGCCCCCTGCGTTCCTCCTCTGACCCCTTCTCTTTTCTCTCCAAGCCACTCAGTACTCTCCTGCAGCTCCCCAAGCTCCTGGCACCTTTGGTGCTGCGCTGCTCGCAGTGTCTCCACAGGTTCCACAGCACTGCAGGTTGTACACAGAACTCCTTATGAACCCCTGACATCCTCTGTCTTGTGCTGCTGCTCCTCTCTCTGCAGGCGACAGGCAGCAACTGAGACCAGAAGGAATCAGCGCTCAGTCAGAGAGGGATTCTGGACAAGAACTGAAATAAATAAGAAACTCTTCAGTGTTTTCAGCTGCAAATCTTTCAGCTCTTTCCATTTCCCCTAGTATTTGTCTGTGTGTCACTCAGGACTAGTCACCACAATGAAAGTTCTGCTAAGATTTGTGTGTGTGCAATTTATGCTTACTTAAAATAAAAGTAAATGTAGGAAAATCTTATATTGGTTATTTTATATATTGGTTTTAAAACAAATGTGTTCATCTAGGATTCGTAACCGGTCTGTTCCTACTGAAAGGAATGAGCTGCCTGCAAGCAGCACTGCTACTTGTGTGAGCTTCAGCACAAGGTATAAACTGGACTGTTGATGGCTGATATAGCTGTGTAATAAGGTCACTGGTCTACCCTTTGTGATTGGGGTTGTGAACTTTTTAAATCAGAGCGGGAAATGAATAAATCTGCCTGTAAAAGAGTTTTCAGCTGTTTCACTGAAGGGAGGAGATTGTTCCCACAGGATCAGATTTTAAAAAGTATTCAGGTACCTAGAAAAGGTCTGTGGGATGGCAAAATGCATCTTAGCACCAGCTGTAGGCATCTGAATTACCTTCAGAGACTGGTCATGGAGAGATCTGTGCCTTGGGGATGGCAGCTGCACAGCCAGCCCTCTGCAGTGGCACTCAAGCACCAAATCTCATTATAGACATCAGACTCTCCTGAGGCTGCTGCTTCTGAGTGGTGTTTCCTGCATTCTGTTGCAGAGAAAGTTGTTTTATATAGGTATATAATTTTTACTGTTGCAATTTGCAATCTACTCCATTGAATGGTACACAGTTATCAGTGATGCCACCAACCAGTCCTCCTATGCACTAGGTACACTGCTTACTATCCAAGCCTTTAAATTGATTTGTATTGCTTTGAATCACTTGCAAGGGAACCATGATGATAATCAGAGCAGTCTGTTTTTCTCCAAAAATGTATACAACATTTGACTATTTTTATTTGGAGTGTGAAAATGATCTGTGGTGGGTTTTTGTAGCTGTTTTCTGAACAAGGGGCATATTTGTGCATTGAGAATGAAAACAAAAACAAACAAAGTGAAATCTTCCCAGATATATATTTATGAATTTGTTCAGGATGAAAACACCAACTAGTATAATGATTTAGCTGAATAACAAATCTCTTAAGCCTTTGTCAAGAAGACAGACCAAACACTGACTGACAGCTGAAAATACTCTATCAAAAATGGAAGTCCATTTTCTCATTATCAGTCATTTCTCACTGCTCTGCTTTCACCTACGACACCTATAAACTGTAGAAGCCTTAAAAATTCCTCTCCTTTGCAAGTGTGGAATTCCATACTTGATTCTGCCCTCTTGAATGCTGGAAACAGCTGAAAAACTCTTGACAGGCTTTGCTCATAAAGGGATTTGATGCTGGGTTCTGGTCATGAATTGCAATTTTATTAAACATAATGGCAGCCAACTAGGAATACCTGTACTATAAACAACCGTTGAGGAGTGATAGAAGACTACCTTCCTTCATCAGATAAGGGCTCTGTTTTTCATACTTAGTTCCATCTAATTATCATCTTGATGGCAGCAGTTCCTTAGATCTGTCGTTAATTAACTTGAACTTTTCAGGGCTGAGATAAGACTGAGAGAGTGAGGCTTAGGATTTAAGTACAGAGCCCAAATTTTGGAATCGTTTTCTTACTCAAATACAGCTGATGGAGAGAAACAACCAGGATTGGGTCAGCTTAAAGTCTGAATGTGCGTGTTAGACTGAGAAAAAGCACGGCCTTTTTGTCATTGTTTTGAAATACAGATGAGAACGGTGGGGGCATTTTTCTGCAGCAGAGTTTTCAAGATTCAGGCTAAAATGCCCCAAATTTAAGGGGAAGGTGTAGTTAGGTGTATGCTGTGATTTGATCTCCAGATTAATTTTGCTGAACAATTGAAAATTACATTCAGTAAAGCCATCCTTTCAAAATATGGGCTTCTCTTTCTGCAGTGGAATGCATGCAAGCAATGCTGCACAGATGAGTGAATGTACTGCATTTAGTAGTCGATCTTGTGCTTGTAAAGATACTCACGTGCCTGTACGGGTGACAGCTTTCATCATGATACTGACATCTCATACATTTGGTTAATTTTCCTGCCATTGATTTCAATGGAGCTAATTGCAGTAGTAAAGCTAAGCGTGTGAAAATCCTGGCAGTGTTGCGAGTTCCATAATTAAGTCCTAGGGTTTATCACAGAACTTTCCTTTCTAACGTGTTGAGGGATAAATGGCACAGTCCTTTGTGCCCAGAGCACCTCTACCAGCATTCAGCAAAATGAGACAACAGAGTTTTCAATTATCTAAGGACAAAGTGTGTTTAAGCTAAATCTGATGGCAACCAAGTTTCATTTCCATCAGGTTTTCTTTAGCCTGGGAGGTTTTGTGATAACTTGTAAAAAATGCTGATTAATGATTGTCATTTACAAATAAATGTTTTGCCTTCAGTGCCAGTGGGAAAAAGGCTAATATTTATTGCTTTCCAGCGAAGGGTTTTCAGCAGGCCTCTCAGCATAACTAAAAATGCTTTACAGTGTTAAAGAAGATTAAGCTGACAGCAAGCCATTTTCTGTTGTCACATGAACAACCTTACATGAGCTTTATTCATTGCGTTGAGTGAAAATTAATTACATATATCAAAAGAAAAAAAGTGTTGATTTAATTGGAAGATTTGTTTACCTTTATTTGAACAGCCTGAAAGCTCTTTTCAGGATTAAGTATTTTAATTAAGTGAATTTATAAATTAAAGTGATTCAGGGTCATTTTCTAGGGTAGAGTTGTTGCAACTTTAAAATAAATATTATTGAAGTGTGTAATCAAGTGGCAATTAGTTATCAATCCCAAAACTGACTATATCACATAAATCTTAATATTGTTTCGTGAAGAGAAACACCATTGAAATACTACAGGTAGTACTCATTATTTTAAAATTTCTGTTGTCTTGAAGATTGTAAAAAAGGAAGGAGTTATTTTCAAGTTTAATGCAAGCAGAGTTTCAGTTACTCCTGCAAAAAACTGACAGATGGTGATTTATTAATAGTCAATAGAATATAATAGAAAAGATAAAAGCTACCAAAAGTTTGTCATAGCAGTTTCTCCTTCAGCAGTAGGTTAAAAAGAAAAAAAAAAAAGATGCTGGCATTTTATTATGAACATAAAGGAGGGTTGTGTTGTTTTAAATACATTAACTTTTCTGTCTTAGAATGAAAAAACCCACCAAAATTATTTCTGGCACTTTGTTCTTCAGACAGAATTCCCAGCAATACTTGTATATTGAATTTGTTTCGGAGATCTCCTAAATCAGGACTCTGCATTTCTATGCTTTTTGAGACAGCTCCACTGCAGAAAAAAAGCTGCAGTCCAGACTTATATTGGCATGGTAAATTTAGGTGGAGATGAGGTAATGCTGTTACTCCCTTAGACAGAAGTCATGTTCCTTCACTCTGTCCCCAACATTGACCCTGAAATTCTTTTTCAACGGCTCTTCCAAGGCTCAGGAAATACATGGTGCCTCCCCACTGCTGCCTGTGCTGCATTTGGTGGTTGTGGCGCTCTTCTATGAGGAGAGAAATTTGAATTTTGAATCCCCCCAGGCATGGCAAGGAACTGCACCAGAATCTCCTGTATTATGGTTGACTTCTTGCATAAAAAAAAAACAAAACCAAAAGGAGAGAAGCCTTTGGGCTGTTCTTTAACTCTCTTAAGGGAAGAAGGATCCCTGCTGAGCTTCAGAGTACAAGTATCTCTCTTCTGTGCTGGGTTTTGTAGTGACTCTTTCTGAATACACAGTGTTGTGGCATTCAGAACAAAAGTATAGGCTTACCTAGGTATTGTCCAAGCCAGTCTCACTTTTTGAAATCTGACTTTGGGTGACTTGCTCAGTACTCAGATTGCCCTGACTCTCTTTTTGAGGAGCTGAAGGATGATCCCCGGCACTATAAATGGAAGAAAGGGGGAAATCTGGATTTCAATCTGGACACCAGATACCTACACATCTCTATGCACTTTGATTCTTAGTAAATTGAAATCACAAAAGCTGCCTGCATGTGAGGTGTGGTGAGAGTGATAGTGAAAGACCATAAGGTGCTGAGGTATTAAAGCAATGGAGGCCACAGAGGGACCACATATTGATATATATGATGAAATACCTAAAGGAGTCTGGAGATAACCCAGCTCCACTCAGCCTCAAGAAGGAACAAGAAATAAAGGCTGTAATACAAAACTGTAAATACCAGAATTGCAGTAGTCATGCTCTTTTGTCCTCTAGGCCATCCATGTACCAGTACCGTTGTTTGCTTATACAAGACAGGGTTTTTCTCATGCTGTATCTACTTCAGTAAACTCCACAGACTACTCACTGAGTTAAGTATATGGTGAAGACACAGAGAAAAAGAGGTCAACATGGAGTCAGCAACCATTTTACAGACCTCTAAGAAAGGCAAGGGAGAAAAAATGCAGAGCAAATCTAAGATAAAATGACATGACGTGATGCAAACCATCTACAAAACATAGCCTGAAATAATGACGAATCTGTAAAACAAAAAAACAAAAAGCAGACTTTTTCACTCAGATGGGTGAACAGAAATTCACTGAGCATTACTTCAGTTTGAAAGAGAAACTACTACTAATATAACTGGGTGTCTTGTGGTCTTTTAATCCAGAGTTGGCTTATTTGAAGATGACGTATCCAAACCAAACTTTTAGACATTTGTCATGATCGCAGCTGCCAGCCTTTTACAACTGATGCCAGCTCAGGTCCCTGTGCACAACACTCGTTGTGACTTCTTTCACTTCTCCCTCCTACTAGGTAACTTACCTTCCTCCTATATCCACAAGATCACCAGCTGTCTGAAATAGTATTTAGCGTTGCTCAGATTCATCAGATTGATCAGTTTCAACTTAATTTACAGTAAGAAGTGTGGGTTTGCTATTCCTGCACCTGACTGTAAAGCCTCCTAGAGCCAGCATTTATGATGGCTCTCACTTCTGTCTGTTCTTCCAAGAACTAGAGCCATTCTGAAGTTTGCTATGATAGTAATCTCTTGGCTTTCAATTCCACTCATTGAAATTCTTTCATATTAGAGAAATTTTGGAGAATAAATTTGTAATGCCTGTATGAGAGTACAGGACACCTGTGCACTTAAAAGCACGTTCTTTCTGTTCTTCCCAAGACAGTGAAGTTTCTGTTTTATCAGTTCTGATTAAAAAAATGTCCTTTAGTTAGAAACTACCTCATCAAGATGAGTGATGCGGTGTCCCACCATGGTTTTGTTTCTTCTGCCTGCGATGTACTGTTCTCATACATGGTGGTGAGTTTTGAATTCATGAAATTAAAAACAAAGTGAAATAACATTCCAGGGATTTCTTTATCTCTTACTCCCTGTTTTCTGAATATAGAATTTTCCAGGTTAAAAGATACAGTTCTATTATATATGATGGCATTGTAGCACTCCACCTAGGAAATTACACTTTGTAACAGATGGGAGGGGGAAAGAACAGATTAAAGTTCAGAGGTTTCCATGGTAAACACACGTATTAATTATCTTCAAAACACCACGTGTGTCAGGAATGCAGGAGAAGAATGGAGAGAGGAAGGTTTAGTACTAATTTTGTTAATTGTGTAGCTAATCAAAAGGCTAGAGGTTGCAGTGTGGAGCAGAGGGAGTGAAAAGTAAGGGATGACTGCTTCTACAAAGGTACGTTCTCAATTACAGATCAAATGGAAAGGAGTGGTATGGTGAAAATAATCAATTGGCTGCATTTTAGGGAATGGAAGCAGTGATTTAACATTAAATAGATTTGTTCTTTGGGCTTCAGAGTAGGAGTATGATGGGATTCTGTGAAGGGAAGGGTGAGAAATCATTTTTAGATTCGCCCTTTTAAAATATACCAAACTCCCCTTTAAGTATAGATTCATAATGGGAAGTTCTCTCAGCTTCTACTATATGAAGATTTACAGAGACAAATGAGACAGGAAATTAAAAGATAGGAAAAAAAAAAAAAAAAAAGGGAGGGTGAGTTACTTACTGAATTCATATTGGAGGGAAGAATAAGAGAGTAATGGGAAAGGAGGATGCTTCCCCACTTTCTCTATCGCTGTCACAAATATATTGTCTGCAGAGATACAGAGGGATGTCATTTTCCACTGATATGTTTTCTGGCATTCAGTTTAAAATAATTCTTTTAATAAATCCCACTTCTGCTTATGGTTCATGAGAAAGTGACCCAAGCCATGGTCTACTTAGACAATGGTTGCAGCAAATATACCTCTATATAAGTAATATTCTCTTTCAATCAGGTATGTTTTCTGAGCAGAGCCGGGGAGGGAGGAGTAGAAGCTGAGGATATTTTCTTGTTCATTCAGATTTGGAAACAATTCAGATAATAAAGAAAAGATTCAGTATGAAATCTCGAAAAGAGATTGTCTGTCTCTGCCTTTGTTGTTAATGTCTTTCCAGTTCCCTAGCTTTTAACTGAAGCAGGAAAATGAATTCGGTGAGACTGAAACTTCTTGTACAGTGCTAAGCCCGTGTTGCTCTCTGCATACTATACAGTATGCCTTTGCAGCAGATTATGATGGTTTGGGCCTATCTACTTCTGCATACTGCATTGATGTTGGCACTTCTAGGTGAGCTATTTCCAAATCGTGATTCATGCTAGGATTACTGTGTATTTGAATTTTTAGTGTCTGAAACAAAACAGAATTTTCATAGACTAGAGCTGAGTGGTGACTGAAGTGTAGGAGATATATACCAGAATACAATACTGGGATTAAAACAGCATAGTTTCTAAAGCTATGTGATTTTATCGGGACGTCATATTTTAGTTTAAAGCAATGTTTTCAGCTCTTCTGTTTGTGAGTAATATTTTAATAAGTACAATCAAACATAATTGATAATGTCTTACTAATTTGCATAGTATCTACTTGAGACAGGGAACGGTTCTTTGATCTCACAGTCACCCCCAGGACAGTTCCAGCCTCCTGCTGCACTTCAAAGGGCTCTTTGTACCTCTGCCCTCACCCTGAATGCCTTGAAGGGCTTCAGCTCTCTCTGCTTCTGCCTTGGTGGATGTGGGTTGATAGTTTTAGCACAGTTCAGGGGAACAGTTTGGTTCTACTACTATTTGGGTCTAGATACCTAGCATTGTGTTTTAGTGGGTTTGTTTGTTTGTTTGTTTGTTTAAAGCTGTATAATATTTACACATGTAGTGTTTTCCGGATAGTCTGAAAGCAATGCACTAAAATGTACCTTTAGGCTGAACCTTTTTATTTTTTTTCTGTGGGATATTACACTCCTAGTCACAGCTGGGAGAAGAGCTTTGAACTGTGTAATCCATGAAGCTAATTGTAGTCAAGAGTCCTCACTGCAGCAGTTCTCCAAACTTTCTTAGCTGTCTTTGACAGAATCGAGTGTACAGTTTCAGGAAGAAAATGCAATCTGGAAGCACATGTTTCCTTGATGAGTTGAGTTACAAAAGTGTTTTAGCCAAACAATAACTTTTCTCATAGTTAGAACCACATTATTCTTCTTCTTGTTAGATTAATGCTGAATGCAAGTGATATTTGTGTATTATGCTCTGGGAACTAGGCAAAATAAAATGTCATAGTGACTTTCTGAGGCTGTAGAGTCTCTCAATCACCTTGTGCTTACAGAATGAATTTCCATAAAAGCTTTTAAGAAATTACTACATATTCATGTGCTTCAGTGGAGAAGTTCCGTGTTGAATAGTTACTGGTGTTAACATTAACATTGTAAAGTTCATGTATCCCTCCCAAGTACTCCAGTTTGGATGTGTGGGAGGCCACTAGGCATTTTTCCATAATTAGGCAAACTTTAATCTCTTTAACTGGTATTGTCATCCACAGAGTCAATTGAGGTCATGTGTTCTCTGATATGAAATATTGATTCATTAGCAGCAAGACAAACAACTCATTTCATATAGGTCATTGAGCAGCTATCCAACAGTAAATGTCAGTACGTTATTATTTGCATGTTATAAAGCAACCTCTGTAAGTTACCACAGCATGTGTAAATTCAGAAAGATCAAGATGAAGTGCTGATATTCAGGAGTTTAAAATTCTCTTTTTTATGGGAGCACAGAAATAAAATGTATTTATCTGTATCTCTTTAAAAAGTCATAAATATATGTTGGTTAGCATTTTAACCACAGAATTATACGTGAATTTTTCTTTTAGCTGTGCTCAGGTCTGCCAAGAATCTGTAAACATTTATAACAGTAAAGATATGTGAGAATTTTCAAGAAAAAGCAAAGCCAAAACAAAACACAGAAAGACTTTCTTTTTCTCCCATAAAATAGCGGGTAGGTTTTTTTTTCTGCCTCTCTGGTCTTTTAAATGTCAGCACATATTCATCAAAATAGGATAAATAAAATGTTATTGTGCCTACAGTGAGAGGTGTTTTCATGTGAAAAACCACAGCTGTCACACCTTCTTCTTAAGCTGACTTTAGTAAGTACACTCTGGGACTCTCCAAGGTGACACCAAAAGCTTTTAAAACAGAGAATTAAAAATGTGTCATCATGTTGGGTATTTCTCTGTCTGAGCACAAATGAAAAATCTGTATGGTCCCTTGGAAAGCAATTCATTTTCCTTCAGAGGGTAAGTCCTAAAAATTCAAATAATGTGCACCATCTCAAGCAGTGTTTTACCGTTGTCCTTGCTATGCTAAAACCAGAAGTATTGGCATTGTTGTCTTAAAAGCATATATAAATCATTGCCAATTTTAATAGCTTGTCAGCATGTATATAGATGTATATCATTTGTATGTACATGCGAGCACCTCTCAAATAGAAAATGTGCCTTTTGAAAGTAGTACAGTGCATGGCTATGTGTGGTTTGTTCTGTGTGCTATGTCGACTGTGATATCCTAGAAATAAACATTCTAAATTGCTTTTAATATCCATACCATTAGGCACATATAAGGCTGGTTACTAAACCAGCTGTGTTCTGGGAAGTCCTCGTTTGTTGAAGCTTGTTTTGTTTCTTGCTATTTATTTTAATTTTTGGTTTTGTTCTCTAACACAGAATGAGATAGAGCTCAACATTTAGTTCAATTTAAGAGATTTCCTCCAATTTTTCTGCTTAAGAATAACGAAGTGCTCACTAGCTTGTAGATATCACACAGCAATACTTCACTACAATGAATTATAAAAAGTAATAATTCAATGTAAGCTACAATCACTATGTTCTGTGATAAGATTAACACTCATAGCATGATATAAAATAGATTTATCTATACATACAGCGTATCTGTAAAGTGCTTGCCAAGGTAAGTTTTTTAATTGTATGCTGTCCTTGTTCAGAAGTCACAGCTGGTTGAGGCTGTCCTAAGACAGAGAGGTTCCTTCTCTGATTCCTCTATTTTCACTTTAAAAATTCCCAACACTGTGAAATATTTTGAGCTGTTCCTTTCTTTGGGAACTGAGAGCAGCTGGGGCATTTCTTCTTGGGGACAGACTGTAGCAGGGCTCTAAATGTTTGGTGGTCCCAGTAAAGTACCAGTTCCTTAGTTGTGCAATTGACTTGATTCAAGTTGTCTGTGTAGGGGTAGTACAATTAGGCAGCGTGAGACTAATAACTTGTAAGAGTGGCTCCTCATTCATACAGGTCCTCTTACTGATTTGATGAGCATTGCAGTAGGGTTCGCTCACGTTTTCCCTCTCTTTTTGAGGGTGTGGTGTGCTTTGAGTCCTTGATTTCACCATGTAATTAGCTGTTTTTCTCAAGGAACATCTCCATGGTTAGTGCCAGTCTTAATGAACTTGCCAGCTTTCTTGAGGATCTCTTCAAACTAACAAATTTTGATTTCCAAAGCTGTCTCTGACAGGCTTCTGTAGTTAACAGGTCAACTACCTACAGAATCTCTTTGTATCTTTTTTTTTTTTAATTTATTCGAGAGCAAAGGAAGGCCGCTTCTTTTTGTTTGTTGAAAGACTATATGAGTTTATTCTTTTGTCCTTTGTCATCCATTACCTGCAAATAACAATAAATTGCACTTAGTATTTCCCCTTTAACTTCTGCTATTCAATTGTAAAGAATATACCACCCACCCAAACCACACGTATTCAAAGAACAATGAACATAGTAAAGGCAGGAAAATAGCCTTTTCTCTCTCTTCCTTATCATTGCATCAAGAGGAAATAGCAAGGTGCATCCAGCAATATGGATTGAAAAAAAATCTTCAAAAACTTCTGAAATGAAGAAAAAAAGATTAAACTTTCTATTTATAGTCAAAGGTACTTTAGTGAAGTTTGATAGCCCTTTTACAATTTATATTGTAAGGAGTTATTGATCAAAAATTTACAAACAACTTTTGCTGTAGGAGTTCTGCTCCTTTACACTGTTTTTTAACTGTATGCTTTAACACATTCATCTTGATTTTGTGGCAATGAACTTAAATCAAAGGTAGAAGATCAGTCGCATTTACTGTAGAAGTGAAAGTTTCTGTATTAGGAGCACTGGCTGGACTTGACTAGACCACCTCCAGAAGGGGATCTCTTCTGAAATAAGATGAAAAGTCAGACTACTCGCTCTTTCATGTGTCAAGGGGGGTAAAATTCTAGTGAACTGTGCAGTAACTGTCTATTCCCTACTGTGTACTAAGATTAAAATATCATTTTGACTGTGATCGTTACCAATCTGAAACTTCAATAGTTGTTCCTGAGAACTGAAGATGCATTCATCTCTAATGCCATGCAACATCCAGCTCTTTTTCTGTGTTACTTTTGAAAAGATCACTTAGAAAACCTGATGGGAGAGAAGTGTGTATTAGTTAGGATAAAACTGTATTTTGCATTTCTCTAAATATTTTCTAGAAATTCAGGCTGGTGAGAAAAGAAATATTGTGGGCTGTTAATGGAGAAGTGCTTTTGCAGCACCTATAAATACTTAATGTAACACGGAAAAGAAAGAGTAATAGAGAGATGGAGCTAATCCACTGATTGTGCTGCTTGGGATTAATAGATTTAATTAAAAACAATAAACAAAAGCTGGGATTGTTTACTCAGTAAGTACAGGAGTACCAGGCTGGATTTTCTGCGTCTTGAAACAAATTCAGATATTCACACAACTGAGGTAAGAAAGGGATCAGTGCTGATTGGTAGCATTATGTCAACTTGAGACACTCATTAGTCAGGTCAGACTAAATGCAGTTAAGGTACAAAGCAACAGACATTTCAGCTCTTCTTTGTTTAAAATGAAGTGTCCCTATTATTCCATTTAACATACAGTGCAAACGTTGTTTGGTGCATTAGTCTAAATAGGTAAGCAAATTTTCTGAGATGCCTTTTTGTGTGTCAGAGAGGCATTTACATAATAAAAACTATGAGACAAAACAGCGTTATGATAGCCAGCAAAGGATATCCCACTAGTGCCTGTGCTGAACTCATCTGATCAGGGTTGCTGGCATTAATCAGCAGTCTTCATAAACTAATTCCATCTCGAGTGTTTGTAATTTCTATTTACAGGATAGTACCATTCCCTACAAGTTGAATATGGTTTTTTGATATTCATAGAATTTTTTTCAAATGTCACTGAAATTATCTCAGAGGAGCAGATCTGACAGGTCAATCACTGCAGATGGCAAATGCTTTGTTAATTATACAGAAATTTAAAAACAATTGTAGAATGTCTTGCCTCAGGAGGAATTTCTCTCTTGCTCTGTTTGAGAGTAGATTTCCTCTACTGAATTAATTCTGTGTTTTGTGCAGATAACAATCTCTCTGCTGCATTGTAGGAATAACTCCTTGCTCCTTGTTCAAATATGCAACTGTAAATAAGCAGAGGATATTGCAAATAAACAATGCCATGCTTTTTAAATAATGCAATGTGTGTAATTAGGACGATGCAATTACAACAGTATACAGCTCTCAGTGTAACAATTAGTTTTTCAGTAAAATGTAATTTGTTCCAATGTAAATGTTTTCCCTCAATTCGGAAGATTCCCTTGAGTTGTTACAATAATAAGCCTATTTCTAGGAATATATGCAGTTGCACTGTATGTTCCAAGACACAAATCAAAGAGGACAGCTACATTAGAATAAGCTATGGGAATTATAAAGTCAGAGCAAAATGATATCAGTACTATTTTCTGAGGGGAAAATATATCTGAATATCCTCTTTCCATTTTGATTTTAATCCCAGAGATGTCGAATGCATTTTGCCAGTTTGTTTCAAACATACTTGAAAAAATATAAATGTTTCCTTGCGTTACCCTGTTGCTGTGTTACATTGTCCTCTAGATTATGATATCTGACTACTTTCCAATCTTTTCACTATTTGTTCTTTAGATAAAGAAGTGCTATTTTTGTCATTTTACAGATGAGTAACTCAGTTGCACAGAGTAAAAGAGACCTGTGTTAGATTTCACCAGAAATTTGTTAGGAAATAGGATTTCAAACACTGCGCTCCTATCTTCCCCATCGGCATCCAACATCAGAATCCCTCTCCCTGGCAATGCCTCAGAAGAGGCCGGCACCACAGTATTCTGTGAGGAACCACAACTATTCCTCCACCCAGCTCCATTCATCCCGTTCAGCACAATCAGTCCCTCATTAACTCTTCAGTAGTTCCCCATAATTTCTATAACATTAGTTTTTTAAAAAATCCATACTTCCCCCATAGCAGAATATGAAAAGAAAGGCTTTGGAGCACGTGAGCAGACTGGGCATATATCATTACTTCATAGGTGGAAAAGCGTTGGGTAGTCAGATTTGCATTTACTGATAATTTTCCAGGGCAAATGCTAAATAAAGGGTGACACTTTTGTGACAGTAAACAGTACAGTGCTATCAATGTGCAAAAATTTTAGTTCTGCTGAATCAATACTGCTGAACTTTCTTGGGAGGTAAAACCTTCTGGGTGAATGTAACTACTCAGCACAGATGGATGAGAGTGCTCATAACATTCTTGGGAAAGTTAAATCTTTGAACTTGAGTTTAAAATTTGCTTTTCATCCTCTTTGTTCCATAGTTTGCAAATTTTGAGTGTTTTTCTTTGCTAGAGTGTCCTATTGTCATTCTGGAAGCTGCAAGTTGATCTAATTCTGAGCCTGCAAGTTATTGGTTGCTTGTAAATCCGGCAATGTATCCAATGGGCAATTTGAAAAAAAGAACATCCCACAGTAGTAATGTGTAATGATTGTAGGGCTAGGTGCTGCAATAAGCATTGTCTGGTTTGGTTAAGTCATTGCTAATGAAACATCGCAGCTGATTAAATAGGCAGGACAGGCAGCACCTATGAGCAGACCTTTTTTTCTCATTGGATCTTCTCATTTTTTCATTTTTCTTTCTTAAAATGCAAGGTGTCTGTAGGACAAAAATATACATTTAATTCTAAATCATGTTAGAAATCACATTTTATGACTGGTGACATGTTCAAGACAGCTGCTCTTAATTACATGTGTGGAGCTACATTCCTTCCTCTGAATTCCAATGAAATAAAAAAATAAAGAAGAAAGTGAAGGGAGAAAATGGAACAGAACCTCTGTAAGTGCGACAAAGCGGAATTGATGTTTACATTCACCCTATAACCATGTTTGTGCCTCTTCCTGAATAACAGTAATGGTGATCAAAGCAGATATGATCTTTAGGCCTAGTGCTTTCAAACTGTTCACTAATTACTGTAATTCAGTAGAAAATAGGGACAAAACCACCCCAACAAACACTGCAATCATTGCACTCTGAGTAGAAGTGGCTCTCATCAAATAAAGAAGAGTCAAAGTAGGTATTGCTCTATTACATGCTATGTCAAAGCTGAACACAGGTCTAAATCCATTCAAAAATTCAGAGCAGTCAGCTCCCAACCTGGCAGTGTGGAGAGGCAGGCTGCTTTGTTAAGTGAATATCCCTTCCTAGAGCTGCGCTGGCATCACTGCTGCTGACAGCAGCCTCTGTTCCTTCGCAGGCCTGTTTTAACCTTGCCTCTGCCAGACGTGGCAAGGGAAGCATTTCCTATAAGAAAATGCCCTTCTAAGAAAGTGCTATGCACCTGGAGGAACTTCTGTCTCTTATTCCTCTTCAGTCTGGTCTTTTTCTGTTTATGCATGGAAATGAGACTGCTTTCAGATGTGAAGCTGAACAGTAGCCAGGTGCTTTATAACTGTGTTAGCCTGAACCTCTCATGGGAAATATTTTTTTCTAGAAAATAAATTATAACATAGCTAAGTGGTGCCTGACAAAGCTAAACAGGAGCCATGCTGCTCTATTGCAAATTCATCTGCAGTCTCTTGGTAGAAAGACAAATAAAAGCACTTCATCAAAATCAGTCAGAGAAGCACAAGAATACTCATAGGAGACCACTAAACTCTAAATACCAATCAATTTCGCCAACTTTTTTTTGTCAAACTTGCAAGTCCCCTTAAGCCCTGTCATGTAGAACTGCCAGAAAATGCTGCATGAGTGCTGCAGGAGCAGAGCAGCAGGCTGCAGCCGGACTCCTCTCACAGTCAGCATATGGGCGCATGGAGCTGCCTGGTTCCAGGTTTATGGATGCCATTGGGTGCGGCTCTGCTGACATTGAGGTTTTGGAACCAGGCCTAAGGGCTTGGAAACCTAATTCTACATTTGAGAATTAGGTTCACAGTTCATTTCCACTGCATTGACTATTTTTCAGTGACCTGAGCACATCCCAGTGGCTGGTAGGCATTTAAGCTGCATACACTGGGAGTGCAGACGGTAGCCTTTAGACTTTGCCCTTGAATTCAAAGTCACTGAAATACAAAATACTGAGGGATTCTCATCAGCATCTTTTCTGATTCCTTTTTTACACGGGTTCCAAAATTGCGTAATGGCTGGTGGGAAAGCAGGGACTGAAGGCTGTTGATTTCCCACTCCCTGCACAACACAGGTATGTGGTGAATTGGGTCTAATTTGACACTAATTTATTTATTTTTTAATTAATACATCTTCTACAAGGCTGTCTTTTTTTTTGCTTGCATCCTTTTTTTCTTTTTGCCAAGGTATTTTACAGGCACCAGCCCTTACTCCCAAGACATTCTCTATGTGCTTCTACCCTTTGCCTCCACGTTTCCTTTCCTAGCCAATCTCTGACACATTGCTCATGTCACTATCTCACTACCTAGCCTTTCTTCTGTGTGTCATTTAGTGGAATCTTTTTAGCTCTTACTCCATAGAGTCTTTTCATTTTTTTCCTTATTTTCTGGAAAAGGGGATTCAACTTGTGCTCCATATTTGCCTTCTGAGAGAAGGACTCTAGAATTACTTGGAACAAATCTGATTTTCTTTTGGATACAGTTTGTTTAAAGTAGCAAGATGAAGTCAAGAGTAATTTTAAGCTGTTCTCTACTGTGTTTAGTTTTTAAACCTTAAGGCTGTGTGTATTGTTCTTTGAATATTCTGTGGAGCATATTTTGTAAGATGAGCCTTGCAATTTCTCTGTGCCGAGAATTTCTCAAGGCCAGAATTGTGTAAAGGTGAAGAGAACATGAGAGAAGTTGTCTGGAGTATTGAAATACACACCTACAGGGCTCTGTAACACACAGCTCTTGGCGTATACTTCTAAATATTGGGTGTGTGAAGAGATTTGTCTTATTCATGTAAGTACAGGTTTCAGTAAGAAAACCATTACATAATCAGTCACTGCAAAACTAACGTGTTTCTTTTGCTGGACTTACAAAAGGCAGAATGTTTGGATCAACATTCTGCTGTGTTTTCATGAAAAAGCATCACACAATTCTGCATTGATGTATGTAAAAAAAATGTTTATATCAATTGTCTATATAAAATTACAGTAAAAGATGTCCACATTTTCTGTCAGTGTTAAATGATAACTGTAATAACTAATCTCAGTTTAGAAATGAGACTCTTAGTGGAAACAAAGCCTTGATAGAACTGAAGGGTTTGGTGTTATTCCTTTGAGCCTTACTTTAGGTGAGGGCAATGAGTCACCTGTTGTTGAATTCCCAGCAGTAGAGAAGCGGAGGAAAATGAATCAGTAGTCTTCCTGCAGAACAGTGGTCTAATCACATCTGACACCAATTAGCATCTTTGCTGATTGTCCTTATTAGGACATACTTGAAGCTGGAATTATATGTCCCAGTAGTGCAGTGGCCAGTGGATATGTAACCAAGGTCAAAAAAGGATGTTAGAAACCTCTGTCTGAAATGAGCCTGTGGTTTTTTTTATTGCCACTGTACTTCCAGCTGAATCATGTTCAACACCAGTCTGGCTTCGCTGTCAGCAGTAAGTTTTGGAAAATGTGGTGAAGCATGAATCTAGGTCACTCGGAATAGGATATTAATCTTCACACCATGTTCTTAGGGTTAGTCATTGCAAATGGTCAAAGATGATCTCTGTGTAAGTCACCGGGTATTTCTGCCCTGCTTTGCTGCACTTATTAGCTATTGAAAGTATACTTCCAGGGAAGATCTGTGATTTTCAAAATTTATCTAGTTGGCAGAAAAATGTATTAAATTTCTCTGAATACCTCAGGGCTAAGGATGAACTAGGTAATATGGAATAAGTTATTTAAGAATGTTTTCTCTATTTTAAAATGTTTATGTGAAGTTCCAATTTCCAGGAATTTACGTGACAAAAACTGCTAGTCTGACAAGATATCTATCGGCCTTGCTGTAAGTTTAGCTGCCTTAAAACCCAGGAACTTCTTGGCCTGTCTTACCTTCTCAGGTCTTAAAACATATCCATGTACTGAAATGATGTCAAGAGACACATATTGCTTAATTACAGAGAAGTGTTTTAACAAGAGAAAAAAAAAAACATTTCCCATGCCTTCTTCAGCTTGTAATGGTTCCTGCCAATTCTTCACTACCATCTGTCTTAAACAGCCATTTATCTGTTCAGCTGAAATATGGGTGTAACTGATTCCAAAATATCATAATAAATTCTGGGTCCCCTCTGTACTGCATTTTCGTGAAGATAACTACAGAAGCATGCAAATCTTGCTCAAGGTTGCCAGTAGCTTTGTCACTTTTCAGTGTCAAGAAGAAAAGCTCATCTGCTAGAACAACTCATGACAACCTCATCTTCCATCACTGGGACAGTTTTCAAATGATGTATGTCCTCTCCAGCACCTGGAGCGTTTTAGATCTCCAAAGATTCACAATGGAATTTTGAAACTTAAATATGTCTCTTCCTGGCCTAGGAAGGTCATTCTTCTCTCTTTGTCTTAATTTCATCATAACGATTATATTTCCTTCGGTATCTTTGGTTGTATTATTTTTTTCTGATGATGAGCCATAAACAAATGCTGAAGTTAATGACACTTGCTACGTGTTTTAGAGAACCAGACTGCAAATTATACAGTTCATGTTAGTTGACCAGCCCTTACAAGGAGCATGTTTGTTTGTTTTTTTTTCCCCTTTTCTTGTTAAACTTTACAACAACTCCATAATTTCCTTGCTATATGGATTGATTTGGTAGAAGGGAGGAACTTCACCTGTGCATTCGCTGCTTGGGGCAAGGACACATCAGGCACAAGTGCAGCTTGTGTGAAACCAGGGATCTCTTGACCTGACTTAGCTCATCAGGGATAACTACAGGAGTACGTCAGCTTAAAGGAAATGAATGACACATAGAAAACATGAACTAGGTACACCTGGGACACAATTTTGAAATGTTGCCAATCAAAAAATGAGTGTAGTTTGTTCCTGCTTGCTGACTACAGGCAGTCTTTAGGGATATAAGCCACGTCTAGTCTTTCAATTAGTAGAATGAACTATGTAGATGTCACACCAAACAAGTTCAGCCATATTTCAGAAGAGGTCAGTAGAGTGAAAGAAATTGGTATATCTGTGGTCTAGCAGAAAAGTCAGGGCACTTTTCTTCAAGGTGGGGTCACACAAAACTAATGAGTTCTGCCAGGAATGACTGAGATGGCCTTGAAAAGAAAGCTTTACTGTCCTCACTGGAGGCTGAAGTTCTACACCCATTCACCAAGCACTATACACGACAGCAACAGAACAAGAATTCCTATCTGAAGCTTTTTCATCCCCACAGTGTCCAAACTCACACGCACATAGATGGGCAGTTGGACAAAATCCTTCGTGGGCTTCAGTGATAGAATGATCTGATGCCCAGAGCAATATGTGCTTTCATCTGCTAGCAAGCATGCTCATCATTTAGTAGTAACAGGGGCAAATTCTAGTTATCCCTAAGATAAGTCTGAAGTCAAACTGAAGCACAGAAGTGGAATGATTGGAATCATTTTTCTGAGGAGTTTGAACATTTGCTTTAAATTGCATTTGTTACAGACCTGAGCTCTTTTGGCAGAGATTTTGCATTTGGATGGACTGGACAACTTGTTTAACAAACAGTTTTCAGTCTGCATTTTGCAAGTCACTTTGATTATTCAGCATCATTTGTTCGATTAGTGTGTTGCATATCTTTATTATTTCTGTTTTCTGATTGAACTTGTTCAGGAGAGTAAGTAACTCATACTGTTGATACTGTTCATTTTCAATATATGTGTATATCAAGTTAGTATTATCTTGGTTTCCAGACAGAACTGTAGATTTCTACTTGCCAAGGTACTGTGTTCCATTTAGTGCTTCAACCAAATCATTATTTACAAGTACAGTTGAAAATTTAGTTATTAATTAATGCTAACTTAAATAAAATGTGTATTTTGGAACCAGTATACATGTGTATACATGCACACACACTTCTTCCTACTCTAGATGTAGAATCTCGTTAGTCAATCAAGCCGCTAATATATTATTATCAAAAAAGCAGTGTTTCTATATAATTAGGCAGCAGCAAGTCAATCATAAAACCTGGCTTTTATTTTTATCTTCTGTGAAGTTTGCAATGAAATAGAAAAGATCAGATAAATCTTTGGAAGCTAGTGATTTTTCCTAATGTGCTACAAAATCTGCTATTTAAACCAGTGACATCAGAAGAAAATCTTAGTCAGAATATGGTGCAACAAAAGTGTGCATTAAGTAAAGGCAAATTCCTGGAATTTTGTAAATATTAAGCAAAATAAATGTATTTTCTTCTTTATAGAATTCTTCTTCCTGTTGATCTTCATCCATGTCATTTTGCGTGAGCAATTATTTGGACCACAGCAGATAAGTCATAAGTCTGCCTGCCAAGTCTTGTTTGAAACAATAGCTTTGATGCTTTTCCTGCTACTCTGATCTTTGCAGAGGTTGATACCTGCATGTAATAAAGGCAAAATGGGTTATGCATTTGTCCTTCTGATGCTGAGCTTCAGAGTGCAATGAAGCTTACAGTCTGCACTCTGAACTACGTATTTGAGGTAAAAGCCTTGGCACCTGTGTAAGGTGTGGGAACTTCCATGGCTCCTGGGAGCACTGCTGTCTTCTGGTGTCCCAGGTGGATGCAGCAGAGCTGATATTGATGAGCACGTATTTTTAGAGTCAGTTTTTAGTGACCCTCTTTATTCCATGTTTATGAAATTCTGTTGTAGAAGTTGGCCATTTAGTGTAAAGATGGGCTCTGACCAGGGTAAGTTCTGTTGTCATATACTGATGACATGATGTGCTTTTCTTTCTGTGTTCATGATTTAATTTGCATTAGTAATAAATCTATTTGCACAGAGCATGAGAAGATAGGATTAGGAGAATCGTTTCATCATCACAAAAGCCGAAAAGAAAAATTAAAAAGAGATTCATGTTGTACTAGAGGAGAGACTTAGGTCAGGTTTTCAGCTAGATGCCAAAACTACGAAAGGAGTACACGTGAAATATCACATATGTAGCAGCTCGAATAACTGGGATCACAACCTAATTAGTGGTGTTAATGTGACAATCAAAATAAAAAAGATCTGGTATGTTTAAAGGATTCTTTGTTTGAGTACGAATAGACTTGGGCATCTCTCTGGCATGCTTGTAAGCACAGGTCATGCAAGCACATTGGGGATGGGTTGAAGGTTGGACTAGATCATTTTAGTGGTCTTTTCCAACCTTTACGATTCTGTCATTATTGGGTTGATGCACATTGTGTTTATGATGCAGGAAAAATACTTTCTCATTCTACAGAACAAGATCTGATTACACCAGCTGGTTGATTGATTTGGTGGATGTCAGTGGTAAAGCTGGGCAACTGAGGTGTTCTCTGTTGTTGGGAAAATAACTGAAACCTTTCTTTGTGAAGTCTTAAAAAATTGAGAAAGTCACTGACAGTGCCATACTTCTTTCATACCTGTAAAGTACAGCTACAAATACACGTATCCAATAACAGGACCAGCCGCAATTCACACTTAACATTAATAAGGATTTCATGCCATGATGACAAAATGAAGGTAGCATCCCAGACTTGTTTCTGGAGAGCTTATACAAAGTAGAACATACGAAAAATACTGAACAGTCAGTAATGGATTTTTAAATCCGGAACAAAGAAAGTCCTCCTCAAAGATGAATTTCCTCCAAGCATAAACATCAAAGAGCTTTTAATAAAAGTATGACATATGACAATCTCCCTTGTGAAAGGAGCAGCCAGATTGAAAGTCTCTGTTTCCCTTACCTGATAATCAGTCTCACTGACTTTTCAGTGGTAAGGAAGTTTCATACAGGAATGACATTTAAAAGGAATGTAACTAAAATATTGGAGGCTCCTATTTTCTTGGGGGGGGGGGACAGAATTTTTTTCTGAATAATTATAATGTTAATTCTATTTTTGGGATTAAATAAACTGTATTTAGGGTTTAAGGTGAAGCAAATAGTGATGAGACAGTTGAATAATTTCCACTATACTCGAATTCACATTTGCTTTTATTTCTCTTTACACTTCCAAATGTGGATGTATGCAACGTCCTCATAATAAGTTTGCATTTTGTATATTTTTCTTTAGTAAATGATTATTCATTGTTGAGAATATTATGATCAATAGTTTAGTGTGATTTATTACATTTCAAATTCCTTTTTTGTCTAATTCAGTTACATACACAAGTAACCAAAATTGTGTAAGTTATATATATGGCAAACAAATACAGACACAGTAAATCAGCTTACTGAAACTAATTAAACTAAATCTTCATTTTCTCTGTGGTCTCATTGCAAAACAAAACAAAACAGCAGAAGCACTGCCACTATCTACATGCCTGCTCCCTCACATTCTTACTGCTTGCTTTCTGGCAATCTTTTCTGATTGAGATTCAGTAAGAAGAAATCACAGGTGCTATGAATTCCACTTTTCTCATTCTTACTCTAAATCTAACATCAAGCATATTTGTTTTGTAAATTTAAGTCTGACATTTTGTTTGGTGAATTGCAACCTTGAAATGTACCAGTCGCACTGAACAGAATGAATATTGTATATATATTTTTCATATTTCCATAAACAATGGAAAGGAGTCATGTGATTGCACAACAGGGTTAAAACCCAACAGAGGAGAATCAATATGTTTGGAATTTTAAAAGAATCTGATACACAAGAACTGAAACAGGGGGAGAATGGTAGGAGTGGAACAGCTTCATGCTCGTGCTTCTCTTTCCAATGTGAAAAATAGCAACCAATCTAGTAACAGGAAACACAGAATGTATCCTTTTCATTAATGGCAGTATAGTTATTTGCTTTATTTTAGTTGTCAACAACTTGCAAAAAAAGAAAATAAAGGAGTGAAATGTAATGTGTGTATCCTCAAATTTTCCACATCAACTTGAAGAATAAACAGCATGAGATAATTCTGACTGGAGTATATAATGCGGATCAGATTTGACACTGCCATCCTGGCTTTCCTAAATAGGTGCCAGCTGTGAAAATAGTCATGGTTACTCAGTTTTTGTTTTCTGTTTTTCTTAATCCTGATTGCTACAAGTAGAATTTCATTGTAGTTCACAGTTAAAATAGTTTAGATACTTCCATTCTATTGCTCCATTTCATTTGCTTACCAAAGTTCTTTTTGGAGGCAAAAATTAGTTCTACAGTTACATTTCCAGCCTTTCTAGGCAAAGATGTTTGGGGTTTTTTGCTGTGTTTTTTTTGGGGGGGGGAAGGGGTTTTTGGTGGTGGGTTTTTGTTTTGTTTTGTTTTGTTTTGTTTCGTTTCGTTTGAGTGCAAGAAGTACAGGGCAATGAAACTTTTCACTGTAATTTAAAATGAAACAACACATTCTTTGCCTAATCTGGAACTGCAACAGCTGGGTTCAGGAAGCAGAACTGTACAAGGCACTCCAAGCTGAGTGAAGTTCTTATGAGTTATGTTAAATATCAGATTTCTCAGTGTTCTGAGCCTTGCAAACATATGTGTATGTACAGTTGGAGTCAGTATGACATTTGAAAGTAATATGTACAGTTGGAGTCAGTATGGCATTTTAAACTAAAGTTGTTTTTTCTTTAATCAACCTTTAAAGAAAAGCAGAAATGTGGAAGAGCCATGGTACCAATGGAGAAGTTCTATCAGGCACATGTAAAGTTGTAGAAAGACTGTGCTATTTTACAAGGGTAACAGTTTGAGGATCTGTCTATGAATCACAAGTGTGTTCTTACTATGTCTTGCAACCTTCTTGTTTTCTGCTGCCTTATACTAAGGAACAGATGAGTGATGCTTTCAAAGACAGATTTGTGGCTGCAGCTGAGCACAGGAAAAGTTTGATCCCTGGTTGTTGCTGGTTCTTTCTTCCCCATAGTGAATACATCCTTTCTGTTAGATCTCCTGGTGTAACTTCTTAATCCAAGACTGACAAAAATACCTGGCTTCAAAAAAAATCTCCATTATTATTATTTTTTAAACTGGCTACAGTCATTTTTATTTCATTGACTTGGAGGAGATGAGTTTCTTGATGGCTCCAAAGTGGAGGACTGGTAGATATGCTTGAGGGCAGGTTTGCAATGCAGATGGACCTAAACAGGCTGGAGGAACGGGTAACTGAGGCCTCAGGAAGTCCAGCAAGGACAAACAGACAAATACCAAATGCCTCACCTGGCAAGGAACCACCCTTTGCAGCCAATTTGGGCCAGGAAGCAGTGCCCTGCAGGACAGCCTTGGGGCTCCTGGTGGGCTACAGGTAGAAGGCAGCCAGCAGCGGGAGCTGGCAGCATCCTGGGGTTTGGAAACAGGAGCATAGGATGTCAAGAGAAGCAACTGTGCTCCTTTCCTGAGTACTCAACAAACCAAACACAGTTGACTGCCATTCTGTGCTTTCTTAGTATGGTAAGGGTGCTGATAAACTTAAGATGATCAGGGACCTCCAAGATGTTTGGAAGCTGAAGTACTTGCCCTGCAAGGAGAGGCTGAGAAGAGTAGGGCGAAGATAAAGCTTTGCGGCAAGCAAATAGCAGCCTGTTGGTACCTGTGAGGAGGTCATCTTCACAATGCGTGTGGAGGGAGAATAAGCAACAGTGGATGTAAGGTGAAAGAGCTCAGACTGGAAACATAAAAGGGTTAGGCATAGGTTGGGTGTGCTGGAGAGGTTATGCAGTCTCTGTCGTTGGAAGTGTTCAAGGTAGGAAAACAATGAGCAGCCTGGTCTGACCTCAGAGCTGTTCCTGTTTTAGGCAAGAGGTTGGCACTATCGTCCTTTCCAGCTGGACATACTGTGCAGTCCTCTGATTTTGACCAAACCAAGTTGTTTGCTCAGTTCTCTTGAAAATAAATAAATAAATAAATCCAAACATAATGTGGAAATGAGTAGACAGAGGCAAAACAACTAGTCCGTCTAAATGACCTGAAACTAAAGCAGCCTATTTGAGTGTAAGCAAAGTTATTAAGGGGGTTGTTTCTGAACACCAATGATTAGAAAAAGAATTGTCTAGTATCTTTTGATGAGTCCACATACAGAGCTCCGGAACTGAACATTTGTGAAAATTTTAGGCCCTTTAAACAGAATATCATGTTCTGTTATAGTTAACATGTTCTTACTTCAATTATTGAATTCCAATATTACAAGTAAAGGTTGATGGAATAGATAAAAAGGCATTCTACAGGCAGGGTGATTTTGAAACTTGTATGTTCCATGTAAATATATCCCTCATGGGTACCAAAAGATAAGGTAAATAAAGACTGCTTATCAGAACTGAGATGATCTTGCTGATTAAGCAGACTGCTCTTACAGTGTGTCCATCCATGCTCTCTTAGAGTCTTAACCTGCACTTTAGGAAGAAACCTAATTTGGAAACCCCCAGAAATGCCATCTTTCCTAACAGCACAGCTGTCATTTTCCCAGCAGGGCAGAGCCCAAGTAGCCGTCCATGACAGAAGCATTCTGTCTATAGGTTTGTTTACTCCGATTACCAAAAATAGCAAGTGATTTATACTTCTTATACTCTTGTAATGTAACAGTGTTTCTAGTCTGCTTTTCACAATTGCATGCGTACAAATTTGAAAGCAAGACATTTTCCCCGTAAAAGCAACATCAGTACTTACTAGATGTAGTAATTTTTCAATTGTTTCTTCCTCTTTTGATCATATGTCAAGATCATGCTTAATTACATTGAGAACAATTGTTCACCTATATTTTTCTTTGATATGAGAATTTCTTGAGGCTACAGAGTAAAAGGCAAAATACTCTTATAACTTACATACTTGGAAGACGTAATCATTCACACACCTTGTAGCTGATATTAAATAAAGGAGCACAGTCAAATGCACTGAGAGATCCTCTAATAAAAAAAAACTTGATTGGTTGCTTTATCTTCTGCCAGAATGAATATGACTTCAGCATATTTAACAACGTTAACAAATCTTTTCTAAAAAGCAAATGCCAACCTTGAATTTACAGTTTCACCCTTTAACCTCCAATCATATCAAGGATAACAGCGTATTTTACAATTTCTTCTGTGGTCCCAGATAAGTAATAATTGCTACTAGAATCATTAAACAAGTTAAAGCATTTAACTTCATTATAGTAGTTCCTGTTAGTCAGGCACGTTGCGCCATTATCAGGCCTTTTACATCAGTAGAAACAATTGATAAATCTGTAATAATTCTGCGTCTCAAAGATTGGATAATGATCCCTTGTAATTCTGTGACATGACACACACAAAGTACTCTTTTCAGTGTGTAATTTCTCATTTCAGAGAACGTTAACCAGACTCAAGAAAAAAACGCTTTTGTACAATCTGTTCAGTGGAATGTAAATGAGTGTGGAGAACAGTTTCCTAATAAATGAGCCACCATTGTGATTATTTTTGGTAACATTTGCTGTACTTAATGGTATCATCCATCTAAGGATTTCTGCATTTATCCTGTTTATAGGATGGTTAAAACCTTTATGGAGGAACCATTAATTTTCTTGCAAATGTCACTGACTTTGAATGCTTTGATCATTCCAAGATTAGCCCAGCCCCTGTCATCAGTAGTCTCTGATGAGTTCAGGCTGATTTGCTTTGTATATCAAAGGCATAAAAGGACCACTCTGAGTCTCAGTTTTCTGGGCTACACTTTTGAAGTCTCCTGAATACACATGAGCCATCGTTACAGGAGAACGAAAGGCAGAGGACCACTGTGTGTATGGTGGGCAGTTTGCTTCTGAATTTATGTCTCCTTTCACCAAAGACATGGGCTACCTCTGGAACAACTGTCTTCATGAGTGCAGTTATTGGATCATAAATACAATTATACTCATTAGTATTAAAAATTTAAAACAAAAAACCCTCAGACGTCCCAGTGTAAGATAATCAGAGCTGTGCCCTTGTGTATCTCAAGACAATAAAATGTAGGGAGCCACAAAGTCGACATTTTTTTTACGTGATGAAATCTGAAATTGTTTGTTTCAGAGCTGAAAGGAATCAGATGCTTCGTCTTATGATTTTGTTTTTAATCTATTTTCCTATATTTTATATTTAACTATATTTGTATTTTAAAGTATGCATAGAGGAAAAAGACAAACAAAACCCTGTGTATTTCATTACATTTTAAATAGCTGTCTTTTTTTGAAACAAGTGTTGTAACTCTCTTTGAATTGCCTGCTTTACCCTGAAAACTAGCCATTAGGTACAGTTTTGCTCTACATTCATGAAGTATTTATTAAAAAGTTAAAAAAAAAACTTCCAATTTCAAGCACTTTTATGTATATTTTTGCATATTTGTAGTTGCATATCTTCTCAAAACAAGCACCTCAGTCAAGATTTTCAAAACTGGTTCTTAAAATTAACACCTGGAATGCCTGTTGGAACTCCTCATAGATGTTTGGGATTTTATTTTTGTGCAATTCCTAAGTGTTTTTCTTTAAAAAGGAGACTTCATTCAGCAATGACATTACTCAAAAAGCATAAAACAGAATAGAATAGTTCAGTTGGAAAAGCTCTTCAGAGAGCATTTGCTCCAAATGCCCAACCACTCCCACGCTAACTAAAGTTAAGGCACGTTACTGAGGGCATTATTCAAATGTCTCTTGAACACTGACAGACATGGGGTATCAGCCACCTCTCCAGGAAGCCTCTTCCACTTGGTGAGATGAACAGTATATCATTATGATGTATGTCTCATATACCATTAGGCAATAATAGTAAGACCACAATAGACTTCACAATAGTAATGATCAGTGAAGAAATAAGAGTGCAACAAAGAAAAAGCAGAGCTCTGTATCTCCAAAATATGGAGAAAGCTGAAAGCTTCTGGTAAAAATGGAGAAGGATTGTATTAAACAGCATGACTGAAAAATGGCTGTATATTTGTTTATATAAATGGAGACATCAAGTCACTGACAGGTGAAACTTTCTCTTACGTGTTACAGGTTGGGATGCTCTACAGCTAGCTGTCTAAAAATGTAAGTCAGTTAAGCTCCAATATTACAGATGGGCTATTTGAAAGGTTTTAGGGAATGGAAGAACAAAACAATGCAAGGGATTACTGAAAATGTTTAAAAGAGTGTTAATTAGAATTAATGAGATGAAAGCAAAAAAAAAAAGTGCGCAGTGATGTTAATATTCAGGTGAGTGTTATGGAGGGAACAATCTGCAACTGCAGATTGACATTGGATGCCACACCACGTGACATCCACAACTAGTTTCAACTGGCCAAGTCAGTGTGATTACTGCATTTTTTGCTATTATTATAATTTCTGGAGAGCCTGCATCATAGTCAGTCTACATTTTTTAGGCACAGGCAAACATAGGTGTTTGTGTTTTACTATTTACTATTACTGCGATGAATTGGTACTAATTAATTGGTAGTTAAAGAAGCAAACTCTGAGAAGAGGGGAAGGCAACAAGAGGAAAGGAAGACAGAAACTGTGGCAGAAAGACAGGATGTAGTGTAACTGGAATTGTAGATGTGCAAGGTGTACCTAGCTGGCAAGAGCATTTGCTCTAATTCCTGTCTTCCACTGTTTCCCCAAGTGTGTGGCTGGGAGCCATCTTGTACCAATAGGGATGTGGATGAAGTTACCTATTTGGCTATTGCCAGCTCACATTTCTACACGATTTTCACATATTATTCTCCAAATTAAAATAGGAGCTGTGAAGAGAGCAATTATATGGGATTTTTTTCCCACATTGACTAAAGTCTTTTCACTCAGAGCACAGATGGCCCTCTACTAGTCTCCGAACAGTGCTCTACATACTGCAGTCCCATGGGCCAGAACATGTGCTGCTTGAAAAGACAGCCTTCAAAGGGAGCACATGCATTAGATTGTAGCAGCTCTCTGGAGTGCCAATACATGTGTTGGATGCTTCATAATACAGAATTTTTAGGACAATTTACTTTCTTTGTCAAGAATTTAAAAGAGCTTATTGCTGCATTCGCTGTTTGGTGCAGTACTGCTCCACATACTATAAATGTTTTGGTCAATTTTAAGTGTAATACCTGTCTCTCCCTTCTGGAACATCTCTGAATATTCTTTAGTCTCTCACACTTTAACAGCTTTGACATTTGAGTGGAGTATTTTTTACTTTTTTTTTTTTTTTTAACACTTGTCAACAAAACAGCTTTAGCTCTCTGTAATCTCCCTTTTGTGCACAGTACTCGATGGCTGAGTCAAAGCACAGCTATGCACACTCACCTGCAGACACATGCACACAACGTTTTTATGCCTGTTTTCTTTAAGATCTCAGTGAGAATTATGGTGGGTTACTTTTGTGACAGAAAACATAGATGTCATATGTACTAACAAAGCAGCTGTGTAAAAACTGCACACATTCAAAGCAAAATTATCACCCTACTGCACCCCAAAATAGGCTTGTTCTTAAGTGTCGCAGTGACTTCTGTTCTTCAACTTTTCACTTGTAAATATATCTAAAGAAGTAAGTGCAGGAAGGTGTTAATAATATGACAGGAAAAAAATTGCATTATATGCCTCCAAGTGCTACGTTTGGGTAGGCATCTTTTATTGTGTCACATTGTCACAAGTGAAGTCGTACTGTGATGCTTACACAGTTCTGTCTAGTGAGAAAAAGTGGCTTCTTTTCGCAGATAATTTAAATGCTTGGCCTAGTTACATGGGTGATTTCCATCATTAACAGAATGGGATTTTTTTTTTTTGTGATTGCTACCAGAAGAAAAATGTTGTGAAGCTTGTGGGAATTTTCTGGCACAGATGCATTTAGATAGTAAGAGTTGTTTTGGACTGAATAAAGCAAGACATTTTTTGATTGTTTCCATGATGACTGAATGCATCATTAACCCCTTTATTGTTGACATCCTACAGAGACCTGATATGTAGTCTTAATTATTTTAAAAGACACTTTTTTGTTACTTAGCTGGTGATTAAAAGTAAATTAAAAGATGGCAATGGCAGACTATTGTTGTTCATTAACAGATCTAAAATCCTAATCATCTAGTAAGGGACTAATTTTCACTTAATTTTTGAAACAATAAGTACACTGATGTAGAAATTATTTGTGCTGCTTCTATCAGCTAATTAACCAAATCACTAGAGAGGGAGAGTGGGAGAGTGATTATTTTCTATTAATCAAATGGAGAAATCTAAAGTAGGAATCCCAGTCAAAGCTCTTAATAGTATTCTGTATAACAATAAATGATTTTGAACTTGAAGTTCTAAACAGTGTTGGGTATTCTTGCAGGGGTGAATAGGAAGGGCAAATGCGAGAGCAAGGAGACCAGAATTCTCACTCATGTTTGCAGAGACTAAAGATGAATTATGCTGCAGGAGGCAGTGATGGAGCATACAAGAATCCTGCCTCAAATTGCAGAGCAACTGCAAAAAAGAAATAACTATTAAACCATGTGGAAAATTGTCCTTTCGCAAAAATTTGTGGATTTTAGTGAAAAGCAAGACCTCCAATTTGTTGATTCAAATAATGTTCCAGTTCTCAGCATGAATTGTAGTTAATGCTTATGTTACTCCTTTTCCTTCATTTTCAGGCTTTTGTCTGGCAGATGGTGGTTCTTGCACTGAACTGCAACAGCAATTGCTGAGGTTGAAACCCTGCTTCTCTCCCATATAGTTCCAGAACACCTGGCAGGTAGGACTGATGATCATAGATGATCTTGGAGAATTCATATTCTTATTGAGGAAGTATCTCCTCTATGAAGGGGCAAGGATATTGCAAAAGTGGTGGCAAAAGATGTAATTGAAACAAGGTTTTTATATGTTTCTGACATTAAGAATGAAATATTTCAGCATTGATACACTGTATGGAAACTTTAAGAAAAACAAAGGCAAAATACACAGGTTTGGAATTTTTTTTATTGGTAGATAGTCTGTTCAACTGATAAAAAATTACTGAATGTATTCAGGTAGCAAGGAAAAAAATGTCTATTGCCTGTTGTATTTTTAAATAGAAAAGTATAGCTATTAAAAAGGACATTCAGCTACAATGGAGGAAGAAAATATTGGATGCCATGAGACATGTGCCTGTCACTAAAGCTCTAGAACTTCAGCTGCAAACTCCCACGTAGATTCATTGTCATTTCTCAACTCATACAATAAATGTGTGACTGGCAATTTAAAGAGTTTTCTATCTCAGCTTGCACGTGGTGCAGGTAGGTTAAAATTTAGAGTCAAACATAGCAATACTCCTCTGTGAACTTAGGGCTAAGCACAGTGGGGTTTGGTGGGATTTCACTCATGATAAGGAGCTCTTGTACCAAAAAAGAGAGAAGCAATTTGAGCGCTGTATCTTCCCTCTTCCTATTTGTGACTGTTCCTTGGCTGACAAACTGTTTCTATTTCTTCCATGGTTCTGGTTTACTAGTTCTGCCTGCAGCAAATTGCTAGACATTTCCTAAAAAAAAGTCAACCAAAACAGTCAGAAATGAAGTTTGAGCAAAAGGATTCTTTCAGTCAAGTGAATAATAGCTAATAGTGTTGGCCCAGCCTGCTGCTGTAAATGCACAGACTTTCTATTGAAAGAAAAAATGTATGAAAGCTAAAATAAACTGAGTGCTATCTGGACTAATAAAAGGAAATACTTTGTGTGTTACTCGCATGTGCACAATTCCCTAGATGATGCTGTTGTCAGTGGTTTTGAGGTACAAATGCTGTATTGCTTGTTCCACATTATTTTCTCAAATAACTTGCTGCATTTAGCTTCTTGTCATTTGTTATTCCTAATTTTCATTGCTAATGATTTTGTTGACCTTTGTGTATTATGCAGGTTAAAGTTTGTATGTGTGCATTTATCTACATTTTGATATGGCTTCTTACTGGACTGTATTTTTGCATTGTTTGTTACATATATTAAAAATTAATGGGAAGATTTATTAGAGAAACAAATACTGATTATATTAACCTTGGCTTCGTTCTTACACTATTAGAGGATCTGTAAATGCCTACAGATTTTCCTTTCCTTTGTAATCACAGACACTTTATTTATTTTTATTTATGGAAGCTATTTAAGACAATTGGTTAGTGCTCAGCTTTAAATGAGCTTTATGAAAAAGTAACTGGCTGAGTCAGTAAAGAAAAAAATGACCAGATGGCAACCTCAGTGTGGGATAGAGATAAATGTGAATCTAAAATGAGGAATGTCCCAAATAATGAGGGTCATTTGAGAGTAAGATAGTATGCGCACTTTGTGGCCATGAATAATGCATTCATGTACGTACTTCAGTAATTGTGATGCATGAGTTCTCTATAGACATTATCACAAGATCAGTTTTACATGGGAATCAAGTGCTTTAGGTACCTTAATTATTTATAATATGTATCTGAGAGAAGAAAAATGTTTGAATTTTCTATAACTGCTTTTAGTCTCGGTGTCAAAGAAGGGGAAGGGTGAACTGGGGAAGAAATCCTTTATGACCTTGTCATGCTCAGCTCTGCCATGGCAGAAACTATTCTCTCAATTCCTCTTCTTTCTGCCCATTTTAATGGCAAACTGTTCAACTCTGCAAATCAGTGAGGTCTGATTTGAGTTGGTAAGACTATACCATCCTACCTTGAAGAAACTGTGGAAGTCAGTCTGTCCCACCTGTTATTCACTGTGTTAAAAGTTACACACGGAATTGGCACCAGGAACTCCCTGTCTAAAAGGACAAGTCACAGCACTTTCCCTTATGTAGTTATTCATGTCTTTTTCCAAAAAACAAAACCAAGGGAAAAGGTGTTATTCTCCTTTGTTTTAATTCCTAGCTCCGGTAATAGGGAGAACTGTTGAAGCACAAGCCAGCTAAATCAATGGGAAGGAAATGCTAGTGCTACCAAAGTGATTTGTTGTGGGAGATTTCCTGCAACATGAATGCTGCTTGGAGCTCAGTTTGTAAGTTTGTTGATTCTGCAGGAATGTCAGGTACAGGGTTTTACTGATTGTTCCTCTTATGCTTGCTTAAGTCAAACAGCCAACAATCAGGCCCTTATGATGACAGAAAACAAGCAGTTACCAATTTTGCTACTTGCAGCAATAACTGTCCCAGAGACACCTTTGCATTGATGCTCCTCTCTGATACTCTCTGCTCTTCTTTCTCTTCCCCTTGTTCCAGACAGTTGCAGAAGCAACTACACTGCTCTTTGTTTATTTAGGATATGCTCAGCACAAGTGTAGGAGCAGGCTGAAGTGATTCATAGAACTCCTTGCAAATGGTAGAAGTTATTTGTTTCCCATGAAAAATGAATGCTCTCTTCTTGCTGGAAAGACATTCCTAAGTATCTTCCTTAAAAAAGAAGTCTTTTCCTTCTCTAAGGAAAAACAGAGACTAGCGCATTAGCAGCATGCTCAGACCAGGAATGATCACAATCATGTTCTTCTGCAAATTATCCCATGAATCTTGTGTGTAACTTCTAACATATCACCTCTCTTCCCTTGAATTATCTCTAGTTCCAATAAGTCCAGTATTTGGATTCGAAGCATTATGGATTCAAGCTGTGGTTACTTCCATTCTCCTGAAATCAAAAGTCTTTGGTAGCGGGCTTGACAGGTAGTTTGAGAATAGCTCCACTTAACACTTCTTTTCCTGAGGTTTGAGACCCCAGTGGGGAGACCAGCACCACCTTCCTTAGAACTGACGATCATTTGAGTGTGTTCTTCCATAATGGCTTTTTTTTTACAGGGCTGCTGATTCAGTTTACTTCTGCCACAATATGTTTGGAGCATGCATTGTGAGGTTACCCCAGCTAATACATACATATGTATTAGAGAACCTTTTATTTGTGTCTGATTGATAAGTTTGGTCCCACCCATGTAATTAATATAAGCTTAAAGTATTACATACTTAATACCTTTCAGGATAATGGGTTCTGCTCTTAGTGCTAGGCAGTGGAAGAATGCACCTCCTTTGAAGATCTTTGTATTCCTCTTGGTTTTGCAATCTGTTCAAGTGCAAATGAGCTCTAATGTGAAAAAAATTCAGTTTCTTACAACACAAATTTAAATAATGGAATAGCATTACAAAAGTTAAAGAACCAGTTGCAACATTGAGATTGTGGTAAATCATACCAACCACATTACTTGCTATCAAGCCCCGGCAAAATGGCAAGATTGGCTAATTACTTTCTGCCTCCCCTTTGGCTGGCATGGCACCAAGAGTTTCAGCTTTCCCAATCTGACCCTTTGCCATTGCTGTTAAACCGTCCGAGGGTTAAATATGAGACTGGCTCAGAGAAGCTGCTGCAGGCAACTTTTCTCTCTAGCACAATAGGGCATGAGGCTTTTTTTCTCCTTATCTTACACCCTTCAATTCCTAAGATCGTGTAATGTGACATTGCATGTTAATGTGAGAATTACAGCATTTCATCTCATCTTCTATATTGTCATTTTATTACCATTTTTGCTGTATTTGTAAAGCTTCCTTGGCTTTAGGTTTCAGGCTGCTTTCTCTGCCTGCAGCCTGTTGAAGACATATTTTGGTAAAGCTTCATATCTCATATCGTCAGAAATATTAAATATGTGCTCTGCTTAATGGTTTTCTTTTTTTGTGCATCCTGTTGAAACAAAACAGATGGTAAAACTGGGAACAGGATGTTTCTCTTGGGTAATACTTCAATTCAAATTCAGTGTTAATTTTAGGATCCTTTGTGGGGATCCCGTTTTTTTTAGAGTACAAGGACAAGTTATCCTTAGAAATAACAGCAGGAAAATTGTGAAGAGTCTAGAGGAAAAACTTCTCTGTACGTTTTATTTAAAGCCTGTTGGATTTGTGCCATGGGGAATATGTTGCAACTGGAATTTTAAAAAGCCTGGATCATTTCAGGATACTTGCAATTCTTACTAAAATAACAGTAATAAAATTTCACGGTTGAGAGCCTACAGAGATCACAAAAGGACTGAGAAAAGCACTTCCCTCTTATCTACACAATAGCATAATTGGCTTAGTGCATTGGTGGAGATGCATCATCCCCACACAAGACAACAGGTAGCTGACTATTTACTGAGCTGGGACTGAAGGGACCAGCAAGTTGGTCTGATGCAGCAGCATTTGCACTCTTTGGGCAGTATTCCTGAGACTCAGATGTTCTGTGCTGATACTTCACTATTAAATATTTTCCCAATATCATGAAAACTATTGAACTGAAATTCCAGGGCTTTTACTTTCTTTGTGAAGCTCTTGGTAAAATGTTTCTCCAGCTTTGACTGCTTCCTTAGAGCCTTAATCTAAACTCACTTAGGGTACCGGGAGTGCTAAGGTCGCTCCTGCTCTTCTGCTCTGGGAAACACAGGGCTTCATTGAGCTGCCAGCCATCAGTGCAAGCAGCACTATCATCCCACTGGGCACAGCACACTGCTGAAGGTGTTCTCTCCTGAGCACGCCTGAGAGCCCTCATCCAAACATGTGCTGATGACATCATCACAGATAAGCAAGAAAATAGCACTGCAAAGAGAAAGCTCCTGCACTGATCTTACCTGGCATCTGCATTAAAATAATTCTGAGAGCTCACTCCCTTATCCATGGATTCTCTGTGGTGAAGTAGGACATTAGGACCTCAGGCTTTCAGGAACATCAGTTAATAGGAAAGTCCCATCTGGCTGCTTAGGTATTCCAGAGGAGAGTATATTTTGTTATGGCTGGAGGTGTAAATAAACAATTCTATGCATTCCCTACTTAAATTCTCCAGATAACATGCAGTAAAATTGAGGAAGCTGTATAATGTATCTACCAACATTCTTGTGGTTTAAAAAAAAAAAAAAGCAAAAAAAAAACAAAAGCATTTTCCTCACAGACCTTACCCGAGGTCTGTTTCTACCTGACATGACATACTGTTCTTTTCACTTCTTTCAATTGTTTTGATTTTTTAAAATATAGTTCCCCCAGACAAAATACATGGAACACAGAGCTCTCCCACCTTGTCCTGGATGTGCCACCTGGCACTCAGCACCTTCCAGGGCACTACTCAGCCAGCCACAGCCTCTTGCATCTCTTTTGACTGCTGTCATTCCTCACGTTGGCTCCAAGAGTCATCCTGCCAGCTGTCCCACTGCTGCTTGCATTTGTGAAGCTGACAAGCAATTGAACTGTTGCACATTTTATGAATGAGCATAAACTTAGACTTGATGGTGCTTGCAAAAGAATTCAGAGGACAACAAAGGCATTGCTCAAGCACTGACATGTCGTCAGAAGGGCAGCAAAGCAATTTTCCCTCCCTGTAATCCTATCAACCAAAACCAATCAAACTACAACTATAAAACAAAAACATATCTGAAATAGATGTTCAGTGTCTTACATACTGATATCTATTTGCCTTTAATTCAAAAGCATGATGCCAGTTAAGTCAAAGTTTTTTCTTTTTTTTTTTAAACTCTTTTTTCAAAACATATCTTTGGATAGTCTACTGTTATTGTTCTGTAATTTGGAAGAAACCTAAGGGGAGGACATATTAATGATTGTGAGGTTAATGACATCTTTAGTCTATTGGGCTGTGTCAGACTGCTACTAGGATATTCCCCTGCAGCAATTGAACACATCCTTCATAGTAAGGAGCAGACTCCCAGCCTAGCACTGCTTCTGTTAGTATTGTCAGCTAAAAGAGTTTGCTCAAGATCATGCTGGGTTTATATGGGAGGCATAAGGAGATCAGTATTTGAACAAAAATGTAAATCACATGAAAATGGATCCACGATAAGCAAAGAAAACTAAAAATTTGCATCCTGACCTTCTCTTCTACTGTACGTTACAGAGGCAAGCTTCTGTTTCAGAAGGATAATGAGATATACAGTGTGATTAAGCTTTCATCATTATGCAATTTTTGAAAGTGTGAACTGATTTTTTATGTTTAAAAAGCTACCATGTCTTCATTTCCCTTTTATCTTCACTTTTAACCTTCTTAACACAATGATAAAGTAATAACAGGACTTTCTAATTTGAAATTAGAAAGGGATGTCATACTTCAGAGGGTAAGAATCCAGTAAGTTTAGTTGACTAGGATAAATTTGTATCAGCCTATATTAAGTGCTAATGACACACATCACTAGAGGCCTTCAGGCATCTGAATCCCTTTGATATATCTATTCATACATCTTTCAAGTGCTGGGCATGGATCTCATTAGAGTAAGTGATGCCATCCAAATAGTGGTTAATTGTTTGTTATTGAGTGCATTCTTTATTCCCAAAAGGTTAGGGTTATTCAGACAATTAGGTTTTAATACAAACTCATCACTAGGCTCAGTAACAGACCTGTCAGTGTGTGATGTGGTTCCTTTCATTCTGACTATTTCTTGGCTGTAAAGGAAATGCTACAGAGGAAAACTTAGTCTTTCTAACTGCAGATGAATTTCCTTCAGATTCCCTGTGTCTCTAACATCTTTAACATTTCCCTCACCATAATCTCATCGTGGTATTCATTTAAATGAATTTAAAGCACGTATCAGTAGCAATTCAGAGATGTCTAATTGATTGTTCTCAACAGAAATCTAAAGAGGCTGAAATCTTCATTGTTTTGGCAATTCTTTGGTTTTGAAACTGCCCTAACAGTTGATAGTATAATTAAGAGAGCGGTTTTACTTTGCTGCAGATCTCCTGACATCAGTTATGGATATCACACAAAGGAGTTGATCTCACTATAGCAGATAAAGCTTTAGACTGCAGCTCTCGAAGCTGTAGGACGTGGTGCTGTTTCAGATCATTGCCTTGGGTACAGATCACCAAACAGTAAAGTAGCTCGTTGCAGTTATTCTTTAGAAAAGACTCGGTAGTCTTTCACTAATACAATATCGAAAATCGTCACAATCTTTTAATCAGCAATTTCCACTGATTTTTATGATCAAAAGAACTGAATTGAACATTTACAGAGCTTTTTGGGTTACAAAATAAGCTCTTCAGTTCCTCTGAAAGGGTATATAGTTTTGGTGCTAAGGAGAGCAGATAAATAAGCTGATGAAAGGAAAGATGGTATTTCCCTTTGGAAGCTGAAGTTGGTCTGGTTTAAATTTGCAAGCAAACGTGCACGGTTCTCTTCATTAAACTCCTCAGGAACAGGACTCTGCAGCTTTCACATAACTGTTTTGTCACAAAAGAATAGATGTTAGGAAGACTGACTGAATGCAATGCACGTCTCCTTTCAGATAATACATCTATCTGTCATTTCAGTTAGAATCTGGATGGCTGACTTTTGATTACTCTACAGGTCTGATGTCTGCTTGTAAGAACTACACAGGGAAGTAGCCCTTACTCCTCCATGTAGCAATTGTCAGCTACATGTCGATGTATGCTGCTGGGTTGCTCAAAGTCAGCGTGATTCTGTCTTTCATGAGACAGCAAAGAGTTCATTATGAGGTTTGTAAACTACCATCACAAGCCTAAACTCCCACATTTGTAACTAATAATGCAACCCGATTATTATTCTGATATATCTTTTTGCTTCTGAAGTGAGTCTGGTTTCAAGGGCCCCAGGTAATGTAGGGTGACAGTTGAAAAGATGCAGTGAGTCCGGGCTGACGCTTTGGCTCAACTTATTAGATGATCTATGGAGTGGGACATTCGTGGCAACTGCACTGGAAGCTATTCATCCATCTTTTTGTATAGTGGTTGTGAGCAGAGATAATGGTTAAATCTGTGAAAAGAATCAGTGAGGACATTACAGAAGACAGAGTGAAGAGGCCCTAGGCCTTTTTCTGTCTTGGGACTTATTCTTCTGAAAGGAAATGAACACTTTTCAGATTTGTGGTATAAAAATACAGTATTTTGCAGGTTAAAATTCAAGCAGCTTTCTTATGATAACTGAAACCACCACTGAATTTCCTGAGATGCGGTTTGATCCCAAAACAAAATCAGGTTAAACATTTTGGTGTCAAAGGAATTGCAGAGTTTTCCCTATAATTTGCATGCTGTTAGAGATAATAAGGAGTCTTTCTTTATTATCTGGTATCAGATAAGAATTCCCTCTGGCCTATTAGGTAGGCTGTTAGCCAGCATGTGTTTCTACTTTGCTCCACACCCCCAACTATTAGATTTTCCATTGCAAATCCATGTTGGCATCCTCTAGCAGGCATGCTCACTGGAAAAATTCTACATAAGTAATGAATATACACTTTACCAAAACTTTGGGATTTTTCTCTGTTCGTAGTCACAAATTATTTGACCCTTTGACCTCTTAGAAATATCTAAACAGTTTTGTTGTCATGAATTTAGGATTATTTAGGTAGGAGAACTGGAGAGCAAAGTATTAGTGTAATATTTCTGAATGAACAGGGTAACTCATTTGTTATGTGCACTCTTAGTTGATACTAAAAAACTTTGCACTGCAGGACTAATTAATACAGTACAGTTGTGTAAAATTCTGAGATATGTATTACTTCTCTTTCTTCCCATCCCTTTCTTTCCCTTCCCTCTCCTTCCCTTCTCATTTTTTTGTCTCTGTATTTTAATGAGAAATATGTTAAAGAATTGAGTTGCGAGGGTTTAACATCTTTTTTTTTTCCCCTAGAGCTTCATGAAGTAGTTCAACATTGTGCTGGGCTGCTCCAGCAACTTTGTTAGAAGTGAAATTTGATAAACTTGAAGGCCAATCACTTCACTTGGCACGTGCGTTATTTCAGTGGTGAGTTACACCGCTATTTCTGTCACAGCAAACTCAGACCCAACAGCTGACAAAGGTTCATCTTTCAGCCGCTTCTTCATATGGTCATTGCTGTGTGTGTTGTCTGGGAGAAGTGATTACCAGTTCAGTTGCTCCCACAATTTGCACTGTCTAACTTAAATTTTTTATAAAACTGAATTGCTGACACAGGATGCAAGCTGTAGGTCTCATTGATGTGTCTCAGCATTTGGAGTACTAGTTTAAAAACATGTCCTGTGGATTAACAATATGACTTGGGCTTTTAGTGACTTTAAGGATTTTTAAAACATTGCTATCTGTTTATTGCATATGAGGGACTTGCTAATCCTTGCCATCCTGTCGGACTTGGTTGCAGCAGCGTCTCTGATTTTAAATGTTTGAGGAAAGTGCAGAGTGGTGAGAGTCAGTTCAGGGGATAGAAATAAATATGATAAGGGAAAATATGATCTCCGAGAAACGATTGACAGAACTGGGCTTGTTTAGACTGGAAAATACAACTGTATACCAGTCTAAAAAGGAATAAAGTCTATCACAGAATAGAAGGTAATAAATTGTTTCCCATGTCCTTTGCAGATCAGGATAGGGGATACGACAGTAAGTAATGGGATTCATTTTCAGAGAGGGAGCTTTAGATTGGATGGCAGGAAACGAAAGCAACCAAAGCCACTTTTCTGACTGTAACAATAGTTAAGCATTTGGATATGTCATCCTGGGAGGCTATGGACTTTTTCTCATATCAAAGATTTTCAAGAACAGGTTAAGGAAACATCTGTCAGAAAACGTTTTGGTGTAGCTTGTCCTGCTTTGTTGAAAGAGGTGGAGTTTATGACCACCGAGGGTTTCTTCATGCTCCATATAGAAACCTTGATTTATGTTTTTTGTTTTTGTTTTCCATAGAAAAGAAATATTTTCCTAAATGGGCACTGCTATCAAATTTATGTTTCCATGGAATATGTGGGCATAAGGGTAATGGAAAGCCAAATTTATTGGACTGACTCCATCATTGCTAAATCATTATTCAAGCTATTGTCTCTTTCTCTGTCTGCTTTGTTCTTATAAAAATTGTATCTTAGTTTCCTTTTTGACTTTGAGAAATGGGGAGCAAGAGTATAACTGGTAGGTTTTAACTCTGTCCCTTTGCCAGCTGTAACTACTATGCGAAATAGGATCTTGGTTGTGCTATACAGGTTAGATGCAAGAAATAAAGGATTTTTTAAAATTCTAATTCAAGTTAAATATTATAATCAAATGTAGTTTTATTATTTAGCAGATGTGTCAGCCTGTGAAATGAGTTCCAGTTTTATAATTTGCTGTTTTTAATCAATAACCAATGCTTGGCATTTCCTTTGGAATAAATCATATAAAGTAAAATATTTTAACACTAACCATGCTTTCCATTGCTTACAAATGGCAAACCATCATGGCTGTAGCAAATCATCAGTTTTCATGCAGAACCACAATGCTGTGAATTTAAAAGAACATTAAAAATATACATCTAGTGGAGTAATGATCACCACCAATGGTAGAGTTGAAATAAATAGATCACAGTGTTAAGAAAAGGCTATCATAACTGATAGTTCTGAAATTCTTCAATTTTTTTGCAGTAACAGAACTGCATGTAAGTAGTCTGTGGCCTTTCTGTTTCTCTGGGTATTTATATTCCAAAATAGTTACTAACTGTCTTGGAGAAAAAAATCAAATTCAAATACAGGATCACATTTATGCAGAATTGTAATATTAAAAATAAAACAGTTGTGGAATAAAGCTAGTCAAAGATGAGATCCAACCCATCTCCTTGTTCTGTACTTTTATTCTTCGTTTATCTTTTTGCGAGGTGAATTCTGGAGTAGAGACTTTTTAGCTGATTCCTATGTGCTTACTGAATAGTTGTAAATTCCAAATGTACATTCCACTCATCTTTAATAGAGACTCTGAGTACCAACTGTCTTAACTGAACATCGATACACAGTCTAATTATGTATTTATATAGTAATAGTATATACAGATACATTGAATGTGCTCAGATATTGACTGACATTAATAGCCATTCTGTCTTAATAAAAAGCAGAAAATGCTATTTAGGAGGTACTGTTCACTAGTATAACATGATGTCCTGCAGAACAAGATCCTAATTGTCATGATATAGTAATTAATGATGATGGGACCAAAGATACAGTTTTATGCATTTTGGAGATAGAGAAACCCTTTTTTGGAAGGAAGCAAGAGACCTTTTCCATGATTACTTTATGAAATCTCTTATGCTCAGAAGTTAAGAACAAGTATCTTTGCACAAATACATACGCACACAAAGGTGATAAAATTTTGACATAAGAACATGCTGGCATTATATCCTAACTTCATTCTTTTTGTATTTGATTCACTTTCTCCTTTTGCAGCTTTAATGAAATGGGAAACAAATGAAAAATGTTTGTGGTCCTGATTATAGAGCACTGAGCAGCACCATTTCAGCACATGTGCATACGAATCACAGCTCAAATGGATCTTTGATTGCTCGTGTCGCTTTATACAATTTATGATTTGTGATATCAGAGAGGACCAGAAATCATTTTTGATACATTACATTACAGCCCAGTTCAAATCTGCTGTGGAAAAACAAGTCAAGTGTTCTGCGAGCCAATTGCTATCTCCATTATTAGGGAATGCTCCAGGAGGTTTCCTTTTATTTGCAGCAGTTGTGTGATTTAATTTAAAAATAATACTAAGTATTTAACTTGCTCCCTTCATTTTAAAAGAGTGCTTCTTAAAAACTGAGAGAATTCAATAAATGGTTGGAGACACAGACAAAGCATAAATAAGCCCTGTCATTGCAGGTTTGATGATTCCTGATTTAAATAGTTTTTTATTAAATATGAAATGTCCAAATTACCTAATCAATGTTAGTTGTGTGATAAAGTATTTTTACAGTACTTATTCTCCAGTATCTTATCTCCTACCTGCAGGATGTTTGTTGATAATACTTCCTTCATGTTAGACAAGCAGACAATAATAATTTGATTTTACAGTTTGCTATCTTGTACAGAACAGTACTTTAAAAACTCTTTCATGTTTTGTGCTCTAACAAAGTCTATTACTTTTGTTTGTTGATACACTGGAAAACCTCAGCATTAATACTGTGGATTTTCTTATTTCTCTTTCTTTCTTCTGTTCTTTTATTCTTTTTGCTCTTCTTTTCTCCTTCTATCTTTTTCTTTATGTCTCTTTCTTTCTCTGTGACTTTCTTCATCTTTTTTTGCCTTTGCCCTTTTTTCCTTGCAGTCAGTTTGATATACTAACATTGCTGTAAGCCACACACTCACACACGTTAAATGAAGATTGTGTTACTTTTTGTCACTTGAACCAAGGTGGCACCAGATGCAGAAAGAGTGGCATATATGGTTTCCAATATGAGAAAGTAGCATATTGTCAATACTTGAGTAAATATGGCTGTTCTGATCACAAATCATAAAAACAAAAAGAAATCCCCCGAACACATTTTCAGATAGCCTCCAATTTAAATGGCACCAACACTTCTTAATTACTAAAACATTGCACAGTTTCTTAATAAAACATTAATGACAATATTTCAGTTCAGAGAATATTTTAAACTATGAAACTATTTTCTGTTACTTCTGATCTTAACAGCTGGTGCTCATAGTGGATTTCAGTTTTGTCAGGATATGTCAGACTGTATCTAAGCTTTTTAGGGGATGGTCCTGGATAGCTTGATTCCCTTCCATCAAAGCCAATGAGCAGTTTCCAAATTATTTTGGCAGGTATACTCATTACAGATGCATTTTCATCACTCTAGAAGGAACTGTGCTGTTGGAAGACAAATAGTGGATTATATTTGAACTTTCTATTACAATAATTCTTCTTGTGGTGGTGAAAAATATGATTTGGGGGGGGTTATTAATACCCAAATGGCACCAATCTTATTCTGTGCCTACACCTGAATGTACGACTATTTGTCAACTTCATCCCAGCACTACTTTCTGTACTGAATGCCTTCAAAATGAGAGGCAAAACCTCCAGTTTTGGAAACCCTCCCAGAATGTAACCTGGTAGGGCAAAAGGATGAGCTATCTGATTTTCTCAGTGTGGCAGGTTATGGTAATGGTGCTTGTCTACTACCTGTGTTATAGTGTGGCACAGATTTCATGCCCACCTCATTTCCTAATCTACATATGCTGCGTTAGGCATATACAAGTAGCTGCCCCATCTGTAGTCTTGTTTATTTGTTTTAGAGAATTCAACTGGCATTAATTTACAAAAATGAGGAAGGGTTGCCATCTACAATTATTAATTAGCATGCACATCTGCCAAGAAGGTGTTTCCATAAGCCTGTCTGAAGTACTTTATTGTTGTTGTTTTTTTTCATTTGAGGGGGATCAATGCTAATTTTCAGTGTTTACCAGCAATCATAGATGACTTGCAGTTAAAAAGCCATCAGCTCTGTCACATTTTTCATTGAACAGAATCCCTTTCCAGATGGCCCTTCATTTGGATAATGGACAGCCTAAGGGGATAAAAATGTCACCTGTTGTAGCTAGTCAACAATATTAATAAAAACAGAAGAATAGACCATTCATAAAATGGGCAACAGACCAAAAATAATCTGAATTGTACAGAGAACGTTTTTGGTAGCAATCTTGCCCTAAGAATTCACTGACATCCTCAAATCTGGTCATTATTGCCCTTGCACTAGCTGTTCCCTCGGAGTTAACCATGAATGAGTCTAATTCTTCTTAATGTATTCCTAAATAAATGAGAAATTATGAATAAGGTGTGATTATGCTTAGAAAAGAGCCATGAGTACAATTAGGTAAATAATAGATTTCTTGGCTTGTTGTCTCCTGAAGAAAATAACACTGGAAGGTGTTTCAGGTTTAATGAAAGACTGAGATCTAAATAGAAATAAAATCACTGAGTTGCTATTTAGTACATGAAAAATGATATTCCCCCATGAGTCTGAATAATGTTGAAAATGGTTTAAAGTACTTTTGTGAACCACAAAATAATGGTTATAGGTATGGGTTATGTCAAATTTGGTTCAAAGTCGCTATGCCTTTGTCATCCAGCCTTTGTCACCCAACCCAGCAAAATGAATGGAGATTTCTGAGTTCTTTGTCTATGTTAAGCATACTTTCCATGATGTATACCTATTTTTTTTCTCACATGCACTCTTATTTATGTTTCTCATCAAAATAAGACTTAGTTCACTCATAATGCATCTCTTCTTTAGAACTTGAACGTACTCATTGACAAACAGGTAATAATGCACACAGCAAAATAATTGGCTGTCCAGTAAAGCTCTCGTGTTGAAGGAATATGCTGAAAAAAATGGATGGAGCCATGTATTTTTTATATTTATATGTATTTAAAGCCTTGTAGAAATTTAGACTTTGATCCCATATCCTCCCATCCAGAGGCCTCTCAGGTTGCTTTGTTGGATAATGTTGTTTTTTCTCATCTGCTCAGAAATTCATTCAGTGAAGGATAGAATTTTGAACTAGGTTACTTCATCAGATTAAACAGTAGGGAGAAAAAGCCATGTTTTTCTGTAATAGTAATACTGATTTCCAAAGGATAGTCTTCTGAAGAGGAAAAAATATATATATTTCAGTGAACTGTTCTTCATTTTTAACTCACAGTCAAGAACTAAATCATGAATATATAACATGTACCATAGAATCAATTTTCACTCACAAGTACATGATGTTTTCCAAATGAAAAATCTGACTTGTGCTGTGCAAAGTATTTTTACTAATTGCTATTAATTTCAAGGGACTTGTGCTGGGTGCTTGACTCCATTCCTTTCAAAAGATCTAAATTTCATTTCCAGGATGTATATTTACTTTTGAAAAATCATACCTTCTAAAAATATGTACAAAATGAAGTGATGAAACCTCCAGAGTTACGCTGTGTTGTCCTGGAGTAAGTAAATGAACAAGTCAGTAACAGTGCCTACAGCTGCCAACACTTCATTTGTAATAAGTTACTCACTTTTTCAAGTCATCTTTGCAGGCTGACAAATGCTGATCTTGTGTAGGGATAACCCTCCAACCATCTGAAGAAGCAGGGACTTATTCTTGATATTTAATGACCCTTGGTTAATGTAAGCACTGTTTATGGACTTAAGTGAAATTAGTGATGATCTTTTGTAGGTAGAGGATAGGTTGAGTTCACTTAAGCTCTGAGCGATAATTGAAAAAAAAATAGTGGAAATCCTCCGAACAGTGGAAACTGTGGGAAGCAGTGTTCTCAGAAAAGAAAAGGAGACATAAGGCTGTGAGCTGCTGAGGGACTTAAAGCAATTTTTGGAGTCATGCACAAGTTGTGTTGCAGCCTTCTTTTAAATGATACATATTTTCCAGAATCTCTGGAGTCTCCATCCAGATCCTGCAGGACCCACCCTGAGCCACCTGCTGAGCTGCCTCTGCTCTGAGCCAGTGGCAGGACTCCAGGGGTGCCTTACAACACCATATAAATCAACACCAGTTGTTTTATAATTCTGTATGCTTGTGCACAGTATACAGTGTAACTTACTGTATACTCAAAAGCCAATCAGTGTTGATATTCTTTTGATGCCATTTCACTTTTTGAACTTGTATGACACTCGAGCATGGGAGAAGGATTTAAAGGAGGGAGACCATTGCACTTAATTTTTCTGGGTTTCTACTTGGTGTGGATCTGGCTCCCTGTCTCACTTCTACCCTGATAAATAAACATAGTGGTAAGTTATGCTATCTGTCTTAATTAAAAGTGAGGTTATAAAATTATCTTTAATGACTACATTAAGGGATCTGCGTGAGTGAGAAACTAGTTTCAGATATTCATAGGTCGCTCTAAAAGTAGTGCCTCCTATTTATTTCCATGGAAACTAAATAGGTACAAAAAGAAGAATAACACTATTTGATAGAGTATATTCTAAGCCACAGAACGCTATTTTTCGGCATAGTCACCACTATGTATTTTTGCCAGCAGTGAACAAAAGCCTGCATGCCACACTTGTAAAAAATCTGCCCCAGTGGAAGTGAGCACTGCTGCTGTCGTCACTGCTGAAACGCAGCACCCACCTCCTCACTGTGCTCACAACCACTGCTGGGTCTCCATCAGTGTTCAGCAGGTGTCCATGAATGTCAATGGGAGTGCTTAGGAATTCAATCCCATACCTCTAATTTATATGCACTTCCATGTCAGGTGCTGTCATGTCAGACTGCCCCTCTGCTACCATGTTTAAAAAGAAACACTGAGCTAGAATTTCTACTCTATTCCTATAGCATTTCCCTTTAGTTTAGGTCTGCATTTTTGCACAGATGGTGCAGCAGCAACCTCACACAGTGCTATCGGATCCCTGATATACACAGTGCAACACCATGAGTGCAAGATAGATGAAAGGCTGAGCTTCACATTTCCCGGTGTTTTAGAGATTAATTCTACTCTTTATTGATCCACCAATGCTTCTTGGAAAACTTCCAAAAAATCTCTCCATTAGAATACACTTCTACGTCTGTGCTATACTTAATGGTGTCTCACTTTTCTTTAATCGCTTTTCATAACTATTGACACCTCCTTGAATTTACGTGATGTTTTTTTATCCTGAGGAGTTTGTCAGCCATGAATTTTGATTCCATCAGATATCAAAGTCATGGTTAGCGAGGTCAGACACTTCTGCAATTTATCTCTGCTAGCAGTCAGCCACAGCTCACACGCTTGATTTTATGCAGCCTCAGGTAATTTTCAAATTAAATTTAGGAAGGTTTTTATTTTTATTTCTCAGTGTCCGTATATTCAGAAGGTTCACATATATATTTATTTTATCTACATATGTGTTACAGATAAATGTTAATCATTTTTGGTGTAAAGTATACTGCACACAGCAAAAGATTACAGTTAATGGCTACAGTTGGCACTTCTTGGAAGAAGAATTGTTTGGAATCTGTTGGAGCTTTTACTGCAGTATAAAATGGACTTGGGCTTCCTCATGCACCTGCCCACCCTTTGTATGAAGTATTTTAATACTGTCTGGTTAGTGCTCATGTCTTATTTATATTATAGTGGTTTTTAAAAGCATTTTTTGCATATCTGTGGTGAGGAAACTCTGCCTTCCAAAGAATTCGACATTAAATGGGCAAAGAGAAAAAAAGAATTTACCTTCTCTATAATAAGGAACACAATTGCAGAAAAATGCTTCATTTTGTACGCAGTGAACCTATAGCTTGTCCAACAAATGATTCCTCTTCTAGAAAGTACAGCACCTTAAGTCCTTCTTTGTTACTATTTCCATGTCTGTGCATATATTCACATTGCAGTGTCACCTTGCAGACATGAAAAACTGGTACCAAACAATTGCCAAGGTGAGGCAGCCAAAGATGAGGCTGGCAATAGTCCATCTCCAGGGCAGGATGTCATGGCATCTCCTGCATATTTTAAAAACTGTGTATCACTTTCTGTTTCTATTGCAAAATGAAACATCTGAGTATAGCAGGTTATTTGAGGTGATGTCAAGTCACGGAACATAAATTAAAAATAAAAGTTTTGCTAGTGCCAGATGCTGGAAATAGTAAAATATTTATCATTCTCATGGGCTGGTGTTCAGCCAGCAGTCACAAAACTTTAAATTATACTTAGTGCATGTTATGGCTTCTGTGTTATTTTGCTGGAAGGGAAAGGGAGATTTTGCAGGATTTCAGTGAAGAGATGATACTGCAGTATTTCCTACCTAGTGCAGTATAGTGCTACATATATTTGTAATGTGCAGCATTCCCCAGATGATTACTGGAGGGTCTTGTTGAACATGCCAGGGCAGCATGATAACAGATATGGTGACAAAGTTAAAAATAAAGCAGAGTGTGGAGGGTGAATTTTAAACTGACATTGCAGCAGCAAGAAAGCAGTTGCTGAGTGCTGGACTGGCTTTTCTTAGGCAATCTTTATCTTTTTAAGTATCTTTATACACTAAGCTAATCCAAAAGCAAACTCTAACCTGTGGTACCCTTAAAGAGCAACAAAAGAAGCAGATGAGGTTCCACAGAAAGGGACAGAGTGGACAACTGGGGTCATCATTGCTACATCTATCCTAAGCTAAACCATCCTATCTTTCACTTTAAGAACAGAAATAAAATAGCCATTAAAAGATCGACATGAACATGGAATCTTGAAAATCGTGTGCTCAAGATGGCAGTGAGCTCTCTTCATCTGTTAGATGTTTTGCTGCGCATTGTGTAGGTAGCGGTTTGAAAGAGTACATCATGAAAATCCAGCATGCATCTGGGAAGGATGCTTCATACAGGCATGAGAGAAAATAAAATGACAATTTCTGCATGAGCTCACAATTATGTACAATACTTATTTTTATCCAAAGCTGTTTTCATATCTGATCTCTTTTTCTGCTTTATTCAAATTGGCTTTAGCAGAACAAAATGATTATGAAGCCCATTAATCTTCATTTTTCACACCGAGATTCATTTTACAGAACTGGAAGCTACAGAAGTGGAACCATCCACCTCTCTGTCTGCCGCTAGGATATCAAAATGTAATGCAGATTGAAAATTAAATGCAAGAGCTAAGATAGCAGTTCTAATAACCTGGTAATTTCTAAATAAATAGACTTAGATTGATGGAAGAGGAAAAAAATCTGTTTTCCCAATAACACAAGGTAATGTAATGCTTGTATACAAAGGCCTCGCACTGACTAGGATTTTCTAAAGCTTTATACTTATGCCTCCAATCTCTTTAAATAAATGTGAAGTAGAACTGATACTTTCTCTACTGTCTCATACCTCACTCAGCTACTTATACCAGGTTATATAGTGTAGCAGATTTGGATAGTAGTATTTCTAAATTTCCACTGTACAGCTATATTGATATGGCAAGACAATTGAGAATTTGGCTCAGTGTGTTGAATAAACATACTTTTTTCCTAATATAAAAATTCAGTGAGGTCCATATTCCCATCCAGTAATATAATATAGAATGCTGCCATCTCTTAAAGAAAATTCTTACATTTTCTTTTGCTTTGGTGATATGAATTATAATCTAAGAAAATAACAAAAGAATGTCATTTCCACTTATATTTTTACAGAAGTAAAATAATCTTTTTAATGGTGGAAAGATTTGTGTCTTGATTTGCTATAGAATAGCAGGCTCCAAATTCAGAAAATTGCCAATTCAGAGACAACCTGTGTCCATACCTTCCTGTCGCTGAACAAGCATTTTTTGCACCTTTTAACTTAGTACCTGCTCCTCCACAAAAACAGAAACAAACATCAACAAAAAAGCTTAGTGCTGCATACTTACATCCAAATACAGATCAAATTATCTAAAAGCATAACTTCATCTGTTACTGCCCAAAGTATATTTAAAAACTGACGTTTTCACAGTTAAGTCCACAACCTTGTTTTAAAAATTTCAGGATGTTAGAGAAATCCTTTTTGAAAGTTCCTTTTTTTTTAAAGTAAACTTTAGGGTGTGGACTTTTGACACACTTCTTATATGTTAGATATTACTGGGTATATTCAATAGGAACTTTGCATCTTTTGTTTTGATTAAGAACGCATTAACGCACTTAACTCCTGTGAGTGCCTATGAGACCTCTGGGTATGTCAGAAGCTTTTCATATTGACTCTGCTGCTGGATGATAGCAAAGGTGGACTGGAATCATGTTTGAGTGCTTCTGTTCCTTACTTTCAGAGAGATCCCAGAGGAAGGACTGGGTAATTGCTCATTCACTCTGAGAGCTCTTTCTTCATTATAAAATAAATAAATGAAAAGTGAAAGAGGAAATTGCACCATTTGCTAAGTAGACTAGATGTTACTTCGTAATTGTTCATCAGAGAAGAGGGTGAACCAAATCCTGTGCCTAAACCATGCAAGCACAGGCAAGATATTAAGGAAGCTTCTGTATCTGTGCTGTAGGTGACTGTTTCATCTACCCTCTGTGTAAGGATCTTTCCTTTTGTAGAGCTATCTCACTGATCACCATTAGACTGGAATGAAGAAATAAGACTGGAACTGAAGGCATAAGCTACATATATGCTGTAGTTCTCTTTTTGTAAATTAGGACATGTGAGAGGGTTTTTCCCATCAATTTTATTATGGAAGAGATGTAAGAAATGTAAAAATGGCATTTGAGAAGGACACATTGCTTAAATGTAATGGTAATTTAATTTCATCATTAATTTTTATGTTTCTTGACTTATTTGGCTTGGTATCCAGTAGTATATTAATGTACACTGTCCATTAGTGTATGATAGAGTAGCAAGGACAAGTGTCTCACTGACCTGTTCTGTGCCTCACTGTTCTGTTCCAGAGTGTATTGACCATTTAAATGTGGGAGGGCAGATGTCAGAAGAGAGTCTGCCCAAGTAATGAAGACTCTGGGCAGCAGTAAAGGAGGATACTGAGGTAGAGCTTATGCATTTGCTGTCTAGGAGCACAGGATACTAAGAGCACTAGGATCTGCTCCTTCTCAGACAATGTGATGTGCCTTGTTGTGAAATAGATGTGGCAGGGGGGCTCAAGGATCAAGCCAATCAGGGTAAGTTTGGGAAGAGAGAGCAGCATCTAATTTACCACTTTCCTATTAAAAGATTTGGAAGAGAAAGGTAATTCTTTGCTGGGCTGTCTGATGGAGGAACAAGCATGAGACCATTACAGGTGTACAGGAGTGTAGAAAAAATGTCGCATTTGCAGTGTTGCCTGACAACAGAAGCAAAGGTATTGGACCAAAGATTTCATAGTGGACAAGGTTGGATGGAATCATTTTAAAAGCTGTTTAGATAAATCCACTCAGGGCTACAGCCAGCTTCATGATCCGTGATGCAAATAGACATTTTGCTTTGCTATTCTTTTGGAGTAGAACAGCAGAGTTGAATTAAATTTGAAATTTTAAGTTCTGTTTCAGGCCCCTTACTGCTATGTTATTTAAAAATCTTATTCTCTACTTTCTTCTTATAACATTTACTACTATCAGATTTCAAATTTTAAAATGTAGGCAAAGGATCACATGGTATTTTTTATTCAGTGTTAGGTTAGACAGCATTCTAATCCTGAATTTGTGCAGACAGGGCTGCGCTGGGGTCCTGCGCTGACCAAGGAATCTGACATCCCCTGGAGATTAAATCCTAAACAAATCAATAACATTTAGCTGAGAAACAAGAATGCTTCTTTATTTGCACAGCATTCATTGAGTAATATGTTGGTATCTGATGACACTGGTGAAAAGGGACCTCACTGAGGATTTGGAAGAAACAATAGCTGGACATTCAGTTAAAATGTGCATGCTTTTCATTCCCCTCTCCAATATAGTTCTGCTTGTAACAACCACAACACCGATATAACCAATAATATATGATAGTGTGAGACCGAAACATTTGGAGTTACAACAAACTGCTTTAGAACAAACTTGAAACAAGATTAAGCTTTGCTGTTTCTTGAAAGTTTATTCTGCATAAAGCAGTAATTGTTTGGCATTTTCCAAAATTCCCTCTTATAACTCAGATATCTTTGATTTTATTATGTAAATTGAAATAAAAACAGAAAATAGAACAATCAGTTGGCATAGAAAGAGGGCAGAATTACAAAAAGCTGCAGAGGGTTGGGATGTTACATACTTGTAAATGGAACTCACCGAAACTAGTGGAATGAGAAATATGGGAATTCCTTAATTGCTTCAATTCAGCCAACCATTGTAGCTTTGTATTTTGTCTGCAAGTGTTCTGTAAAGGTGAAATCTTCTGGCATTCTGAGTAGAGCCAGACAAATGCCTCTACGCACTCACACTCACACACTGCAGGAAGTCTTCTTGAGTTTCCAGTTTAGCAGCCTGTTTCATGCTGAATGTCCCAAAAATCTTAAGAAGCAGAATATAATCTTTACATAGATATCATTCAGAAAAATTATGTTTGTCACTCCGAAAGTAATGCCTCCCGTTTATTTCCACAAAACTACAATAGACACAAAGAGCACAATAACACTAATTTGTAGAGCAGATTCTCAACTACAAAACGCTATGTTTTAATGTAGTTACCAGTATTAGCTGTGGATTTTCACCAGCGGAGATCAAGTCCCTGCTTGCCACGCTCATAACTATCTGCACCAGTGGAAGTGACCCACTGCTGCTGTCAAGCACTGCTGAAACACACCACCCACCGCCTCACTGTGCTTACATCCACTGCTTGGTCTCCATTAATGGTCAGCAAGTGACAATGAATGTTAATATGTGACATTTTTATTCCACATAAAGGAACTCAGTGACACACCTTTGCCTCACATGCACTTCAGGTCAGATATCATTGTGTCAGTCTGCTCCTCTGCTGCCATCTGTCACGCAGCAAGAAAATGTAACTGAATTTTGGTAATCAATTTCAATCTCTACTGTCATCCATCCACTATCCACTTCTGATGTCATGGGCCAACAGAATAAAATAAGAGGCATTGTTTTTGGAGCAGCAGCTGTATATCCTATGTGTTATTTCTTTTTACTTCTTTGAGAAGTAAAAGGTTGGGTTGTTTTTTTTTTGTGACTGTCACAGGAAGGGGAAAATGAGAATTAAACCACAAGCCGTCTTTTTATGGTGAAAATTTGGTGAACACTAGGAAAATAGATTGTGGCTGTGATCATTAGCTTTTAAGTGATGTGTGATACAGTACACCTCCAAATACAGTTTTAAATAGACCTAAATGCTCACAGTTGTATCTGTGAAGTTTTATTCCAACTCTACAGGGTATGGCTGTGGATACTGAATCAGGTGTTCAAACTAAACATAGAAGCTTGAAGCCACCCTGCACTGTGGTCGACCAAACAATGTTGTGTCCTGAAAGACAGGCATCTGAAACAATGACAAATGCAATTGGAATCACCAAGATTGCATTTTTTAAACAAGAATTTTAGGCAGTCTGACCTGTGGATTAGCTTGTTCATGTGTCTGTGTCTGAAGAACCCAACCACAAATACCAGAATATATTGCATTAATTAAATGAAAATGAAGATCTGCATACGAATTAGCAGTAGCCATGTATGATTGAGAAGGAATCTACCTTGCTCTAAGCATAAAAAATCTGCTGAATTTTGGAGGAGAAAGTTCTACCTAGCACTAAAAAAGCATCTTGAGATAGGAAAAAAAACCCACACCCAAATGAATCCAAATTCCTTGTATATAGAAATATGAGGCCCTCTGAACTCACACAATTAAGTGTTTTCTGAATAATAACTTCTGCTTTAAGTACTCTGAGATCTACATATCATCTTGATTTGAAGGAAATGTGATCTCTGACAGTAATTTGTATTATCTGATTTCCAGTGAGAAACTGAGCAATTACTACTGTTAAGCCTAATGAAAAATAGTATAATAAACTTTTCTATATGTGGCTAATAGAAATATTTGGCTAAAAATTGTTGGAAATTTAACACAAAATAAAATTTTGTGAGTGCTATAGGAAACAATAAGGAATAGTTCCTTTGGCTTTGCTCATAAAATTCATTGATTTATATTTGAAAATACCGTATCTTGCATGAAAAGATACTGTTCTGTGAGGAATATGCTTTTGACAGAAATCATGTTTTGATTCAGCACAAAGTATTTAAAAACAAGACTATAACATACTAGTGCACAAATAGTTGTAGTATCTTTATGTGTCCATATATAGTAAGTTTCTTAGAGTATATTACAGCAGTCCTAATTTATTTCATCTGGAAATATGCAAATTTTTATTTCTGTATTATATGCAGTCATGTAACAATCCTAAAGCATTAATAGTGCCCAATGATGTGAAGTTAAATGCTTATAAAAATGGCCTGTTAAATATAATACAAAGAAAACAACATTCTAAGAGTTGTTTCTGCTGGAGTATAGGACATTAAAATGCTGCTAGATGATATCCCAGCTTGGGTTTAAAGAATTAATGAAGAACAAATGTTCTAACTGACATGTGAGCATGCAATTCTCTCTGTGAGTTGACCTTCATTCTTCTGCAGTTAGTTAATGAGGATTTTCTTTGTTATCTTTCTTGCCGAAGAACCTCAGGGCCTTGTATCATTATTGAATGAACACAATGTCACCTCAGTTGGCAGAAATGTTTTGTCTTTCTTCAGGAAAAGAAGTTACCTCATGTCAGCTGGTGAAAGCACAACACAGAAACAAGCAATTGAGAACAGACATTTCAATTCAGCTAAGTTAGCCCAGTGGAGATGTTTAACCTGCTGCAGTTTTGATCAGAATAGTTAGGCGTCATTATTGTGTGACTCTTGCATCTTCATCTGAAGTTTGCAACCATTGTTATAAATTAAACAAAAGCATTTTATCTGGAGAACTGCTCGCAGTTTTCCCCTTTTAACAATTAATTACCATTTGTTGCCAAACAGTATGTTGTTTTTTTTTTAAATGAGCTGTTAAAGAACAGCTGTTTTTTATCTGATGCAAAACAACAAGTGTATTGTAACTATCAGTGGATCTTGTAAGGTGGGGATCACATCTGCTCAGAGTACTGGAGCTGTAACTTTGAGATTTTCTGTGAGCTGTATCATATTTAGCAGAGCTATATAAGGGGTGGAATGATAATTGCAAGTTTCATCAAGCATGAATTTGCAGATTCTACGATATACTCTTACAGGTTCTCTATTGCTCAGTACATAGATGTTCATTATACATGGCAGCAAAGCGAAGCCAAAAAAAACCAACAAAACAAAAAGCAGCTAATCTTCTGTTGACTTCACAAACAGTGTGTGTCTGTACTTAAAAATGGCATTGGAAAGAGAAGTCAGTAATTGAGAACAGTATAAGAAAATGTTATTCAGGAATCGTTCATCCAGGTTCATTACATACAGGATAGCTATGGACACGGATGTAGCAGAGATCTCTAAAGGACCTTCTGCTGAAGGAAGTACTAGGTGTGCATATAGCAAAAGTTTACTGTGAAGAACTGTGCCCTGGTATAATCCGTGTCATAAAGTAATGAGCAACAGCAAGTGAAATCTGAAATGATCTGATGTTTTCAGAGATTTTATTCTGCACTTTGCCTTACAGCCATTTTCCCTTTCTTGTGGTAAGAGGACTTGCACCATTTTAGAAAAACATACTACCATGAATCCCACTTCTTACTATAATGGAAGGGAAGGGCATTTGTACAGGTTTTATTATACCAATATTCAACTTATCCTCGGTTTCCATAAACTGCATTTTTTGAGTGGACAGGCACATATGTTTTGTTAAAGCCATTAAAATAATGTTGTATTTAATACTTCTCTAACATAAATGAAGTACAACTGTGTTACCTTCTGCTTAATAGGATACATATGTCTAATATACATTCATTTTGGAGTCCCTTAGGGGACAGCCTTGTTATTAATACAGCAGAGAACAGCTGAATGAGCATATGGTTTATTAAGATGTGCTTATATTAATAACATGTGGATACTATTTAAAAGGGTCACTGGTCTATAACTGAGTGATCTGTAGTGATCACTACTTTGAACCTCAGAGCTCAGTGGGGTTAATCTTGATCTGAAAAAAATCCTGACTGGAAAAAAATGTTAGATGTGTGCCTTAAGTTAGAAAATAATGAAAAACTCAAACATTGAGCATGTAAAAACCAAGGAAATTTTGAAGGCAACATGAAATTGCACATCAGAAGGTCTAGAGCTCATGTGTTTGTATAACACTTTATGCAGCTATCTGATCCATGATGGAACCTAACATAATGTGCATGATCAAGAAGCATCATAATTCCAGTTCCAAATTTAAAAAAAACATTGAAGTCATGTCTGCAGGCCTTCCAATCCTCAGGTTGCTCAACTGATATTGAATATAACAATTCCTCTTCTGTTACTTAACCCTAGTTTATATTTATAATGATTTTTATTTTTAAGGCTGTTTTTCATTTCAGGAGATGACATGGTACACTGTGTCCTGCAAGGCAGCATTTCAGCTTTCAGTGGAGTGCCGGGCAGAAGACTGTATGAGCTGAAAATAAAACAATATGGATTTAAGCTTTGAGAAGACCTAGTGCAGAACAAGCTTGGGTCTGTTCAGTTACATTTCTTTTTCTAATCTTGAAGCTCCTTTGATCCTAGAAAAGGTGCAATCAGTGTCTAACACCTAAAATAACATGTGCCAGGTCTACACTGCTCAATTAATGACAAGTTTTAATGTTTCTGTGATACTGCAGAAATAGAAAAAGCTGTGCTTTACCTTTTCCATCACTTGGCTCCTTAGTTAGTGCCTGATTTGCTTCAGAGTTACACAGCTATTCAGGAAAAAAGGCACTGAGAGAAAAGATTGTTTCCATCAGTGTTTCTTACTTATTTGCAAAAAAGAAAAAAAAAAAGAAGAGAAAAAGAATCATAGAATCATAGAATCATAGAATCACCAAGGTTGGAAAAGAACTAAAAGATCATCCAGTCCAACTGTTCACCTATTCCCAATAGCTCCCAAGAAAAGAAAAGAAAGAAGACATTGCACACTTTCTTGTGTTAGCAGAATCTGAAAATTTAAAGAGTCAGGCCCTAGCACTCTGAAAGTAAAACAATACAGTAAGTACAATCTTAAAATAATATTTTCTTTATAATTCATTTTTATTTGCATTTAAGAAAAACTCCAGTGTACTTCCTAGTATTTCTTCTAAAGCATTAAGGGAGTGTCTGTTCATAAGTTACATTTGAGTTCTTGCAATCATCATATAGTCAATCGTCTGACACTGAAGCATTAGTAGAAACTCAGTTGTGAGATGTGGCAGAACAAAAGTACGTCCAAACATACAGCAGGAAAAACAAAGTAATTAATCCCGTATTTTTGTCTCTATTACTATCTAAAAGCATTTGTGGGGATGAGGCCATTTGTGCCTCCTCTTCCCCAGCTGTAAATAGAGACTGCACAGGACCTCCATGTAAAGCATTTTATGCCTAGTATAAAAAAACGTTGCTCTTGATGTGAAGCATTCACAGTTATCCAAAACATCTGTGCCATTTTAAATCTTTCTTTTCAGAAGCATGTTCAGGAAATGTGAACTTTAAAACATCCCAACAACAAAACATAGTCCTTATTTATAAGTACATAGCTGTTCTCAGAAATGATGAAGTTCAACTTTAAAATTAGCCACAGAGCAGAAATCTATAGTAGTATTTTACTGTACTATTTCAGAGACGAGAAGAAAACCTGAAAGGACTCTCCCTTCAGCTGGGAAGCAAACAAGCCACAGGTGTGTGAGGGGGCAGACAACGGTGTGCTATTAGTGTGGAGCAGCAGGTGTTCAGTGTTAAGCTGAACATTCTTTATATAAGCAGCTTGGTAGAAGTAAGTTTTTGTCTTCAGTTGAAAACAGATCAAGTTTAGTTTATTTTGGCCTATCCTCTCAAACCAGGAGGGCTATAAGCAGGGCAGCCCTCAGTGTGGTTCTGGTGCAGCCTGCCCCTCATTTAGGGGCTGGTGGCTGCAGGACTGCTGATCCCCAGGGCTGGGGGTGTGACCTTGCATTGGCTTGCATGGTGAGACCCCACCTGACGCGTTAGTTTGGCAGTGCTGGTCTGGAAAAGAAGACCTAAATAGCTCCCTGTTGCTCAGGTAAAAACAATGATGATGATTAGTTCCAGTTTAATTTACTAGGGCTTATTTTTGGTTTAAAAGATGCTTCTAGGAGGGATGTCGCTGTTTTTCTTCAGTTCTTGTTTTATTTTTGTGTAATAAATTAAGTCAGGGTTTTGTTAATGGAGTTACCCATTGGTGCGCAGCCTGCATGGGGGTGGTTCCCGCTCTTGGCAGCCCAGTGTGTGCCTGAGGCACAGGTAGGGTGTGAGACAGCATGACTAATGCTGAGTTTAATTATCTCTTTGTTATCTCTTTGTAGCGTTTGGTTTACTTGTTGGAGAGCTTAATAAAAAACATAAAAAAAGAGATCTGGAGGGTGATGGATGTGAAAGGAGCAAGCCTGTCAGGTGAGGCTGTCTCCATGCAGCCATGTTTACATTCCGCTATAGCAGGAGAAAATACCCTGGTTAACCTGATGTGCTCATCTGCACTCATGTAGGCTAGTGTGGCTTTTCCAGATCCATGCTGGCACTAGTTTTCTTTGTGTTTTCTCTGTGGCTCCCTTCCCTCAAAATGGCTGCTCGCAGTGTGGTGGTGCTCCTGTGGCCTGGATGCTCCTCGCAGTCGGTGAGGTGTTGTACTTCAACTCTGGCTTGGCCTAAGTGAGATGCTCACATGGGTGTGGAATTGTTTTTTTTTTTCCTCTTCTGTGTTTTGTTGTGTTTTTTTTTTTTTTTTTTTCCTTCTTTTTACTTTATGAAAGAGGGAATAGTGCAGTTGTAAGGGTAGTCTTTATTATTTAAAAAAAAAAAAAAAAAGCAATGTTGAAGAATTTCTGGTCTCATGAAATAGACACTCGATAGGATTAATTTAACTTTAGTGGTGGAGATGAAGGTCTTCTGTTCTATGGAAGGAAGGCGTGTGTCAAATGTGTGTTTAAGCTTCATTTACATGTATCCAATTCTTTTATCATGTGCTTGTAGCAAATGGAAATAAGAATAAAGAGGGTAACTTCAAACTGGTGCTCAGAGACATCAGTTCACTGTTGGCATTTAGAAAGCCTTTCTTTCTCCAGTAATGGGTGTGAAGCAGCTGCTTTGCTGACCATGACCACAATCAGAATGCTGTTGGTCTCATTTGAAGTGGAGCTGCATGTTTGTTTGTTTGTTTGTTTTTTTACTGCCCTCTCTGAGTGTGTTGGGATGACTTAAAGTTTGCAAGTAGGAAAATGGAGCTGTTTCATTGTTTGGTGTGGGGTAGAGAAGGTGGTTGTGATAACCCTCTGAAAGTCGTCCTGAGCTGTGATTTCTCATGTAGCCTGTAATAGCGTGGAATAGTAAAACTCAATCATTGAAAGCATTATATCAGTATGATCCTTGATTCTGCTGAGATAGGATTGCTTGGTAGGGGCTCTTTTGTTTATTTTATGCTTAAAAAAAAAAAAAAAAAAAAAATTATCCATTTTAAGCCATCACAGACTGGCCAGGGTTGGAAGGGAACCTCAATGATCATGAATCTCCAGCCCCATGATGCATGCACGGCCACCAACCTTCACATTCAATACTAGGCCAGGCTGCCCATGTTTAGTCATGTTGGTTGCAGTAAGTATGAGTGAAAATTAAAAGCAAAAAAAGCAGTGGTCATGTACTGCTCCCAGTGAGCCAGGGCTGTGTTCTATTGGATGCGGCATAATTTTTAAGAGAAAGCGTGGTCAGCTGCTATATTCAGTGCAAGCAGCCATCCGTTACTTTCATTGTAAGGAGGAAACATATTTGGAGAAAGTTGTCCATTGTAACTGAATATGTCTCTCATCAAGTTTTAGAGTTAGAACTCTTTGCACTCCGTGGCTGTCTCTTCTATTTTTTTTTTTTCCTAATAAAATTAGGAAACACTGCTGATGTCTGACATATTAAGTATCCTGCAAGTCAGAGAACAAAGCTCCAAAACGATGCTGTGGTTGGTGAAGAGCTAAAATATTCTGGGACTTGTAATCCAAAAATGCTTGAAATATAACAAGCTGAGTATTTGCAAATTGATAGAACTCCATAAAGTTTTAATAGCAAAAAAGAGCCAGGTGTTGTACTTTAATCACACTAGAAGAAGCAGCTGATGCATATTGCAACAGCAATAATTCTGGGCTAGAAGCTTACAAATAATCTAGCTACAAATTATATTGTCAAGGGAATCCAAATACTTTGTAATATGTTCTAATACATATTAATTTCAGAGCCCTATAGGGGACAGTCTTGTTATTAATACACAGAGGAGCAGATGTGATAGCATATGGTTTACTGACTTGTATTTATGTTAATTCCTTGTAAATAGGATTTTAATAAGGTGATGTTAGTCTATAGCTTCTGTTTCCTAATATCTTTATTCCTTGAAGATCATAATGGGATCACCTACACTGAGGTCTAGGATCACAGGATAGGTTAGTTGAGAGAGATCATTTTAGCTAAGATTTATAAGTGGATAAAAAGTAGCAATACTTGAGCATTTTGTGATAACTTGCAAGAAAAACCCCAACCAAACAGAAAAGCACTTCAGTGATTAAATTCAATTGGAATGCTTCTAAAATGACTGCCTGACATATAATTTTACTGGTTTTAAATTCTGATCTAGGTTGATTGTTTGCAGCTTTAACTTCCATTCGACTGCCTTGGAGGAGCTTGCAGAATCTCGTAAAACTCTAAAGTAAAATTGCAGTATCATTTTAAATCTGATGTCTATCGATCTTCATACACAACCCATCTATTGGTCTGGGTTGGAGAAGCTGTGAATTCAGTCCAGAATTAGCGCAGGCTTCTCAACAGCTTTCTCTGGTGCATATTTGGCTGAAATTATGCTCCCAGTCACTACCAGGAGTCACAACAGTCTGTGATGAAAACAGTAAAAGTTCTGTGTTCCTGAAGCAGGTGACAAAAACCAAGTGCTAATCAGCTCTAGTGCTTCAGAGTACTTGAGGAAATGTTTTCTATTCTATTAGGATTTTCCCGTTTTAAACAGTTCTCACCCCCTGCATACACAGGTCTGCAGTGTTTTCAGGTCATCATGAACTTCTTTTCCTGTGGCTTCCTTAGCCATTAACTGTTTCTTGTAACTCCTTGTTTAGAACTCTAAAGCTGTAGGTACAAGTGCAATTTAGTTATCTTCCCTCTAATTAGAGACACGAATTCTTTTTAAAATGGGAAGAAAAGTCTAAAATTTCTGCATTTCTAATGTAAAGATCTCTGGGTTCTCTGTCTCTTATTTTAATCGGGAGTGTCAAAACAAGTTCTTTGAGCTTAAGTGCAATTTATTAAGAATGAGCGTTTTTCTCCCTCGAAGTTTCTTCAATCTGCTCTAGTTCTTTCTAAACTTCAGCAGAAAATCTCAGCTGGGAAGGGAGAAGCGCTGAAGAAAAGGATCTCTTCAGAGCAAATGGGAGAAAAGAAAACTAGTTCTCACCTTTTGAATGCTGCCAGCTTCTCCAGATCTTCCTCATCGCTGAACTTTGGGTCACAGAGAAATGCTTTATTGATCTCCTCCAGACTTCATATAGATATGTCAGTAATACTTCATTTTTCATTTTATGTGCACCAAAGTGAGCTAAGGACTCTGATTAGAATATCCCTAGGTATCAGACTTATGAGAGTATGTTTTCAATAAGTAAGCTAACAATAGGATTTTGTAGGTTAGAAAAACACTAACATGACAAAAAACACTGAAATGAAACTTCAATGAATAATCTTGCACAAGCTCATGCTACTTATTTCTGTTCTCCTTCTAAAGACTTGGGGGTTTTCTAGGAGACCCAGACACTGACACCCCCCCCCACCCCCCACCCCCCCCCCCAAAAAAAAAAAAAAGTCTGTATTGGGCTACCAGAAACACTGTATGAGTGCTGTGCATCTGTTTCTCATGATTTTGCGTAGAGCAGGGTCACGAAAACTTTCGAAGTATGAGAGTGGATGCAGCAGATGTATGCATTCTGGACTTGATGCTTCCTAGCTTAGAACACTCTTAAATGGAAAAGGTCAGCTCATAGTAGTGGAGAACTTTCATCTCGCACTGACACTTCCAATGGACTTCTCAGGTGTTTTGAAATGGTCCTAGTTGGATTTGTGGTGCATTACATATTCATATAATGCTTTTGAACACAGACAACAGATTTGCAAGCTTCAGCTGCTTTGTCTGCTTTTGTTCCTTTAACTTGCAAAAACAGTTGGCTGTTCAGCAATTGTAAAAGACATTGCACAGAGCCAAATTCTGTTCCATTCAATATTCTATTCCATCATCTTTGTAATATGTAGTAATGAACATGCAACAGTTCACTTCTTTTACAGTGATCTGCTGCTAGGATCTTGTAAGTAGTAGCATTAACAAAGTACTAACACTAAGAAAATGTTTGAAAACAGTAAATAAGCATTTGGGCAACAGATTATGGTTACAGCACTTGAAGGAGACAATGAAAATGTTTTTACAGTTATATTCCCTAGTTAAATTCTTTCTATGTTATTTTGGTGTATTTGGCTAAGTAAAATGATCCAATATCCAGAGCTGCTTTCTCTTCTGACAGAAAGCCATGTTTAAAGTCATCAAGCAATATTTCCCCTCTCAACATGAGCTACGTCTTTGCTCATAGTGGGAGGTACTAGAGATTCCTAATCCGTCCAGAGTGAAACAACAGTTTGAGTCATCATCAGCAGAGGGATATCAGATCATATATCTTTGCTTGACAAGAGGTGGCAATTTAATCTGACAAGTTTCCTGCCAATGAGGACAGCTTTAGGAGTTCAGCTGCCTTGACAGAGATTTGACATATCATTGAGGGATGTTGTGCAGAAGCCTGACAATAAACTTGATCTTGCTAATGCAGTTTAGGATTGCAGTAAAAATTTATTAGAAATCAGAGACTGTAAAATTACTGTTTTCTTCCAGAAATGTTTCTCTTTCCCTTCTGAATATATATGGGATGTTTAATGCACAGTACATGTTTAAAAGCTTGTTTCCTGATGATGTAAAACAAATCTATTACATGCCACATGAATTGGTAAGGGATTCAATTAAATGCATGTAAGAATAAAAATGTCCACTTGTAAACCTGTTTTGTCAAGGTATTTCTTTATGTTGCTGCCTTAAGAGGATTTGGAGATGTTATCAACACAGGAACAGTCTGATTCTCTATCTTTAGAGGTAGGTGAGATCTTGGATATTTCAAATGTAGGACAGACCTGCACTGTCTCCCTTCCTGAATTGAAGAGCAGCCCTCTTGAGCTAAAACGGCATCTGAATGCTGAATTGCTATGTACCTTTTAGGAACTGTATTTATTTGGCTGCAGAGGCACCTAAGTGGCTTGTTGTTTTCAGTGACATGCAAATCCCTCTTTGAAGTATGGAGAGCCCATGCAATTGCTTACTAGGTTACTGCGGGTCCTGGAGCTGAGCTTGCAGTCAGCTTCTTGGCAAGGCTGGTTTTTAAGTGCTCTTTTAACTCTGGCTGCAATCTAAACACAGTTAAAATCTTGGATTTGTTTCACTAAATAAAGCATTCCAATGTGAAGTGAAATCAAAAGCTATTTAACATGCAAATGAGGCATTCAAGTTTGATCTGGGGATTTTTTTTGGAGGTGTTTAAGATGGGATGTTCATTATCCCAAATGATGCAACAGCTCTCATGGCAGTTCAGCACTTTAGGATGTGTTGACAAATGCCATCTGGAAGGATATTAGTTATGCTTTCACAGAATTTGTGAATGAACTTCAGACTGTGAGGTGTTTTTTTTTTTTTTTTAAAAAAAAAAAGTTAAGAAAACTATGAAGAATGTGCAGAGGTTCTTTTCAAGAAGTGTTCTAGGACATAAATTGGAGCCTTCTTGAATTGTTTCTCCATTAGCTCTTGAGAACTCTTGATTAAAGAAGCAGGTCTGGGTAGTGCACTTCTCTGTGGATTTCCCTTTAACCGTCTACCTAGACAGTTGTCTAGTTCTTTAAATTTCATGACAGAAAACAGTATGGTAGCTTGAAAATATCATTCAATGGCAACAGATGAATCATCATCATCTTTTCTTGCCATACTCTTCACGAATCTAGCTGAGGTGGATGTGTTGGCTGGACAGTTTATAATTGTGTTTGCACAGGTTTTTGTAGTTGTTCATCATAATGTGGGCCACTGTAGTGTAACCTGCCAGGCAGCTCAGCAGCACACGGCTGCTCACTCACTCTTCCACAGGTGGGATGAGGGAGGGAATAGGTAGAAGTGGGAGAACTCAACATGGGTTGAGATGAAGGTAGCTTATGAAGTGTTCAGGCAAACCTGAACCACGCTTCCATTTGCTGCTTCTCATCAGAGGCAGGTGTTCAGCCCCTCCCAGGAGAGTGAAACTCAGCATTCACAAGGGTTTATTGTGAAAATAAATGCTATCAATTCCAATGTCACCTCTTCATCCATACTTCCAAGTTTACTTGCTGAGCATGGAGCTGTATGGTGTGGGTTATCCCTTTGGTAAGCCCGGGTCAGCTGTCCTGGCTGTGTCCCCTCCCAGCTCCCTGTGCACCGCCAGCCCCCACTAGCAGGCAAAACAGGGAGCAGAAATGTCCTTGGCTCTGTGAGAGTGCTGCTCAGCAACAACTAACATGTCAGTGTGCTTCCTATACTGTTTTCAGCACAAATCCCAAATGAGGCATTGTAAGTGCTGCTGGGAGGAAAATTCTGTCTATCCCAGACAGAACCATGACAGTCATAATGCCAGAATTCTATGTCTTCTTTCTAATGATTACATTTAGTTGAAAGGGGAGAAAACTAAATGACAGTTTCTGTTCAGGTATACAGGAATACCTGGTGTATATGAAGTCTGGGAAAATCCAAGAGGAGTATGAAGCTGATTTAGCTTGTTGCATTGCATCCCTTTTGTTCTGTTAGTACAGAGAATATACTGACCTCAGAAGCTAATGAAAAGCTTAAGATGCCTTCAGAGAGTCTTTACAATGCCTTTCAAATGCATTAAAACTAATTAGAAAACAGAAATCAATCAGCCTGACACAGTGGCCGAAGTAAGTCAGGGAGAGTGTAAGAGTGAGCTGTTCTCAGCCTGAACCTCCTTGTTCAGGGTTTTCTTTGAACTTAATTTTGCTCTTGACAAAGACTGTGTGTAGCTGTAATCTCTCACTAGTTAAGCACTTAAGTAATCCTTTTAGCATATTCCTGGCATGTGCTGACATTGCTATTCTAGTCATATTTTAATTTGGTACGCTTCATGGCCACTGAAAGCAAATCTAGACAACTGGAATTTCACTGGGAAAGAGTCTTGAATGGGAATTCTATTGGCTAGGGTAGTTACTGTTTGTGATGGGCAACCGTTTTAATGTCAAAATTCCTTAGATACTAATACTCTGTAAATTATATGGGAACTTGAGATGTACTTAATTTTATGACGTTAAGCTTTATGGCATTCCCTCTCCCCCCATCTCCTAAGATAGATACTTCCATGATTTAACAATGCGGAAAGCAACAAAGAGCAATGAGTGAGCTTTGTTCAATGCTAAGCTGTGCTAGATGGGATTGGTATTTTGACAGTGAACGAGAATACCCTGTTTTGTGTGTAGTGTAACCAGTAGAACGTGCTCTTAGTAGATGATATTTTAAAAAGAATAAAATGCAGGTTATGCTTTTTAACTGAATATTGTTAAAATACAAATATTTAAATTGTCACAGACATTGGTTTTTTTTGTAAGTCAAAAGGGTGTTTCTAACAAGTTGGTGGGTGACAGGTAAGGGAATGCTTATTCCAGTGGACAGGGAGGGTGGAGAGTGGCCTCCTGTGTGACAAATCTTGTGGTCACCTGTATGCGTGTGTCTGTGGTTCAGCATGTTTGTGGAGCTTGGTCGTCTCATCCCGGGTCTTCAGTCACTCCCCTACTAGAGGGGGCCAGTGAGTTGCAGCAAGAGCAGGTTATCCAGAGAAGCACTCAGAAGTGCCTTGCTCAAAGTGTCTTATCCACCTTTTCGCTCTTTATTTGTTTGTCTCCCCTGCTGCTTCAAGGGGATCAGCTGCATGTTGCCAATTAGGCTCATCAGCATTGTCAATAACAGATGCGGAGCTCCTAGTAATCTCCCCCCTCCTTGTTAGTGGACTGTAAGGGCTTCTGGCTGTTTGTGATGAGACTTAACCCTTATCCCCCTACAGGGAGCCAAGCCACTCTGTCAAAGACCAGGAGTAAGGTTTTGCTTGTTCTGTATTGTAAGGGCTCCTTTCTGCCATCATAGCCCCAGTGGGTTTGATTAGACTCTGTTTTTAGCTATAGATGTCAGCTTGTGGGAAAACATAATTAATTTCAACACAGATCAATATGGAAAGGATATTTTAAGAACTCAGCTTCAAGCTAAAGGTAATAGCACACACTTTTATTACCTGTCAAGCAGATCACTTGGGCATGTCTTGCATGCAAGCTGCAAGCAAAACTTTTGTTACCAGCCAGCATGCCGTTACAGGATAAGTCTGTAAGCATGTTCATTAGACAGCATGTTCAAAGACTCTCAGCTCTTGCAGTCATACTGTCATATTTGCTAAGGGCAACCCCTCAATGCATGCTCTTTATTTATTCCTGTATGAGGCACCTTCAGTGCTGTGGCTACTTTCCTCTTCCCAAGGGAGCGATTCAATTCAGGGGGATTGTAACACTTAGTGACTTCTGCAACCAAGTGGAAATCAAACCAACCTAGGCTAATTTTTTTCTCCTGTAAAAATCTGTCTTGCAGGGTACACCTTTTCTTGACAATTATTAAATATGAATGTGTTTTGGCATTATGTTGTGGTAAGGGGGAGGGAGTAGTCTGAATGTACTGAATGCCTGTGGTTGAATAAGGAATCTGCATGTTTATTTCCTCCCTGTTAATTTGGAGTGGGGGTAGGTCTCAGCACAGCAACACTTGTAGTTCATGAGGAAACTTGGAGGCTTGCAGTGATACTGAGTCTGGATGATTGTATAATTGCTAATGGTCTTAAGATGTTTAGTGTCTGGAGTTGATCATTTGTAGGTGAACTCCACAGTATGAGACATCAGGATTTTTGTACATGACTGTGAACCCTAGAAACTGTAAAACTAACAGGTAAACAGAATCTCAGTGTTGGAGCAATTTGCTGGTTTCTCAACAGCAGATGGTGACAGGGTAGCACTTGTGGGCTTTTGAATCCAGGTGCCAGTGGCAACAAGCCAAGAACACTGGGAAGTGTAGCACAGAATTGAAATTTAAGTACTGTCTCTACGTATCTTTGTTTCTTTCTTAATTTAGAAATGAGTATAAGGAAGGCTGAAAGACTATTGCTAGTGGTAGCGCTTTCTGTATAGGTTTAGAAAAACACATACTGATCTGAAATGAGTAAGAACGCTTGATGATCTGAAACACAGCTTTGCGTAAGGGCCCTCAATGCATTTAACTATTAAGATTATGTGTGTCTGGGGATCCTTTAGAAACTGAAGTAAGAATAAAACAAAGCACTTTGATGCATTTTTATTGATCCCTGCTTCGTTTCTTTGAAGCTGAACAGAACAACTGAAGTTTTTGTTCCGCTCAAAGTTGGAGTAGAAATGTAAGTATCGATAACAGATGTTCTTCACAACGCCATGGCTGATGGGTTATTGATTCATAATGAAGTTTTAATCCTCTGCATATTGAGTAAATTATGAAGCTACTATGCTGACATCACTGCATTTCATCTCATTTGTCATTAGCAAGTTGTGAATTATTTAACTTCGATGCTTTGTCAGCAATGTTTTGAAATTAGATTTGCAGAAATTACCATGTACAACAACTTTTAAAAATGAGTTAGAAATCACTTGAAATGAACTGTTATCAATTGGCATCTGCTTAGTAGTTAGTGTTTAAATTATGAGTCTCTAGGCCTTTTCTAGGTAAAATAGGTAACTCTTTAAAAAGAAGCTTTTTTTTTCAGTACGAGTATGTTATGAGTGATGCTTTTTTTTCATGTTTGCTATGATGAATCCATTGGGACCCACCTAGTATAAGCATTTTGTAGGGAAATGCGCACAGGTGAGTGTGCAGGTCTGCATATGCAGCTCTGGGGGTGGGTAGCACAAAGGAGTTTCTTAAAGATGTGCAATAAAAACAAAAACCAAGTGGCCTCTGTATCTGGATTGATCAGTTGCACTTACCATATTCCAAGATCATACCCTTGCCTAAATTAAGACTAAATCTCAGTTGTTGCATGGCCCTAGATATTATTTGTACTCTGTACGTTTGGAAACTGGATTTTCGATTACTCTGCTACCAGTTCCTGAATTTTACATTTTTGTGTTTCCCATGGCAACAGATTTCCTTGTGACTGAGCAAGTATCATTTTCCTGCTTTGGATGTTAGCAGTGTCAGACTGTTCTAAGGTCTGAATGCATAGCCTCACACAAAAGGCTGGTGAGACATAATTTATAAAGAATTATCTCTGATTCTTAGTGGTATTAAAAATAAAACAAAACAAAAAAAAAACAAAACCAACAGAACTGAATCTACGATTTAATCTACAGGTTAATTTATGATTTATTATCCGTATACTGCATGTACGTGTTGCAGGCTTTGATAAGACTTTATTTGAAGTAAAATGCCTTTACTTAATGCTTCAAATCAGAACCCTTGTGAAATGTTGAGCCAATGGTTCAGTTTGGCTGTTTGATTCTTGGTTTTATGCTTGGTTTGAAGTTACTTCCCTCATGCTTGGGAATGATTATATTAATTATAGAATATATGCCACCATTCTTATCTCTTAATAGAAATATCCATTGTTGTTTTGACATTTATAGGTGACTTCTGTGGAAAGGTCACCCTTTTCCCCAATTAATTCCGTTATGAGAAAAGCTTAGCTATGCCCACTAATGCTGTCCTGATCTAATAAAGTTTTTTCCCCTAGAGCTAAATTCTCAAACATGAGCACATACAACTGAAAGAGTAAAAAGCTGTCTCCCGAAAGACATGCTGATGGAAATACATTGTAGTGATGAATTCATCTCTACTTTTCCAGAGTTGTTTCATTATGTATAATAATCTCCCAGGCAAGAAGGTTAAGAAGTTACTCTGCTTGCAGCAACTTGAAGCATCCAAACCAAAGGATGGATGCTAAGGCTGAAAGAAATGTCTCCTAATCAGCAAGCAGTTAGAAAATACAAACATAGCACTTGCTTTCCATGGATTTCTGCCTTGATGGAAAATTACCTATTATTTTTTTTTTTAATGAACTCCTTATTTCTGTGATACTTCAGTTCTGAAATACTGTTATAAATAATAACTTTTATTGATCTTTGTCTACATCTGAGCCAAGTTCTAGTTCATTTGTAAGTGACATGATTTGCCAAGCTGCTCTGTTCTGAAAAAGCCATAGATGCGAGCTGAGCTCTTTATGTGCATTGAAATGAAGGTAGATAAAGTGGAGGAAAAAAAGTGAAGTTAAATTTTATTCTTAATAGATGGAAGAAACAGTTCTAATGAAGAGCTGGAACCATGTAATGATTAAATCCCTAGAAGGTACTGTGGTATTGTAGGACACTGGTTGACTATGGATTGCTGGCAATATATATATATTTTTTTGTGTGGTTTTCAAGCACTGAATGCTGCTTTAAGGGCTTTACAACTTGACCATTCAGCCACTTGATTTTTATCTTGTAATATCTTCTGCAGTTGTTAACTGAGCTTATGTATGTTGAAAGTGCCATTTTATAGCAGAGCTCCATTCTGAAAATGTGAGCAGTTTCTTCTTTGTGTTGTTCTGCCTTTATTCTCTCTTCTAATGTAGAGATTAGAAATCAATGACTTGGGCTACATTTGAGTTCCAGGATATTTCCCCAGTTTTCAGAGGGATGTACTGTATTTCTGTGATAAGTAACATGAAAATGCATTTGCTTAATGTATTACTTTCTGAGGAGTTTAATGTTTGTGGTTTTTTTTTTTTTTTTTTATCCTTGACCTGCAGCTCCATTTTTTTAAAACCTGTATTACCTTTACCTTCTAACACACAATAAACAGAGAGCAGATTGGGTATTTGTTAAGTGATATTGCTTAAATAACTGCTGATATCTTAATTCAGCCCTTTGGGTAGAAATAAGCTACACACCTTTGTTAATTCCGTTAAATCATTAGAAGTAAAACCTGATTGGAAGGTGCTTAGTTGAGTTCAGTATTCCAAATGGTACGGCCACTAAGATGCACACGGGTGTTTGAGATGCTTTTTTTGACACTATCCTTGGTAAAGTAAATACCATCATTTTTTTGACTGGATCCCACATCTTTGTGATGCATCTGGTTTCCTTTTGAAATGGAAAGTAACAGTTTTAATTTAGCAAGTCACTGTTCAGGCTTGGATTTGCCCAGGACTACAGGACTAAAATATATCCTCCTGTAACACTGTTCATTTCTAAAACTCAGTGTTCATGTTGCTCAATTTAGTGTACTTATAAATTTTCCCTTTTAACTGCTTCAGAGTAATTGTGTCATGCTGCCTTCTTACTTATGCTGACTGGTCCTGTCTTGTGCTCTTCTTGCATAGGTAAAAGAAATAACTCAGCTAAATCAGAATCTATGCAACTACATTTTTATGAGACTGTGGAGCAATTTTGCAGAACTGTCAGGCATTCAGTGTCCACCTAGATCCTCCTAACATGTAATTAAATGGAAGTATGAAACTTGAAACCTGTGTCTGAAAATGTGTCTTAAAACCCCGCTTGCTGGAGTAAGTGGACAGTACTTGATAATATTGGATTTCAGATGTGCAGAGTGGATGATTATGCAACATGGCTAAGATGAATTTTAAGTGCTCCGAAATGCCCATTATTCTTCTAAGATTTAGTTAATTTGATATTCCTTATGTTTTATCCTCAAAGAAATCCACCAAAAGTAGATACCTGTCAAGCAGTGATCACAGCCAGCATTTGAAGAATATGATTTTGCAAGGGGGAACTAGGGCTGGGTGTAGGCAGCACTGACCAGCTCATACAGTTGCAAAGCGCTTATTAATCAGAAGGCAAACAGGGAAGCACATCTGTTCAATTGATCTTTGTTAGTAGATATTAATAGCTATCAAGAAAGAATAAAACGTGAATATGGCACAACAACGCACCTCAACTTTATTTCTAGATAACATTGTAGGAGAAAGGCATAATATAGATAAGGCATCGCAATAAGAAAAAGATGAAAATCTTTGTTTAATAGGGGTGTTTTTCATCATATATTGAAGTCTCAGAATTTACTATCGTAAATCTTAGTTAGAAAAGAAGGATATTTCCTTTGCAGGTGTTTTGATCAGATTTGTGCAAAATTGCAGAAGTGTGAAGAAACCTGGCTGAAAGAACAGAAGTATGAAACGTGTTGTCATCATTCTGTTGTTCATTATTTCCTGGAGCAACCTTAAATTAGCATCCTTATGAAAACCCAAATCTGACATGCAACAAGAAAGACATCTACATCAGCAAACACTTGGAATTATTTTGGCATAAAATTTCATAGAATGGTTCCTGAACTTACCCGATTGTGTTAAAGATATTCAAAATCCATCTTTGTATTTCTCTTAGTCACCTTCTTAGATACAAAGGGAAGCAGTCTGTCTGTGCTGCTTTTTGTGTGTGCGATTTGTCCTCTACAAGTAGGTGGAAAATCCTTTCTGTTTCAGTGACGCTGTTGTATGGCAGAGCCCAGCTTGCTTTGATTTTCCGAACTGGAATCGTGTGGAATCTGGTAGTTGATAATAAAAGAAATTCTTAAAAGCACTGATGTGAAATTGCTGAGTCCCAAGGACTTCATTGTCCACTACCCAGAGGATGGCTGCAGAATGCTTTTGGGGTAATAAAGGAGTGTTAACAGTTTTAATGTTCAAATGTGTTGGATTTTGCTTATGCAAAAGGATTTGGCCACACCAAAACTCTTTGCTTGTGAGTTCGAAAGTAGAAGCTTTTATTATGTCTTTCAAACTTCATGCAAAGTATTCCAGGTATCTTGTACTTTCGTTACATATGCATGAATGAAGATTTTGAACTTTTTTGTTCTTTTTTTCCACTAATCCTCAATGATTTCAGAAATACACCCTTAAGAATGTCCAGCTAGTTACAAAAACTAGAAGCTACCATTTGCTATTTCTTACGCTTCCACGCACCTTTCTTCACCTCTTAAATACAGAGCACTTCTTTTCAAGGAGCAGCAAGCTTTACAGTGTTTTCCACCAGTTATTTTAGTGTTACCATAAAAATTGCTTTCCTCTTGCACCTATAAAAGTCATAATTTGCTGTAAGCTCAGTGGAGCTGTTTGTAATATTATTTTAGGTTTAGTTTTTTGTCACAGGCCCAATGGGCAGATTTACTGAGGAAAATGAGTCTGCAGGTTCAATGGAAATAAGCTTTTTGGGTTTGAAGAAGAAAAGGAGTTACAGTAACTTAGAAGCAACTTAATCCTGTGTGTCTTTGCTTATAGTGAGGCTTTCTTATGACTTAGCAAAGGTATTCATGAGGAATGCTCTTTGAGGTGACTGCAGATCTACAAAGTGATCAGGCCTTGATGTTTGAGAGGAAACAGCTCTAACACAGTAATCAGAAATACAAACTGGGTTGTTCTGTTGTACATGGCAAGGTAAAACTCATTTTCTACGTCAGTTCTTCGTTGCTTAAGCTTCACATCTAAATCTCAAATATGTGGGCATTTTATTTACTGATTAGCTTTGTGTTTGCCTGCTGACTGTGAATTGTGGACATCTGTTGTTGCTAATCTTAGGAGGATGTAATCTGAAAGGGTTTTATTTCTTTTATTTACGGCATTTGCAGCTTTTCCTTAGTGGTAACAAAGCCATTTTTTGAAGCTCTTTCTGGTTCTCAAAGTTATAGATTAAGACCTACCCTTTAAATCCTAGTCAAACTACAAGGTTTGTTTTTAAGTTCATTTTTTGTTTTTCCACTGGCAAGAAAAGTTTCTATTGTGATTGAGTAAGCTAAGTTTGTGTATTGACTTAAGAAATTGTGAGGCAGGGGGAAGAGGAAGGAACACAATTTGAGTTCCATTCAAAAATCATAATTCCATTTTAAGAACATGTGTTGAATGGAATAGGAATGTAAAATGCTACATGCTGTGTTTGTAATAATTCAGTTCCCAAAGTGGGCAGGGAGCTCATTCAGGATTCCTGCTTGCTGCTGCTGCTGGTCTCTCTGGAATGGGAGAAGCAGCAGCTACAATTCAACCTACTTGCAGTGCCCATATTTGAAAATATATGCAATAATAGCTTCTTGTGGTTAGTGCAAGTTAGGTCTAGCTGGATCTTGTCACTAATGAAAGTAACCTCTCAGTAATTGCTATCTCAGCTGTGAAGCTGGTTCTGTGCTCTGACAGTCAGCTTCTTGGATCCCCTTAGATGACAAGGAGTCATCATGGGGGAAGCTGAAGATGGCTTTTATTCATTCCTGTTACTGTAATAGCCCAGTCCTAAATGAACTGCTCTCATATGCAGCATTAACTGTGTGCCTGAACCTGCTTGGCCTGAAAATTGGGAAGTCCTTTGAGATTGCAAAGAACGCTGGGAAATAGGTAGCTATTATATTTACACAATTGTAACTGTCTTCATATTATCTTGCTGTTCAGCTCTTCTAAGACCATATCTGCATGCCCAGCTCTTCCCAGTGCTACTTGCTTGGAGACTACTAAATCATACAAAATTAATTTATTGCTTGGGGTATTTGCTTGGCCTAATCTAGGGCATCTGGTTTGAAAAACCAAGTAAGGAGCCTCAACTTCCCGTTAGAAAAAGGAGCCTGAGGAAGGCTACTCCTTTCACTTAATGGCATGATTAACCACGTGCTCCTGCTAGCCTTCAATGGGATCCCAGTAAGGCTACTTTCACTTCTAGGTAAATTAAGCACTTAAAAGAATGAGTGGTGCAGTCTCTATATTTTTACTTTCTAAAAATCTCTTTTAAAGGACTGAAGAGCATTTTTTCCTAATAACCCCCATTACTCACCATTTGTTCGAAAGGCAACACGTATTCCCCCAAATCAATACCTATCTGCCTGTGTTTTTGAGCCCTCTCGGAGGCCTGGTCTCAGAGCTCACTAAATCTCAGCCCTTTCTGGGCTGTGTCTCATTTAATACTGCTGGACTCTATCTTCAGACACTGGGTTTTCTGCTTGAATTAACCCAAGGCCTCCTGTCAGGTTTGCTGCTTGCTTATTGCCCTTTACTGTGCTTCTCTGTTCCTAGGCTTTATGGCTGACTTGTCATCAGTAGGATTTCTGCTGCTGTAGAACTGATTTGATGGAGCTCCAACTAAAAATAGTCACTGATTATGGGAAGGGGAGACTGAGTTTTATTATGTTTTTCTAGTACCTCTGAAGAAAAATAAAAATATTTCCCTTTCCTACTGTAGAACACGGGACCAGTGTGAGCACTGAAGGGCTCATGTGCCACCAGGCTGAGCTGTGCTCATGTTTGTGTTAGCATGCCTGCTGTCCCTGTACTAGGGTGCCTATCCAGTTCTGTGACTGTAGCGTCTGCAGTCTGAGAGCAGTAGCTGTTTGGAAGGGCAGGTGTCTGGCTCCATGAGCAGATGTTTCTGTATCTAGATGCTGTTTGTCATTATAATGAGTTGGCTCCTTACCATCTCATCTCCAAATGCCCTTAATGTGCTCATAACCACCAGTCCCCATGCTGTAGCCACAGACTGATTTATGGGTTCCTGTCTTGCTGACCACCTTGCTGAAGCTTCTTGTGTGCTGTTTGAAATGTTTTGTGTGGTTTTTGCTGTCTAGATAGTCTCAAGATTATAGTTGCCAAATACGGACTTCTGCCTCTGAGTGAAAGCCTTCACACCCAACATATCCCAATCCATTTCTGTATTGGATAACTTGTCCAAAAATAAATTTTATGACTATCAGTATGAAACAGTTCCTGAAGCTGTGGGAGAGAGACTGATTGCCGTATATAAAGCTGGCTTTGTTTTCTAACAAATGCTTCTTTGTAAATAAGCAAGAAGATAAGAGTTCAGGTAACAGTCCATTTACTCAGCTCTGCAGTATAAATAGCTGGCACATGTATCATTTGAATTCTATTTGACCTTGATTCATTGGACCTTCTTCGAGAGGGGATTTGTCTGACTGCCGGCGGACACAGGAGACTGGATCTTTTCATTAGGTGGACTGAGGAAGTGGTTCTGATGGTTTGGAACGGAGACGGGAAAGAAAGACATACAATGCATATTATGACTGATGTACAGCTGTACCTTGTCTCTGCTCTGAAGCTGGCACTGATTTTGAGACTGCTTGTGACTGCTCCAGCTCTGTCATTTAGGCTTTGAAGATGACTGTTCATTTTCCATAAGTTTTTATAAACTGTATGTTACAAAACTTGGACTCAGGCATTTGTAAAAGTTTATTTTACAAATTTGTGCTTGAATAATGCTTTCCACTCCAGCTGGTGTAAAAATAAGCTTCTAAATACGCCTTCAGCTTTTTGATGCTGAAGAAAAAATGGCTTCAGTATGAACATTGTTAGGAGTTGTAACTTCTGATGATATTAGTGGTCAGTTTCTCAGTTCTTTCCCTACCTGTTTTTTTTTTTTTTTCTAGTGATAATCCCACAGAGGGAGGCTGCTGTATGAACGACACTCATTTTTTACTTAAAAACAGGAATACTGACTTTTCTATGCTGAGTATCTTCAATGTTAGCAAAGCTGCTGCAAACAACATATTTTGGAAGGAGAGTGTTATTCTAGCTAGGTGAGGATGAAGATCCAGCTCCTGAGTGCTCAGTGCTGGCTTGTGCTGGCCCTGTGCGGTCTCTTTGCAGGATGTGTGCTGTGGGGATGTGCTTCTGTTGGCAGCAGTACCCCGGGGAGGTGCCATGGGACAGGGCTGAAGCAGCACACTCACTGCCACAGCAAATCTAATAAATGCAGAATTGTACCATGAAATATTCTGTCAGATAGGTTGATATTTAGGCTTCCTTGTGGTGCTACTGAATAGAACTTTAGAGAAGTAATTTTGATGTGCAATGCTGCTTGACCGATTGCCACATTGATAACGTGGGTCTATAATCTGAAAGAAGTGCTTTATTTTTATGACACTGTTTCTAAATAGTACCAAGAAAACCTGCTTGGAAAAAGGAAAAGTGACTGGGATCACTTAGACTGGTCAGTATATTTTCCCCTCTTGCAGATTTTTAAAGCTACTCAGCATCCTCCAGCCTCTGTCCTGGATAATGAGGAACACAACTTGCCCAGGCAGTACAATCTGTTACAGTGAAAAGCATATGTACATCGCATGCTACCTCTGATAATTTCAAGTGAGATGTGAGACTTCTCACAATATGGCTTTTCAGTATAGATTCAATATTTATGTTTCATGAAATTTCTGCAAAATTCAATTTCAGTTTTGAACTGAGACATTAATGTTAACAATTTCTTGTTAAACAGTAGAAGTACATCGACCTGTTTGTCAATAACAATGCATTGCTTGCTAAAGAGTTTTGTATCATTGGCACATTATATTCAGTAAGACCTGAAGTAGATCTGCAAGCAGTTAAATCTGTGCTCTAGGAAAAGGCTTAGACTTGCAGAATGAGACCAATTAAAACAACTTCAATTGACTTCTCCAGTCAGTATGGCAAACAGAATAGGTTTGAGGACAGAGGAGAAAGAAGTACCACTGTGTTGCAGTGAAGCTTAGTGATTCTCCAGCAAATTGAATCGTTGTGTGTACATATAGCCACAGCTATGTGCTTGCTGGGAATAATTCTCTAAGATATTACAGTTAATTCTGGCAGGTTGTTAGCAAGGACTTCGTGCCCAAGGGAAGCTTGTGGGCATCTTGTTTAACTGAATGTGAGGAAAATAAATGTGTGTGGGGAAAAAATAGGTTTAGTTTTACCTTTAAGTAAATAGATAATGACGAGAATTAGTTTGTGTACTATACATGTTTCTGACTATGTAACGTGTGCAAACTTCTTGCCAAGCTCCCAGCTCATCAGACAGATGGAAGGTAACAATGATAGTACTCTAACAGGGTGCATGTAACTCAAAATTCAGTTTGTTTTTAATAAGTAGAGAAATGAAATTTTACCATTTAAAAAAGAAAACAAAAAAAACCCAACAAAATACTTCTGGATTCTCTGTCCAGGAAAAGGAGAATCAATTCTTATAGAGTAACAAAAAGCATCTGGATAAACTGTTGTCAAACATGAACTGATTAAGCTATCTGATAGCTGTTCATATAGTTTGGATGCAGTGACATAAAAGATTGGGTTTTAAATGGCTCCAGGGTCAGGTAATCTGATAGAATATGTCCAGCATGCCAAGACATTGCTGTGAACATGTGCTTTCCCATCTTCAGGAAAATGTTCCATCTCTTGACTGTGCATCTTGTGTTTAAATGAGTAACTTCTCATGTTTTCCCTCTAACCACATTCCTTTTCTGCATTCACCACTCCTTGTGGGTATCTTAATACACATATCAGGGTGATGAAGGTGGTTCAATTAGGTTTTATGTTTTGATAGTGGCAAAAACCTTCTGTTTTAACTTGAAGTGGAAATGAGGCAAAGATGTGATAATTGCACAAGTCCAGAGAAGGTGACAGTGAAGCATCTGGCCATTAACCTGTTTTCTCAGAAATCTGCAACTACTTCACATTCCTGTAGGTGTGTGTGTGCACTGTCGGTGAAGTTAAACAGTACCATTCAATGTATATTTAAACTATTTGTATATATCACTGTGCATTTCAACTGAACACTCTATACTTTTATTTATCATTGATTCCTTATTTGGCTCTCTACAGAAATTCTTCTGGAGATATTTTAAGGCTTGAAAGAGGAAAATATCTATTGTAATTTTGTCTTGTTTAAATGCTTTTTCCCTTTTTTTTTTTTTCCTGCCTGTTTTGCAATTGTGCTAATTCTAAGTTGTGAAAGCTTAACAACAAACAAAAGGGATGCTGGGGGATGAGGAAAACAAATCTTGTTGCTGCTATAAATTGGTATCTAAATTTGATTTATCCTTGCTTTGCTAGTTATGGGTGTGGTGGTATATAGCCTACACATTAAGTAGTGTGCAAGTAGGAAGTATCTTATTTCTTGTGGAAGTGGCTTAAGCTTTCTTTTTTTCTGTACAGTTTTTTCTGGAAGTGATGTAAGTCTTAATAGACAAGACCAGGATGGAGTGATGCAGTCACACATCAGTGAGTTTGCTGCAGATGTCTGTGGAGAAACCAATTCATGAAATGGGGTCATAACTTTTTTTTTTATTGTCCTGAATGTGTTGCTTGTCTGCATTACCTTAAAAATGCAAACATACCTGCATGGCTGAGTCTAGATATTCAAGTGCACATCTTTCTGTACTATAAGTATGATATGGACTGATTTGTTTCATGAAAATGACTTTGGAGAAGAAAATCCTCTGAACTTGTTTTTGAAGGACAAGTATCTCCAATGGCAAAGAATGACAAAACCGCCCTTTTACAGTAGTAATAGATAGCTGAGTAGTGAGGTTAATTATTGACCAAAGGTGTGATAACTTCAATAAACTAGTTGTCTCATTTGTGTGAACTCAATTTGGGGACACTTGGAGGATGAAGGCACCTTGAGAAAAAACTGTCCTCAGGGAAACTGTAGGTATTTATGGAAGAAGTAAGTTTCTCTGTGAAGAGCTATAAAACTGCCACAGGGCATAAACAATGCTTGAAATGCACTCAAACATACTACTCATGAATTATAAATGTTTTTGTGACCCTTTCTCAGCAATTTGGACACTGGGGTTAACTGTCATTTAGTCAGGGTTTATGACCCAATGAAAATGTGCTTGCTTTGGTCCTGCAGACCCAGAGGACCTAACAAAAGCTGAGAAAAACAATTACAGATGGAGATTTGAAGAGAAGAATGAGGGAAAATATGGGATTTCCAGCTTGTTTTATTGTTGCATTAATCCGTTAAAAATTAAATTGCTCCTTTTAAATTAAAGAACAAGAAACTACTTAAATCTATGGATTGAGAAAATGTCATCTTTGAGGTTTTCTTGTTCCTATTACAGTTTCAGGATCACAGTGTTAATTACTTTAATTCTTTTCAAAACAACCATAGCAGATCTAGCAAATCTTCTATCCCTTTATTAAAAAATAAATGTAATTCTAATGGCAAAAACCTCATTTCTATTAAGCAGCACAACTAGTGCTTAATTTTATGTGGATCTGGGAGGCCTCTGCAGGACACTGGAAGCTGATTTGGTAGCAATGATATCCACAGTAAAATGTAGTGTAGCTGAACAAAGCAAGACCTGTGCACAGACATGCAGGAATGCTACGCCAGTTAGTTGCCTTGCATGAAGCTCCTTAAAGGAATTATGTTTTCAAGACCTTAACTGGATATGTGGTCAGAGGTGCATCTTCAATATCATCAGTGTAGCTTATGCTAGAAGTATATGAAGTCCGCATCTTTATAGGCACTGACAAATACAAGGGTTTCTCCAAAAGTAATACCTCTTGTTACATTGTTTGCCCACAGCTGGAGGCAATGGTTGGTGGGATGGCAGCACAAGTTGAACTTTCCCAACAAAATTCAGTTGCATTTCACTGCTGTGTGACAGATGGCAGCAGAGGGGCAGTTGGGCAGTGTGGTGGCTGACATAGAAGTGAGTATGTAGCAAACGTGTGTCACTGAATTCCTCTGTGTGTGGAAGAAAATGGCACTTGTTGACTTTCACTGACGCTTGCTGAACATTAATGGGGACCAAGCAGTGGATGTGAGCTCAGCGAGGCAGTGGCTGGTGCATTTCACCAGTGGTGACAATAGCATTGAATCACCTCTGCTGGTGCAGATTGTTATGAGCATGGCATGCAGGGTCTTGTTTATCACTGGCAAAAACAAACCAAAACAAACAACAACAACAACACAAAACTGAAAGCCAAAAAACAGCAACAACAAAAAAGCCTGTGTTCCTACTCATGGTGACTCTGAAAAATGGTGCTTTGTAACTGAGAATTTGCTCTATCAAGTAATGTTTTTCTGCTGTCTACTGATATGAATATAAATAGGAGGCATTACTTTTGGAGAAAATTGAAAATAGATTGCTTATAATGGTATCAAAAACTGCCAAGTCAAGCCATCAGTGATTGAGGTGTATAGAAATTTGATAAATATGTAGTGGTTGTGGTCTCCATAGCGATTTGAAAATAATCTGAGGACTTGTGCATCTTGAAAAACTAACCATAGCTGGTCTGTTTCTGGCAGCTCCTTACTACCCTGTTTTGTGCTGGTGTCCTGCATGTTATCCTTGGGGAAGTAGAAGCACTTGTGATCTTGCACTGCTCTCTCTTGAAATGGAATAAGTCTTTGGCAAATCTTACTGTTATGGGGAAAGTGCTGGGATCTCAAGTACTTGTGAGACTTTTGGTACTCCAGTTGATATATGCAAATGAAGGATTTAATTTCATAAAACCCAGAACACACAACTCACTTGATAATGTTTCCATAGAAGGCACAGGTAAAAAAGCAAGAGGGAAAGGGGAAGAAGGATGCAGGAAAGGTGAATCTAAAAGCTCTTTTTTTTCCCTTTCTCTTTATCTATTTGATGTGCTGTTGCTGCTTTCCTGAGCAAACCTTATCAAAGATCCTTTTCTGTGTACTGCATGTCTCACAGAGCATTTATCAGAAAGTGACCTCTTGGATGCTCCAGAGCACTTGTCATGGCTTTCATTTCTGTACAATAATTTTTCAGGACACTCGTGTGATACGAAGTAGAAATGAATTTGAAGTAGCCAGTTAACAGGTTTTTCATTTGTTTGTTTTTTTTACACCCTGCTGGTTGTGCCAAAACAAGTGCAAGCATCTTTAGTGCTGCCTGATGTATGCGTGGTAATCAGGAAAGTTGTCTTCTTGGATATCCTGCAGTTAGTTTGAGGTTACAGATGCTTCAAAGGAAAAGGACTTGGATATTGCTTCCGTAGATTTATTCCTAGATACATCAGCCAATGCCCTTCCCTTCCCCCTGAATACAGAAATGTATTAGTTATTCAGGAAAACCGTGGAGATGAAAATTAAGGTCTGCTTTGTTCCCTTTCTGGAGTGCTTTAGAGATGGCAATGCATATTCAGATATCATGCCTGTTAAGTCTTATGCAACATGAAAAAATAAACTTAATAGCTTTTTGCAAATACTTTTTTCAGAGTTCAGCCAGGAGAAATTGTTGTTTTAATTCTGAGGGAGGCTGTTTTATTAGGTTTGACACACAGTTCACCAGAGACTTCTTATTTGGCTGATAATGATACTGGGTTTAAGTTACTGGGGTTAAGTTAAGGAAGGTGATGCCCAGCTGCTTACCATGTAGCTTGATGTTAGTGGGGCAGCTGAAAGTGGTTTTCAGTATAATGTACGTGGTTATTGTTATTGAACTTCTGATGAGGATTCATTGCTTGAGAAAATCCTGTCAGTTGCTGTAATTTTTCTTAGGAGAGAGGGAAATATTTTGCTGAGGAAGAGAAGTGTAGTGCTTTTTTTTGGTCTAATTTCTCTAAACAGTATCATAAGTGAATTTTAAACACTTGCAATTTGACTAAGCTTGGGGAAAAAAAATCGTGATGTTTTCTGTATTATGTGATCTTCACCATCTAGATTAGTTTTCTCTGCAGCTTTTCTCTCAGAATGAAGGGTTACCCTACAAAAGCACTGCTTCCCATTGAAGCAAGTAAGCAAGTAACTCCAGTGATAAATGTGATATCTATTTGAAACCTGTCTGTGCACGTGTGGAGGATAGAGCTAGACTCTGTTACAGGACATGAGGCAGTGTTGGCACAAACTGAAGTACAAGAAACTCCATTTAAATATAAATCTCTCTTATTGGGAAGCATTGGAAGAAGTTATTCAGAGTCTCTAGGATCTTCTTCGGAAGATATTCAAGATCCAGCAGGACCCACCCTTGGCCATCTGTTGAGCTGCTTCTACTCCGAGGGAGTGATGGAACTCCAGAGGTCTATTCCAACCCCAGCTATCCTATAATTCTTTATACCTTATGTGGTGTGTAGCCAATGCTTTCCTCTTCTGACATTATTTTGCTTTTTTAACTTGTATGACCTTGGAACATGGGAGAAGGTTTTGAAATAGGAAGACCATTGCACTTGATTTTTCTAGGTTTCAACTTGACTTGATGTGGGTTTGGCTCCCTGTCTCATTTTTGCCCTGATTAATAAGCACGGTAGTAAATTGTGCTGTCTGTCTTGATTTAAAGAGTAGAAAACTATTTTTGGTGTTTAGAATAAAGGATTTGGGTGAATGAGATGCTGGTTTCAATTCACATAGGAAGCATTATTAAGTGACCTACTTACTTCTATGGATACTGTGCATTTTTGCCAGCAGTGAATGACAGCCTGTGTGTCATGCTCTTTTAAAGCAAACAAACAACAGCAACAACAAAAAAACAACCTCAAAAGCCACTCCTGCAAGGATGACCCACTGTTGCTACTGCTGAAACATACCACCTGCTGCCTCACTGTGCTCACATTCAGTGTCAGGTCACCATCAATGTTCAGCAAGTATTGATGCATGTCAGTGGATGCTACTTTTTCCATATGGAAAACTCAGTTCTACACCTTTGCTCTGTCTGCACTTCCATGTCAGATTGCCCCTCTGCTGCTCTCTGTCTCACGGCAACAAAACACAATGGAACATGGGTGGGGTGGTTCAGTCTCTACCGCTGTCCTTCCAACATCTGCCTCTGACTTGATGTGCCAGCAAAATAAAGTAAGAGATGTTATGTTTGGAGCAGACCTCATAGATCTGGAGTAGACCTAGATCTGTTAGATAGTGGTTGGGTCTGAAGTGGTAGGAGATGCTTCGTGAGGCAAAATCTTCCTATAAGATGTTGAAATATTTATGTTCGAAAACAGAATAATACAAGCTAACAAGCAAATTAAATACCAGTGCTTAAAGAATAACAAAGTAATTAGGCTACAAACAGGTCACATTGAAACATGCCTGCAAATTGTTTTTTTTTTTGCAGTGAAAACAGTAATGTATGCCATGTGAATCTCCAACTACGAAGTAGCTTAAAGTGCTAATACTGGGCAGCAGTTTGTTGATGGTTATTGCACTTGAATGCACCAGTCACATTTGTCAACTAACTCCTGGTCTGTGCAGAACAAAGTGGATTTGTCACTAGACCGAAACTTTAGAGAAGTTTAGCAGCTATATGAATGCAGCTAGGTTCAGCTGAATATTGTACTGTGTGTCCTCTGATTAATTTGTCTATTCTAATTCTGTCTCATCTGGTATCTGATTTATTTAACACTGCAGGCCTGAGTTAATAACGTCCTTAGGGAATTGGACACTGTGCTGTTGTTAAACCATTTGGAGAGTAAAAAGGGGACAAGGCATCTTTTTACACTTTGGGACCTTGGTAATAAGTTGCCGTAGTCTGCATTCCTACTGTTAGCCTTAATAGGATTAGTTTTGGTATTATCAAAAGAGTAATTAACACCTGCAGATATGATCACAGATGGTATCAAAGAAAAGGAACTCAATTTTACAAAAGTGCAGCTCATATTTTTGTATCTGAAACATCAGTAGGAAATTGGCTACACATTCTGACCATCTATTTGTATTTCTAGTTGTAACTTGCTATATCATGATAAAAATAACTCAATATTAGTAATGATCACATTACAGCTCACCATGGAAGTAAACATGCTGAATGTGAGAAAGAATTCCTCTCTGGAGCTGGGGGAGCTAGCCAGTTTTGCTCTTGAACGTAGCAAGGTTTGGTAAAAATGGTGCTGCAGGAGGCAGCTGTAAACTTGAAAATGCAAGATCAGTAGCTAATGATAGCTGTGAGAGCTTCTGGGAAACATCAAATAGGAATAAGCTTTTTATGGAGCACTGAGGCAATGGAATCTGGATCCTTGGAATCTGAGTTTTTCAGAAAGAAAAAGGAGACTTTATTAGTGCACCGTCATTCTCTTTCAATTCAGTTATTCTTTCTTGAGTGGTATGTCCATCACCTAGTTAGTGCTGCTCTGTGCAAAGTATTTTGCAGTAGGTATTGAGAGCCACTGCACCTGTTTTAGGGTCCTTCTAGCAACGCACATGAGGAAAGCAGTGGTATAGCACAGTCATATGCACCTGCTGGCTATCATTAAGGTTCTTGGGCAGAACAGAGCTCAGCAGAAGCTGCAGAAATGTTTCAAAGATGATAAATCCTGTAGCATAAATTGTCTGCTATTGTGGATCAGCTGTCTCTAGTTCCTAAGCCAGTTTGGTTGTGGCTAGTGGAGAAACAATACCTTCAGAATTACTTTTGCTCTACTATTTGCATTAAGATTGTCAGCATGTTTGTAAATGACAATGACAAGAGAACTCGTTACTCTTATGGTGGGGAATCTTATCGCTTCCCTAGTGTTGAAGTCTGTATTTTCAGGAATATACCATTTAAAAACTAGTTAGAAAGGAATCCTAAAAAGAAAAACAGTTGTTGAAAGTCATGTCTAGTCTAAAGTTGTGATAAAGCAAGAGTTAAAAATTCCTGTTGTCTTTTGAGTAGAGTTATTATAAGATAATGCTTCCTTGTTTTAAATTTGTGTGAGATACTGTATTGTTTAATCATGTAATATTTCTGGTGATCCTTGAGATCAAATAATTAGAGACAAAATGCTTTCATATTCATTCAAATGATGTTAATGCATCAACCTTTAAGAAGGAAGGTTAGATATTTACAGTAGTTATAAATAAACAGTGATTCAATGACCAGAAATAAAGCCAATGTTACAGTTAAGGTCAACTTTCTTGGTAAAACCTACTGAAAACTCTTTGTATAAGGTTCCAGATTTATAAAGCAACTGACCAATCTGACCTGAACAGTTCAAGTTCGTTGTCAGCCTGCCCACTGCATTCTGTCTGTAAATGGGTGAAGGAAACAAGACTGGAAGAGTAACTTGCACTTAAGGCACAACAAAGAAGCACATGGAAGGTGGGGGAAAGATTCTGATGTACTTATCAGAGAACATAGATATTTGTGTTTGCAGGTTCATTATATTGTCATTATTTGCTGGCAATTAATAGAAAAGTGCTTTTAATCAACTGAGAGGTGAGTAGTGTGTAATTTGTCATCTGCACAGGGAGAAGTGTTGGAAAGATGAGAGCAGTATTTGAAGCAGCTGATGCTTGTCCTTCTGGCACACTTTGTATAGAGCTTCGTATTATGCTGGGGAACCCTTAAATGTTCCTCTTTAACAAGATTGTGTTTGGCATGAGGTGTGCCTGGGACCTTTGGTTGTAGAGGAGTAAATGTGCACAGGACTTGGCACCTTCTGGGTTCTATCAGGAGGAATCCTTTCATACCTTTTTGGGTCGAGGCATAGTACTGAACTTTAATTTGAGTAAAAACAATCAAGCTGTCAAAGGTTTAGGGGAGAACAGTCATGGGTTGAATAGCAAGGAAAATACATACTGTGCCCTTTTTTTCCAAATAAAACCTCTAATTCTTCAGTTCAACTTCTATTATTTCTGGTATTAATTTGTTAAATCTCTCCTTGCTGTGAATTCCACAGGGCTGTGGATGTAGCAGATGTATCACTGCCAGTGGGATGGGAAACTTGGATGCAGCCACAGCATAGCTTTCTGGATGTGCAACTTCTACCAACCCAGAATAATTTGACCCCAAATTTGTGCCCCAAAGCCTCCATATTATGCCCCTAATGGAAGAGTTGTTTTTTTTTTTTTTTTTTTTTTTTTTTTTTTTTTTTTTTTCCAACTCCTGACACTTTTATTTGCTCTGTATTAAGTCTGTTCTTCTTTTCAATGTCAGTCAGAGCAGCAGCAGAGAGCAGAGAACAAAGTGGTAGGCTTGTTGCTTGATCCTCTCTTCTAGCAACTGGGAAATGCATCTGCGCAGCTTGTGTAAGTGCTGCGTGCGCGTGCACCAGCAGTGTGGCAAAATCAATTTGGATGGAGAAAAAGTGTGGAATGTTTGTGATGATCAGTGTTCCAGGTTTAAGTGTGGCTCCCAAGACTGCTGCCTCTTGGGAATTCTAACTTTGCACTTAGTGTGGGGAATAAGTACACTTGAAGGCTAGGCCTGCCAATCATAGCCTTGTGCCACACTGAGTACCTCTGCCCCAGCATGAAGATGCAGAAAGTACACTGAGGTGCTTTAACTGATACCTTGTATTGTATCTGGGAATATATTCTTTCTATTAAGAATAGCAAGCTAGGGTGGGTTTTTGCCAGTTTGTAACCAGGCCCAGCAAATCATCTGTAGTAAATTAGCAGTGTTTTGGAATCGTTTCAAATTCTACTTGGCTTTGTATAGAGGTTATGTTTCTGTCTGCTAAAAGTATTTGAAGAAAAAGCATAATTCCATAGGAGCTACTGAAAAATGTTATTTCCTTCATCTGTAACAAATAGAGAAGTAGAAAATAATTACTTGTATCACAGTAGAGATGAACATCTTGAAGGTTCCTGAACTATAAATTTAATGAGTTGCACTGTAACTAGCTTCTAACAGCAAAGCATTTAGTTTCTTGTGGAGTTTATATACCTCTTGTTAATTAACAATAAATATTCACAGAGAAAAAAAGGCAATTAAAATGATGTCTGTTACTTCTAGAGTTCCAGATTGAGACCAGTGCCTTTCTCTTCTGGGATTCATAAGGTCTTACATCATTAAGATCAAATTAGCTGGTAGGTGGCAATAGTGATACTTCTCTGAGATACTGCTTACTTGCACTATTTCTCAGTGGTAAGAGGAAGTCAAATCTTACTCCTTTCAGTGCAGTTACCATGCAGCATAAAACATTGCTGCAGCCGTGAGTATCCTTACTTGTGTTCTCTAGCCCTGTTGTGTCCATGTTACTGGTTCTTTACAACCTGGAAACAACGTGTTCTTCCAAATAAATGGTCTCTTGCTGTAGGACAAATCCTCCATAAAATTGACATGGTAGTTCAGCTTAAATGTGGTACAGAAAATGTTATGCAACTCCAGTATAATATGCAAAACATTAAGCAGGAAAAGGAATGAAAGTATTTAACTCACAAATGTACTCTTCTTGAATAGAACAGTATGAGAAATGAGTGTTTTGCTTGATTAAAGCAAAAAATCCAAGTTGTATTGTCATCCATCCCTGTGAAAGGGCACTTCAGAACCCTTCAGTTTGTCTCTTCAGTGGGATGGGCCATGCTGTGCATGGGCACCTTGTTCAGTGCTGGCAGGTGCCAGCGATCAGGAGCTGCTCTGTGTTGTAGAAACATGCTCAGTCTTTTCTTAATAATATTCTGGACCACGCAGGATGACCTCATCTTTTCAAACTCAGTTATTTTTTGATAGTTCCATAATTATAAAATAAATGAAAGCTGTTTAGAACAACTTTTCATAATGTTAGTAATAGCAACAATGTATTCAGGGGGGGAAAGAAAAAGCCATTACCTTCTTTCACTTCAGGCTTCTGGTACAGTTTGAGGCAGAAATCTGTCTGAAGCCTAAAGTCACTGTGAGCTTCCCAGTTAAACCCCACAAGCCTTAGGCTCTGTACCCCAGTGATGTAAATATACAGACTTGGTATAACACTCTTGGTAGAACACCCATGCTGAGGTGTAGCACGTAGGCTCCTTAGGGCTGGCACTAGCTTTTGCTCTTTGTCAGTGGAGTTTCTAGTTCACTGAGCTGCAAGAGGAACTCCTGTGGACTTTGGAATTCCAGTAGTACAGTGATGTAGGGCTTCAACTTCTTAATGAAAGATCTCCTTTTCATTGTAGAATTGACACTGACTGGCCTTTTAGATTTGTGCCTCCTTCAGAGAATGAAGCTATTTCACTTTTTTTCACTTTGGAATAGCTTTTATTTCTACTTAGAGTATCTTATCAGTTTTCCTCTTTCCATGGTCAAATGCACTGTTGACTGAACTTAACAATTCATTGTGTTTAAAAATTCAGAGTAAGATTTTAAGGCAAACACTTAAGTTTCCTTCAGTAAAGAGATCGAATATTAAAATTGTAGATTTAATAGAACTGTTTTGAGATTTCTGATGTTGTTTTTAAGTTGGTGGAGGTGGGAAAGTTGAGTGTAATAAAACATTGAAGCAATGACATTTCTTGAATATATAGTACTTGTCAATATTACCGTGCAGATTTAGCATTTGCCAGAGTTCTGTGGAGGGGTAAAACAAAACAAAACAAACAAACAAAAAAAAACCAAAACAAACAAACAAAACAAACAAACAAACAAACAAAAAAACAGCAGCTCCAGAGCAAATAGAAGAGCTCGAAAGAAAATAGGAAACATTGCATTCATTGACCACTAGGGGATACTCTTGTTCAATTTATTCATTTCATCAAGGTCACTTATATAAAGATCAAAAATGTGGCACTCCGAAGTTCTTAAAGAATGGGATTTTTGAAAAAAAATTAATCTATATTCTCCTGTATATCAAATGAAACTAGACTGTTTTTCTAGTTGATAATTATTTGACGTAACGCAACCTCTTCCAGTGAGGTTTTGGATTTACTTTAGTTTCATTAGACTGAACCAATGTAAGATGGCATAAGTAACTGCATATACGGTTACCTTATTAGGCTGCCTGCATGACAGCATGCCAATTAGGACTGCTGGAGTTTGGTGTACAGTCTATAGACTGAAGTGTTTGCATTTTAAGTTTCATTTTACAGTTATTAAACTTAATAGCCAAAGTGAGGGAAAATACTTTAGCTTCTATGTATCTTCCTTGAAGGACCATTCTTATGTCATGCAGACTTCATCCTTTGCTCTATGTGCAGCATTACATAAAAATGTTTAGATTTCTTGAAAATTCTGGTTCACTTCAGGATTTTGAAAACTCAGAATGTTCAATAACTTAAATCTCTCTACAAGAATGAAATAATTTCTGAAGAATTTTCTGCTTACAAAGATTCCACCAGTGATGGTGGCAGGGTATGTGGCTTTACCCAGCTGTTTGGGAGAGATCCACTATACTTCTAGTATAGGAAACAACACTTGTAACTCTAACTTTGCTCTAATAAATTTCCAAGATCCAATCGTTTACTGACTTGAACTTTTTAATACTGTTTCTCAATTCTTGAAGTTATTGCATCTAACTCCATGAATTTGTTTACATGAGAAACAAAAGCTGCTTGATATTTTTTCAAAGGCATTATAAAGGAGGAAAATTGCTTGCAAGTACTTTAAGTTGATTTCAGTACAGCTCTACTCTGAATGTCTTAGCTTTGATCTGCTGATAGTCTGACATGGAAAAGTATTTGTCTGGTTTGATTTTTTTTTTTTTTTTTTTTTTTCCTCCACACCTAAAAATGGCATAAAATTAAGTGAGATATGTGAATAAGATTAAGTGACTATGTGAAAGCAAATGTGGAAATAAGTCAGTTCTATGGAAATCTTATGCATACCACTGTACTGTTAGGATTGGAAGAAGGACTCAGAGAATGTTCTGTAGTACACATGCTATGAAAATGCATCCTTGGAAAATAGTTTCAGGTTTTATTTATCTGCGAACTACCTGTTGAATGCTCATGCTAGTATCTTGACTTTGCCAAAGTTCAGTTGCCAGTGGGTAAAATCACAACTTCAAGCCCTTGAGGTTTTCTTCCTGTGAGTCTCAGGGCTACAGGACCCATGAATTGGATAGAGTTCTCATAATCTAGAATCGACAAGCCATTAATGACACCTCCATTCCTGTTCTGGCAGTGGTTTTGCCTCCTTCCCCGACCTGCAGAGTGTGCAGGTGCTTTCTGAAAAGCACCCAAATGAGCTATTCAGGTTGTTTTTATCATTGGCTTCTGTTGTGAGTGCTGACTCTTGGTGCTTTGTCAGTTGATACTCAAATATGAGAAAGCTGTCTTTCTGCACTGACAATGTAAAAATATATTCTTGTGCTTGCTGTGGGGAAGTGATTTTACTGAGACCATTGTGTGAAAGACTACTCATTCTAGTATTGAGGTTGGTCTGCTCATGAGATCACCGCCTTCAGATGCAGTTAGATTCCAGTCCTCTGTAAAAAGGCTATTCTGTGTCTTGACCTTTTTTGACTGTCAGAACTAAAGCTTCATTACATGATAGCTATTTTGACACCGTCCTGCCATTGCTTGCATTGCCTCATCATCTGTATTAGATTGGCACCTTTTCTGATTGCAAGTTTTTGCAGGTCCATAGGACATAGAGCTCTCTGAAGGAAGCAGCTAGAGCCAGCTGTTCCGAGACTTGGTCAAGTCAAGGAATAAAAGCTAGCAGTGATAAATTTTAATTCAAAGAAAGAGTCAAAGGATGGACTTCCAGAGAAAACACTTTTTTTTTTTTTTTTTTTTTTTTTTAAAGCATGATCTCAGTCTTCTATCAAAGCTATCTAATCCATCAATGTATTCAAACTTTGGCTGAGGGAAGATGGCAAGGCAGTAGCAGCCAAGAGTAAAGAATCAGGAAAAATATTGCTGTGACACTTAGCTAGGAGTCAGGAAAATGAACATGTGCAGCCCTGAGTGGTTAGGCACTCTGTGATGAGCAGCTGGGATGAAAGTGAAATGGCATCTGCAGTTACTGATGAATTCAGATATACCACATTATGTTCAGGATGTGACTTAGAGTCTCAAATTTGCCCTGTTTTGTTTGGGTTTGTCTGAGTTCCTGCTGCCACTGTGGGGGATGTGTCTGGCCCCTGCAGCGGGGAATGGAAGCGTCTTGCTGCATGCTTACCCTAAACCAGTAGGCTTTGGAGGAGTATTGATATCACTGTGTCAGTAGAACTTCTGGAGCTCAGGGCCGGCACTACGATTTCTGCTCACTAGCTAGCTGAAATTCTATTTTGCTAATGTAGGCAAATGTTTTCTTCTTTAGATTTTGTGTTTTAGTCTGGGGTTTATCTGTCTAACCAGAAACAAAAGTGTTGCTGCTTGCAGAGAAGTATGGAGCTTGACTTGAGAGATCTCAGTTCATGGAGGAAAAACAACCAACAAAAACAACAACAAAAAAAACCCACCTAGTTTTGCTGTCATCCTCCATAATTCAATTTCATATTGCTGTCTTCTGGTTCTCATAGGCGAGGATAAATGAGCTTTTACTACTGCCTCTGGAGGTTTTACTTTCTCATGATTTTCATGGTGCCATGTTTCTGTCACCTGTTATCCTCAAACCAATAACTGAGTAAGGTAAGACGACCAAATCACATCCTGGTGAAGAAATAAGGACTGAAGTGAAGTAAGGCTACAGTCAAAGCTTTGCTTTGTCCTGAAGCTATTTGATTACTATTTGTATATTAAGTGATCCATAAAGCTAATCAGTAGTAGAGAAGGACACCAGGTAGTGAGGGTGGCACAATAACAGTACTAGTATAAGTCTTATACAGCAAGATAGGCTCACTTCAACCTGAGATCTGTCTAACAATATTCACATGGATGGAAAACAGCTCTGAAGATGGCTGGCAATTTGCTCTTGTGAAGTGAATAGTGAATTTCTGAGTTGAGGATGAGATGGCCAAGGCTCGGTCAGCTGGCTGACAGGGAGCAGTGCAGCTGCATGGCAGGAGGTGTGCTCCCATGAAGGGCAGGGAGCTGGCTGTGTGTACTTACATTGTCTGATTCTTAGCTCTCCCTGGTGAAAACTTGGCACCCACTGTGTTTTTCTGGCCTCTCTCTAAGAAAACATAGAAAGTTTTGAGCTTGGTGTTTGGCTGGGAAGAAGTGCCATTTTGTAAAAACTCTATGAATAGTGTGCATCTATCTTGATGCAACTTATATAACCTAGCTAGGCTTTCAGTGGATGATGTCTTTAGTAAGTTATGAAACTATCAACTACTGTGAAGTTCATTTTCACATGATTTTAGTTTCTGGTGAAAATATACATATTTTCATATGTATATAATGTCCACTTGACAGAACTACAGTGTGCATGCAGTTGTGAGGAAGCATTTCAGAATTTCATTCTTTTACTGTATTCCACACCACTGAAGCTGCACAAAAGCAGGCTTTCCTGTCATTTGTAACTCTAACACAAACAATAGTAATTTCTCTGCTTCAACAGACTAAAAAAAAAATAATTATACTGTTATTGAATAAAATAATCTATTAACAAAAGGCTCTGCTAAGCAACGTGTCAACCCTCCCCCCCACTGATCTTCTGTATTTCCCACACCTACCATTGTTTGAGGTATCCTAAAGAGCTTGCAAGAACAAAAAGCCTGTTTTTTAGAAGCAAAGTTTTCCTTCTCAAAGTTTGAGTATTCTTTTAGGGAGAGAAAAATACTACACTTATCCTTCTGTTGTTGATCTCATTAATGACAGAGATTTAGAAATACTAGTGATTAATGCATCTATGCACTAGTCAGTTTGTGGCTGACTGGATTTTATCCTTGAATAATTCAAATAAATTATTTGCCTGTGTTGCTGGAGCATGAAAAACACTTCTAGAAATTGAGAGATTCATTTGTACCTGGATGGTGGGTTTTCTCATCTGATTTCTTTCTGGAGAGGTTTCAGCTGAGAATTGAGATGTGAATGAAACCTTTAGTAACAGCTATTTGTAATTATTGTGTTCTCTGCATACTGAGGTAATTTTTAATACAGGCTTAAATAGGGGTTTGTATTTGTTAACTTTTCAAAGTGAGGATTGGTTCATGGCACAGGCTTTGTGTGAATAATACTGGCAATTCAGAATAATAGCCTAAGGCCTTCGTGTTGTGGCCTCTTTCCAAAATAAGGTATGGAATAAAATTTAAATGATGATAATTCTGTGAAATCTGATGTTAGGTTGGCACAGTGTAGATGGTAATTCTGAATTGTGTGTTACAAACATGTAACATAAAAAGCTGGTGGTTCTTCAGGGGTTCAGTTGGCTTTGGGGAATGAGGTGCGTGTCAGCGTGAACTTTAGAAGTATCTTCTTTGCAAAACTGTCATGGGCTAAGAAACAGTATTTCCAGGGTCAAGAACTTTTTTCACTTTCAATTTCACTTAATGGTTTGTGCTGTAAGCTCCTGTACTAGAATGTCATGTTTTCCGCAGCGATAACAAAAGCTAACTGCCATCAGATAAACTTGAAGGATACTCATTTTTCTTTGAAACGTACGCCTTGCCTATTGTGTTGTCACACTATTTAATGTATAATGCAGCTTGTAGCATAATGCTGTCACACATGGAAATAAAAAGACTGTGAGCTGGTAAATCTGTCACTTCGTTTGAGTTCAGTGGGATGTAAGGCAGCACTGGAGCATAGGAGGGATCCACAAGTACAGCAGTATGAATGATTATGGTAAACTTTGGGCATCTTATTTGAAATTTTCTTCGTATTTATGTATACAGCAGAAAGGCAGAGAGAAGACAATTAGGTTTTTCTTTTCTGTTTTATCTGTAATGATTTAAGTCTGGAAAGAGAATGAGTGAAAAGTTTGACAGGTGGTGGTAGAGTGATAGTCAGACCTGGAGTGGGGAAGTGACTTGCACAGAGGTGTGAAAATGGTGTTAGCCAGTGGGCTGAGATGAGCCACTGAAAACAGAACTAGGAACCCTCAGCTGCTGTGAGAAATGGTACTGGTGTCTGGGATTGCTTTAAATAAATAAATGCAATTGCTCTGCATTCAGTTACTGCTTAGCATGCGGAAGCAGCTTTCACAAATGGCTTGTCATAGGGCTTGAAGAGAAGACACGTCTTGATCGAGTTAGTGCAGTCAGTCAAATGTAGGCTCTGGCATGAGAAGAATTGGCTGTTACTGCAGAAGGGAAATATGGACATAAAGAGCTCATTTCTGACCTACCTTACAGAGCAACTGAACAGCCTCTGGTTAGCGAGGGCAGCATGTGAACCTTAGTATAATGCTCCATTAATACATGTGACTGCTTCATTAAACTTGTTGCTATGACAGAACAACTGGGCCATTTGGTAATGAAAGCTGTTACCGTGTGATGGACATGATAACAAAAGGTCAATTTCTGATGACCACAAAGCAGTCTCTTGCCTGAACCTCCTTTTTAAGAGACAACTGGAGAAAAGCTATGATGATTCCGATGGATTAATCTCTGAGAGTGCTCAAACCACCCATGTATGTAACCAAACCGTAAGATTTTCAACTTGCAGGTTACATATCGGTAGTGCATAGCTATACAGTATAGTATGATGGGGAACACGGTTTCTTATCTGCATTAATGATGTATTAGTCAGTGTTTTAAACTAGCCAGACAAGTTTAGAATGGGAACATGAGTTCTTGTCAGATGATATCAAGTCCAGTGATTTCCCCCCCTCCTTCCCTTCTTTTCCCCCATAATTCTCAACGCCTTAAACTCCATGGTGTAAACACACTTGTTTTGCATTGTTGTTTTTTTTAACTGTTATCCTTTCTTATGTCTGTGTTATTAATACACAGTGCTTTATGTCCACAGCTGCAATCCTATATTCTCTGCAACAGAAACAGCAAATAAGCAAGCATAATAGCTGCTCTGCCCGTGTGCACATGTCTGCCTTCCTGTGAACTTGATGGAAAAATACTGTTACAGAATAAGCTTGTTATGAAAAAGAAATACTATCATTAATAAACATTCTTATTCCTGAATGAATCATACTCATGCTACATAAGTAATCTAAGTAACACTTAAGTTGTGACTTGATCATTTTTGCATCCCATTTTCTAATGTACTCTTTATTTTATGCTCTTTCAGGTGAAAAGTTAGCTACTTCGCATCAGAGAACATCAAAAAGCACTCCTTCTGGTAAGAATATCTGATTAATTCACTTGTAATATAAAATGTAATTCTCTGACATCTGACACGTATTCAGAAGGTTTTATTTTCATTAACTGCATTTTACAGTCCCATCTCCTTTGGTTCCTTTGTTTTCATCTCCTCTGCTTTTGGAATTTATTTTGCGACTTCTTCATGAGCAATTCCATAAATCTTTCTGCAGTCGGTCTGTCAGACAGTTACAAGCAGCACGAGGCGTGTGAAATCCAGGGGTTCCAAGATCTACCTGTTCTTTATCCTTCTGTGCCTTTATTCATTCTGTGACGTTTTTGGCATCATTAGTGGTGTCAAATTTGAGTGTGTTGCCGTAGCAAACAAAATATAGTAATGAATTTGCAATGGAAGAGGAAGAGATATGAGACATCTTGCTAACTCTTCTAGATGTTGTCATTTAAAGAACATTCTGCAGGGATTTTTCAGTAATGTCTGATCCTTTCTCTATTCAGGAGCATGTTATAGTTCTGGTTCCTTAGTAATTACATCTTACGCTTATGACATAATTACTTTTAAATCTGTTCTATTTTCTGTTCTATGTTTTGTGCAGTAAACTTTATGTGTAGTGTAGTGTTACTGCATTTGGCCATGGTTCAGCAGCAAATAGCACTTCAGGATTAAGGTAATGTGAAAATGAAGTATTGATGTGTCTGTTCACTTTTTTCTTGCTCTGGAGAGCTGAAAGTTGGCAAGGGAATTTTGTGTCTGACTGAGGGAAAATTAGTAATGGATGACCCTGCAACAGACTGGGCTTTGTTTGGTCATGTTTTACCAGAGTTAAGGGTTGTAACTGTTGGCATTCTGGTACTCGCTCTTTTTTTCGTTACTATTTGATTTTCAAATACTAAAAAATCGCATTGTTTAATCCAAATAGAGATTCAACTCTTTCAGTTGCTTGAATCAGAAGAGTAACTTGATGGAATAACAGAAACAGCTGTTATACAGAAAAAACATAACCACAGAACTGCCTCTGAGTGTGTAGCCCTCATACTTAGCTGAATTCCTTTTCTATAAAACAACTTCCTACGCAGCACATCTGCTGAGCGGTTCAGTACTTCAGTGTGTTTTACCAATTCTGACAATGTTTATTTAATGGAGTTTGGTTGAAAATTCACATGGTGTGAATTTTAGAGTTACTAGGATGTTCTGGATATGTGATGTTATGTATTTTCTACTGATGATTTTCAAAGTGTAGCTACTGATTCAAGTTCTTAAAAACAGTGTGAGGAATTCTGAAATAGTACACATCTCTTCCTTTTGACTACTGTTTGCTTATAAATGGAATAATTCAATACTAGGTGGCCATCATGGCTCACAGAAGCCCATATCAAATAGCTGTGAAGCATACATGCAGTTCTCCATGAAGGGAACAGTTCTTGAATTCATAAGTTAAAAGGGAGTTATGCTTAGAGAGGTGAACTGTTCCCTCCTAAATACATGCCTACGTACATCGATGTACATCACAAGTGCACAGCATGTGAAATCAGGTTTCAGACACATCACCATCTCCCAGATATTTTTGTAAATAAAATCTGAACTAGAGGAGTTCAAAAAATGGTAGTGGTGGTCTTTCAGTGAAAATATTTATAAGAAATAGCATGCTATCTATTAGATTGAAAGGGCTACAATTGAAATGATGGAGATAATATATATATACTACTTAATTTCCAAATGCTTTTTTTTTTTTTTTTTTTTTAATTTTCTGGGTCTATAGAAGCTTTTTCATGTGTTCAGAAATGGAGAAATTGGATGCTGACCCTAAACAACACCTGATAATTTAAATGTGCAGGTTGGAGGGTCCAGTTTTTTCATTTTTCCTGTGCTACTGACAGCAAAATTTCCATTTCTTTCTAATCTGTCAGTGTAGGAAAAAGGTGCTTCCATTTATTTTATTTTTTTTAATGACTGCATTTGTTGACTTGTGTTGGTTGATCTCTATTTTCATGCCCATTTTCTATTAGATTCACAATTTATTCAAAAAATACAAATAGTGTCCTCACTGGTGCTGCAGCCTACTTAGTCTGTGGGAAGGCTTGTGTTTTGTCACATTTGGGGATGACCTGATGTCTTTCCCACCTGAATTATCTCATGATTCACATAAAAGTACAATTCAGTGGACTTAAATTTTAAGGAACAGCTTGCCAGTAATCATGCCAGTCTGAACTGTACTCTTACTCTAAGAAGTTCAAACAGGATTCAGCTTGATCCAATGAGTGAATGTGGCACAAATGGGAAACTTGACACTTTTTTCTCAGTTTTGTAACTTTGGCAAAAGAATTAGCTCAAGTGCCTGATCTTAAGTTTGGGGGAATTACATTTATGCACTTGGAAAGATGCTAAAACTTAAGATCCTTGCTCTGTTTTCTGATGAACAGTACAGAACTGAGCTGGTCTGTAGTTCTGTATTGGAGATATAACTACCAGTGGTCACAGGCTGCTTACAAGTCTATAAAGTCAAATAAGAATAAATGAAGCTACTCGGAGAGTCATGTATTTTTCTTACTGTCTGTTCTTGTTTCTTTTTAATTTAAGATCTCTATTATATCCAAAATACCAGCATGCTTTCTCACAGCAAAAAGTAGTGGCGAAAGCACTATATATATTTGTAATTTACTTGAAATAACCTCTCAAAAACACATAAGTAATTCTTCAGAATTACTAAATTTGGGTAAGGGTTCAGACTGATCTCTCTTAATTTAAACCAGTATAAACTGCTTTCCTTGCAGTTGAGTTTATGAAAAGAAAGTCTTTATTCCCTTTCTTCTCTGACAAAATTAGTAGTCTAGAAAAGTCTGGCTTGAGTGTATTTCAGTGACGAAGTTTGTATTTCTTCTAATTCCAGTAAGTGCATTAATCTTGTACTCCTTCACCACCATTCATCCTACAGCCTACTATTACAATGAAGTGACTCAGTCACAAGGCAGAACAATTCTGTAAGATATGTAAGGAAAATGCCGGAGCCACATCATATGGCACTGATGTTCAGTCGGTCGCCTTTGAAACAGGGAATGGCAGCTGTTCAGTGGTGTGCTCTCTGATCACTGTGTCCAACCAAAGCTTCATTCTGAATGTAGGGAGCTGAGAACATAATTATGAGTACTGGTGCTTGGCTGATGTGCTTAGATCAATAATGCTCTTTAAGAAAAAGGAACTGGAGAAATTCTTGTCAGACAATAGTCAAAATCTCATGTGCTACTTCTTAAAAAACAAAAACAAAACAACAACAACAACAAAAACAAAACAAAAAAAAAAAAAAACAAAAAAAAAAACACAAAAGCAAATGAACAGTTAGTCCTTCCCACCCCCTCAAAAATAAAACCACACCAAGCTAACACGTACCAACCATGAGACCGTACTTTCAAATGACAGAGTCAAGTATTGCCTGCTAAATAACTGATGCTCCTCTGCGTTACTCAGGTATTGATTTGAAGTCTCTCCAGTATTGACTGAACTTAGCTCATGATATTTGAGGTGAGCTGTAGACACAGAATAAACCAAAATGCTTAGGATACTTTGGAGATAAATGTTGATATCAGCAGGTGACATTTTATACCACTGTGATTTAAATCTATCACAAATCATTTGGAATTAACAAGAAAGAGTAAAATGTGGAATTATTAATAGGATATTGAATGAGAGAGCACCTGTTTGTCCAGATGTTTGTTTAGATAGATGTTCACCCTTCCACTAAATAAAACAATGGCTTTGTGTTTATAGTCTTAAGCTGTTTTCTTTCACTTGTGGAAGGAAAAAATAAAAGAAACCCGTCTTAAAACATCAGGATTGATGCAACTCCACTCAATTGAAAGTAGTGAATAAAATACCATTTCCATAGAAATAAAATACTATTTTCCAATGGGGGGGGATGGTTTTTGCGCAGGTTAGCTATTTTTGTTCTTCATTTCAGCGAATTATTAAACTGGACCACAGTTAAGAACTTACGGTTCTACTCTGAAATGACAAGAAAATAACAGTGATGCAGAAGCATCTTGGCAAGGGACAGGTGTGTTACAGAAGCAGGACATGTGGCTGGTTTCTGCCCTGCCTCTGTTTGATGGATAAAGTAGCAATGCATACCCTGAACCAGAATGTTTTGAAGATGTATCACAGGAGCTGAAACGGGGGACAACTCCTAATGGAAATACCTGCTGGGTTAGCAGGGCAGTCTGAGAAAGTTTTTATAAAGCTGGAAGCCAAGCTGATTCTTCTCTGGTGAGCACCTCTTTACCTGTACAAAAGGAGCAGCTCCCAGCATGGTGCATCAAGGCAGAGACCTACTTTTTGTGGCTTGCACCACATCTCCCTAGAGCAGAATTGTCAGTGTTGTTCACTGGACTGATTCTGAAGTGCTTCTTTCCTGTTATTTGAGAGTGATTACCTATTTAAATTACAGGAAGAAGGAAAAACTCTATTATAAGGTGATTTTCATACTTTTAAAAGCCAGGGAACTATTGTGATCAGTGTGATGGATGTAAATATGTAGGTGCATCTTGCCAACTACATGTGAAGCTGAAGGGCTGCCCGGTACTTACTGAGCTCCTTAAATCGTGCAGGAAATGAATGCATTTTTCCTTTCAGAAGAGTCAGCAGCAGCTCAGATTCTGTAGGGCGAGGCGGATACTGGAGCTGCAGTGCATGTTTATCACTCTTATGTGAGCCAGAAAGTGCCCAGTTGCCTTTAGTTTTGAGATTTTTACCAAGAATATGAGTTCCCGGTCATGTTTAGGGGTATGCTTTTGGGTATTAGGCATCAGACAGGACAAGGGGTTGCACTTTCAACCTTTTTAAGAAAAATAATCTTCATATGCTGTGTTGATGAGCAGCTTTATAACTCATTCGGGTTGAATGCCTTTCAGTAAGATTTCTATTGCTAATGTTAGTCTCTTGAAAATCCCATCTCAATAAGTCTGACATAGTTTCAGAGTTCTTTCTGTAAAATGAAAAACTTTCATCATTTCTGATGACTAAATTCCATAGAAATGCTTCCTGATAAAAGAAAATAGTAATAATTTTCAAGAAATAATTAGAAGTGGGGGAAGAAGGGATATCGAGCGAGAAGTATTTGCTTTAATCCCTGAGAAATAATAAGGAAACGAAGAGCTAAAACCGTTTATGATCACAGTCCTGTAAGAGCTAAACAAAGGGGGCTGTGAAAGATGTGATAATGGCTCATAATGGATCACATCCTCCCTGGGGAACACGAGCAATTATCAGTTAGGTGGCGGTTGTTATCATTTCGATTAGCCGCGCTGTTATTCAGCTCTAAAACTACAGCACGAGTGTTTGCTAATCCGGCAGCGTGAGGCGGAGGGGCTGGCAGGCAGGGGACGCGCGGAGGCAGCGGCGGGGCCGGCGCTCGGGCTGTGGAGCAGCCCGCTGCTGTGCTCGGCTCCCATGCGCACAGCAGGACGCTTCCCTGGCTCGTTCTCCTCCCTTCTCCCCTACTTAGTTTTCACTGTGCCTTAGCAAAACTCGGCAGTAATTCAATACGAGAGCTAGCTCTCCAGGAGAGAAGTTTTTCCCAGTTCCTACTCTTTTCTTATAATTTTTCTATTTTTTTTTTCTCTAAGATGATAATCCTCTCTGCGGCCCTGCAGAATGGCAGCTGGCAGGCACTCTGTCTCACTGAGCTTTTTGTTTCTCCAAATACTTCAATAATGCTTGTCACAATTTTTTTAGGGTGGGTCATAGTAAGGAAAGGAAAACAGGAGCCCAGGTTGTGTGTGGTGCAGACCTTTTGCAGTACTTTGCAACAAGTCAGCCGCTTTGCAGTCCTGTTTCCTGCTTTGCCCACAACTGTGGATGGCTTGTAGTTGGAAACTCAGACACTGTGGCAGTTACAGACCCTATGGTTTGGCTTTGTGCTCTCCAGTGGCTGTCACCCCAAGCATACAGTGGACGCTTTGGGCCTTTCTTGAAATAGAAAAATGCTCCAAGGTCAAGAGATTTGAGTTATATAGGATTTCTGATTATAATTCTAGCTTGACAGAATTCTGTGAAGATCTTCCATTGTGTGGTTACTCTTTTAAATCCTCGAACTTTATTTTAGTATCAGTTACACTGCATACCTGCATATACAGTGGAGTATGTGCCTTATATGCTTGATTAATTGAAGGGAAAAATTATTTAAAATATAGAAAACGGTAAGAATGTGTATATAAAATGAATACCTTGCAGGCATAGCTTCAGTTCTTTTTTTTTTTTTTTTTTTTTGATGAAAAGTAGAAAAAAAGTCATTGAAAACAGTGATATTTCATCGCTGAAGAGGTACTACTGTCATGTGAGAGATAAACCATAGTAAGTTTATCACTTTGACAGGGAAAAAACCCCTCTCAAAATGTAGGTCATGTTTAGAATTTCTTCCTTATCTTCAGGCTGAGCAGGAGGCAGAGCTGTGGATGATGTGTTCTATGTTTGTTTCTTTGGTTTGTTTTTTTTTGTTTTGTTTCTTTTTTTAGCTAGTTGTGCCACATGTGGAGAGATGAAACTGTCAGTTTGGATTTTATACCATTTGTACCTATGATGTTCCGTGCCCTTATTGTTCTTCTTATCGATAAACTGTAATTACAGTGGAAGCAGCTGTTTTCTATTTTCCAGTATAAATTTTAAATTGGGAATCTCAGAAAACTTTTTTTTTTTTTTGAGGTAAAAAAAAACCCGAAAACCAACAAAACATGTTTCTAAAGTTTTGGGAAGATATAATGTAATGAGAAGTGACTCCTGTTTTAGTTTGGCATTTGAATACATAGTTCTTCTCATTGAATTTAAAGTTAAAATGTCATTTCATTTTGGTTTGGTAGTTTAAAAAAAAAAAAAAAAAAAGAAACAAAATGACATTTCAAAATGAAATAAAAATATCATTTTGAATCAATGTTAATATGAAAGGTCACTTTGTTTTTATAGCCAAAAAATCCCTCTGGAACAGGATATTTCATAGTTAAATTAATATTTTTTCAGAACGTCTTATGAGGAAATGGGAATTATTTTATACATACAAGTAGATAATCAGCTTTGATTGAGATGATTTGCATGCAAATATGCTGGCTGGCTGTATCAAAAAGCTTATCTTCTTTGAATTCAGTCTCTGCTCTCTTGGAAATGGTTCTCAACTCTTGCAGCTAAGCCCTGCATTAGAAATGTGGATGCAGAGCTTCTACCTGGCACATTGAGCGAGGTACTTCACCTCCCCACCAGCCAGTATCCTTCTGCCTGCTAGTGCCAGTGCCTGCCCTGGTGGGAATCCCCTTCTGCCTTCCCTGACCCCAGGCTCTCTGCATGAGTGCCAGGGCTTGGCATTGCCGGCAGGCTGGGATGGCTGTGTGGCAGGAGAGCTCCTTCCTCTGCTCACAGTTTGGGAAGACGTTGGGGTTCCTTTTCCTCCTCGTCCTACAGTAAATTTGTAGCTGTTGGTCTGTTTGTGTGCTTTGTGCCTCAGCTAGGGAATCTACAAAAAACAACTAGATCTTAATGAACTGTGGAAGAGCTTAAGCCTTGCATAGTTGGCTCCATTTTTTTTTTGTATCTTTTTCTAAGAGAGAATCTCATATCCTGCTTTGCAGTGTACTCTTGCTTGTACTATGAAAATGTTTACCATTTTTTTCAGCTTTTACAAGCAATTACTGAAGATGCAATTTTGTGCTTAATGAGTAGCTGTGCACTGAACCTTAAAAAAAAAAGCTTACCCTTTCCAAATATTAATTAGTCCTTCAAGTTAAAATATTTTAACCACAGCATCCAAATTTTCAGTCAGACTCAAAATATCATCGTCAGTTGTTTAGATTACTGGTTTTCTTTGAGGAGATGCACTCAATGTACCATAAAGAACCAAAAATAAGTAAATCAGGAAGACCTGAGGGCTTCTTTCTTTGTTTTTGTAAGCCGAGTCCCTGGTATATTCCTTTTCCTATCTGCAGTGTTCAGCACGTTTCCATGCGAAGGTCACATTGTCTAGCAGCGCAGGCTGGAGGCTGACCAGTCTTCCTTGCATTGCTTGACCTGCTGTGATGCTATTTGTTGGGGTAGTCCTGGTGGCTCAGCACTGGCTGGGGCTGGGCAGCTGCCCATGCACTGTGACAGCAGGAACCTTTGCAGCTTATCTCGCCGAGTCCTTGGCTGTTCTCAGGACTGACACTGGTGTTACAGAGGGCTGCCCAGAGCCTTTTCCCTCCAGATTTCAGTATCTCCAAGAACAGAGGTACTTTTTGCACCTTCCTTTCTGGAGTTATGCAAGTATTAACAGACATGAGAACAAGGGGCGAGTTAGAATTTGTAGCATCCATTTCTAATTAAAATGGACACTTACTGCAAATCTTTCATTTTTAGCTCAGTATCAATCTAGTCAAGAAAAGAAGATAAATTGCTTTGCTTCTGCACTGTTTGCACTTCAGAGGAAAATATTCTGGTTCAGTTTTTTTTGTTCAAGGTCTTTTGGCATCTCTAGGAGCTTTTGAGTATACTTCAGCATTTATTGGTTGCCGATGAGCTCAAGCAGTAGGTGTATGAAGCCAGTACTGAAACATCAGAAGACAAAATAGGTGCAGACAAATCAATTTGGATGACTGCTGCGTTCAAACAACGACCTTTGTGGAGAAGAGGCATGTAGAGCAAAGTGGGCACTCACAGATGGACATGTAGTCCAGTAAGCAGTGATGTAAATGTGAGCTGTAGGAGAAATGAACTCAACAGGCTTGTTCTGTCTTTAGCTAAATTCGCAGTATTAGAGTTTGTCTCAGATGAGGAAGTAAAAACGATGTTTATTAAGTGTGCTTCAAGAGAACAATGAATACTCAAAAGAAAACTTCCTCTGTGTCCACCAACCTGCACAGATGGCAGTTGCCTCAGCTGGATGTACCCACCAGAGCTGTGGAAATAGCTGCTCTGAAGGGCACGCGTTGTATGGAGAGACAGCTGCTTACTGAACAGCTCTGCTACAGCGGGGAAAGCCTGTGGTACATGAAGAATTGTGCACATTTCCACGAGCACAGAAAATGCAACTTTTAGATGCCGTGGTGTTTGACAAGTAGATCCTTTAATAAATGCTAAACATTTTCTCATTTGTTTGGTTCTGCGCTGGTTTCCAAGCATGCTAATGACATTACCTTCCATCTACTACAATTACAACATCATTTTTCAATGTCAGTAAATGGAGAACTAGGGAGGAAGATGTGATTATGGCATGTAGTAATCTGCTCTGACATTTCTGTGATAGTTTTGCAAATCTAGAAGCATAATGGCTAACACAGTTGCATTGCATGGAGATTCCTCTAGTTTGTTTAGCCTTCCTGGCATTAGGGCAACACAGCATTTTTTTTATATTTCTCTGGGAACACTGAGAGTAAGATAAAAGGACAGTCCCATGTCCTTATTTACGAGGGGCATTTTGGCTGTTTTCCTTTTCGACAGGCTTGTTCTTGTAGTCAAGCACTTGAAATCAAGGTAATTTTAGGAATACCGGTATTATTTCACAGTTGGTTAATAATAGCAACGCTTCAAATGTGATATGTGTGCTCTTCCAAATGCACAGAATGAAGTAAATGTGATCTTCTCTCCCTCTAATTTTCCTGTTAAGGATGAAAATACGCCATTAGCTATAACTACACAGGGGAGGTATTAGTAAGGTTTATGAGTTGTTCTACTTAACTGCTCTACACTTCAAGCTGTAAATAACTAAATTAAACAACAAAGAAGTATATTCAGCTTGTCAGCCTCTGGACAAAGCTCCTTCTGTTATTACAGTCCTGTAGGTAGTAACACTAAATTGTTCTAGTATTTAATACAAATACATAAGTGAAAATACTTGTTTCTTCTTCTTGTTCATTCACAACTTGGTCTTGTATTCATTTCATAGCTCTGTTAGAACCAGTTGGAGGGCTGAGATATTGGTAAGAAGTTAACATTTAGTTTGTGTTTGGATTGTAAAAACTTACACATCAGTATACATATGCTTTTTCTGGAGAAGCTTTTACATGTTAAAATCTACTCAAGTGACAAAACCAATTCTGGTTTCCTTTTTTTTTTTTGCTTTCTTGGTGCCTTCTTAAAGTGCTGTGTGTATAAACATGCGTCCTGGAGATCATGAATTCACAAGCAAGATGCTTTAATCATTTATTGTTTCTTACAATATACTGTAATAGGTTTTCTTAATGCTATCTAATCTCAAAACTATAACAAGCATTGATATCTCTCTGAATTATTAATTCCTAACAGGGTCATCTCTAAGAACATCTATAGGATGGTTAGAAAATCAAAGAGCTGCACTAGACATAAATGAGACTGCTTGAATGGCATAAAAACTATATGACATTGTGTAACGTTAGCCTTTTTTTTTTTCCTCCAGGAGTTGCATGTGTGCATTTTCTATTTTCTTCTCTCAAAAGTGAGAGGTTTTCTCCAATTATTTATTTATTTTCTGCTCTTTTACATCCCTGTACTGCAACGTCTGTGTGTGCTTTCTATTATGGTTTGTATTGTCAGCTGAATTCTAATCAAAAAGTAATGACAAAGTCTAAAAAGCAAGGAAGGTTGTTACTTTTCCTTAGTACCTGGGGCAAATAATATCCCAAATACCAATATTTTTATTAAGAGAAAAATCATAAATATTGTTATGAAACAAACTATAATTGTGTATGTTCTTTACTCTATCCAGAGGAATTTAGCTTTCAAATATGCGGGCATAGGCTACCACCTATAAATGTGCAATAGCTTTTTTTTTTTTTCTTTTCCCCGAACGGCTCACAAGAAATAGAAATAGCATTTAGCTTGCTTTACTGCTAATGCCTGCTACAGAACACAGTGTTTGTGTTAGCAGTGTGTGATTGGCCACGTGCTCAGGCTGGGGACTGATATTTATATCGCCTGCCACAGTAGGGTAGGATAACTCACGGATTCCACCGAAATGAGCGGGACGTAGTCGTGTGATGCAGTGCTCCAGCTCTCTAGAAGAAGCCGCGGTGACAGTTGGTGAAGTGGTTGTTTCCAAAGTGAGCATCTGATCACACCTTCTGATTTATGTATTTGTGTTGCACTTAAAGTACTGACTGTAGTTAGGTGAGAATTTCTGTCTTTTTGTTAACACTCAGTCGACACTGTCTAGTGGGATTTTCCTGTTTGGGCATGTTACATCTTTATTAGCTGCAATTCTTTCAAAAGTGTTAATTATTTATTAATGGGTGATTGTATTATGAAAGTGTATTTTGTTTGACCTCTTAGTGTAACAGGCATATTTAGGTGTATGGTACAGAGAATGCAAGGGAAGTCCCAAAATGTTCATGTTTCGTTGTCATTGTTAGAATCGTGGTAGACAGAAAGAAGATTATTTTTTTTTATGATACATGGCCATGCTTTTGTGATAAATGCGCATACTTGTGTAATGAATTTCATGCACGTCTTTCAGTATAACCTTCTGGCTGTATCTTCCAGTGCTGTGAGATGTTGTTAGGATTCTATAGTAAAGCGATTCTATTTAAGTAAGTTTTTCTTATCACCTATTACTTACAAAACTTGAAATAAGTTGTGCATCCTTATAGAAATGGAAGGCATAATATTTATCATATTACTTGTGCTTTATAGCAAGGCAGAAGTTCTGAAGCCAGCTGCTTCTCTTGTGAAGGGAAGAGCATTTATCTTTCTGTTTCATATGATCTTATGTTCCTAGAAGAAGTGGTTGAAGAGCATATATGTTACTGTATGTAGTAAAGAGACTAATTCCAAATTAGACTTGTTATGTGCATACGCTTCCAGATGATTGGCTTCTTGCAGGATCTTTGCTAATGAATACTTTGTATTGGAGGGGAAAATCGTTTGCATGAACTATAACCTATTCATCCTTCTTATTATTGGGACTTTTCAGTTCACTTATGTCTTCACTGAAAGTCGCCTCTTGCAAGGGAAAAATCTGAGTGTGACATAGCAGTAAAGCCATTTAGCATTCACCCAACACGGACATCAGCTGTGCTCCGTGTAGATTAGCAAAGTATTCTAATTGCAGAAACAGATGAAACATGGGTGACACTTTTGGTTACCTTTGCAGTGTATTGGTTGACACGGGCAAACAGAAGTTACATCTTTGATGCAAATACACCAATAGGTCTGCAGCTTCCCACATTGTCCCGCAGTGATGATAAGAAGCTGTTTTATGCTTCATGTTTGCTTCTGAAGATTGTTGCCCTGTTTTCTTAATTTGTTTTACGCTGTCAAAAGTAATGAACACAATTAGAAGACCTCCTTCAGAGAGTCTTTCCCCTGTCCAATGGATTTATGTGAAAGTGTAATTGACATCTTAACCTTGAAAATAAAAGAAAATGGTTCTTTCTGACACTTCATTTAGCTATCATAGCATTAGCTGACGGAACCTGACACAGAAACATTGATATAATTAATTAGCACTGATGACATCAATCAACCTCCATCTAACTAATATAATCCAGTGCTGACACTTGTTTCCAAAAATAATGAAAAAAAATCTAGTGCTCTGTATTCAGTGACAGAAGAAGCAAGTAGAACTTATAACAAACTTTTTTGTTATACATGGCAGCGAAAAATAAAATGGTGGGGCAGGGAAGCTGCGACATTTGTGGCCTGATGCCTGAGAAGGCAGACTGAATGCAGAGTGTTCTGCAAACAGCAGTCTGAAGTTTATGGCTAAATTATTATTTTTTTTTTTTTTAATGAAAAACATTTGCCTGTTACTCTAAGTAAATTCATTCATTTTCCATTGTTTAGAGGAGCAGGACTGCACCACATAGCCAAATAGGGGCAGGAAAAGTCAAATTGCTGGTTTGTTGTGAGCAATAAAGTTGGAAACAAACTCTTAGAAGTGTTCTTCATGATGCTGTATTAGAAATACACAGTTGCATCTGAAAAATGTTATAGGTATTTAGTGCATTGTTGGGCAGAAAAAAAATTTTTGCAGGTAAAATAGTTTAGGTTTTAATTGTTCGTGTCTTGTCATTTTGCAATGTTTTTTAAGTTTGGGTTCGTTTTGGAAACTTTCTCAAATTTTTTTGGAATAGTCTTGTTTCTTTCTTTTTAACTAGAAAGAAACAGTGTAGTAATACGAATCCTAAACTGTTTGTTTGTAGAGATGTTATTGAAGAAGCCTCTGATCTTGCTGTCCCCAGTACGTATTTCGTAACTCCCTGTGCATTGAGAAGCCTGGGTGATACCAGTTCTCTTCCACATATTCAATATAATTACTTTATGGCTGTTTATATTTAATCATCTTGCTTGCTTTGTTTTGATCTTCCTCTTGTTGCTTTCTCTTCTCCTAGCTCTTCTTGTTTAAAACCTTTCCATATTTTTCTCCTTATTGCTAGTATTATTAGTATATTGCAGTGACTCTTCATTTTTCAGATCCTGTTTTATTTGAATACACTCTCTTGTTCAGTAGTGTACTTCATATACAATTGGTCATACTGCGTACTTTCCTTATCAAGAGTGCTTAAACTGACAACTAGTTTGAGTCCAGTGTCTATTGAAGCTAATGAAAGTCTGGATCTAATAACCTATTTTTTTTAGGAATTGACTTGCATATCATTTGTTTGTATGATTGTTCTCCTTTCTTTCCTTCACTCATACTTGGAATCTAGTTTCCCAACTTCATCAGCTACCAATTTTCATCCATGTGCATGAAGGGTAGTTATACTTTGAGAATATGATGATTCTGTCAGCATTTGGGGGAAGAGATAAAACGCAGAGGTCATATACCACTGAAGCTGATTAAGCTATGGAGTTCCGCAGAGCCTGCTCAAGTTTTTGTGCTTATAAATAAGCACTTAGATCTTATACCATCACTTAGCCATTACAATAGCAAAGAAATTGTTTACAAATTTGTAACAGAGAAACAAAAGGAGGAACATTAACTTGTAGCCGATGTAATAAATAAATCATTTATATAAGGTAATATAAACACTTAGCTGTATCCATTTATGCTTTTTTTTTTTTTTTAAAGCTGAATTGTTTCCCCCTTATTTTCTAATTATGAGTGCAGCTTATATTAAAAAGGGCTCTGTCTTCTAAGTTTATTTCCTCGATGTTATTCATTGGTCCAAAACAGCTGAGATGGGCATCTCAGTTTATTTAATCAGTAGCTCACTGCAAGGGAGGTTAGGAATCATCTCTGTGCATCAGAACTGATATGTAGCAATGCCTGCCAGAAGAGATTAGTAGCTCCATGTCGAAGTGCAAGCAGCAGGGTAGAATGAAACTTGAAGCTGGGTTAAGTAATTGGGTTCTTGTTCAATAAAAGTGCTTGTTTGTGTGTTGTAATGAAAGATCTTTGCTGCAGTGGATGTTTGAATCCAAATATCCTCTGGATTTTCTGATGGATAAAGCAATAAGGGTCAAAGGGATTTAATTTAGGACTATTGAAAAACTTTAAAGAGATTAGAGAAATGCGTAAATGTGCTCTCCCTTATCAAGGTGGCTGTTGTGACTTACCTGAACCAGCCTTGAGATGGGGAAGAGGCACTCAAGGAATTTGGAGGGGTTGATTTGGGACAGGTGTACTTTTGGATGCTGCCACTATTCACTTTCCCTTGAGGAAAGATAAGACAATGCTTTACTTTGTGTTCACTAATCAGGACTTAGGAATATGAATGCAATTTTTTGGCCAAGTTAAAGTTCAGTAGTGCTAGCAAATTTTTTTGGATTAAATGTTTTTCTATTTCTTCTGTGCTTTACAATCAGAATTATTCCAAATTTAGATCATCATTAGGCCCTAATTGTTACAGCTAAAATGAAGTTTCTTTTTTTGTTGCTGGTGATCTCTATTTTTCATGGCAATTGATTTAGGTGTAGCAGTTTTCTCTGACTGCAAGATTGTATTCTTTGTGTAACTTTAAATTCTCCAGTTTCTTGAAGTGTGTTAGTATAGAAATAATAAATAATAAAGGAATGCTGAGGAAATGCGTAGTGAAATTGTCTCTACCTTTGAGATACCTCTTGCAATGTTATCTTTCTAGATTTTTCCTAGCAGTACCTGATTTGGAACTACAATATCTAGATTGGAACTAAGTTTTATCTCAAACACAATGGTCCTTCAGAGTTAACTGTCTTTTCTGCTTGATATAGCAAGCAGGGTGAAGGTGTTCCGTAGTTGGTGTGCTATACTTATCTAGTCACAGAATTGCAGAAGTTAGATGTGGACCAAAAGTTTCCAGAATCAAAATATTTATTCTGAAGCAAGATCATTAGCCTCTGGAAAGCCTTCTTTGAGCTGTTGTGTACGTATGCATGAGCACATGCATGAGAAGAAAAAAATGCTGCGCATTCCAAGGCATCACAAAAGCATGAAATGTTACTGTTCGGCTCATTTATAGTAATGCTTACTCTGTTCTATTATTTATCTCAGGTATTATGAAGTTGCTTACAACTCTTGTCTGTGCATCTTCTCTTCTCTTTGTTTTTTGAGATTATGGGATGAATTAGGAACTGTTCCTTATGGCTTTTGCTACAGTTACCAAAAGTAGAATCCCAAAAATAAGTGAACAGAAACCTTTCATGTTTATTTGTTCTCAGGATTCATATAGCAAACTCTTTGAGAACTGTACTCAAATGAAACAAAAGCACCTGACTTGCAATGAACATGAGAATTGATTGTCTGTGGAAGCTCAGATGGTGACTCTGAAATGTTCAAATGAAAACTTCCCTTGTAATGTGGAGGAATTCCAAAAAAGCCTTGCTCTGTGGAAGCATTCAGTAAGAATAAGATTTTACTTCTAGCTTAAAAAACAAAACCAGAAGCAGTGTTATTTCCATTTTGGAGCTGAAGCACATTCTCCTAGAAACAATATCCTGTCCTTGTTGTGGTTGTTTTTACCAATGCATGTCTATGAGGTCGTTGTAATGGGATAGTCAAGAATTTGATCTGACTTGAATGTAGATCAATTTCCTTCGGATTATGACATCTTTCTTCTGATCAGATCTTAAAATCTGACATCTTGATTTTTCTGTAACAAACCTTGTCAAGACCTGTGTGTTTCAGTTCATATGATAGCATCACACAACAGCCAGAAGCTGTCAGAATCTTTTCCTTGGCTTGTGAAATGCAGGATGGCTACATAGCTTATTAATTCCATCTGACATTGAGACTAAGTTCTTCATTTTAGTAAGTTTTTAACTGTTGCCTTTGTCTGCATGTACAAAAAGAGATTTTCAGTTTTTATTTCCCCCTATTAATGGGGGATCGAAGGCTCAGCTGACAGCTTTAAATCAGATGCCTGTGCCTCTCAAATCTTCCAGCCACATAGGACAACCCAGTTCACGTCCCTGCTAAAGAAGTGGCAGAACCCTTCTGTCTCTTGCTGGGGCAGTTTTTTCCCAAGCTGGGAGCCAGGAGCATAGGTGGGCTTCCCCTTGATATCTCCTGCCATCGGAAAACCTGACTGTGACAGCAGTAGTGCAGTGGGTGCTGCTCGTTGAGCTGTCTGGGACCAAGGGAAGTAGGGATCACCACTTAGATAATCATGGAAGAAAAGAAGTGTGATCAGCAACAATCTGGTTACTAGAGCAACCAGTGAACAATCCACAAAGGATTCCTGACTCCAAAGGATGAGAAAATTGCTTTACTCAGCTCCCTTGTTATGTTTTTTAATTAATTGGCACCTTGTATCTACTTCTTTAATACGTAGTGTTTACTTTGCCATAAGCAACCCTGTAGAGTGAACTCTCATTATCACTGTTTGGTCAACACAAATACTGTTTTCTATCATGAGGAGGTAATACAGGTAAGATTGGCATATTGGTCATTTGCTGGAATTCATAAGGTCTAAAAGGAGAGGTTTATCTGCATACCTTCAGAAATAAAATTGAACTTAAGTCATTGTCAACATCTTTCTGATCTACAATATTGTGAAAGCAAACTTCCTCTGAACTGACCTTTATATTGCTCTATTAGCCTCAAACTGGAAGAAACGTGAATTTTCGAGGGCAAATTAAGTCTGTACAGGTTACACAGCAAAGAAGATGAGCAAGTGCAAGATATCCCAAAATGTCATTAGGAAGTGCTGTCTGGCAAAATGAGCAATTGGGGGAGCAATTGGGGGTTGGGGGGCTAGAGCATAGGAATAATTTATTTCTTGGTCTTCTCTTTAAGAAAAATCAGCAGTGCTCAAAACATGAACTGATTTAGACAAAGTGTTAAGGCTTTGAATATCTGTAAAGGAGGGAAAAGCGGACAATTTCACAATTCCTGTTAGGATCGGCATCAATCCTTCTGAAACACTTGTGTAAAGTAATTGACTCATGCTGTTCGATTTCTCCAACCAATGTGCTTCATTCCCCACCCCATCCAGAAAAAATCTAACAAAACAAAGGTGAAACCATCCACCTTTTACATCAAAGAAATTTGGCAGCAGATATTCATGGCAATTATCTCTTCTAGGAGAAAAAACATTTAGAAAAATGCGTTCTGGTGAGGTATGTTACACCTGTCATTCAGTACTGAGCTCAGTATTCCTTTGGCCATTAGAAAAGAGAGAAAGGGAGACTGTATAACTCATACAGTTACAATTTTACTTCTGTGAGTATAGAATATATATGGAAGAAGAACATTATGAAAAATTCTACTTGATCTATCGACAAGAAATAGCATGTGTGCACTTGATAAACGCTGCCTCTTACAGCCTATGCTTGCATAAGTATTACACATTTTTAGTGGGATGTATCAGATATTGTTATGTAACTTTTCTGAACTGTTTCCTATTAAGAGCAATCTTGACATCAGCTCTATCAATTTCGAATGATTTTAAAAAACCAAACCATTTTAGTAAAAACAAAGCTGAGTGTTAGTATTTTTTGCAGCTGCTCCTGAGAGTTGGAAAATGTATGTATGTGTATACATGCTCTCTTATGCATCTTTATGCATTTAGAAGAAAATTGTTTCAAGGAGAGAAAATTATTAATTTCTCTCATTAGCATCATATCTTCTAAGCTTCTGCTCATTTGAACATTACAAAATTACTTGATAAATAACCATAATTTTTGTTGGGTCAGCTAGTTCAAGAAAAGAAACGTGTTGCTCAATATTCAATTTCCAGAGATAATGAAGTTTATTACTGCAGAAACTGCTTGTGAATATTTTGCTTGTTTAAAAAAAAAAATAAAAAATTCAATCTCATGAAAAGTCAGCTTTCAGGATAAAAATTTATGGTGTAATTGTGCATCAATTTCTGCATTTGTACTTTTGTGACACTTTCACAGTGATGAAAGGTCTCCCATGATTTGAGCCCACCCTAACTGGCTATCAATATGCCACCTTACTAATATTGTTTTTGAAGGATTTCATTTACGTTTGAGCTGGCTGCTGTAGTATGACCTGGCATAAATTCAATGCAGCTTCATTTTTCTTGAGCTGGAAACCTCACAGGTAGCCAGGTCAGATGTCTCCAGGCCAACTGTCTTTTCTATTCTGCATTATTTTAATCCAACAAACTCCTGTGAAATTTTTGATGTGCTGAGTTGTTGTTTCATTTTTTCTTGCCAGAATGCATTAAAAATTGGTGACCTGTTTACCAGCCAGCTAAACTTGTATGTTATTTTTGCAGCCAAATGGACCCCATTAGGTAAAGTAGGTTGACAATTCTAAGGAGAGGGTTTTTTTTTTTCCCCTTAAAACAGTTTATTGAACAGCTCTACAGGGATGATGTCACTCAGAACATGAGCCAGTGTAAATTGTCAATACGTGCAGGCTGAGATGGTTAATCACAGACTGAGAAAGCTGCTTTTGTAACGCTACCGATCTAAAGTCACTGATCCTAAGAAAATTTCTAGTATCAGAAGAAAGCAGCCTTTAAAGTAATTGGTGATCAGTTCAATGGTTATTTTTCAGTGCCAGTTGAATGCTAGTCATTTTAAAAATATGGATAGAAAAATACCAATGAAAGCCGTGTCTTTTTAATACCTTTTCTGCACATGTATATAAAGCTTCTTTCTCAGCATAAATTCCTACAGTATTATGCTCCTTCATACAACTGTTTCATCAGAGGTATAAGCTATTTCAGCTTTCTCAACTTCAATCTCAAATGCTATTAATATTATCAGCTGAGCAATGACTCTAAAATCTATCCTCTACTCTTGGAAATATGGGTGCTTCAGATAGCTATAAGTAATGCTCCTTCCTAGAACGGAAAGTTTCACCACAAAGTGAACAATTAAATGAGAAATCACTTCTGTTCTCTTCCTCTGCAATTGTTGAAAGAACCAAAATTATGTTTTAATAAGTAAGTATCACGCAGAGGAAAGTCACCTGCAGTCGGTCTCCAGGCACCATAAATCATTTGTCAGAGATACAGCTAACAGACACATGACCATTCATAATTACAGAAGGTCTGATAAAAAATTGTAGGAGAAAAGGAAACCTAGCTACCCCCTATCCCCCATCTCCCAAAGTAATAATAATAATAATAAAAAACAGCTTACAATATATACCTGAAATAGAGCTAATTTTTTTTTTCCAGTAAAATAAAGGCTTTTAGTTTTTAATTATTCATTGTATGCTTATTAATAGTGTTGTTAATTAGGGGAAAACAACACAATACTTTTCTGAAGTAAATGGCCTATTGCTTTGCATCTTCAATCTCATCACAATCTTTGTGGAATTAATTGCATTGTGTTGATTGATGGTTGGACTTCGTGTTCATAGAGGTCTTTTCCAGCCTTAACTGACTTCTCCGAAACTCGTGGTTGCTGCTGTTCATGGTTTTAGAGGTTCAGACATGATCTCAAGGGGATGGTCTGGCAGCTAGTCACCTACATGTACATCTGTTTCAGGGCCTGTTTTGTGCTGCATATTGTCCTAAAACCATTGGACCAGGGCCAGAGTGGAGGGGAGGACATGAACATGATTTCTATGCTAAGGGCAATCAAATAAGAGACTGAATTGAGAGATACCTGACATCTGAATGCAGGACATGTTTTTTTTTATTACATATGATTTACATAAAGATACCATTTATATAATGTAATAGCTGAGGGAGGGGGTATTTATGCACTATCATATATATATACATAAAAATATATATATATATATATACATAAATATATATAATATATATGAATAACTTGTTTTCCACCAATCATGAGTCTGGTGCTCTGGGTAGCATCTGAGAAGCAAGTGAAAGATAAATGAGTATGGTAAAGAGAATTTTTATTTGTATGCAGCATATAAGAAAATATTGACTGTATTTTCACTGAAAAAAAAAAAGATGTCTGCAAAATCTTTTAAGTTTAGTGTGTGTAGGACAAAACTACTGTAGTTGAGTTATGAGTATTTCTCGTTTCATCTGGATAAAAGTCAGAGAAAAGGAAAAAATGTTGGTGTTTATTTCTTTATCTTTTTTTCTCTTCCTAATGCTTGAACAAATGATATTTGCAAGTTTTACAGTAATGGTTAGGTAACATGTACTGAGTGTGAGCACCAGAGCTCAGGAGGGCCTTCTAGGGCTTCTTTGTTTAGTGGATTCAGGAATAAAACTGTCTTGGTTTATGTGATCCGCTTAGCAAAACAAAGCTCTGACTTACTGACAAAACACTCTCCTTTCATGTAGGTATTGTCTGAAGGAGCTGTATTTCTACACAGTGCATTATGAACTCTGTAATGCCCCCTAATATTGAACACAATTCAGTAAAAAAGTCTCAACTGCAGCTGAAATTTCAAAGCTCTTCAGTAGGACTGTGCCCTGAGTCACAGTGCCTCCAGCTCTAAGTTTTAAGACCATATGCTATGTGTTTCTTGTCACTGGGGGGGGGGGGGGGGGGGGGGGGGGGGGCTTTCTGTGTCCATACATGTTTTTCAGGCATAGCATGGGTTAAATCCCCTTCCATTCTCATGCACGTTTCAACTGGATTAGGCGCTTAATTATAGGAAAGAAATTCCAGTGTGAACGCAGCTATCAGCTTAGATTTAATGATGAATGTTCCTGATTATTTTTGGTGGGGAAAAAACAAGTGCTTTTGAAATAACAATTTTTGTCTTTTTTTAGTGAATTAAATGTAGAAATTGTGGAGAACACCACAGCCATGATGTTTTTCAGCCTGTTTTATTTTTCTGTAGTCTTCCATGATCCGTATTTCTAGTAACTTACCAGTATTGTATTTTGTTTAGATTTACTAAACCACATGAAGAGTGAAATAAATGGGAAACTACAGAATATAAGATGAAGTCCGTAGAGGTTTCATGTTATATTAGCATAGGTCATTTGACCTAACCACTTTTTCTTCCAAAGACACATCACATTGTCAATTTGTATTATAACTACTTAATTTGATAGCATGAGAGTGGCCAATTTGTTCTAGTAACAATCCCAATGACAAAGTCAAAGAAAAAAATAATGTAATACATATTTGTTCTGCAATCTTGTCTATAACAAAATGGGCTTAAATATCTAAACATTTTCAGAGTCAGGGTCTGTGTGAAGGGTAGTGTGAAACCTGTGGTAGAGGAGAAGGAAACTGAGTTACGCTTGGTTCTGGTTTGTTAACTTTTCTCAATTTTAGGCAGGGCCTGAGACCATAGGTATGACAGGGACCTGAGCAGTAGGTATGACAGAAGGTCCAAGAAACCATAGTGATTTGAAAAGTTTGAGTGACATTGACCCAAATATAATCTTGCTAGTAGTTTGTTGGATGGGAGGAAAAAAAAAAAAATTGATTTTTTTTTTTAAGCTCCTGCTGTATGATTTCTTAACTCTCGTGGTTTTGCTTTTGCCTATTGATCGCTGCTGATGGTTATCTCACAGTCAGCATGAAGTCTATCCCAAACAGTTATCTGCTCAACCCTCAAGTCCACCACATGCTTCCTCCAGTTGACCTCAGTTAACCCTTCTTACTCTTTCAAACATCAAATGCTGGCACAAGTCAACCCTTTCCCTCTGGGACTGAGATTATGGCTTTTATGTACAAGACTTTGGTGTATACAGAAGCTTTTGCTGGCACCATTATAGTTCAGACAGTTGAGACACTTTGGATACAAGATGGTATTTCTTTGCAACGATAAAGAACTAGCTCCAGGCTTGGTCCACGCAGGTAAGCTTTTCACTTCCCATCATATCTGCAGAAGACTGAAGAAGAGATTCTGATCTCATGGTTTTGTTAACCTGGGATAACTCTTCTGAACGTATTGCACTAGTGTCAGTATAAAACCAGTAAAATGGAGATCAAACTCTATTTCTTGAAGTACTAATTTTATAAAGGAAAATCTGTATCTTTTGACAGTTAGGAGACGAGGATATATTGATTGATTCATTTAGCTGTTCTTTAAGGTCAGGTAAATATTTTCATATTCTTACTTGCATTGCAGGTTATAGGTTCCAATTAATAGTAAAAATAGAAGACAACTGGAACAGATTATTATTGTTATTATTTTTACATTTCTGGTGTCCCAGTTATTGAGCTAAGGATACGATGTTGAGCGTAGTTCTTTGAATGTTAAACTTTTTTATAGGGGCTGGGGAGACATACAGTATGCTTCCTTTTATTATGGTGTATCTAAAATAAATAATGTCAGACTCTACATCTTGTTACTATCATCTAGTATGCTGTAGTAGATATGGAAAATAAATGACAGAAGTAGCAGTGTATAAATACATACAAGAGAACACTTACAAAAGGATTTAGACAAGGGATGACTGGACAGTGACAGCAGAAAGTGCAAATGCATAACAATTTAGTCCTTGATTCTTGTCCATTTAATCACTGCCCAACACACAGATCTATTGCCTAAAATCTCTCTTCCTGTTCCAGCCCTCCTGCCCCTGCAGTAGGATATTCACAGATGGGTACTTTTTCTCTGAGTAAAGCAGATCAAATGCACTCCTTGATTATATTCTTTGCTGAGATAAATTGGACTTCACCAGAAAACAGAAACGGTACTTCAATATGGGATTTTCAAAACAGGATAATGAGTTGTGTGACTTTCAAAAATCCATAGTTTGTCAGAATTACTGACTGTACTTCAATTTTCTGTTTGCATGTAATTAAGAATTGCTGTGAAATGCTTTCTGTGCCCTTATTCAAGCTGCAGCTCTTGTATAAGAATTAAGACAGACTCTCTACCTGGGTATTTGTAATGAGGATGTGTTCGTGCCTTGATGTTCACAATGTGTGAAACAAGTGTAGACTTCTAATATTTAGGAACTCTTAAAGAGTCTTGTTTTCATATTGCTATCCACCAGATCAGGCTGCCCCACAATCCTGGTCTTGGGATTTCCGGGGATGGGGCATGTCCCATCTCTCTCTGAGTAAAGAACTTCTACCTAACATCTACCCTGAGTCTCCACTCTTTTAGTTTAAAGCTGTTCTTCCCTTTTCTGTCACTATCTGCTGATGTAAGACTTTTTTCTCTTCTGATCATGAGCTACTTTTAAGTACTGACTCACTGAGGTCTCCTGAAAGCCTTCTCTTCTCCAGACCAAACAAGCTCAGCTCCCTCAGCCTGTCTTCGTAGGAGAGGAGAGCCTTCTAGATGTCCTCATGGCCTCCTTTGGACCAACTCAACAGCTCCGTGACCTTATGTTGGAGCCCTAGGCCTGGACACAGTATTCCATATGGAGCCTCTTGAATACAAAGTACAGGAGGACAATCCCCTCTCTCTCCCTGCTGGCCACCCCTGTTTTCATGCAGCCCAGGATAAATTGACATTCCAGGCTGCAAGCGCTCGCTGCTGGCTCACATCAAGTTTTACATCCTCCAGACCCCCAAGTCTGTCTCAGTTTCCTCTGTTTCCAAGCATCATCCATCCTCGAAAGCAGTAATTGACTAGCAAACTGCTGTTAAAAGGTAAACTGGGGAATATATAGAGAATTTCTTAATGTCTTTAAGAAATTATAAACAGTGCCATTATATGCAAGAAAGCTCTGGCGAGACGAGTAAAAAAAAAAAAGTATGCTTGTGTATAAAATATCACTGAGAAATTTTAAAGCACTGACTTTATATTGAACATTTATAATGCCTATTGGATTGCAGGCATTCCATAGCCCTGAACTGGCTGAGGTTTGGATTACACCACTGCCACAAGGCATGATAAATCATCATCACTTCTCTTATCATTCAGAGAATTAACTCGAATGATTCTGGTTTATTCTAGTTGTCAATAATGTGTCACAATCATAAAAGTCCATTGCAGCAGTTTAAAGAATGCATTCCTGTTTATCTGAAAGCGTTAATAATTTCTGCTTTATTGTAACAATAGTAGGAAAAAAAATAACAAAACGTTATTTCATTTATATCCTTGAGCACGTTTTTATGATAGTGTCAAATTTCATCATGTTTTTTTTATTTGCTTTCAAGTTTTTAATATAGAAATGACCTTTCAGCAAATGAGCATTTGCCAGTGAAAAATGATGTCACGGAAGTACATTCCCTTTTCCCAGTGTTAGCTGAACTACATTTAGAGAGTGAGCAAGTATGAGCTAAGTGTAAAATCAATAAAGGAAGTTGATTGTTTTGTGATATCCCTCCATTTCCTCAGCAAGTCATAATAACTTGTTCTGGCTTTTGCAGAACAGAGTGCGTTCCTGCTGTTATAAGCAAAGGTGTTTGCATCATACTTTTAAGTGTGTAATTGGAAAAAATTGACCACCTAAAGGTCATTAGATTATTTTGTTTGTTTTGTTTGGTTCTTCAGATGTTTGCAATTCACACAGGCTTGAAGTTTTTAATCTGCATAACTGACAAGTACTAAAAAAAAATATTGGCAGGAAAACTTGTAGCTTAAAATGTTTCATGAATCTTACTTACTAATGTAAATAAAATGATCAGTTTTGAAATAATAGATCAGAAAGCATGCTCATATGGTCATAATATTGAAAAATTAACTTTTTGAACTAGTTTTTATTTGTAGCACTGAATTTAGAGAGCCTAGTTGTGCTGCATGTTACCTGGACTCTGAACTCACGCATTTACTTACAATCTTAAATTTAAATGCTGTAGTCTAAATAATGGTGGCTCAATGCAGAACCCTCTCTGTTGGGGATTATAGGGCCAGCCTTTAAGAGAAGTGGAAGAACATTCATACTTGTGAATGATAAACTGCCTGGGTGCCTGTCACACAAAGCTGTTTGTAAGGAGGTGATGAAAGAAAGCAAGCAACTGATGATGGGAGTTTTTTCAAGTAAAAATCAGTTTAAGCTTTTCTGTCCTTTTTATGTGATGAAGAGAAGTTGTTAGAGTCTATGTTGGAGGGTATTTCAAAGTTGACTTCCCAAACTTATGTCCTGTCCATGCTTTTGCTCATTTTTTTTCCAGAATCATCTGTGTAATGGAATAGAAAACGTAGATGCTAAATGTTTTGGATGATACCAAATTGATTAGAATTAACTGTTGAAGTGTTAAAGGATAGGATTAGATCTCATGGAGATCTCAATGATCTAGAGAAGAATTTTATGTTGTTTTGACAGGAATAGGATTCATTGTGGTGAGGTTATTGGACGTGAGGATAAGAACATAAGTAATTGGGAGAATTCAGCTCTGGAAACTGAGAGTAGGTAAGAATGATACAATATGCGTTCACAAGAAAGGCAAAAGTGCATAAACAAAACACTGTTAAATAGGAACATGAATGAAAACCTAGATAAACCTTTGGTAAAAAGCCCTTTGTTCAGTTGGAGTCATCACACTTGAAAAAGATTAAGATCAATTGGAAAAAGTCCAGAATAGAACTCATGAATGCCTGGAGGTAGCAAAACCAGTATTTCTTTTGGGCAAAAGCAGTGGAAGCTAAGTGGACTCATGATAATTCCTTAGATCTATGGTATTCACTGCAACAAGGAATGAAGATGATTTGTCAGTGGTTATATGGAAGATGAAAAACATGTATAATATCAAGGGATGACTTGAGTACTTACAGCTTGACAATAAGAGTGCAGTAGCATTGACTTTTTTTTTTTTTAGGGAACCTGAGAAAGCAACAGTTTAGGAAGTCTTTTAGAGCAGGCTGTGCAAATGTACTTCTGAGTCATAAGATAAGAAATGGTTGATTAAATCATCTAAGACCCTTTTTCATATTATGTGATTAGTACAGCTTAATACACATACCATGTCCTTATGCTTAAACTTTTCTGGAACCATCATCTACCTCACTGAAATCACCAGGACAAAACTCTAACCCACAAGCAACTGAAATAAATTTGTCAGTTATGACTTTGAACTTCTTGTGTTATCCTTCAGCAGAGTTGAGTGAATTATTTGTACTAGTAAAAATGATAATGTGAAATGATTGCTCCCTCTTCTACACTGGAAGTAGGCACAATCTCATGGTATGTATCTGGCCCAAATAACCAGGGAATCCTTGTACGATGTGCTTAGAAACATAAACTAGGCTTTGAAATTACTGTCATTAGTTTGTGTAGGATTTATTTACTTACAGTTCTGCTATATTTTTACTGCACTGATTCATGCTTTTTATATTGTTGGGCTGAAGTGATGCTGAGTTTTACCTTTTTAACTCCCTTGGTACTACAGATTGTGTGGATAAATGCCATTTTTGCCATTAATCTTCAGTATGCTTTCTCTGCTCAAAATTGCAATATCAAGTAGTGCAGTTGAAAAGTTTTGCTTAATGGGAGTTGAGTATTTTCAACATTGAATGCAAGAAGCAGAAAATGAGTTTGCTTATGTATAGGGATATTCTGCTACAGACAGTCCAAATGTATTTTGGTTCAGTTCAGTTTGGAATGAAACTTGAGAAATTGAAGGTCTAGTATTCTGTATAATCTTTCAGTTTTGTGCTCTGTTCCATGTCATTTCTGCAATACCTCTTTTGTCCTACTCTTCAGAAGTTATACAAGTGCTAAAAGTGGGTTTCAGAATAGAAAAAAAACCCAACAAAACAAAAAACAAACCTTAGAGCTGAATCCTACAATTCTGCTAAAAGCAACTTTGTTTATGGATAGTAGAAATCACATACAGTTTTTAGTGCAACAATTCTTGAATTATTTTGCTCTAGTTACTGAAAATGTAGGATCCTCTATATATAAATAAGGTGGAATGTACAGAATTGTGTTTTGGAAAAACTGTGAAAACCAAAGATTTGCAGAATGAATGAAGTATCTTACCAGGATAGCAAAGTATTTTGGTCCAAGAAAACAGAGCCAAAGGCATTGGACATTCTGTGTCATGTTTGGGCAAAACAATGAAATGCTGGACTGCAATACTCTCTAAAACCCAGCCGTATTGCATTTCACTTTGTGGCTGCTAGCACGTTCACACTGACAGAAGCTTTCAGCTACACTTGGCAGCAACCAGTATGCTCTCCTCTCAGAGCCGGGGAAATTTGCTCACAAAATCTCAAGTCAGAAAAGGTCATGGAACCAAACCCGTCAATAGAATCTGCATGAAAGTTTGATCTGGGAAAATCAGATGATTACGGGTCTTAATGTAGCTATTAGAATTTCTTAGTGAGCTGCTAATTACATGTTAGAGAAGCAATTTGTAGTTGTCTCAGAACACTTCCAGGTGTCACAAGTGTTGCCCACTTGCTGACTGCCCTGTCTGATCTCAGCTTATAAAACAGAGGAAATAACAGTGTAAAGGAAATTAGTGGTGCTAATGTGGATTAGTAGCTAGTATTGGTAATACCTTGAAGAGCAAGATATGTTTGTATGAGATCTGTGCAGATCTGTAAACACTTTACATGAATATAATGTGTTAAAATACTCATGTACAGTAATATGATAATAGTGATCTTTTTATATGTGCATAGCATTATATTAGGTGGAAGTAATATCAAGTGTTTTGTTGCTTTATGGCTATAAATTTAGACAAAAACATAATGTGTAATCCAAATGTTACAGCAAATCACAGAATCGCAGGGGTTGGAAGGGACCTCTGGAGATCATCAAGTCCAACCACTGTGCTAAAGCAGGTTCCCTACAACATGTTACACAGGAAAGCATCCAGGCAGGTTTTGAATATCTCCAGAGGTGACTCTACAGCCTCTCTGGGCAGCTTGCTCCGTTCTCTGCTGCCCTCAAAGTAAAGAAGGTTTTTCTCACATTCATACGGAACTTCCTATGTTTTTATTTGTGCCTGTTGCCCCTTGCTCTGTTGTTGGGCACCACCGAAATGAGCCTGACCCCATCCTTTTGACTCCTTCCCGTTAGATGTTTATAAGCATTGATAAGATTTCTCCTCTGCCCCCCATATTCTCTTCTCTAGAACAAACAGTCTCAGATCTCTCGGCCTTTCTTTGTAAGGGAGATGTCCCAGGCCCCTCATCATCCTTCTGGCCCTCCACTGGACCCTCACAACAAATTCCCTGGCTTTCTTGAGCTGCAGAGCCCAGAACTGGACACAGTACTGACTGAGAGCAAGCAATCTGTTCTAACAGCTCATTACAGCTTTGGGGACCCTTTTTTCATGGTTTCAATTGTTTGTTTCTTCAGCAAAGAAAAGAAAATTTTAGATGATAGGTGGACATGCAAGCCAAATGAGCTCAGTTACTTAGTGTATTTTCAGTATCAATTAACTTATGTCTAAACTGATTATAACTGCATTAAAAAAAATTCCTTCTTGGCTGGAACTATTAAAGATGCTTCTGGACGTGGTTTCATCTATTTCAAAATGCATTTATATTTACACAAAGTCAGTACAACAACACAGAAGCATGATGTGAAGCAGCAGCTAAAACAGTTACTAAAAGAAAATATTTAAGGGTCCATATCCTAAATTGAAAGATCTTTTTTTCCTCGTGATTTGCTTTGATTTTGTGAATATTTATAGGAGATGATGGGCTGAATACATATTTGAGCACTGATACTCCTAAGGCTGTATTGCTCTAAACAACTTCGTGTGGGTACCTATTCAGAAAATTTCTGCCCTACTCCAGCTTTGCTTTGAAATTATTATTTACATTTGTGTTGTATTGTAGTCAACCTAAAAATGATGCCTGGCTATCTCTAGCTGTTGAAAGCAGTGCCAGAACTTCCTAAGCACTGAACTTTAAATGAACAAACAAAACATATTCTTCGTCTATGAAGAGAGAAACCTACTAAGCTACAAGGAGAACAGTAGCTCAAAGCTTTCAGTGAAATAGTGCATAGTGCATTATTTTAAAACTCTTACAAGCTTCAATAGTAACTTTTATTTTTGAAAAAGTTGGACTTGTAAGAATTTTATTTCCTGGAAAACATCTTTCTCCAAAAAGGAAGTGACCTTTAAAACACCTAAGAACTCTTTTGAGACTCAGATTTTGTACTTTATCCACTGCTGCCACTTGGTAGCACAGTGTTTACCCAAGAAAGTGTGAAAAACATATCTCTCTTTTTTTTTTTTTTTTTTTCCAAATTTTAAGGGTTTTAAGGTTAACTTTTTCTAAAAGAAAAGGAAAGGTAAAGAAGAAAAGGAAAATATTTTGATAATTGCTTTCTATTAGGAAAATATTAGAGAGATGTTTTGTTTATTTTTCAGTTGTATGGCACTGGGAGAATATTTGCTAGCCTGTCCTATATTGTTACCCTTTTTGCTGTCCCCTGCAGTATTTGCATGTAGATTGTTTTTTGCTGCACTGAACCCATTGCTCAGAAACATTTCATTTTGTATGCTGATTTCTTAGAATATGTTTTTAATTTCATGAATTAATGGCAAATTGATTATGCAAACATTTCATTTGGATAGCTGCCATCAAGGCTGTGATTTGGGCTGTGATTGGCTGGATGTATCATATTGTTTCTGGTCCCAGGGTGAATGAACACTTAAAACACTTCTGCTGTGAACAAACTTCATTATGGATGTAAAATTAATTGCCTACGAGTTCTTTCTCATAACATCTTTGATGTTCAATTTCTATGAACGTTCACGCCAATTAAAATCTGTCTCTCAAGAAATCCAAAAGCAGAAAAGGCCAAACATTACAAAAGCAACTTTCTTGAAAAGCTCTTCTGTGCAATCCTAGAACAATTCCTAAAACATTAGTGTCTAATTTACTGCTAATGTTGAAAATATCGGTATTTCTAAATTGTCATTTGTCGGCCACAGCACATTTTGCATATATTAGAAAATAAATTGATAGTTATAGTGATGCTAAAAATAAATCAAAGCCTCCCTGTCCTTTTAATAAAGTACTGTTTGACCCTCCTCTAAGAGAAGAGGCCTCTGTATCCTCTGTCACTGCGTAAACTGGCAGTGTGCTGTTATTCCACTGGGCAATGAATGTACAGCTACTGAAATGAGGTCGCTGTGTGAAACCGTAACAGCAGAATCCTGCTGAAAACCGGTCATTTAAAGCTTCTCTCTCCATTTGTTTGTGGCTTTTCCGATAACTGGAATCGGGTAGTGCCCAGGTGGCAGTGCCTGTGGGGCTGAGGCAGGTGAGATGGCAGCTCCAACACTGCACAGAACCCAGCTGGGAGAGCCAGTCGAGGGATGCTCCCACAGGGTGGGATTTGAGCATTTAGCTCACCCGTGGTTTCGCAGCAATTTGTTTAAATGGCCAAAGCAGCGCAATACAACTAGAGAGGGAGAATGGGTTTGCAGCCTACAAGGCAAGGGGTAACTGAGCTGGTTTTTAAGGTGGTCTGTACTCTTCCTGTTTCTCAGAACGCCAAGGTGTTGACAGCACTGACCGGTGGTAGGATTGAAGCACTGGAAGTCAAAGTTTTGAAATAATCTGCTTTCTCTCTCACTTGACCTTGTTCGCAGCGCTGATGGCAGAGGTGAGCTGCTGGCTCTTGTCACTGAGGCTCCCGGGTGAGGGGGCTCACACAGCTGACAGGGCAAATGATTGAGGCTGCAGTGTCAGCAACATGATGGGTAGGACTGCACGCTGCAGGAGTGGCGTGGAGTGCCTGATGGAGGCAGGGACGGGACCTGGGGCTGTCATCTGTGTCACTCAGCTGACCACACCAGACCTGCAGTTTCCTTAAGACTGAGCTGTGTTGAATGTCATTAATTTTCTCTCTACTTATGTCATACAGGGTATCTCTTTTCCATGTAACTGTTGTAGAGCATATGCAAGCTTTACTCAATATTTTGTAACATGCAGTGTCACTGTAATTGTCTGAACCTTAATCATCCAAAATTACTTGTTATCTGAAGAAGGGTCTTGTCCCCTGACACATCTGTTGCTTAGAATGAAAACTATCTTGATTATCGAGATGCTTTAGGCGTCCATTCCTCTTCACATTTCCCTCTGGGATCTGTTGTAGTCCAGGTCACTTCTTACTATGCGTAGGTACAAAGTTATGCAAGTTAAATAGTTTTAAACAGTGCACGTTGCTGAACAGGCGCCGCATAAATAACAGCTTGTCCTCCAGAGACCCACTACAGCAATCAGTGTGCCACTTTTTGAATTTTTGCATAAACTTTTCTCTGATTTCTGCCTGGTATGATTTACCTGCTTTATTTTTTATTTTTTTAATCCCTTTGCTCCTCTCAGTCCCTTCCTAGGAAAGAAAGTGTGCAAGTGCTTCATGGAGAGTTTTCAACTAACATCTTTCAGGAACTATTTCACCACTTATATAGTTGTGTGGTTTTTGTTCCTTTTTTATCCATTTGAGAAACACAATTTTCATCCAAGCAAATGTTCACTAAAACAGGTTTCAAGCTCTCCTAGACATGGATTTCATAGATTTTTTATTTTCAGTAATGAGAAGGGGTACTGTTGGATGTGATAGTAAAACTTGTCCAAGCTTCACAGTCCTTCCAGATATGATGAAACTAAACAGAAGCTTTGTAAACACCTTATTCTAAAGCCTGAGATGCATTCTTCTATAAATATAATTTGACTCTTGAAGGATGAGAATTTTTTTTTTTTTTAATTTTATGATATCTAAAAGCCAGTGTGAATTTCACATATCTAATATGGCAAAATGTTTGAATCAGTTTGTACCTTCCAAATCTCATAGAAAATGATGGGAACCAGGAATTTAAAGCATGAAATCTAGAGAAAATGTAATCAGCTTAGAGATTGTCTTTTGAGCAGAGCGTAAGATAAATTATTCAATGTGATGTGATTTATTTGCTTGGCTTGAAAACCTTCCATGATGTTACTTTTTCAGTTCTACAAATCTAATAATTTGACTTTTAGGAGCATCAACTTATCTTCCTCTCATTACATCATGATGCTTTTACAGTATGTCCTGCTTGTTATACCAAGTAATTGTTTCTATCAGCATTATTTTCTCCCTTCTTATCCATCATCTCTCCGATAACATCCCATTTCTTTGCCAGCTCTGTTTCACAGTGCCTGCATCGTATTAATAATAGCACAGATGGGTAAGTTCTGTGAGGTCATCCAGTACAATCCATTTCCTGATGCAATGTTGGGCTTTTATATTTTTTCCAATATATATGTAGCCCGATGGTAAATGAGTCAAGTGACTGGATTTTCACAATCTCGTTCAAGTCTTAATGCAGTATTTTTTTCTTCTATCTTTCTCTCTTTCTGCCTTTTTATGTTTTTTTTTTTTTCCTCAGTAGCTAAAAAGTGCTTCTTGACAGATAAGAAATTGCAGAGGCTTAAGAAATCTCTGGCACTGAGTCAAACACACCATATTCTTAACAGCATTATTAGTATGTTCACAGGTGGAAACTTATTATTCTTCAGTGCTTTAAACGTAAAATGTCTCATACTCTTTTTATTCAGTTTTGTAGTTTACAGTTAACGTGATTAACAGCTTGGGCTGTTAAATTTTAAAATTATTTCCCAGAGCTGAAATGCAGTAGTAGGGCAATTCTTTTGGCTTTGGCGCAGGAACATAACCTGGTTTCAGTCTTCATGAAATCTAAACTGAGAGATTTCTTACAAGTGTGGAATAACTCCTCTGTGTTGTTTTCTAATAAAATGAGCAGAAAATAAAGAAATGGAGAAGGTAGAGAATTTCACAGCAACTGGAGTAGTTGCTTGCTTTGATTGTACATAGATGTCTCCTGTATCTTCTCAGCACGTATTGGATCAAAATAAGAGATTGTAGCAATTGATTGACTGATGTGGCTTCTTTTAGTCTTTTTATGAAACAGCTGTTTATAGCAGTGAAAATTGCTGCAACAGGGATCCGAAGTAGGACAGGAGATACTCAGCTCTGATCAGGGCAGCCCAGGCGTGTGCCCAATAACATCTCCTTCTGCATCTTCACCTTCCTTTGAAGGAATACTGTACTGATGTTTTTTTAATCCATCTCACCTGATCTCCATATAAGATATATAGTGATTAAAACAAAATTCTTCTTTATGGCTTCCCAAAATTATTAAAAGGAGTTGTGGGAGACTCAGGGATAACATTCTCAGCCCTGAAAACAGCTATCAGTGAAGAAACTTGATCCAGGGACCTGATGACCTTGGCTTTGTGCCTAAGATGCTGACTGGCTTCTGCTTACTGCAAGCTTCCTGGGCCAGCTGTCCATACCAGTGCCATTCCTCTTTATTCACAAAGGTGATGCTTATGTTTGGCCATTCTCTGCAGTAGTCCTCTTCCCACTGAAGGTGCAAGCTATGTAGATGTCTATGCTGGAGTGATGCTGTGTGTTCAGTTCTTTCATTCATGTAAACGTTCAAGTTTTGATTTTGAGTATCCCCTGAAAGCTCTAATTCTTTTACAGAAGTTACCTTAGAGTCTTGATATTGGTAAATGCATTGTACAAATTAAGTATTCAAATATAAAATTCTAAACCCACAGATGTTCTTTTTAGACACAATCTAACCATGTCACAAATGAAAGAAATTTTGGGTCTGGCAGTTGTTCTTTCATGTGATCTTGGCGAAGTTATTTTACTTTAAAATATTCAGTCTCTTTTGTTTTCTCATGCTCTTTTTACATAATACATACAGGAGAAAATTCTCTCCAATACAGGGTCTGCAGAGTTCCTAGTAGAACAGGGCATCGGTCAGTTGCCTACTGGAATATAAATTTAGTTTACAAATATAAATCAGGCAACCTATAGCTATCGTACACAGATTTCCCTACTACATTTCACTGTTTAGACTGATTTGGAACTACCTATTTCAAGTACATGACAGAGAAGCCACTGTTGAGACCTCACCCCTCGCCCTACCCTGAGATAGGCAGAGCTTTGCATACACGTTCTTAGGCCTATTTGTGTGCCTTGAAATACAGGCTACTACCAGGGGTAGTCTTGGCTTGTATCAGAAATCCTTGTCACGTTAGTGATTTTGCCAGTTCAGAAATATTAGCCAAGTCCATTATTTAAATAAATGAGAAAATCAGTGCCATGCAGAAATATATTTGAAATGTAAGTGTGAGCATGGTTTAACTGAAACTGCTTTATTTTGTTTGTGAACTAGCAAAATCTCTTCCTCTAGATATAGCATATAAACTGTTTTGCCAACAGAATGGTGTGCCTACAGCAGACATGATGATAGTTATACTTGGTGACATTTTAAGGCTTATTATAATTTGCAAAAGACACCTATTCAAACTATTTGAAATGTTAAGTATATGTTATACTTCCACAAGCACTTAAAGGTAATATAATCCTGCCACTGGAGGAAACTTTTCCTTCCCTTCTATCCACTATTGCTGACTGTGAAATGAAACCGGATAAGATGCTGCTATGGTTTGAACTGTCCTTATTTCTTCCCTGCTCAGTTTGTTTTCAGTCCATCAGTTCCCTGAAGGGGTCATTTTGCAATGGTTTGAACACTTGCTTAAAGGAGAGTGTGAAGTGTGGAGCTGAGAAATGAGTAGCTAAGCGTCAAAAGGACATTTTTTGCATCAGTTAATCTGTGCCAGATGAGGCTACTTGCAAAACTGAAATGTTACAGTGTTACCTGTGTTACCCAGCTGTAGGCAGCTTTCTGGGGATGTGGCTCATCTGGGAAGAAAGAAGTTCAGGAGGCAAAGTGGTTTTATGCATCCTTGAAATGTCATTAAAAATTCTAATATGTTTCCCAATTTCAAGTTTCATATTGGTCAATTTTTTTTTTTTTTCCAGTATTCTTTCAGTTTTTTCATCTCTTTCTGTATATCTGTGGGATGTTATCTCTCCACACACTTATTTATGACACAAACTGTTATTAGAGTTCAACAAACTGAGTTAGTCTCTTCTTCTCAAATTTCAAAAATGAACTCTGTGTATTGTAATAAATCCTTCAGCACTACTACTAATTGCTAAAATCATTCATTCTTTAAGAAACAAAGATTCTATTTCACAATATCTTCACTAGATACTTTTTTTTTTCTGTGACATTATAGCACCCTACTCACTTAAACAGCTGGCTTTGAGAATCGCTAGGTTTGCCCTTTTTAATTTTTGTAATTTACCCCAAAGCAAGGATCAACTTCATTTTTTGTGATTTCTTTTTAGGGACAAAAAGAGTTTCTGCTTGGAAGCATGAGCAGGTCAAAAGAGATCCTGAGATCTTATTTTATACAATGCACTTACTATATGTCTGCCACCAAAAAAAAAAGATCCTAAATTAAGAATCATTTCTGGTATCAAAGATAATATTCAGGGTGGTTAACAGACAGAAGGGGAATATGGTTATGCACTGTCTGTGGAGAAAAGATTACTGCAGGCTCCATCCTTGTGTCCCTTCAGACCCACATCATGCTTACATAGGGTCTGATTCGTGGTCAGGTTACTGAGGCACAGGAGTGTGATCAAATGGTGAAACAACGAAAAGCATCATTTGATTCACAGTGCGTTACCTTGGGAAAAGGTGAGATAAATCAGTTCAGCACAATGCTCTCTCATTTCAAACAAAGCAAAGTGTTAAAGAATTTTTGTGGTTCCTTGTGAGGTAATTTTAAAACAAAAATTCCATTAAAATAAAGAATTATCAAATACTAAAAAAATTATCTCTTTTATTTCCAGCTTGATTTTTTTTTTTTTAATGATTAGTTGGAGAAGCACCCTATTTCTGATGCTTGAAATTAGAACTACTTTTGAAACTCCAGTCTTAAACATCATTTGTATTTCAGCATTGTTCATTCCTGTGAAGCTGAGCTTCATGCTGATGTGATTATTTTGTTATGGCAAAGATAGAAGTCTACCTTATGTAAATGTTAAGGCTCTACAGGCAAAAAATATTTGTCTGTTTTTTGCGGTAGTAATCTACTGTGTCTATGTGACAGCTGCCCTTTTTTGTTCTCTTTTGACATCAGCCTACCAGTGTTGTTCTTCTGCAGTATTTTGGGACAGTAATATAGCTATTTTAAGGTTGAAATATTTGGGCCTGAATGTATCTCATTTAATATCTAACTGTGTAGTTGCCTGAAGTTCTCTTACAACCAGCAAAGGGAGAGGTTTTCTTCTATAATTAGTGGGAAGAGAAGGGAGGAAGTTTGAGAGGAGATTATAAACAAGACAATTCCTCCAACACATGCTGAGAAACACAGGAGGTAGAATTTGGAAGCCAGTTGTATTTTGTGAGTACAGGTAAGTTTGGTGGCTGTTGCAATACCTTAGGCAGACGAAGAGGCTCTGAACGATGCTGGATGCTGGAGTCCTGGCATGCTGAGCAAGTTGCTATAGCTACTGGTACTCAACAAGTCAGGTGCTGCAATCGGGGAAGAAAAATGTAGATACTGCATTCAAAGTTATGACAGTTGCTATTTTTCTGCTCTTTCTTTTAAAGATTGTTAACTCTCATATTTTATTTAAGCTATACATTGTTTTTTTCGTGAGGTGCTGTATGGAATTTAGATGCACATATGCCTTCTGTGTGAATTCCTATCTGATGTCCTGCTTATTTTTGCTTTGGGTTTTTCTTTTGAGAGAGAATAGAGTGTAGGAGGGGAAAGTGAAAGAAGAGAGAAAATGTAATGTGGGGCTGATCATTTCTTCCGTGTGTTCTAAAATAGTATACGTTGTGTTTGTCATGATTTAAGGAATAAGTACCCCATTGTTTAATAGAGATTAATATCTCCTAGGCTTGTGTTTTGATACTGCATATAGCAAATGAAATATTAATTTTAATTTGGAGCCAAAACTACTGAAAGGATTACTCCTTTTTGAAGAAAGTTTGACAGCCTGCCCTGTACCAACATTCATCTGAACACTGAGCCGGACAGTGATGGATCTGTTGGGCAGCTACAAGATTTGTGTAATTTACTTCATTGAAGATGGTGCAGACTGAAAATCTTTTCAGTGGCCTGGATCGTGAAATAAGTCATTTCTTGCATTTAGATGAGAAGCTACAGTTCTATTCCCAAGCAGAAATTTTCTGAAATTTAGTAACAGGTACATATACAAAATCACAGAGATTATGGCAGGTAATGATTTATCTACACTTGAATGCTTAGTGGTAATTTGAGTGACATCTTTCATTCTAAGGACGTAATTTCCCTTCTCAAATGGAATCTATTGCAGTTCTTGTTGAGTGAGAAAGAGGAGAAGAAATATCTTCCAGTTAAAGTGAAAATATGAGCGTCTGCTAAATGAAAGGATTGGAGCTCATGATTTGGTGTGTGTGACTTCCACTCTGTTAAAATAAAATGATTTGGGGGAATTATCTTCTCAATGTTACTAAAGAAATATTTTAAGAAACGAAGCGTTCACAAATGCGGTGCACAACAGACGTCACTTCTGTATGTTTCGAAACGTGCAAACTATAAGGTCTTTTAGCCTGGTAAAACAGTTTGATTCTGAGGAAGTCAAAACAATCCTGTTGCTCTCTCATTATGTCCACTGGCCAGCTTCCTGGAGGAGTAGCATTGTTCTCTCAGTGACACGCTGTTGTCCTTAACTCTTTGTTCAGAAACATTGGTGAAGTTCTTGTGGATGCTCAGGAATGTTTGCCCAGTGACAGTGCACAGTCAGAACTCTCCTGCATTGACTGTGTAAATTTTTGTGTATGATAATCATGTTTTCTTACTTAGAATCTGTACAACTAACGAGAAAAAAATCAGCTTCTTTCTGAGTTATGATGTTTTGGAGTTAAAAAAAAAACAAAAAACAACCCAAAAAACCCACTGTCAAAAGATTCTCAATTCTGTAATTGTGATTTCTGCCATATTTTTATTGTTTTATACATGTTTTTTAATAAAAGTTCCTGATATGTTAAAGGAATCTAACAGGAGCTATAATACGTGTTTAGTGTTAAAAACAAACCAACAAACAAAATACCTAAACACAGGCAAGTCTGTAATGGGATTTGGAAACTGAAGGTTTTTTTATTATTATTGTTGTTATTTGTATATGCATAGCTAAAGATATACTGTCAGGGTTTAAATAAAATTGCTGGCAGGGTCAGATCATCTTTTTAGCTTCAAGCATCAACTGTCTTTAAAATGCGTTTCCTTTATTATTTTCTCTTCATGATGTTAAGAGAAAATAATCCTCTTGATAACATCAATTAAGTAATGCTTCTGAGATGGTGCTGAGGTCCAGCAGTATGATTTATCCATGACATTTGAGCAGTTATTGTGTAAATGCCGTCTCTTCAGAAAGCAGAGACAAGATTCTAACAGATTTCTCAATCTACTGAAAAAATGACCAAAAAAAACCATTCATATTCCTGATGAAATGTTTCTTCCTATGCAGTTTGGGTCTGAGATCTTCAGCAAGATACCTGTATCCTAGGAAATGCAGTAAGAACTGAACCTCAAATCCTTTGCAAGGCTTGGTATATGTTAGAGATGCTTTATCTCCAAAGATATTGGTGGAAATAACAAAAATAATTTTGTTTTGTATCATAATTACCTTTTTATTTCAGCCAGTGGTATTATCTCTTATTACCCTCTATTGATACTTTTACAAAGTATCTTCTTTCCTTCTTAATCACACAGAACTCTATAGAAATTATTCCAAAAAAAAAAAAAGGACCTTAAGTTTTTAACATATGAGACTATCCTAGGTCAGTGTTTTGCATTCCTCTTATGTGATATTTTGAAGTGTTATTATAGTGCAGAATAATTCTTTCAGGTTCATATTCCATCAGTGATACAAGCGTGGCTGACAGCAGCTAGACAAGGGAGCAGTGGGGATAGGGGAGGCAGCATGACTGTGGTCCTCAGGATGCACTTGGCTCTCTGAGCTTCTCCTGTATGCACCAGGAGGAGAGGGCCACTTGTTGTGCAGCTTCTGGTGACTGAGCAGGGAGGAAGTGAGCAGTCTGCTTAGCCTGTGGTCTGCGCGAGGTGCTGCAGTGATAAGACAAAGCCCTGTGGATCTACTGTGAGATGGAGGTACCCTGCGAGTTGCATATCCCCTGTGTGATGGCCATTTTGTTATTACAGCCAGTTCTGTACACTCTCTGGCGATAAAAAGGTTGTTCTCACTGTCTAGAAGCTAGTAAATGGTGCCTTTTCTCTTTTTGGTTATAGCTAAAATAAAGTCTTACAGTGTGGCTTCTACCTCCCCGGTATCGTGGACAGGGCCATCTGCTTTGCTTTGTTTTTCAAAACTTCAAAAATAAACGGAAGGGATAAAAGAAATGTCATGTTTAAATGGGTCCTTCCTGCTTTCGGTTCCTTGGACAGCAATTGCTACATCAGAAAAATGTGTTATGTACAAAGCCCTCTTTAGAATAGAAGAAAATATTGCAACTCTTCACAGTTAGAGCAATAGTAGCAATAAAGCAGAGCATTACACAGCGAACTGTAACTTAGTGTTAGAACTGTTCATGTGTAATCAAAATCTTAGAGCTAGAAGACTGTATGCATGTACCTTCTACGTAGGTAACACTTTGGTCTGCATCCTCAATCTCTACTGCCTTTTTGTCTGTCCCAAAACAAAAATGATCCTCTGAACACTGACCTTTTTTCATGTAAAAGTGAATGCCACAGGTGCAGCAAATACTTATTAGAAAGAAAACTACCTATATTAGCAATATTTTGAAAGTAATGTACTAATACAGTACTTATTATAGGATAATTTAAGTTGGAAAGGACCTCAGCGGTCAAAGTTAGGAGCGATTAGCAGGTTCTTACTATTTTGGACTAGATCTTTAAGTTCCCTTCCAACCCTATCTATTCTATATCCTTGGAGATAGTCAGAGCTTGGCTGAACAAAGTCATAGAATCATAACTATCTCCAAGGATATAGAGTTCCCAGACAAGTGTAGACAAAAGTGCTCCCTTTGATTTACTTCTCTGGATTATAGGGATAACTGCTCAGGATGCAGAATCAGGTGCCAGCTTGCCTGTCAGTGGTTTCTGGGCTGGTTCAGCCCGATTCTGTGACTAATTGTTCATGCCTTGTACTGCTGTGCTCCTGTTCTTGAAATGCTAATGTGGAGAATAATGAGATGTTGAAAGGACTCTAGCACCCCCCCCCCCCAAAAAAAAAAAGGGGGGGGGGTCTATTAATTCATTGTGAAGGCCTTTGGGAGAGGTTGATTTAAGCCATTTAACATAAGATGCAATAGCAATGCGAACTTCATGTAAACTGCATAATACATGCAGGCACATAATACAATAATTACGTGTCAGTAAAATGCTGAAAGCAAAGCCTTCCCGTTTGTGGCCTTCTGTGAGGCTTTATTCTTTATATCCTGTCCCAGTACGTGTTTTCTGAACAGCCCTGTTTCCATCTCTGCATGTGCACTGGACCCTTCTGGCTCACGCAGAGCTTCTCCCCGTGCCTGTCAGTGAGCTCTGTCACCAGCATCACTGCACTGTCATATCTGGTCCCAGCTGTCCCTGTGAGACTTAAAAATACTGAGGTGTATTGAAAACTTCATGCTGGCCCTGGATGAATTTTGGATGAGTTTAAATCCCACTAATTCAGCTGAAAGAACAGTTGATTTCAGCCTGCTCTGGGGTGTACCTTTGGAGTGTATGAAAGATATATGTATGTTCCATAAAAACTCTCACTGTGCATGTGCTTCTTCTGAGAGTGTTTACATTCTAAATCAATTCTACTGAAGAAAATAGAACCAGCTGATTTCAGTTCATCTCATAGAGGATAAAACAAACTGATTTTCTTCTAGGACTCTTGCTTTAGTAATAAATATGATATGAAATAATAATATGAAATAATATGAATATAATGATATGAAAAGGAAGAATGTAATGTGATGTGGGCAGTCAGCTGCTTAAGTCAAAGAGTGATCTGCATAAGAATAGTCAGGAGCCATTGGTGGAGTATGTTGGCCTGGTTGTTACCTACAGGTTGTAATGACTGACATTTTTTTCTTTCTTGAACTAAGTGGCATCTGAAATCTTTATGCACTGCAATCAATGAAAGCACAGAAAGATATTTTTTTCTTCTTCTCCCTCGAAGAGGAAAAAGCTGTCTGTTTGGGTCCAGTACTTCCTCGGATGTGATAGCTGATGCTCATGACCACAGACATTTATCCTTCAGAGCTGATTCTTTTTTTCTCTCTGGTGTTATGATTTCTTGATCTTCAGAGAAAATTCCATCCTATAATCACAGCAAATACCAAAGTACTGCCTTTCTTGGGCAGCCCAAGCAGTTCAGCAAGCCCTGAACAACAATGACATTCTCCTTGAATGTCAGGAGTGTACAGGAGGATGGTGCAGGTTTGCAGCTATGAGGGACAGACAGAAACAGACGGCTTTTCAAGACATACGTGTATGTGTTTAACTAGAAACTGGAGTAAATGCTCTATGAAAAGAAAAAAACAGCAACAAACCCATGGTTTTGAAGTAGCTTGATTTGTAATAAGCGCGGATCAATTATTTATGATTTTTTCCATGTGAAAGGCTTCACATCATACTTACAGACAACTTGTTGGTTGATGACTTTTTTCTAAGAAATGCTGCCTTAAAAAGAGTTATTATTATGCACAGTAGGTATCAGTGAATTATTTATCAAACATATTTTTGCTCTTACTGAAAACACAGTTGATATGTTTTTCTAAGTGTTTTATTGTTGTTGTCATTTGCACACCAAACAAGAATTTATTTAAGTTAATGCTTATGTATCACCATACACATGAAAAATGAAAGATACATTTCAAATAGAATTGGTCATGGTTTTTTTTAATTATTATGCTCTTTTGGGGGGGGAAGTGTATTTGTCACAAAGAAAAAAGAAAGAAGGAAAAGCACATGTGGTAAGAGATCTGTGTCAACAAAACTGCTGTCCAAACAGTTATCCAGATCATGGATGGATAACAGCAGCACTTGGGCAGAGAGTTGGTGACTGCAGCTTCTGAGCCAGTTTTCATCCAAGTACTATGTATAGCTTTTGCCTTCTCCTGGGTGAGAGCCTTTCCATCTCCCATACTGGAGCTTTTTCCTTCTGTAGAAAAAAACCCAACAATTAATGATTAAATACTAATCCGTGAAGCTTCTGTGTACAATGTGCTTATCTAGTTGTTCTCCCTGAACCAATTAATAATTTTAGGCTTAAGTGCAACACACTCGAAATAAGTATTGTTTAGCGTCTTAACGTCGAAGACAAAGGAAAACTTGATTCTGGCACGCGGTCATCCTAATTGATTTCCTAACTCGTCAGGCTGTTAGGTAGTCAGACGTGAAGTGCTTTTGTGAGAGATTTTGAACGGTTTTAGTTTGTCTTTGCTTGGGATAGAACCTTTTGCTGCCCCATTCACTGTGCGTAAGAAGTGTAGTTGAAGAATAATCATGCTATTTCATAAAACACACAGACAGGACATTCTTAGTGTTCAGCATTAAAGCAGTATTTTAACACGGAAATTTTTTTTTCGAAATTCAGCTTGTTAAGGAGATGTATGTATCAATTTTTCTCCTTTTCTGTGAAAGCTATTCAACTGATGTTACAAAATTTAAAGGAAAAGACCAAAGGCATTAAAAGGAATCGGGCAAACAGACTTTGATTTCTGAGCAATTTACCTAGAATAAATATTTGAAATTGAATTGTGTGTCCTGAAGTTAGCTCAGGAAGTAGCAAGGCATATGCTGTGTGTATGCCTACTGTGCATGCCTCCTCAGGAGAATTTGTGATAGAAATAGTTTGGGTGTATTCATTGGAGAGATGACGGGAGACAAGTAGGAATGGCAATATCTGTCTTGATACAGAGCATCAGAAGTGTTCAACTGTGGAATTGAGATTAGTAGTCATGAAGAAATCATTATTTTCTGTGAATTGTGCTGTGTCACTGAGTCTTGGACTCTAAAGAGTAAAATGCAATCACACGGTAGTAAAAAGGGAGAAGTGTGCTTCTAGCTTTCTGGGTTACTGCTAATACATGTTACCAAGTAAGGACAAGCCTTGTCCTCTAGAGATGAGAGAATGTCACAACAGTCTGAGTTTGTGAATTTAAGAATATAGGATCATACTGAAAAGAGTTTTGGTTACATGGATTTAGCGCAATCAGAAATATTCTTTTAGGTGGTAGACACTACATAAACCTTTTAGAAATGAAGTAATATAAACTTTCAACTTTTCAAAGCAAAAAAACCTAAACCTGTCAGTTTATTTTTCACATCCAGGCAAATGAATACCATTTACAGTACTCAGGAAGTTTGGGCTTTGAGAAGGAAAGAGTGAGATGTCCAACCAGCTCTGGTGAGCCCTGGAGGCTGAGGGGTTTGGGGAGGAGTGGGGGAAGGGGGAAGAGTTCCAGCTGTCCCTACAGAGCCTGGGCTGCTGGAGGGTCTTGGGACAGGTGGGTCTCTCAGGACCTGGCTTTGAGCAGGATGATGGTCACACATTTCAATTTGTTATGTTGTCTTCTAAAGGACAAAAAGCAGGTGACAACCATGAATACATTTAGTTACATTAATTGACCCCTGCTGTGATTTGTAGTTTTAATAAACAGCAATGTAATAATAAACCAAAAGAGAAAAAAATACCGCCACAAAACAACAGCAAAATGTAACACCATCACTTTAGAAAACTGTCAGCTGCTAAACACACATGAAAGATTGTTTACCGGGGTTTTTCACAAGCTGTTGTTAGACTGTGATAAGGAATTTGGGAAAGACAGATAACCCTTCCCAGCAAAGTTGATTTTGACTATGAACTTAAATAAAACAATTTGCTCCTGGGCATTTTCAGATTGTAAAGAATCCCTTTTCTGCTGAAGAACTTCCTAGATATGCATAGACACATGCAGAGTGACCTCTGAGACTGAATGAGTTAATGGCAAATATGGGCACAGTGTTTAGATCACAGCACCCTGTTTATATTTTCTTGCAGGGAACTTATATCAAGCATGATAATAAAACCAGACATTATGGAAAGAAGATTTTTGTTCTGTGAGTTGCAAAGAAAAATATAAGGAATGACTTGAGTGTGAGGAGAAAGGAAGGGATGTGCAGAGCATTCTAAACTTGTGCATGTCATACATGGAAGAATGAGATGCAATCAAGCACTTTTATCTTTGAGCTGTTCTGGACAAGGAATGAAGACTTTTTTCTTTCAAATATGATATCCTGGTTATGATGTAAATGATGATTTGTAAAGCTGCAGAAAGTAAGTGACAAGTGGTGTCATGTGGTTGTCACAGTGTTCGTTAGTACTCACCTGCGTGTCAGCTAGAGTAAAAAGATTAGAGATCCTTGTTCTAGTGGGGAAGACTTTCAGCAACTGTCTGCTGATTTCTGACACCTGCAAGAAGACAATTACGCTAAATTGAAAACATTGTTGGGACGTTTATAGAGCTGATATTATGCACAGTAAAAAAAAAAGAGAAATCATCTAAAAGAACTTTGACAGAATTTGGAACCTGACATTAGCAACTTAACTTGGAGAGAGCAAAAATTACAGAAATGGGCAGGTATTCAAAGAATACTGAATTTCATGTTATCCCTTGAGAGCAGAAGTAAACTAACGCTGTGCACAGGTCAGCAGCAACCTGCGGTGTTTTCCCTAAAAGAATGGTTCTTTTCACCTTCACTGCAAGAACCATTTCTTTGCTTGCTATAAAAAGAACAGGTGTGAGCCACATGCATATGCTTAAAGGAAATAACAAGACAACACAAGGATTTACCTGTGGAGAAAAAACAAACAAACAAAAAAAAAAAAAACAAGCAGAAAACATGAATACTTATTATCAAGTAAGTTTGCAATTTTTTGTTTCAAATGTCTGAAGTACAAAGCAGGAAAGTATAGGAATATGCACTGTGCCGGCCGTTCTCTTTGGATGGGAAAATTTAAGATACTGACAGTTTCACAGGCATTTTTTGAACATAGTAGAGATTTGCTAGGGGCTGTGAAAGAGCACTTGTTGGCCTTTCTTTTGTCCTTCGTAAAAGACTGGATAACCAGATGTTTCACAGTTTCTTAGAAGAAAGTTTCTCATCGGTTTAAATCAATTTTAGAACTGCCAGCATTTTTATAAGCTTTGAATGGTATATTCATGCCAACATCACATTCTGCTAAAGTGAAAGAAACAGTAAATCTTGTGCATGAACTAGTGCTAACTGGCTGGCAGGGTTTTCCACTCAGAATAGCTCAGTGGAGGAGCAGTGCTGTGGCCAGCTAAAACTGACTTTTCAGGAAGCACGGATTCACTCAAGCTCAACTCTGTTCTTTAAAAAAGCTGCAGCAGTGCAATCTGGAGACTTTGTTTCACTTGCTCAGGAGCTCTGCTGCTTTCAGTTAAGCCGCTTCTCAAATCCAGATTCGCTGTTATTCATCCTCCACTTCACCTACTTTGTTTTCTGAAATTGCATAGGAACTTTCTGATTCCTCCCTGAAGTTAAACTTCCATTATAACATCTACCATGAACTGAAGGAGCACACTGCTACCTGTTACATTGATATGGCTTGTCTGGCCTGAATTGCTATTGATTTTGAAGCAGGATGAAGGTTGCTATATAAATCCTTTTTCTCAACATTCAAAAAAGAGAACGCCGCTAAACCCATTGCTATATACATACTAGAAACTCAAGTTCTTGGACTGAGAGTTTCCAACATCTCATAGCTTTTCCATTGCATTTCTAGTAATATTTGGTTTCAGTCGTAGATAGCTTGTATGATAAATATGTAAAATTACAATGTTATGCGTATTTTCCGAATGTGCATTACCTGAGATGCTTTATCCCTGACTGGATTGCCACAATAAAGAGAATCAGGATCAGTTTCATGTATGTATTCTCAGGGCAAACTTGTCACTCACGAAATAACAATCCCAAATGGGTGACAGCACTCACACCAGCTGCTTGACATCCAGGCAGGTGCAGGAGCCCTAGGAAATGTCACACTATCAGATGCAGCTTCAGAGTGCGCAACTGGAAAAAAGCTCCTGGCCGCAGCTATCACCCCAGGCCATAGCTAACACCCCAGGCCACATCATCCTGTGGCTTGAAACTATTGCTGAGCTGTCAGTTTAATAAATGAGTAGCCACTTTGTTTTGATCAGTATTGTCAGGGCTTATTTCAAAAGTGATTCTGATTCCATCACGCAGCCTAGCCCAGCCAAAGTCAATTGGTAGAATTTCAAGGTGAATTTATTCATTCTTTATAGAAGTTCTATGCACGAATATATCAAGACAGTTGAATAAATTGAAATAAATAGACTTGGAGTTGCATAGTCTCCTAATAATTGAAAGTGTTTCCCTCCAGTATATTTGCAGTAATAATGCTACCTTTATGAAGAGTGGACTGTCTACGGTAAGGGAAAGTGGGGAATTACCATATTGATAACATATTTGGAAAATGGAATTGGGGCTAATATGTAGAGAAGGGCAGCTGAAAGTTGTCCTTGCCTTCAGCTTAGCGCTGAAGATACAGTCAGAAGAAAGCCTGCTGCTAAATTATGATGCATAATTAGTTCCTTCTTCCACTGAGAATAACTTTCAGTAACTTTCCCTGTCTTTTTGTGCAGATGTTAACTTTTACAACAGAGAATCTGTAGGTAAATGTAAAAAGAGTTCATTTCTATAGAAGTGTGCTGTGTGTATGGCTTGTTACCCACAATCTCAGGATACAAAAGCAGTAGATGCCAAGCCTGTACTGTTCTTAATTTTTAATTTTTTTTTTTTTTGGAACGTCAATTACTTGTTTTTTTCTTCATGTACAACAGAATCAAATGTATACAAGCTCTAGTCTTTCTCCTTGTTTCATTTAAAAAATGATTCAAGGTTGAATATTTTCTGTTATTCAGAAAAGGAATTAAGCAGAAAAAGATTTCTTTTCCACCAGAGGGAGAATGAATAGACGGAAGGGAAACAAAAGGTATCAAGTAGAAGGCAACAGTTCATTGCTCAGGTGGCTTTTCAAAGTAGTCTAGTATATCAACTAGCAGAAGTGCAATTCTGATTTGAGCCTTTCAAGGGCTCTCAACAGGTGTTGTTAGGATAATGAAGATTTTGAAAGCTTTTCAAAAGAGGATTTTTGCTGTTTCCATGTTATTCTTCTAAAACAATGCCCCAACTAACCAAAAGGATTATCATGGCTATAAGAGGTGAAGACATTATTTTCTTTCTTGGTTTGCTTGTACTGACTTAGATACAGAAATAGCAGTTACCACATTGAATTCCTCCTCATCATGATGCTGCAACCCCACCTGTACATCGCAGCAGACCAGGACTTGGGTCCAGGGTCAGTGATGGATTGGGATACATTCTTTACACGAAGAATAAGGAATCTGGGGCTGGTCCAGGCTGTAGTTGCCATTATGCAGCCTGCTGCACCTTTATCAAAGGGGACTTGGCCATGGCTCAACTGACTTGAATGCAGCATTGGGAGCCTCCTTCCCATCAGGTGAGAGTCTGGTGGCAAGAACCTCTCATAGAGTTGTAGCAGGGGCAAGGAGAGAGGATAAAGGCTAATCTTGTTCTGGAGACAAGAGAAAGAAAGCAGTAAAGCAAGTGAGCACAACACTTAGGAATAGATATGTGCTTAACTAAGTCAGGGAAGACATGAAATGCTGAATATTTGGCTTTTTTTTCCTAATTCCTACTTCACATTCTCGGTAGTCTTTTTATAATCCTTCTTAATTAATGCATTCAGAATCAGTAAAAGAATGGATTAGGTGTTAAGGTAGTATCATCAGTATTGGGAGTTAAAAGACAGAATTCTAATTTTTCCACAGAAGCTGGGGAATATGTAACAGTACTGGAGCCCTTATTTTATTCACATTTCAATGTGTTAATTTTTTAAGATGTTGAAATGTTAATATATCATTAAATATAATAAGTTATATATTGATTAAATAAAAAGGTTTTTCAACAATTAGCAGCCAGTTTTATGAACTAATGACTAAAAATAATGTAGTTTAAAAAATGAAAACCTTTGATTAAAAGAAGAAAGAGCTGTATCAACAGTCAGCTCTGAAATTACATTTTGGTTTTCCTTCTTTTTAAATTATACCTTCTAAATTGGAGGAAGTTTATGACTTGATCATCTGGCACACTGAGTTTATTTCTAGAGTGAAATTTTATGGATAACTTACATATCCCCTTGGAAATCAAAGTTTTTTAATGGTAGCATCAGCTTTTTAATGGGAGCAAACTGTGCTGCTGTGATAAGAGAAAAATATATATTTATCTTCAAGAGATTAATCTTTTCTCCAAATCTTCATTAGTATGTGGCAAGACAATATAGTACTGAACTATATGCAAAGATAAACAAGATTTGAAATATGAATATTTTACCAGTGTAGAAGATGAATATGACAGTTGAAATCTCTTCAGATTCATAATTTGCTTAAATTTTGGGCAAGTCTGAAGTGACTGATCTTCTTAGGCAAGATTTAGTGATTTTAAAAGCATTATATTGCATTACACAAATGTGAAATCTAAAAGTTTTAGTCCATTGTTATTTATTACTTGTACAGCTCAGGGCAGCAGATCTGCTTTTGGAATGTAAAGGAAAAAATGTGGAGTTACTGTAGCACAACTACTGTAAGATAGTCTTTACATCATCTTCTGTACAGGGAGCTATGCTTAGTAATTTGCATAGCCTTTGAGAGGCCAAGAATTATTCTTTCCATCAAGAAGATCAGTCATGGCAAGCTTGGGTTAAACACATTCATTAACACATGTTATCACATGATAACAGTGCAATTAACTTATAGACCCAAAATATTTGCATATTTCAATTCACTGGTTTTAGTGTATCTTGAGAGAGATAAATGAAATAGTTCAGTGTTAATTATTACCATACATTTGCATGAAACTTAGGACATTTATTAATCTTCAATGAAAATGAAGTTCATCACATCTAAAGTGTGAAAGGTGAAGGGTGGATGTTTTTTTCCAAATTAAACCATACCTCTGCTCTGTCTAGTGACTGATTCTTTTAACTAGGGCGAGCCCTAGCAGTTAGGGAGCTAACTCACTGCAGCCAGGAATATCTCTGTTACAGTTTCTTTATACAATTCTGGAAAACAATGACTGATTCTGATCAACTGTTCATTGATTTACTATTGAAAATTAATTCTCTTCAGCATATATAGGCTGGATATATTTTGGGATCAAAATCATGATTGCCTAAATGCTTGCAAAGTGTTACACAAAATGGTAAATAGTATAGTTTACTTTCCCCGTGAGAAATCTGAGCATTTTATTTCCCTGCCAAGTCAGCTTTTGGTGCAAAATACATACAGACTGTGACCTATTAAGCAAACTCCAAAAACTTAAATAAAAAAGTAATTCAAAATATTCAAGACAGATGCTGGAATTTTTTTCTACCTCTCTCAAAAGACCTCCCCAAACCCTGACAAATCCTTTAGGAATTTTCATCAAGACATTTCAGAATTATCACTGACTTCTTCTATAAAGTTTTTTAGAAATAAGATGTATAGAACTAATGTTTTCAGACTCAGATTTTATCATGCTTTTGTCTCCATTGCAAAATGCCAATCTCATCCCTTAAGATTAAGTTCTAGTTGTTCTTAAATTTCAGGATTTGTTCCAGTTAGAAGGTATAAATCCAAACATCTCAGAAACTAGAGGGAAATCTGCATATACAGTTCTGCTAATAGTTTCTCATCTAAAGATTTCTGGACTATTTCCCATTTTTCTACAATTGCAGTAAAATCATCTATTCTTATAAAGCAGTTCTGATGTCCTTCACGTTTTGATGGTAAATGAGTTTCTCTTTTTTTCTAAACATATCTGAAAGAAATAACCTATTAAGCTGTGCTCTTTTGATTTCTAGATTGTCTTAAGCAGCTTTCTTGGGCAAGCAACAGTTATTTACGTGGTTTTGTGGTGTGGATATGACCTGAGCCAGAAACACTATCTGCGCCCCAGAACTGTATTTGAAAAACAATGAAGTCTTCATCTGCACTTAAATCCAGATCTCTTTGAAGTCTCATGGGAGCTATATAGAACTGACTTCTGTCACTGTTACATTATTTCTGTCATCAGCCATCAGCAAATATTAGAAGAAGCTCATCTAGGCAATAGTGAGCAGAAATCCAAGGAAGGTGTCTATTAGTAATACAGAAAATTCAACAAATTTTATATAATAGCCTGAGCAATCAGATAAATTAATTTTTAAAGTTGGTTGAAGAGAAAAATTAAATAGATGAATTCATTCAACCATGACCAGTCCGAGTTTTGTGTCCACTGGGGTGTCAGTCCTGACACATTATTAAAATTATCAGATTAAAATATGAAGAAATTTAGCTAATAAAATTGAAGGGAAAAAAATCTGCAATATAATTACTTGTTACAGTTTTCGGCCTCCTGTCTGCCACCTGCCATGCTCTAGTAAACTGTATTTTAGGAAAGGCCATTGCATATTAACTTTTTATATTGTAACAAGATTATGTTTTCTTGCACTGACATTCAAGCACAAACATTTATAATTAAATGTGGAACTACGCCTAAGCTGTACCCTGTTATGAGTGATATAGCTGTTTTCAGAATATGTACCGTACCATTGCCCTTTTTAGCTCTATCTTTAGCATGAATAAATGCATAAATTTTAATGGTATACAGAGAACAAAGGAACTGAACGAACGAGAAGTTCTGAGAGAGGATTTGCCGGAACTTTGGTTTCATAATTGAGAACTCATCATCAATTAATGTTCTCTGTGATATTGTCCTTATGAAACAGTAATTATAAAAACAAAGCCTTTTAGTGATCCCATGTACTGCCTTCTAAAAGGGTGGCTGGATTTGTCATGTTATTGTTTATGGTAGTTATGCTGCTTTACCAAGATTGAGTGGTTCTGAAGCTATCGCACATGGCCCCCTACACCTTGAAAATTTTTAAGAGACTGATGAGAGTGGGTAATTTTCTCGTCAGTATGTTACAGCCAAAAACATGGTCGTTTGCAAAACAGTTTTAAATACAAGAGCAAAAACAAAAGCCAGTGTGAAGACCATCCCCAAATTGACCACAGCTCCCTGAGACACTCAGCTTTTCCACATGCCTTTCCATCCTTTACCTTCATTGCACTATCTGAACTTTTTGGAAATTAAACCTATAAACCAGTGATGAGATAGTTTGTGAGATCCTAGATAGAGCAGATAAGAATGGGAAAGAAATCAGAACAATGCTGAAATTAAGGGTGAATAATACTCAAACAATACTAAGGTAAAATACAGTGCCTCGTCATTTACCTTAAAACAAACCATCTGAAAATACCTCATTCTCAGTAATCCATTGCACAGGATACCATAGCTTGCTTGAACTACTAGGATATAGATGTCATCTGGAAGATAAATGATGCGCTGAAATTCTCCAACTCCCTGTCATATAAGATACAAGACAAAATAAAGTGAGATAGAATTTTTTTTCATGCTTTATGCCATGCAGAACTATGAATTCAAAGGTATTAAGTGCCATTATGCAAGTATTTGAAAAGCTAATAGGTATCCCTGATATTCAAAGGTTTTCTTTGCTTTTGGAACAGAATTTCTCTCTGACGTGGGGAAGAATTAGGTGATAAACTCCTTATCCATAGGCCATGTTGCTCTCGATGCCATTTGTTTGAAAGCCTGCAATCAGTTGGCTAACCACAAAGCCATTGGTGTCATATGTCCTTGTCTGTGATCTATACTGTATTTTGCAACATTTCAATACCAACTTTCAGTACCTCATCTGCAGTGCTTAGTAGCATTCTGGGTACATGGAGTGAAAATATAGTAGCGGTTCCTGGTAGGTATACTTTAGAGAGAGATTTTTACAATAAAATGTAATGGTTCTTGAATATAAATTTAGTTTATTGCCAATTAATTTGAAGATTTATTTGATATAAATTGATATTGCTCTGGAAACAAAACGTAACTTCAGAAATCTTTGGATCAAAAGTCATTCACAAGTGGAAAAAAAAATCTAGTTTGAGGCTGAGGATGATTAATTCTTTATGCCAGGATAAAAGTGGTGCAGTTCTCTTTTCTTAAAGAAAACAAATGACCATCAATTCTAGCACTGACTCCTGCTTACAATTTGTCCTCTTTGTTTATTTCACAATTAGTGTACATAGATTAATAATTACAATTCACGAGCCTAATAATTTATGCATTAGTATTTAGCCCTTGTCATGTCTTTAATTTTTGCAATTAATTGTTTTAATAACGGAAAGGTTAATTGCACTATTCATCAGAACTGCTTGCTGTGAAATGGTAGACAAATAAGAATCTTCAAAGATAAAGGGCATACTGAGTAGTCAGGGCTGTCATTCGAGCTGAGGGAAATTTGCTGAAATAGCCCAGCCGATTCATGTGGCTGCTGAAATCCTGGAGATCAGAACTGAATCTGTTCAGACACAGAGAACTGTACCAAACTATATGTCACTAGAAAATAGCACCATCTTCTTTGAAGACTGTACTGTGTCCTTGTACATGTACTGTGGCATGATACACAGGGAGGAAGGACTTCAGCTGAAGTCCTACGTGAAGAGGACTTCAGCTTACTTTGAATGATTATGTTTAAAATGTGTTTTTAGGTCTACTATGTGGAGCCTGAGTGTTGTTTATATCTTGATTTTTCTTCCCTGCAAGGCCACATTTTCTTGGTAACACAACCTGCCAGGTAGCTGCTGCTCAGCTGTCAGAGCTCTGATAAAACAAAAACAACCATTAACTTGTGCTTGTGGTTATATGTATGTATATGTATACAAAGTGTTCAGTGGCCATTTAGCATTAAACATAAACGTGCAGGCATTAATTGTTGGTAAAAATGAGCAGATTTGTGTTTTCAAGTCCATTAATTTACTAAAATATTTATGTATGAATTTTAACTGGTAAGTTGATACAGTGATGATAACTTCTTTTAAGATATATATGGTAAACTCAACAGCAGGGTGTGCTTAAAAGGAAATAGATTAACATTCTGGAGCCAATGCAAAGCATTTTAACACAGACCTTCGGTAATCTTATTCGCTCATGCTCCTAACTAACTGTTCTAGACATAGAAGAAGAAAACTGGTTTTCAGAGCTGTCAGTCAGATCCATCAATTAGCATAAATTCAAACTTAAGGACATGCAAAATATTTAATTTAATTTCCTGCATTTATTTAGTACTTGCTTTCTCTTTTACCAAAAATACGCATTTATACTTTTTCCAGTTTCGATGAAATCCCATTTCACAATACCAGATTTGCCAGCTGAACGAGAATTGCGTTTTCTAAACCCACCTATTAAAACTGTGTCAAAGTTTTGTTAAGCTTATAATAAATTACCTGTATCGTCTTCAGGCAGCAATTTTTTGCTTCAGCTGGCACATACTGAAATGAAGAACAGATGGAAGATCAAAGAAAAAGTGAACAGGTTAACCATGTCAGTGTAACGTATCATTTTTTTAAATTTTGTATTTTTTGCAAACAGGATTATAAAATGACAGTTTATTGACACCTGTAGCTTCGTAACTGTTTTTTCACTTCATCTGTGAGAATGTTGTGATTTGCAATTGGCTGTAAGATGCCACCGGTGTTAAACTCTGGGAGAAATCAAGACAATTCTCTCCATCAATCTGACAGAAATGTGTTTACCTTAATTGAGAACTTTGTTAAGCAATATGCAAAAAAAAAAAGAAAAAAATGGTTTAAGCTAAATCTTTGAAATTAAACTGTAGATGCTATTTTTATTTTCTGTATTAGAAGCTAGCTAAGGATTGCTGGAAAGTGACAGACTGATTTCTAATCCAGCCATGAACACTATAAACTATAAATCGCCAGTATGGGTGTGTTTTCATCATCCAGTTATTCAGTAGGATCCTCTCAGGAACTACACATTGTCTAGACCTCAGTGTAATCTATTTTGGCCTAAATCAGAAGGATTGTACAGACAATGAAAGCAAGGAACTGAAAAGACAAAAATAAATATAAAAATCCTGTGCTTTCAAAAGTAAATCTGATCCACTAATTAATTTTTGTTGGATGAAAACCTTTTCAACTGCCTTCTTAAATCTGTATTTCATAATGATTCTTGTGATGACACTTTAACAGCAGAGGTGCCTTCTTTAAAATAACTGTAATTAAGGACATCTATATGCAGACACTTCTGACATAATTTTTGTTCCATTGGCACCAACACAGACATTTTAACTGATTTTGCTGGGCTCCAAAATGACATCTGTGTATTTTCCATGAGCGCCTGGGCTTCATTTCTCTCTTTTGCGGATGAGCAGCTCTTTTCATTCCAAACACAGAATGTACTGTAAGGAAAAGAATCAAATGAAACAAATGCTTTCTGAATTCCATTACAAATACTTTTTGCAATCTGTGTATATGCAAACATACACATTTAATGTATTGTACTGCAGGCATTCTTTCCAATCTTTTTATTCTTCCTGCAGCCTCACAGAAGCTGATTCTCACTACCAAGGACTTTGACAAATGCAGAGCCCTAACTGTTCAGTCACTTTTTCCTCTATACATGTTAAGAAATACAGGATCCTCGGCTCCTAAAGGAAATTGGCTGAGATACATTCTGCAGCATGCACCAAGAGGTTGTGAGGCTGTGCCTAGATGATCTTGTAGGTCCTGTGTGAATCTGTGATTCTGCGTGGGGCAGGAGGCTGCTGGGGCTGCTGGCTGCTCCCCGCTCTGTGCTGCCCGCGCTCACACAGGTCTGCTGGGCGCTTCTAGGCCTTAAATATGAGGTGCTCGGGATACATGCGCAAAGCAGGGCTGAGATGAGATCCAGCTGGGTTAGTGGTCAGTTAGCTAAAGCAGGCAATGTGGCAGTGAGGGTGCTGCAGCCGTAAGCTCCCCAGGCTGTGCCCTGCAGTGCCCGCCTGAACGTCTGTGTGAGCACTTAGGTTTATGGGTCGTGTTCAGGCAATGCTAGCTGCTGATGAACTAGCTATCCACAACACAGTAACAAGGGACTTTTTGAAGAGCTGCTGGATTTTGTTCAGCCACTGAATTTTCACATGCTATGTTGTTTAAGAGAAGCTTTTTGCTTTTTGTAACTGATTCTAAGTGATTATAAAGCACTCTTCATACTTCTTAAGGCTTGGTAAAACTGAAGAATTAGAAAAGACATTAAAGACTAAATAACAGCTGTTGCTGTCACAGTTTCCAAAATGATTCATTCCCAAGTAAGCACCAGAGCTACAAGGTTTTGTTTTATACAGCATTGTTATTTGGATTGGTTATAGCCCAAACATAGGCTCAGCCTGATAAAAGGATGTGTATAACCATTAACTCCATTGCCACCAGTCCTGTTTCAGGATTATAACCTCACTGTGAACTCATTAAGGAAGTAAGCGTTTCTTTGCAGTGCTATGGTTTAACCCATGACTCCCCTAACCAAAGCAGAGAATAGCTATGTGATCCACTGTAAGGTTCAAATTTGTCTTAGGTCCAGGGGATGACAGCAGCCCAAGTCTGACTTTCTCACCCATCTTCGTATGTCACAAGTGGCCAGCCTTGGTGTCCTTCCCCTGCAGCATCCCAAACTGCACTTTGCAGTGATTTATGTCTGCAGCCACTGCTGCCTGGCTTGCAGTGCAGCCTGCTCCCTTGCTGTATGTGGTCGGTGATAGACTGACTGTTGAGAAGTGGATCCTATTAGGTCATTCTCAGTCTTTCTGTTCCAGAGAATTTCAGTGTGGACAAAAAAAAAAAAAAAAAAAAAAAAAAAAAAAACAAAACCAGTATTGGTAATTACAAAAAAGAAATTCTGGAAATAAACTTAGCCTTTTTATTTTATTTTTTTCTTTTTCCCATGCATAAATAGTGCTATTTGTCTTTTACCAACAGATGAACTATTTTCTAGGATTCTTTTTTTTTTTTTTTTTTTTTTGTTATGCTATAATCTTCCTGTAAGATAAACTCAAATACCACTTAAAAATAAAGCTTGCATGAAGTATTTGTAGCTGAAATAGTTTGTACGCATATACTGCTAACTTTCCTTGCCTTTCTACTGCAGTATGCTTACGGAGTACATGACAGAAGTTGGACTTGCTGATATTTACTAATACCTTTAAGTGATAAGCCAAAATTACTTATTGGAAAGCATAATAACTGCTTATATAAAGCAGCTACTCATCTCCACTACAAAGATGGGCGTTAAGCACCAAACAGAAGGTTTTGTACTTTGGCAGTGCTAATGCTGAAGGCATCAGTTAAATTAGAATTCTTTGATATGTTAATTATTTATTGTTGTGAATTATGCATCCTCTAAAATCAAAGGGATACATAACCTGTAATTTATTATTCATTTAACATGAAAACTTGTCTTCATATAACAATTTCTCTGGTAGGTACGGAATTCTGATTTGAAAAAAAAAATCTTTTAATATGGTCTGCATTTAAAAGAGGCTGAGGTTTTCCTGATAATGTGAAAATGATCTTTTAAACACTGTTTAACCCCTCTAACTTCTTCATTAAGCTTCTAAGTTCAGTAAGAGATACAGAGATTCATTAGATATAGTTTAAATGACAAGTTTAATTTGTGTCCCCCTGTTAGGAGATGGGCAACTGAAGGTGGGCTCTGTTAATGCAAGAACAGAGAAAAGCAGCTGCATGTTTTTTCATATGCACTGACTTTTGCGGATCTTGATTCCTTTTTACATTAAGGAGGCTTTGAAAGTCTTGGGCTGTATCTCAGTTGCTCTGTGACATTGTTTTATTGCACTTAGAACAAAATTATGACTTTCAAATCAGTTAAACAAAAACTACAGGTCTGTACTGCAAGATGAGAAGCCATACATATTTGTAAAACTGTAACAAAACGGTCAGCAAAATTGTAAGGGGCCAGCAGAAAGGTCCTATTGGCTACCTAAGTTCAAATGTTCTTCCTTCTAATGTTTTTCTTGTTTTTGCTTTTATACAAAAATGCTACATGGCAAAATATTTTTGATTTTTAGTCTGAATGAAGAATTAACAGAAATGCACTAAACACAGATAATGCTAATGTTCTTTAAACGGTTCAGATCCTAAATGCCTAGAGGTATTTCTGACTTGTTAGAGTACTTAGAACTGTACTATATTGCATATATAGTAAATTATTTGAAATGATTTTGTTTGATTATGTCTATACTAAAGGTGAAATCTTCGTAGACAGAGAGTAAAAATTGTGCAATAACAATTGGAGGGAAAGGGCTTATTTCAGCCTAAATGTGTCACCCTCACCTGGTCAGGTCAAGAGACCTCACTTCCTTTTAATGGGAACAGAGTTGTAGCACAACAAAGAATGGGAGTGGAGACAAATGCCAAACCATTACTGGCAAGTCATGTTTTCTGAATGGACTACGATTAATAGTGATCTGAAGTTCATCAGATGAGGAAAAAATCCCAGAGAATGGTTAAATGGTTAAATTTGTTTTCTTTGCCGCTTTCCTGGGCAAAGACACTGGACAAAAATCTCTAAAATGGTGGTGTTCTTCAGGAATGCCTACTCAAGAGCACTCACATTAGTGAGAAGTGTGCCTCCTCTTATGTGAAGCATGCAAGACTCATGTATTTATACATAAAAATTTAAATAAACATTTGCTAACAATTCCCATTCAACCTGGGAAAGTGAGCCTAGTCCCCAGAGTGAGAAAGGAAGACAAATGAGGTACAGTTGTGGTACAGATTCTGCATTCCTGGTAGTTTTACTCCTACAGTGAAGCAATGCTTTTTTTTCTTTTTTTTCTTTTTTTTCTTTTTTTCTTCTGCCATAAAACCCTCTAAGGCTGTTTTGCCTACTGGTTTTGCACACAAACTGATCTTGTTGAAGAGAAAAAGGGTAAAAAGTAAGAAAGGAGTTTTACCAATAGTTCTTGCAAACTCAGCAGGGAGCTGGGGTCCATCAACTCCATTCTGCATGTGACATATTTTGAATAGTTGCAGAGCACAGCTAACATTTCTTGGGCTTCCTTAAGGAAAGATCAGTGCAAACTGCAAGGCGCTGTAGGCAGAAGTCAAAACTATAGAAAAATAATATATATTCTTCCAACCATTTGGCTACTGTAACAAGAGTGTTTACTCAAGGCTTAAAGTGGTCAGTGTCAAAACAAGAATACAGTTTACCATCTTGTAAAGATACTGCAGGTTTTCACATACACAAATGTGGGCTGTATTTCTTTGTACGCATGTATGTTTAAACGCAGCTTACAGATTCTTCTGCTCTGAGTAACAACTGCTGTTTCTTCTCCCTTAGAGAAGTTTTCCTGCTTGCTAGTTGACCTTGTAAACAAGCTTGTTTCTTTATGCACTGAAGGATTATTTGTTAATACCCTTCTCTGTAAATGATGAACTGATGTGTGTTAGCAGCTCTATTATTTGTGGATCCCTGTTTAGTCATTCTATTTCTATAGAATTTTATTCTATAACTTCTTATTTTTCTGTTGAGCTCAGGTCTCCCTGAATATAATGCTGTAAAAAGAAATTCCTGTCATCAAACCATTTTCTCATCATTTTATATAACGAAAGATAATAATCTTATCTCATAATCCAGAACTATATTCTCTGTAGCATAAATCTTTTAAATGTTAAACCTTAGTAGTTATTACATGTTCCATCTTGCTGCTGACATTCCTGTTAATGCTTCGCTCAGCAAGGCAGAAATGGTACTTCTGTTCTTTATAGTGCGGGAAAAGATTGAGAAAACTCTTTGTGCACAAATCACAAGAAAGCATAACTTATCTTTTACAGAGCAGGAAGATTAAATACATGGCCATAAACTCCTTGCAATCATGGTGACTGAGTAGAGGTTTCTTCTGATTGCTTTAATAAATCCTTTGAGTATGCTTTCAATCTCTCAACGATTCCTGACAAAGCTTGTATTCTGTTGTTGTGCATCTGCCTATATCTAAAGTTCTGGTTATGAATATTTTATATGTCTTATCACTGCATTTGTGTCACTGGTTCAGAAGATGCTGGTGTGCCATTTGTTAGTGCTTTTTAATGCTGTACTAGGCAGAAAAAGAGATATGTAGGTTTAGATTCTATCCTCTCCTTTTATGGAAGATATAAAAATAATAATCCTTGTGAATGATTGATGAGGTGATTATGTTTCACAGATTTTGAGACCTTGGTCCATTAGCAAAATCATTTTGAGAACTTGTCTTAGCATTCTGCATGCAGTGCATAGAGGACTAGGTCAGTGGTACTGCAGTACTGCAGGAATGAAATGCTGTGCTGGAAAAACTGCTGTGTCCACGACTGCTCAGCTTCTCCTTTTGGTGTGGGAGACTGAAGCCTAAGAAATGAGTGTCCTTGTAAAAATGTGCTTTTTGGTCATATTTACATTTACAGTTTTCTGTTTTAGATATTTGCAATTACTGAGACATTTGCTACTGGATTAATTTAAAGCAATGCTATTTATCATTTAAATATTGCTAGGCACTGAAGTGTGAAACCCTAAGAGTGCATCAGATGATTCTTGTATTCTGTGATTCTGTGCTAGCAAGCTCCACCCCAAGTGTCTACCAAACAGCAATTACACAGCTCCATAAAAGCACTGCCTTCCATGTTCATGGATGGCTGTGTCTTGGTGGAAGATGGGAGAAGCAAATAAGTGATCGTTTTCAGAGGTTTTCTTTTCTTATTTTGGATGAAAAAAAGAGAGACATAATGATAATGACAAGCAATTATACCATAATCCTGGCTGTTGTTCTGTCTTTTATTTTTTTGTTGTTCACCTAGGAAGGAACTGTGTTACTCAGGTGATGTTTGAAATCTAACAATAATCAAAAATATCCAGTGAAAATTAGGTACTAATTAATAAAGGAATAAAATTTAACTTACCTTGGTTTGGGGTGTATCTATTTAGATTCTTTTTAAGAAATACTTTGTCAGACTGGGGTTATTGCTAGAGTTGTTTGCAGAACAATGTATTTCAAGTCAATAGCAGTGAATGTAGAACACAAAGGTTGGACTCCTGAGTGAGAATGCTTTAAAAATGTATTTGGTGGATTAAGATCTGTAGGGAAGACATGATTAAATATTGTTCCACTATAGATCCTGCAGTATATGTCTGTAAAATAATTACATTTGTGGCACTAAACCAAATGATTTGGGTTAAACAGATTTTGAAAATGAAGTAATAAACATTAAATCAGCAAATGCAGCTAAATAACATAATTTCATGTGGATAGAAGAGAAACCAGTGCATGAAAACTGCAAATGTATCTGGGTACATAAGAGAATTGGGTTCAATAGTTCAATGAGAGCATTACCTAGCTATCTGCATTTGATGATGTAATTATATTTGTTGGTGTCTGCTTTCAGCACATGCAGATAACAGATCTGTGTAACTGTACTTAAAATCAAAGACAATTTATTGCCACTCACCTTTAAGACAGGATTTTCTTTTTACCTGTCATTATTTTTCTTGGCATGAAACGCAGTTTCCGGAAGAAATCTGATTCAGGATTTCATAAGGTTTTATAAAAGATGATGATGCATTTGGTAATTATAGCTAGAACAGGCCTACTTATTTTCACTGGCTTAGAAGAGCTCTGTTGCAGAGTTATTATCAGTGACTACATTACTTTCTTAGGTCTCATTTTTACTATCTTGCTAAACACGAGCCAGATTCTTCACTATACTTCTATTGTTGAGACATTTGTCCAGAATGGATTTACTCAATTCTTTCAGAAAGGAATCGTTCCAGAATTGGTGTGTCTTCCAAATATTAAAAAATAAAGTCAATAAATAACTTGTCTGTTATCTTGCTCACAAATGAGCTAGTAATGTATCAAAAGCAGATGGACGATTGTCTGTTTTAATTTGGCCATCATTTCAATCCAACTGTGATGTCTCTTAAATGAACAACAGTGTTTGTACAAACATTATCTTGGGAACAGTGCATTTTTATTTTCTTCTCACAAAAAAAGAACAAGGATATATACAGTACTCTGATAATAAGACACATCTATAGATGTTGATGAATATAGAACTATAAAGATGATACTTTGCAATTAATGGAATGAAGTATTTTGGGCGAATATATAAGGTAAAAAAGTGCATAGATTCCAGGAATTTCTGTTAGTAAAAGCCAAGAATAATAATAACTGAGTTCTGACAATGGCAGAAGAGGTGAACAATATAGATAAGGTTGTTTGTTTTTTTTTTAATTGAAAAGTACTTTTTGCTTCTTTTGAAATATATAAAAATCTTAAATTATTTTGTGACATCATGCCAGGGCATTATTTTTTTCCTTAATTAGTGGGTTAGAATTCAACATGCAATCACAGGAGATTTTTTGATTCTAAGAACTTGAAACTGAGGAATGCAAAAATTACTTCATCAAGTCAATTACTTACTAAGTCAACTAATTGAATAAATTCATCATTAATAAAATGCTCTGTCTCATCCTCTGAAGTCTGTTGTAAACTTCAGTTTCATTGTGATTTCTTGTCCAGTTCTAAATCCCCAATTCAGTGTGCTTGACATGCCTTCTTTACCAAAATCTCCAATACTGGAGGCCAAATCATCTCACCGTAAGTTTCTTAATAAAGTTGAGAAAGTTGTTTTCAAATTAACTGTGTGAGATTACTTGCATGAATAGAAGAAGAAAACTGGTAGAAAATGTCATGGTTTTTAGTGGGCTGTCACCTCTGAAAGGTCTAGTCTAAAAGCTCTTTCTTTGTACTTGCAGCACAAAGAAAGAGGTTCTCCAGACACCCAGGATTTTATTGCTCTGGACAAGACCTGTACAGAGAGAGAAGCAACTCGTTCTGTTCTTTTCGTTTCTCACTACAGCAAAAATTCCCCCTGTAACTTCCTTATTCTAGTTCCTCAGGATTTCTGTTAAGCCTATGATTCCCATAAGTTTGTCTGATTGATTTCCTTCCCACATTTCCTCCTAAGGCACATTTGAAGAGTGTCCTTTTCATCCCTGGGCTCTCTTGGCTTCCAGTACGGCTTCTAAGGGGCTGTCAGTTCATCTTTGCCGATCCCTCCAGCCAGCAAATTTCAGCATCATTTCTCAATAACAAAGCCTAGTATTTTTCCTAAGACACTATCAGCTCTAACATAGCTATTTTTTCTGCATTTTCTATTATTAATGAATTAAATTTTGACTGTTGCACGCACACAAAGTGGTGGGGGGAGGGTTGCTGTATAGTTGTCAAAACTACACAGTCAAAAGTTTTATTTTTTTCAGAGGCGATGTAAACTAAGTGTAATCTTAGTATTAGTATAGTGTTATGCCTGAAATCTTTATTGAATGAATGTGTACATGTTATGCTATTCATAATTATTCTCTAAAAAGACATACATTGATTCTGATTTATCCACATATGCATATGCATAGCTATTACTTTGCTTGATTCTTTTTTTGTTTGAGATTTTCTGTATTTGATTTTTTAAGGGGGGTGGAGGGATTGATGTTAATGGTGCTCCGAGGAGTAATTATACAGTTAGAAGAAACCAAAGCTGTGTTTTTTTTGTTTGTTTGTTTTGTGGAAGTAATACAATGGGAAATGCTAAGGAGGTTGACACCTATTGAGTGAAACTTCATGACAATGTCTAAGTGTGGACTGTTCACTGGAGGTGACTTACTGAAATGTTTATCTCTTGAGATAAGGTAAAACCAACAGGGTAGAATGCTCTGGATAATCTGTTCCATGATAGTTTCCTTTTAGTTGTTAGCAAAAACAGGGGAGCCTGGTATGCTGATTCTAAGAAAGACATACGGGGTGTGAAGCTGGGTGAAGGTCCTGTGGCCAAATTCTTGTGATCATCCTGCAGGGGTGGGGACTTGATACAATTGGATCTGATAAACTATCTTGTTTCACTGAGCCAGCAGTTTTCCACCTTTCTGTCAAAAATGTAGTTTTGAGTAAACTTTGCAATACTAGAATCACTAAAATATATTTGACTAGCCACTCAAGTTCCAGAAGAAAGTAAGAAATAGAATAAAGTGACTTAAAAGAAAAAGGATTTGAGGAATGGAAGGATACCATCACAGATAACTGAGGAAGATACAGACAAGCTGGGATTTGTCAATGAGCTGACCCTCCCTTCCACTCCCACCGGGGACAACTGTTGGGTAAGATGTGCACACTCAGCTATACCAAGTGCTTCCCTTAGAAATCACTATACAGTTATTCCATGTTTTAAAATGACTGTAATTGGCTGCATTATTTACTAATCCAGCCATGAGAGTTCTGACTGGGAGCGGCCAAACTCCTTAAGGGATTCTGAGAGTCATTCAGATGTGTCTAGATAAATCGATCAGTGCTTTACATTTGGCCCTTGTGGCCAAAAAGGCCAATGGCTTACTGGGGTGCATTAAGAAGAGCGTGGCCAGCAGGTCAAAGGAGGTGATCCTCCCCCTCTACTCTGCCCTGGTAAGACCTCATCTGGAGTACTGCGTCCAGTTCTGGGCTCCCCAGTACAAAAAAGACAGGGATCTCTTGGAAAGAGTCCAGCGGAGGGCCACGAAGATGGTGAAGGGCCTGGAGCATCTCCCCTATGAGGAAAGGCTGAGTGAACTGGGTCTGTTCAGCCTTGAGAAAAGGAGACTGAGAGGGGACCTGATCCAGGTCTGTAAATATCTAAGGTGTGGGGGGCAGAATGGCGAGGCCGGACTCTTTTCAGTGGTGAGTGGAGACAGGACAAGGGGAAATGGCCAGAAACTGGAGCATAGGAAGTTCCGCACAAACATGCGCAAGAACTTCTTTACAGTGAGGGTGACGGAGCACTGGAACAGGCTGCCCAGGGAGGTGGTGGAATCTCCTTCTCTGGAGATGTTCAAGACCTGCCTGGATGCCTACCTGTGCTACCTGGTGTAGGGAACCTGCTTTGGCAGGGGGTTGGACTCGATGATCTCAGGAGGTCCCTTCCAACTCCTACAATTCTGTGATTCTGTGATTCTGTGAAACTGTAATTGTGATAGTTCCTATATTAAACCTGACTGGACTTATAGTGTGCAATTGAGCATCAGTCAGAATATAAGCTTGGTGACCCCAGCCCCTCTGATATGTGAGGATAAGCTGGAATGCAAGTGAGTGTATTTTCTAGGAAGGAAGGAATCAGTAGCTCTAAAAACCAATCAGGTGAAAAAAAAAGAACAAATGGAGCAAGTCAAATAATTATTTGATATGATTCCTCACTTTGGAACCAACACGTTTGTAGCTGGTGCCCACTTGGATCTACAGAAACAAAGAGGTTTTACCTTTGATTCATTTTAAACTACATGGAAAGTAAAAAGATAGAGAAAGATCTCTGAGTATTAACAAAATCCTTATGTTGAGAAAAGAATATTTACCTCCTGCATAGGATAACGTAAGGGGGACTGAAACTGCCGTTGTTATGTTGCTAAAGAATCTTTGACAGCCTTTCTCTCTGGGGTACATTAAATTATTGGCATAAGGCAGTGATTGGTTTATTCTCATATACAAGCCATGAATATGCACTGTATACAGTGAGTAAGGAAAAGAGCACAGAGCAAGATCAGAAAACTCACATACCTTATCTACTCTGAGAATAAATTCTGTGATGATGGGGATACAGTGGCTTGCTGAGCTGAGAAACCAATGAAGATCTTTGGCGTAAGAGAAATTAATTCTCCTTCTTTAATCAGTTCAGCATTCCAAGTGGTGAACATGTAGGAAAAGATATTTCTAACAAGCGTACTTCCAACAGCCATTGTTACAAGAAATGCTGGTACAACAAGACTTTCAGTCATCTCTGGAGGTCAAGTTCTCCTCGGAGGAACTGCAAACAAGCAGTTCTAACTCAGCTTACTCAGACAGTCCTACTGGACAGCTGCACTGACAAAGCTGGGTTAGCTTGCATAGTCCATAAT